>NC_135499.1:114129331-114770581 GCF_052857255.1 Amblyomma americanum
TCTCATGAAAATGATATGGGGGCGAGAAATCGTTTAGAAAATGCATCCTGAACGAGGGCGCAAAGTTTCATTAAATACTATGAAGCACGACTTGAACAGCAGGCAGATGATGCTGCTCGCTTGAAAAGAGGCCACTTTGCCTTTTGCACTTATAATGCACACTAATACAGCAAAAGTAATCATAAGTGCAAAAGGCAAAGTGGCCTCTTTTCAAGCGAGCAGCATCATCTGCCTGCTGTTTAAGTCGTGCTTCATAGTATTTAATGAAACTTTGCGCCCTCGTTCAGGATGCATTTTCTAAACGATTGATGAAAACTATTGATGAAATGTACATGTTACAAGTCTCATCACAGTTCCTTGAGAAAGTAAGGTGTAGGGCATTCCTAGTTTACACTGGCTTGCGTAAATGTAGTTCATAAAATTTTAAACTATCACTCATCATGCTGCAGCACTGCCCGGGGATGTTAACCAGTGTTGTTTGAATACTGCTGGTGCAGGTTGGTGTGCATTTTCTACACTGGTTTAATAAGGGCAATAAGGTTTTGCAAGCGAATGTGTGCGATTGCTGTGAAGTATTGGTTGGAATAGTAGAAAAAGGCGAGTGCCATAAGGTGGCAGTGTGATTTTTCAACAATAAATACCACATCGCTCTTACCGTGAACACTGATGTCATTTATTTATTTGCTGAAGCTAATGTTTGATGCGAATGACATCCCTGAATGGTATTGTCCCCCTCTCCCCTGCTAAAAACTACGAGAGGGCGATGTGGTGTTTGGCACAGCTGTTTGTAGTGAAAACTTGTATGTCATACTTGTGTGGTTTATAACAAAAATATTCCATGCATAGTACAAGATACACTTACTCATGGAAAAACAACAAAATTTATTCTTAGTGCATGCTCATTAAAATGATGCTGTGTGCTCAGCAGCGAGTTAGTTGAAAAAGCCGTCAGGAATTACTTCATGCACTAGTCTCCCTTTTTAGTTTACTCTGACACATGTGTTATCCATGACATGTGTTCACCATGACATGATATGACATGAATGTTAAAACTCTAGCAGGAGCTACTCCGTATGGCGGCACGTCCTTACGAGCGAGCAACGCGAGCACGCGCCTCTGCTTACCTGCCGCTGTGTGGTGGACTTGGCTCCTTGGCGTACTCCCTTCGCGGACCTTATTCGTAATGCAACGGTTGCCGTGCCGGCCGATCTTTGCTTCCTCGCAGATCACGCGATACAAATACACAGTATTTGCCCAACTGTTTTACATAAATGTTCAATATGAAATAACTCCAGTTTCATTGTTAACCAACCACTCTGTATTTACATCTCATTTAGTGTTTATTTTATGCGCTGAATGTCTTGTGCTCTCGACTGGGAGCAAGAAGGGCGCAGACTCTTTGTCAGGCATCCATTTGCCTTTGGTCTGCGCCCTAGGCAACTGTACCACACGTTGTCTGAATAAATTATTTGACTTTGAAGTGCATTATTTTACATGCCGGCGAGTGGCGCCACGCAGGATAACAATAGCGCGCGACTGACCTTTAATTTGTCGCAGTAAAGGGTGTGGTCCAATATTGAGCCAGGTGTCCCTGGCTCAATGAGAAACGATACGGCAGCAAAATGAGCCGATAACCATAGGTTGCTCCCTTACACGCATTTAATGATAGCTTTAACTTAATAGCCCGAGCTTGAAGTGCGCTCTGATCTCAACTGTTCCACTTGTTTATGCGTGACGACGTTGCGATCGCAAGGGCACGTACTAATTAATACAATTGCTCTGCAGGAATTTCGCACTTTAGTAACCGTGGCAGTACATAACAGATACTAGGCAAGACGAAATCGTACCACCCCAACTGGTGAAAGTAGTGAATGTAGTGAAAGTAGTGAAGTAGAACTGGTGAAAGTCCGTGCGACTTTTTCCAGATCCGCGGGCATGAGCGTCGTGCTGAAAGCCATCACCCCAAAAACATCAACTCTACACAGTTCCCTGGAGAGACTTGCACCTGGTGATGCGCTGAGAAGAATGTTGCACCGCTGTTTCCGAGCATGTCCGTCAAGAACAAAGGGGGTCACTTGCTCGAAGGGTTCATGGTGGACATCTATACCTTTCTGATCAGCGAAGAAAAACTAGCCTCTGTCTCAAATGCCATCGAGGACGGACACACAATGCAGAACTTAAAGATGTGGTGAATGACACCAAACTTCTGTCGTCTGGCTAGTGTGAAAACGGCGGCAGCCATGCAAATCGCTTTCCCAAACGCTGTTAGCGCTGCTATTTGCCTGATTGACGGGAAGAAATATAACCATTACGGCGAGCATCTCCATTGTCTACCCACTCAACTCATGCGCATCCCTGGTGGATGGGTCACAGCTCCTATCTCTCAACACAGGGGACACAAGGTGAAATTTGTGAAGAAACTGACGTAGTGCTTAGCACCTCCGCTGCGAAGATGCGAGCCGAAAAGACAGTGGTTAACACTACACAGTTCCCTGGAGAGACTTGCAGCTGGTGATGCGCTGGCAGATGGCAAGCGCTGATATGCAGGTTGCACCGCTGTTGAACGAATGAGCGTCGTTTTGAACGCCATCACCCACAAACTATCTTAAGCTTTGTAAAACTGGCTGTCCGCGCATCTCCTTCGAAAACAAACAGGGTCACTTGCTCGAAGGTTTCATAGAGGACATCTGATCAGCAAAGAAAAACTAGCCTCTGTCTCAATTGTCATCGAGGATGGCCACACATTTTGGAACTTAAAGATGAGGTGAATGTCACGAAACTTTTGTCGTCTGGCTAGTGTGAAAACAGCGGCAGCCGTCCACATCGCTTTCCCAAGCGCATTTACCACCGCTACTCGCCTGATTGTCTGCAAAAAATATAACCATTACTTCGAGCATCTCAATTGTCGACCCAGTCAACTTTTGTGCATTCCTGGTGGATGGGTCACAGCTCCTATCTCTCAACATAGTGGACACAGGGTGAAATTTGTGAAGAAACTGACATAGTGCTTAGAAATTCCGCTGAGAAGATGCGAGCCGAAAAAACAGTGGTTAACACTACACAGTTCCCTGGAGAGGCTTCCACCTGGTGATGCGCTTGCAGATGGCAAGCGCTGAGGAGCAGGTTGCACCGCTGTTGAACGAATGAGCGTCGTGTTGAAAGCCATCAACCACAAAGTTATTAAGCTTTGTAAAGCTGGCTGTCCACGCATCTCCGTCAAATACAAAGGGGGTCCGCTGTTTTAAATGTCATCGAGTACGGCCACACATTTCGAAACTTAGAGATGTGGTGAATGACACCAAAATTCTGTCGTCTGGCTAGTGTGAAAACGCCAGCAGCCATGCACACCGCCTTTCCAAGCGCATTTACCACCGCTACTCGCCTGATTGTCGGGAAGAAATATAACCATTACTTCGAGCATCTCAATTGTCGACCCACTCAACTCTTGTGCATCCCTGGTGGATGGGTCACAGCTCCTATCTCTCAACACAGGGGACACAGGGTGCAATTTGTGAAGAAAGTGACGTAGTGCTTAGCAACTCCGCTGCGAAGATGCGAGCCGAAAAGACAGTGGTTAACACTACACAGTTCCCTGAAGAGACTTGCATCTGGTGATGCGCATGCAGATGGCAAGCGCTCAGAAGCAGGTTGCACCGCTGTTTGACGAATGAGCGTCGTGTTGAAAGCTATCAACCACAAAGTTCTTAAGCTTTGTAAAGCTGGCTGTCCGCCATCTCCGTCAAAAACAAAGGGGGTCACTTGCTCGAAGGTTTCATGGGGGACATCTATACCTTTCTGATCAGCAAAGAAAAACTAGACTCTGTCTCAAATGTCATCGAGGACGGCCACACATTTCGGAACTTAAAGATGTAGTGAATTACACCAAACTTTTGTCGTCTGGCTAGTGTGAAAACGGCGGCAGGCATGCAAATCGCTTACCCAAGCGCTGCTAGCGCCGCTATTCGCCTGATTGACGGGAAGAAATATAACCATTACTTCGAGCATCTCAATTGTCAACCCACTCAACTCTTGTGCATCCCTGGTGGATGGGCCACAGCTCCTATCTCTCAACACAGGGGACACAGGGTGCAGTTTGTGAAGAAACTAACGTAGTGCTTAGAAACTCCGCGGCGAAGATGCGAGCCGAAAGGACAGTGATGAACATTACGCAGTACCGTGAAGAGACTTGCACCTAGTGATGCGCTTGCAGATGGCAAGCGCTGAGAAGCAGTTTGCACCGCTGTTGAACGAATGAGCGTCGTGTTGAAAGCCATCAACCACAATGTTCTTAAGCTTTGTAAAGCTGGCTGTCCGCGCTTGTCCGTCAAGAACAAAGGGGGTCACTTGCTCGAAGGTTTCATGGAGGACATCTATACCTTTATGATCAGCAAACAAAAACTAGCCTCTGTCTCAAATGTCATCGAGCACGGCCACACATTTCGGAACATAGATATGGTGAATGAGACCAAACTCCTGTCGTCTGGCTAGTGCCTTAAGAACTTTGTGGGTGATGGCTTTCAACACGACGCTCATTCGTTCAACAGCGGTGCAACCTGCTTCTCAGCGCTTGCCATCTGCAAGCGCATCACCAGGCGCAAGTCTCTCCAGGGAACTGTGTATTGTGGGGCCCCACCTATCCCAGCTTTACCATATCCCCCGCTCGCATCATTAAGGACGTGTGCGTTACTTCGAGCGACCACCGCCCCTTTTACGAAGCGAACGCACAATGAGTTGCCTTCCCTATCTGTCCTGACAATGATAGCGACATCCTGGCACAGACTTTTTGTTTGCCCGACTGTGGTGTGCTAGTCTCACTACTGATGCACGAGCTTCATTATTGCGCGGCAAGCCTACCAGCCATCCGCACCCACCAACCTGACCATTTGGCCGTTGGTGCGGACATTGGCACTCCGACACTCCTTCAGCGCACATTGCGCCGGCCTGGACACATAACACGGTAAAATAGTCCGCGTGACCGATTGAAATTAGGTCGCTGGTGTCAGCTGTGGGCCTATGTACTGATTCTGTTTGTTTCTATGCTCAAGAACAAAGTTCATGTGCCCATTGGTAGTGTGCCTGACATCCGCTCTTGTTGAAACGGGTACAACTGCTTCTGTGATGGGTTTCGGGTTTTAAACGCTTTCTAAGACACAAATTTATATCTAACTGAAGCCAAATCACAACGTTTTGTGGAGTGAGCGGCTAGTCAATGTGTTCTTTTGGTATATGCCGTGCGCAGAATTCATTGGGGGGAGCAGTTTTTGAAGCGGAATTCACCGTTCACTGTTTCTGCACAAACCAGCACTGGACCTCAATCACTATAAGATAAAACCCACACACTGAGTAACTCCGTTTAACACTTTCCTTCGCAAGAACAAATTCAGTTCTGCATTTTCAATATTCTATGCTCAATGTTTTGGCTTTTGTTTTTATGACATGTGTGGCGTAAATTTTTTCCGTAAAAATATGTTTAAATTTGTAGTTCATAACGACCTGTGCCCGCTCGCTAAGCCTCCTTATTAAGTCTTTTCGAAAGAAACTGATGCTGCCCGCCGCCAGGTTACTGAAAATCTCCAAGATGGCGAAATACTGGCTTTCACGGACCTTTGAGAATCGCTTGCAGTTTTCTTATTAAGGGAAGATGGTATTCTGTGGTTCTGTAGATCACAGATGCCTCAACGAAGTTACGAAAAGGTAAGCATATGCTCTGCCATGCACTGATCACCTAGACTGCATTCGGCAACCTACCTACTTCGTCACTTGATCGGAGCGGTAGGTATTCGCAAATAGGGGTAGACAAACTAAGACCGAGACAATACCACCTCTGTTACTCCTGACGGTCAGCAAGGCGGAAATTTGGGCGAATTGATAAGTGTTGATAAAACAGTGAACTACTTAACAATCAACAAAAGTTATCTGGAAGGCACGTGGGAGGTCAGATAGCTCAATTCCATCTCGGATAACGTTATGGAAGGGCTGCTGATACATTTTGTGCCATTGTTGTAAATATAAAAAGCTTCCATTACCTCGCGTGTTAATTTATTATTTCTCAACAGGATGCGCGTGTTCTTGTAATCGGGAACACATTGGCACTTTTTGCACTGGAAAGACGCCTGGGCAAGGGGGTCCCCTTTAGCTCTCCTTTCTGCATGATCCTTTTCATGCCTGCATTGGCATTCCCTGGGGTGGGAGCCTGTGTGAAAAAAAATTGAATACTCCTGACGGATTGTATGAGCTTCACCTGTTCTCTTTCGGCCTATATTCAGCCCCTGAATTCTCAATGTAATGTTCTTTGAAAAAGAAAACTAGAACACGAACGACGTGCATCTTACTCCTTCGCAACTTCTGTGCATTTCAAAATGGTCTCGACGAAAATACTTGAATTATTCCTAAAACCTGTAGTATTAAGCTATTTATCTTTAGCTATATTTTGCGGTTCATTCAGCTCCTCAGGCGCTTTCTCCCTCTCTTCCTTCCTCGTTCTCTATCTTCTACCGTCTGGATAGCTGGGTAGAAAACCAGCTACTGCGGCCAAGAATTTGTCCCCGTCGACATGTCGATGTTGCAAGTGCATGCGTTGCGCGAAATAAGGAGCTCAAAAATAAAGGTGTCTTTGACCTTATTCATGTCTTGTTTGGGGCCCTGCGTTCACATGTTCCAACGATGCCGCCTGGTAACCTGAAGAGCTTCCTACAGCTGGTGCTTTCTTTTCAGTCCATGATCACCACCTTCGCAGCGAACTTGCTCTCGCTCTAATGTGGATGGTGCTCAACCTCATGGATATAATATCCACAGAAAGTGCCGTTGATATTACAAGGAACTGCACTGGGATGTTAGGTCTGTTAGCTGAACCAAAACTAGTCTTGTGTTCCATGATTGGCCCTGTGGAAGCTGGCCTGCTCAGCGGGAGATGTTTGACTAGATATGTCGCGCATAAAACAGCATAAAGTCATTTCCTGCGCGAAGTGCAGAAATTCCACATGTTTCTTTAAGCGTTGCCGATCTTTGCACGGATGACATGGAGGTAGTGGCTGTGAGAACCCTTTTTATTGCATGTCCTGGCGGAAGAAGGTAGCATTGGATTTGTTTCTACAGCAGCTCTTCGACCGCTGCCCAGCTCCTCGAATCATCAGCGGTGATTTCAACGTCTGGGGTGACAGGAACACGGATTCCCGTGGATGCAAACTCTCTTCCGGCCTGCAGCTTTAGCAACAGCTAGAGACCTGACTTTGGTGTTTGCTGCCGACTTTCCTATGTTTGGTGCTAGAATCAGCAATGTGGTCAACTGGGACAAGTACAGAGGGCACCTATAACGTGTTACCTGATAATTATCCGGCACCGGATTTAGAAAACTCAGGGACCTTTGCGCAGCGAGAAGGGTGGAGTGACACTCATGCGGAAGAAGGACCACAGGGAATTAAGACTGCTTTCAACAGGCTGAATTCTGCCATTAGACGGCACACGAAGAAGCTGTACAGGTCGCAATGGGTCTCATTCTGCGCTAGTTCGACTGTGCTCTCGCCGATGACAAGAATATAGTGAGTTATTGCCTTGTTGGAGAATCTCGCAATAAGCTCTTGCAATAAGCAAGGAAAAACCTATTGCGTGCTTGGCAGAGGAATTTGCAGACGCACTTGCACATGCTAATTCAGGAATGGGTATATATACGCCCTCTGCTTGCTCCAGATCTATCATGGACGTACAGTTCACGCTTCCTGAGCTTCAAACGGCGCTCAGTGGCCTGTGGCGCCGGTGTGCACCAGGTCCCGACGGCATCACCAACCAAATGCTGTATAATCTGCCCCTGGAAATCAGGAAGGAGCTCCTAAACTTCTTAAATCAAGCTGCGGAGACTGACGATGTTCCTCCGTCATGGAAAGTGGCATATGTAGTTCCAGTACTGAAGCCTGGCAAGAAGGACATGACGAACCTTGCCTCGTATCGCCCTGTGTCATTGACATCCTGTGTAGCTAAGTTGATGGAGAAGCTGGTAAATAAACGCTTTAATATCGTGGTGGCTTGAGTACAGCAAGGCACAGCCAACATGTATGACAAGAATCCGCCGAGGTCATAGTATCCAAGATACCGTCTTAGACTTGGTGAGTAAAAATGAACACCAGACAGCTTTCGGCCTTTACACCTTAGATATTTTTTTTTGAAGTTGCAAAAGCTTATGACAAGGCGCTTCAGAGCTCACTTCTGAACAGTCTGCAAGCCATGGGGCATACAGGACTCTATGTTAAGATTCATTTGCACGTTTATCATTGATCGTGCGGTTCGTGTACGGTTAAAGAGTACCTTAAGCACCGAAAGGATTCTATCACGAGGCGTGCCTCAAGGAAATGTGGTTTCTCTCCCCCCTCTCTTTAACGTCGTAATGACTGGCCTTCCCGAGGCGTTGCAAAAATAATTGCAGGCAAGTACGTATGTCAATATATGCTGACGACATCTATATTTGAATTACTGGCTACCAACACAAGCCATTAGCCCTGATAGCTCGACAGGCTCTACTTTCGGCACAAGCTTACCTTCAAGGTGTGGGATGGTCTTTATCAGTGGAAAAAGCCGGCTTTGTTCTGTTTCCCGGAGTAGGAAGATGTCAAGCGCGATTGAAGATAAACCTTGGCCACTCTTGTATCCGCCAATTTAATCACACGCGTTTTCTGGGCGTCATTAGTGACTCCCGTCTACACAGTTCCAAAAGGCTATCTATGGATCACAAGTGAGCAATGGGGAAACCATCCATAGTCAAACTTCATAAAGCTCTGGTGGTCAGTCGCATAATGTATAAATTACCTTCAATTTCCCCATCGGCCTCACAGCTTGAATGTCTCGAAGTTTTTCATTTCATAGAAACAGAAGATCCATTGCAGTTCCTCCCGCGGTTTAGCCTTGTCACTTCTCAGAGACTACTAATGCATCTTGGCCGCCTAGGAGAGACGGTAGCTGGGCAATCCCTTCTCCAGCGGCTCTGCAAGAGATATGAGTCGAAGGCCTACTTGGAATTAATGTTTTAAGTTATTTAGGCATCAATGTTCGAAGGCAAAGGAAGCGGTCAAAACTTTCCTGGTCTTTTCCGACACTCGACTGTAAGCTCACAAATCTCCATATGAGCTCAAATCGCGGCTCTCCTTTGGCAGCAACGCGTTCGTTTGTACGTGAATATTTGGAAACAGATTATGTCCAGCATCTTCAAATTTTCAAGGATGGTTCTGTGGGCAAGGTCAAACAAGCTAGGGCAGCGGTTTTTACTTTCCTTGTTTGGACTGTAAGAGGTCTGTACGCTTTACTGCTGTCTTGTCCTCCCCAACGTCCGAAAGGGTTGCTATTGAGGTGGTTTTAAGGAAATTAGGGTCGTTGTACGGCTCAACCTGATGTCATTCTGATTCAGAATCTGCCCTTTAGAGGTTAGAGCGCGATTTCCCTACTGATGAAGTGTCTATAAGCTTTCTACGCTTGGTTCAGAAGCTGCACAGCAGAGACTTTCCTCTATATAGTCTCGCCCATACAGCTCTGTAGATGTAAACAGTACTCAAGGTGGAAAAAGTATCTTCAGAGGAACGATGCCCGATCATTTTAGCATCCTATGGAGTGCGCCCCACAAGCCATGTGCGACCAAGGGACTGAAAAGATCCTAGGCATCGAATTCGCACGGGCTCTGCTCGTACTCCTCCTGCCTGGATACATAAGACGGGCACGGCATCATCTCCGCTGTGTTCTTTATTTGGCCTGTGCGGGGATATAGAACAATATATTACGTACTGCACAGAGTACAACGCTGAAAAGTATATGATGTTCACTTCCTTACAGAAGACAGCAGCCCTTTACAGTAGTGTTCAGGAGATTCTCTAAGTGGCCTAAGTGGCCTCTAATAAGTGGTCCTTAAACCTGCAGTTAAATCGACGATGCAATAGATCGATTGCAACTTTTGAAATACGTGGGACCTGGCGGTCTCGCAGGAGAATTGTGAAAAAGCTACATTCAAATCGTTTTTATTCCCACTTCTGCTCCATACTCTTCAGACCAGTATTGATGTTGGATTTTTTGTCACAGTAATTTTTGAAAAGTCGTGCTGTCTTGGCATCAAAAAGTGAGGGTAAAGAAAACAACGATTTGTAGTTGGCTACACGCCCATCACCTTTCTTATGTTGATTATAAGATTTACGCTGAAGTCATCTCCAATTGGTTACAGCTTGAAATTTCTACATTGACTAAACCTTATCGAATATTCAATGCAGGCTAATATACATTGCAGAACGCACGGTTTAGCAGTATTGCAGTGGTGCGGCGGTGTAAAACATTTATTCGTACTATTTACAAACACGTATTGCAGCGACGTTCATGAACCACTGGCACTGCTGCAGATAGACCGGGAAAAGGCGTTCGAACTAGTGTGTCCCGCGTTTCTTTATTCTCTTCTCAATCACATCAGTCTTGTTTTGTTTCTTTCTACTGGAATATGCCCCACTGTCGCCGCTCCTTTTCGCGCTATACTTAGAACCACTTTGATAAGTGTTATAAACAGTAGAGCCGGCAGTGTTTTATTTTATTTTGAGTCATGAACTGATGATATTAGCTTATGCTTATGATATCGCGTTTTCTGGCACTGATAAGCCAATAATCGATGAGGTTATTCGTTTAATGCAAAATTCCAGCTCAGTGTCAAAAACTCGTATTAGTCTTTGTAATACTTGCAGTCTCTGGAGTGCTATGTGGAGAACGACAATTGGGGAATATGGTGGTAGGCATTGTCACGTACAAGGCGTTCCTTTGAGTGCATAGTGCGCATTATTGGAGGACCATGTGCCGCGCTACGCTGACACTTAAGTCCCCCATGGTCTCTCAGTTTTTTCAACTGCATGCAATCTGTTACTCGGCGCAAAAATTTATTATGTACTACAAATTACTCATTGCGTAACACTTTATATCCACCTTTCTCTGAGTTTTTGATACGATCGTGTAGGATTCGTCTTTTGAATCAATGAGGCGTGATAACCTTTTCCGGCCTGCAAGCGTTGACGAAATTGGTTTAGTCTACATGAATGTCTTCTATTGTTATCCGTTAAAATATGTTTAGAGAAATCGCATTTTTGTGTGTATGGTAAATTGCCCCCTCTGTGACGGTCCCGAAGCGACTGAGCATTCAGTCTGACATGTGATGCAAAGGAAATTGAAAAACACAATTTGGCACCGCATTCATCACGATATCTGACTGCGCTTTCATTTCTTTGCGAATCATTAGACATCTTTTTTTAATTGGATAGCTCAGCGACCAGAAAACATGCTTCATGGACCGATATTGTCAATTCATTGTTTCTGCAAAAAACCAATTGAGTAGAAATTATTGTACACCGAACTGATATGTATGCCCAGACCGAGTTTGAACCGAAGTGGCAGTCACTCTTACATCTGTGTTCGTCATTGTCTTTTTTCGTATTATCATGCATTATCTGCTAGGCATTTTTTTATTTCAGATGCTTGGTTGCTTAGATGTGTTGACTCGCCTCTGTTTTCTTAATGTTTGTACATAGTTCATATACATAAGACATTATATCATTGTGATAATAAATGTCATGATTACAGAAAAGAAAAGGATGATGCTGTGCGGATTTTTCGCGCCGGCTGGAGTTTGAAGCCGACTTCGGGGCAAATTTTATTTGACATTTAATTTTTCTTTCTTAACGGTGTAAGTTCACGTGAGATTTCGGACCATCTGGCGTGTAGAACCACGACAACGCCAGATTTTCCGCCTCGTGAGCCATATAAGGCTTTCTCATTAATAAACACAGTGATGACGCTCACCGCTCGCTACCGGTGTCACGAAGGCTATCGGCCTTGTGTGTAGTCATAATCGGATCTGTGCTTTTCTCTCACCCTGAGTGGCTGCAGCTCGGAAGCGGATTGCCTCTACGGGGGACCGGAGGAGCACTAACTGACCGCCAGAAATCGCACATGGCGCAGCAGCCGCCCTTTTATTCCCCTTTTATTTGTCCTCTCAAGAGAAAGATCATCACCTGCCTGACTGCACCCACTGCAGGGCAAAGGCCTCACCAATGTCTCTCCTATTAATCTTGTCCTTTGCCAGCTGCGCCCACACTATGCCTGCGAAATATTTAATCTCATCCGCCCACCTAGCCTTCTGCCGCCCCCTGCTAAGCTTGGCTTCACTTGGAATCCACTTCGTTAACCTCAAAGACCAGCGGTTATCTTGCCTTCAAGATAAAAAGAGAAAGATAAAAATATAAATGAAACAGGGAGGGAGTAAGTACAAAAGATGCTCATAGCGCTCGTGCTTGCGAGGCATCGCCGTCGACAAAATCCAGTTGTGCCCAGCGAGAAGCCGAACGAAACGTTTAATTCAAAATCAATGTGAAACGATGCACAGGCGCTCTTGGGAAAGACCGAGTTCCGCTCGAAACGTCGGAACACGCAATCTAGAGTGAATGATATTGTGACGCCCATGAAGAGGCGATGCCGACAACGAAGGAGATTAAGAGAATGTGGTTGTTACATCTCGCGCCCGGAAAGCAGACCCCAGCTGGCTGCAGTGAAAAGGGTGAAAATCCCGCGGAAAGCTATTTTATTGTTAAACGGAGGCGCAATGAAGCATGAAGGTGCCAGAAAGAAAAATAAATAAAAATAGGAAAATACCATAAGAATAAAATAAACAAGGCTATAAAGACACCAAAAGAAGAATGTAATGGATAGGATGTAATGAAGGAAATGTATAACAGAAGAGGAAGATTAAAGCCAGGCTTCCCAGCGTGTGCAGAGGAGATCACGTGCAAGGTTCATTCTGAAAAGAGGTAAAAAAAGTGTTGTGTTGTGTTTTATGGCACATAGGCAACTCAGGCCATCATCATGCGCCCAACTCAAGGTAAGGGAAATTATCGATGGTGTAGGCGGCGTAAAACAGTGTTTTGCATTGCCTAATGATAAAAGAAGAAATAAATTTAAGAAAGAATAATTATAAGAGAGCTTTAAAGAAGGTTGGGTGGTCTCAGTGGACATCCTTTGCTCGGCAAGGATGTTGAGACCCAACCAGTAATACAAGACCTCAGCCTCCCTCTCAGGAATGAGAATGTGTCTAAAAGCACAGGTTGTGTCAACAATTGCATCTTCACTCAAAGCAATACTGGGTGTAACAGTTTAACAAGTTTTGTGCATGAGTATAAACAATATAAAAATTGTTTGAACTTCAATGAAACGCTCTTGGTGCAAACATGACTTCCATTGACCTAGAACTGCATTTACCAGGTGCAGTTTGTTGTTTACTTCATTGTTCCAAGCATTCTGCCATTTTTTCCTTAACTTCTGCTGTACTAACTTTACGCAATCCTTAAAGGGTATATTTGTTTTTTTTTATTTCCTTGCCATCAGCTTGACTCACGCGTTGGAGCCTTCGGTTACAAAAGTTCGACATGACGGTTATTTATAAAAATCCGGAAAGAAGCATGCGCCGAAGAAGACGCCAAAGATGAAGACTTCGTCTTCGAGCGCGAGGCAAGAAGAAGCTGAAGTGCGCAGGGACTTTTTCTGGTTAACCAGTAAACCGTTTTACCTTCAGCTCTCCTCGGGGTTCTACCGAGCCCTGACAATATTGTGATGATCTTTAGTAATTTGGAAGGGAGTGAACTGACAGGGGAGACGATCTGTAGGAGTAATGCGCAATGGTGGGGAATGTCGAGCTAGCGCCGCCACTGCACCGTGGCAGGCTGGCCAGTTGTAGGGAGTGGGAGGTGGGATGTGATGTGCAAGTGGTCATGTTGTTACATAATGTGTGACGTCCCCTTCTAGTGACCGCACTGACATGCTGGGGAGTTGATATAGCCGAATCTGTGAAAGTATGCGGGGAAGCGTCCCTGTGCTGTAAATAGTGTAATGAGTTCTTTCGTGGGAGGGAATATGGATTCTAAAATAAGTGTGTCGGGAACCCAGGAAAACATTCCTGTGCGCCTCATTGATTTGGCGCCACCAGGTAGCCCAGTGTGCCCGAGCCACACATCGAAATCTGCCGTCCGCACAACAAGCACAAAACAATGCAATCACATTACACCACAGTAAACGGAACGTCAAACAGTCGAAGAATTACTGACCGGTTAGCTTACAGTCGGTAGATCACAAAATATTGGAGGGGACACGTCAGCTCTCGGAGTCGTCTTGTCTGTCCGTATAATGAAAGCATGAATATGAATATCCGCTTGTTCATTTCCTAAGAGGCCAGCGTGGGCTGGGACGTGAAATAATTTGACGGGTCTGACCACTGTGAATGTAAACATTGTCTAATGTTGTGTATTCTGTTTTCTCTGGTGAAGTGGGAAGAGAGAGCGCTGAGGAGGGAAGTGAATCTGTGTAAATGTGTATTTGAGTCGATTTGGGGGGATTTGTGTGTCGTGTCGAGCCTCCTGGGAAGCTATGAGTTCTCTACCATATGTTGACGTGGGTAGCGCCACTCGGTATCGACAAACGAATGAGATGCGGTGTGTGGGTGTGAAAATGATATATGCGACGCCTGCAGCCGTTGAGGTCTATGAGCCGTCCGTGTAGACGTGGAACACCGGAGAAGACACCTCCGCCGCCGCCACGTCCAAGCGGTCGTGCCCAAACGAAAACACCTCAGACATGCTAGAGCGCATCTTCAAACGGCCGCGCCACCTCCGAAGCACGAAATGAATTTTGTCTGAATGTGGCAACCAACTGAAGCACGAACAGCTGAAACTAAGTGTTTGACCTGTCAAGGTTAACCCTGAGCGGAACTGCGTGCAGTGGAATTTGTAACTACCTAGTGCTGTTGGTGGAGTAGGCACCCGCCAGCGCCATTAGCGGGGCCCGCTCCGCAGACACCAACCGGGCACGAGGACCCGAGTGGGGACACTCAGTCAACCAAACTGGGGACGCATATGTGAAGGCAGGCAAAGCGACCTGTTGATAAAGTTCTCTGAGCTGTGCCGGCGCCGGTGCGGCACTTAACCGCAGGAAAGTCCCAAGGCCCGCCGTGAGCAACTCGGCACGCTCCTTGAGATGGTCGGCGTGCGCTAGGAACGAAAGGGTGCGGTCGAAGAACACACCGAGCACCCTGACGGCAGGCTTGAATTCCAGAACCGTGCCGCCAAGGCGAACAGTAGGCGGAGTGCGTCCCATCCCTTCCCAGGGTGGAGAGACAAGGAGACAAACCGTCTTCTCCGCGCTGATGGTAACCTCGCCGCTCGCGCCCACGTCGCCACTCGGCCGAGCGCGACTTCCGCCAAATCCTGCAGGGCCCTCCTGGACGGACCAGTCACAAGGACGACCATGTCATCCGCATAGCCCTGAATCGACACCCCCTCCGGCATCTGCTGTTCGAGCAGTCCACGCACCACTATGTTCCAAAGTAGGGGCGACAGCGGGAAGAAGTCAGTACCAGAGGGTGCCAAACAATGTCGAAAGCCCCGCGGAAATGAATGAAACCAGTGCTGCGTGGAGGCCGTCTGCCCTGTACCCTCCAATTTTGGTCGCGAGAGCGTGAAGAACGTGCACTACTCCGTGTTGTTTTGTGAAACCGAATTTATTGCTGCGAAGCAGGTTATTGCGTGCCAGTAAGTGGTACAATCGGCCCTAGAGCACGCGCTCCAGCACTTTGCTCACCGTCGAATTCATGACAATGACTGAGGCATCTCGTGTGGACTGACGGGCTTGGGGAGAAAGATTATTCTGCCCCGTAGCCAGACCCGGGAAAAAAGCCCAGCTTGAGTGCCTCAGAAATTATTAATGTAATGAAATGAGGGTAAATGTACCAGAGGACCCGGACCACTCGCGTCGTCAAGCCGTCGAGACCCCAAGCCGCGCCCTGGCGAACTCGGGACATCGCCAGTGCGCGCTCACCAGGGGCGAACGGCGGGTCATCAGGCCCTCCCAAGTGTGACGCCGCTGCAGCTGCCCGGATGATTGCGTGGTCTGTGTCATCGTCTGTTTTGTAATCTGTTGCAGTTTGTGTGTCGAGTTTGCTGTCCGGGCGGGGAAGCGGCGGCTGCACGACCGGGCCTAATTATTTAGAAAAGGCGAACTGAAAGATCACCCGTAGATGCTGGACCTGATGAAATCTCGTGCTATGGTGCGAATGTTTGCGTCGCAGGCGGCTGCTATGTTGTTGGTGTGGCTAAATGTTTGCGTAACTGAAAATCGGCTGTGCGCTGGTAGCGCCGCCGCATGGCTCGGACCGTGGAGCGCCCAGTCATGAGCTCGGGCTTCCACTACTGCGAGGTATTGGTGTGTGTTCGGGAAACGGGGCGTGTGGAAGAGTTTTTGTGTCTGAGGCGTTCGTATACTGTGTAAAATTTGGTTATAATATGTTCTAATGAGGATGATGAAGCCAGACTTGCACCGAGCACTGCAGGAAAAAATGGTGATGGAGCGAAGGCTTGAAGCACCCTCGTTGTACCGCGGTGCGTGAGCTGCCTATCTCCCTCTGCAGCCGCGGCACCGAAACGACCAATGATGTGTTTGTGTTCAGAGAATGTGAGTGTATGGGAGACCTGCCACTGCGTCGCCACCAACGCCACCGGCAGCGACACTAGCGTGACGTCAATTCAGCTGTCCGTGTGAGCTGTTGTATATGTCCTAGGATCGTTTCAGATTATGAGTCCGGAAGCCATGGCGAAGCGGAGAAGCTCCCCTCCTCGTGCGTCGCACAGCTCCGGCTCCCACGTGGTATGTTTGGCGTTAAAATGGCCCGCAGTTACGACAGGTGTTCCCCCCGTCAGTGTCTAATGTCCTCTAGTGTTGGATTCATTGCAAAGTTTGGTGGCGCATATGCCGTGATTAAAACAAATGATGCAGTGGCCGATGTGCAAACCAAGGCGACTACGCGCGCGGTGACCAGGATGAGGACGATATCGTATTCTTGGTGACGAGCGACGGTGGCACAGAGCGGTTTCAAGGGGGCGTGAAAGACTGACCAATTTAGGGGCATCCCCTGCACATCGTCCGGCCTTGTGTACGGTTCTGTGACGAGTGCGAATGTGCGATTGTGACTGCTGAGTGTGTCCACGAGTACGGGGGTCGCGTTCCTGCCATGGTCAAGATTTGCCTGTGTGAAGGAGAATTTTGGTACGGAGGTCATGTTTGGGTATGGAATCCAATTGAATGAGTGTAATGAACATTAATGTAGTATTGAGTGATGCGGAAGCGACCCCTTTCACAATTATTATCTGATAATTGTGCAGGAGAAATGTGCGCCGGGGACAACCATACTGGCCGGATGTGGAGAAGAAGCGTGAGGGGGGGGGGGGGGGGGGGAGCCGGGGTTGAAGGATGAATGAGGCGCGAGCGTGAGAACGAAGAAACAGAAAAAAGAAATGAACGATGATAGTCTAATCGAATGAAAATGAAACGTGATGGCGCGGTGCCGACGTCGCGATACGTGGTACGGCGCACGGAACGAAATGAAAGGAAGGAAAGAAAGATCCGGCTCCCCCCCCCCCCCCCCGTTTCACCTCCGAAAGTGGCGCGAATATGCGGCGCCATAATCGGGCCAACCGCGCCACTAGGACAGGGCACTCAGGCGATCCTGCCCTCTTAGCCCCCCCCCCCCTCTCCCCTACCCGCACGGCGGCACACCGCACACGCGACCGTGGTCTCGTCACCGGACATGGGGCAAACTCCGCACTTCGTACACACCGCGCGTCTGGCGTCCGCGCTCGCCGGGCAATTGTGTGGACGGCCGGGTGTGGACGGCGACTCTCCGCCACGCGTATGGTTACCGCGGCGCGCGTGACGGTGTTCTGTTGGACTGCCGCGCGGAGGTTCATTAAAGTTGTGATCCCGCGCGAGCACCGTGACCCCGGCAGCGTGGTCTGCAGTGTAACTGGACCTATTCCCGCTTCCTCCGCGACGATATTGGAAATATTGTTTGAATTATCGTGGCCGGTGTGGTGTTTTCGGGTGTGGTCGCAGTTAAGAAAGCGACGTGGTTGGCCACTTGCGTTCAACCGGCGTAGGTGGCCGCAGACCGCCGGAGTCCTGGACACCGGCCACAGGACCCGACCGAGCGCCGGAGGACCTCCGGGAGCCCCTGAGTACTTCCGCAAAGGTCGGCCAGTATATCGTACGGTGACTGCTTGCCCTTGCTTGCTCTTGCTCCCTCTCGTGTGTGTTTCCGCTGTGGTCAGCCCGGTTCATGACTTTCCCCGCCGCCAGCCATTCCTTTATGGCTCCTCAACCTAACGATTGCCAACCTTTTCTTTCTGGGCGCCCATCCTTCCCTCTTGATTACGGGAACCCATACTCAGCACAGTTGCGGGTTTAAGTGACACCACCTTCAGCTTCCAGCAACACTTCCAACTCTATCAACCCAACGCTGCTCCTCGTCGCCTTGACCGGAAAACCAGTCGGCGCGACCAATGGGGCTGAGGTCGCTGGAAGTGTGCCGCCGGATGAGATCCCCCGCCACCCCCCCCCCCCCCCCGCAGTTATGTAACGAAACAAAGTGCACGTGTAAGTTTATGATGTACATGTACCTGTTATAGCTGCTTTTGAGAGTCTCCTCACATGTAGGTTTTCTTTTAGTGACGCCAATATATTCAGTTTTGTAAGCTGTGAGCGGCGAACCATTACAACTTGACTGTGCAGTGTTAAGATTTCATTGGGTGGTTGTGTGTTCAGTACGCAAATGGGTATGCTCGCCCGATGAACGCACGACGTCTTTCCTGGGCTTAAACCTTATTGCTGATGTGTGGCACATACGCACTGTCAAACGGTGAGGTCAGCGTCGGAAAATGTCTTACGCCCGCCAGGGCCTTATGGAAGACTGTTGGAGAGATGACGGAGTGTTTGTGTTTTCCGTGATACCTTCGTGCCTCCTTCTTAGGCTGTATGTCTACCGATTTGATGCCCCGGTAGCACTCTCAACCTGCTTGATTCTACTGTGGAGCAATAACATTTGACCTGCATGAAGAAGAATGTCTTGGTTCACCATGCCTTGGTTTCCATCACAAAAGGTAGCACTAAACTGCGGACTCAAATTCCTCGACATAATGTAGTCTTGTCTGAAGGTTTGAAGGTTGTATCATGCGTCCCAACTCGCTAGTATTCATTGACTTGATTACGGGCGCCTCTGACAGTGCCAGAGTTTCCCGATGGATCGCAGTTAAAATTTGTGGCTTGAAGCTTGCATCATGCAGCCCTGACTCGATACTATCTATTGTTGTTGGTTGCGGACGCCTCAGACGCGACCGTGCCAGAGTTTCCCGACGAATAGCAGTTATTTCGCATGATTACCAACTCTCTCTCTGTTGGGCACCCATCCTCGACGCTCCTCCGTGTTTGGCCTTTTATAGCCCGGCGGCTACTTTCCCTTCCTTCTTCTCGGACCCTTCGCACAACCACATGACACTGGCGCCTCGCATCGGTCCTACAAAAGACCTACCGAGTGTCACCTTCTGAACGCAAGGCAATAGAAATGAACAAATGGTAGAGGTGTTAATCAAACTCTTATTGAAAAGCCGTCCAGTTCCATGGGTTATTTCGGTTGTAAGGAAGACAACAAGCATACGCGCGAGCCACATTGCCATCGCCTGGTACACGCTCCTGGCTGGACTAGCTGACCTCGGACTGCTGTGGACCCTGCTCCCGTTAAGAAGCTTCTCCGAATAAACTCCACCTTACACTGTAATTAGTGCTCGGAAGAAGGACGGATCGAGGCTTTTTGCATTGATTACCCTCGTTTTAATGTCGTAGCTAGGAAAATATGTATCTCTTACCTCGAATCGACGAGGCATCGACTGCCTTTTTTCGACCTCCTATTCTCTTCTGTTGACCTTGGACAGGGGTACTGGCACATGATGCGTCCCTATGCATCCCGCGCAGACAAAAAACTGTATGTTTACCTGCCACATTCCAGCAATTTAAAGAGACTATACTCAGCAGTTTGAAATGAGAAATATACATGTCATTTTCGGAAATATAATTTCAGTAGGCACGCAGACCGTGTACCTCTTGTCCTGTGCTGTATGCGCAACGCTTGCCTTCTGCGTAACTCCGAAAAAGTACCGCTTTGTTGCGGCTCTAGCGTTTGTGCTTGGACATCTGGTCGACAAAGACGGCGTCAGACCTGATCCCCCGTCAACACTACAGTTCTCGAGACATTCGAGCCACCCATTCAATCAAAGAAAGAGCACTGGAGTTTCTTGTGCTTATGCTCTTACTTTTGCCGCTTTAATCATCGCATTGCAGACATCGCCCACCCCCTCACAGGCCTCCTTTAAAATGATGTGGCATTTGAGCGGACCCTTCAACGCGACTGCGCCTTCAGCCAGCTGAAATTCCTCATCATGTCGCATCCTGCACTTCTTCCTCGTATGCAGTCATCAAGTGCCGTAACAGCACTGTAGAGTTTGCTGAAGCCAGCATACTGCCAGTGTAAGCAGTTTACTGGCGCCGCCATGCGGTGGGACAGCACCCGCTGGTCTTCTTTGTCTTCCCCGCCTCGGGCGTCCGCTCGCTGAGTGTGTCTGCCTGACTAGTCCTGGTGTGCCCTTCTGCCCTTTCTGCCGACTTTCGGTGACATTTTGCTGGAGGTGCTGGGTGATTTCCCCAATGCACGAAAGCTCCCGGGAGCTTTCGACGACGCCTAACTACACCCCGTGGACACGACACCTGTACACAAGGCAAGCCGCCTCTTGCGAGGCTTAAATCCTGAGTTCCGACCCCTGACGGCACGACCCCGCGCAATGACGTCCACTGCGACAAGTCACATCACCCAGAATGCCGTCATTTCCCCACCGCTGCTTCTTCATGCGCTTCGCATTCCCACGTCGTTTCATGGCGACAAGTTCGAAGCTGGGGAAGACAAAGAAGACCAGCGGGTGCTGTTCCACCGCATGGTGAAGCCAGAAAATGGCTAACCCCAATCCGTCTGCGGGGTCGCTCCGAAAAGCTTCTGCGCTGCTACTTCGGCCCCTACTAGGTACTGCGCAAACTTAGCGACGTTAACTACGAAGTGCTCCCGCAAGAGATTGTTCGCTCCTCCAGGCGGCAGGCGGCATCTAAAGTCGTCCACGTTGCCAGGATGAAGCCCTACCACGCCAGCTAGGACTTATTCTGCCAAGTCCAGCACCACAGGCTTTATTCCGGATTTCCTTGATTCCGCGAGATCGGGGCGATGCCCTTTCTAAAAGGAGGGGTAATACCACACTGTTAGCTATTTACTGGCGCCGCAATGCGGTGGGACAGCACCCGCTGGTCTTTGTCTTCCTCGGCTCGTGCGTTCGTTCGCTGAGTGTGTCTGCCTGACTAGTCTTGGTGTGCCCTTCTGCCCTTTCTGCCGGCATTCGGTGACAATATTTACCCTTGATAGTCGACTGGCCACAATTGCGAGTGCTCACTATTGACAATGTCATCAGCCCTGGGACCGATAACGTTATTAAAGTCCGATGTGAACATGGTACCCTTTCAGACAGTTTAGTTGTACAGAGCGTGGGACCCCTCTCCCGCGGGATGATCACTGAAACATCGGTTCTTCGCTTCTCATCTAATTCAATCCTTCTGACAGTAGGGAACGCTACTCACCTCCTCATTCTCCTACGCTGAAGTTGTGCAGTTGCATCTATCGCCCGCTCTCAACTGTGTTGCCTTTCTACGCACCAGCATTCCTGCTCCCGCACATTATTCTGCTGCTTCCGGTGAGACGCCTTCAGTTAGCCAAACCAGAAGCAAGCATTACAAACTCTCTAAAAAACATGCCCGACACTCACTCCCTTATTCTGGATTGAACCTGCAAATTCACACAACGCCTTACAACTTACGGTTGTACCATAGTTCGCCGCCGGCCCTACCGAGTGTATAATTCAGAAGGTAGGATAATACAGGATAACGTCGAGGATATGCTCAATCACATCCTTTGTGCTGGTGAAGAAAAAAGACGGCTCTGTAGAATTTCGGGTTGAAAGGATGTATATCCCTTGCCATGCATAGACGACGCCGTTGACTGTCTTCAAGGTGCCGAATTTTTGTCAAGACCTCCTCCGTTCTAGGTATAGGCAAATACCCATGCATGAGGAAGACAAAGAAAACACCGCATCCGCCACGCTCGATGGGCTCTACAAGTTTCGTGTGATGCCCTTTGGCCTCTGTAAATACTTGGCAACATTCGAGCGTATGATCCGCACCGTTCTGCAAGGACTCAAATAGAAAAAGGCTAGCCTATGCAGTTTGTGATGGAACAGCGCAAAACGCGAGAAAAGAGACAGGCGCTTGTCTCTTCTCCTGGCGTTTTGCGCTGTTGTATCACAAAAAAGCACAGGCAAGTTTTCCACAAGAGGCCTCCAAGCCAGTAACCAACGTGCCCAAGCTGCCATTCTTATGCTACCTCGACGATATATTCATATTTTCCCCAACTTTTTCACCTATAGCGTTTCGAAGAAGTTTAATTTCGATCTCTGGGGCCGGCCTCTAGCTCAATACGACGAAATGTCGGTTTGACTGAAAATCTACCAAAGGCCTTGAGAATATTGTCAGCAGAGGTAGAATTAGGCCTGATGCCGACAGCATTGCTGCTGTTGTGCATCTTCCAACGCCATCCTGTTCTCAAATATCTGAGCAGTTTTCTCGGACTAGTGTCTTATTTTCGCCGGTTCTTCGTAATTTCGCTTGTATCGCATCCGTTCTACATCGGCTCCTTCCTACCGGCGCCCCTTTCGAATGGACTCCCGACTCGAAGACTGCCTTTCAAAACATGAAGCAAATTCTGAAAACAGATCCATTTCTATGCCATTTTGATGATTCTTCCAAACACTGTGCACGCTGAAGCTAGTGTCCGCGGCAAAGGCGCCGTGCTTTTAAAACAATAAGATTCATCCAGTGAAAACCAAACCAGAAGCAAGCATTACGAACTCTAAAAAACATGCCCGACACTCACTCTCTCCACGAGTCGCTAACGTCAGCGTCTCGCTGACTCCCGCTGAGCTGAACTACCCTATCACAGAACAATAGTGTATGATGGGCTGTTCAAAAATTGATCAGCACGATTTGTGCTGGCTCTCATCCTCAAACATTTAACTGGCCGACTCGGGCGCAGGATTCTCCGACTTCAAGAATTTCAATTCACCATAACTTACAAACCTGGCAAGAACCCTGACGCCAATGTCCACTCTTGTTGCCGTCTTTTCGCCCCGTCACCTAGCAATTAGTTGAGTACTTCCTTGCACACAAGTGCAAACAATTGCCCAACCAAGTTGTCAATATTGCGTCGATTGCTGCTTTCTCCGGCCTCCAGCGTGATCTTGCTTCCGCCCAGCAATCGTACTCGTACTGTACGTGGCACACTGTTAAATCGACTCAACGGTACTTCGCTACTCCCTAATCCTCGATTGCGACGTAAACCTACTGAATTTAAAATGCAGAGTGGACTGCGTTACTGGCATGACCACAATCCTTTCGGCAAATCATGGGGGCCCAGATAGATACCAGTTCTCATTGCCGTCAGATCTTGCACGCCTTCCATGATTATCCCACCACTGGTCACCTTAGCTACCATAAGACCTACGACAAAATCAACAGCCGCTTTTCCTGGCCCGGTCTCTCCACGAGTGCTGCTAAGTACGTTGCCGTAAACGGCAGATGTCACCTACCACAAATACACTACCAACTACCACGTCAACTACCACGAATACACTCTGACTACCTGGGACCGTTTTAGCAATAAAATCAAGAAGCACTTTGGTAACAACTATCTGCCAAAATGAAAGGACCCAGTTACCTGCCGAGATTTGCATCATGTACAGTTGTGCAAGGTTGAATTCGCGGATGTCTTAAGAAGATAACGCTCGACTCCTACTTAAAGCGATCGCTGTAGATGTCTATAACTACCTAATTAGCAATGAAAGTTTGAGCCCTACTGCAGGCGTTTTAAGCCACCGCAGAACATTCGAGGCCGCCGGCCCTACCGAGTGTATTCTTCAGAAGGTAGGATAATACAGGATAACGTCGAGGATATGCTCAATCACATCATTTGTGCTGGTGAAGAAAAAAGACGGCTCTGTAGAATTTCGGGTTGAAAGGATGTATATCCCTTGCCATGAATACACGACGCCCTTGACTGTGTTCAAGGTACCGAATTTTTGTCAAGACCATCGTTCTAGGTAAAGGCAAATATACCCATGCATGAGGAAGACAAAAAAGAACACCGCATCCGCCACGCTTTATGGGCTCTACAAGTTTCGTGTCAAGCCCTTTGGCCTCTGTAAATACCTGGCAACATTCGAGCGTATGATCCGCACCGTTCTGCAAGGGCTCAAATAGAAAAGGACTAGCCTATGCTGTTTGCGATGGAACAGCGCTAAACGCGAGAAAAGAGACAGGCGCTTGTCTCTTCTCCTGGCGTTTTGCGCTGTTGTATCACAAAAAAGCACAGGCAAGTTTTCCACTTGAGGCCTCCAAGCAAATAACCAACATGCCCAAGCTGCCATTCTTCTCTATGCTACCTCGACGATATATTCATATTTTCCCGAACCTTTTCACGCATAGCGTTTCAAAGACTTTTGATCTCTGGGGCCGGCCTCTAGCTCAATACGACGAAATCTCGGTTTTACTCAAAATCTACCGAAGGCCTTGAGAACATCGCCAGCAGAGGTGGAATTAGGCCTGAAGCCGACAACATTGCTGCTGTTGTGCATTTTTCCAACGCCATCCTGTCTCAATGATCGCGCAGTTTTCTCGGACTAGCGTCTTATTTTTACCGGTTGTGCATAATTTCGCTTGTATCGCATCCCTTCTACATCGACTCATTCCTACCGGCGCCCCTTTCGACTGGATTCCCGACTCGGAGGCTGCCTTTCAAAACATGAAGCAAATTCTGATAACAGATCCATTTCTATGCCATTTTGATGACTCTTCCAAGCACTTTGCACGCTGATGCTAGTATCCGCGGCAATGGCGCCGTGCTACTACAACAATAAGATTCATCCAGCGAAAACCAAACCAGAAGCAAGCATTACGAACTCTAAAAACATGCCCGACACTCACTCTCTCCACGAGTCGCTTAAGCCAGCCTCTCGCTGTCTTCCGCTGAGCAGAACTACCCTATCACAGAACAATAGTGTATGATGGGCTGTTCAAAAATGTTGCCCTCACCTTTACGACCGGCACTGCATTTCATCATAGTCACTGATCAGCAAGATTTGTGCTGGCTCTTATCCTCAAACATTTAACTGGCCGACTTGGGCGCTGGATTCTCCGACTTGTCTTTTCGCCCCGTCACCTAGTAATTATTTGAGCACTTACTTGCACACAAGTGCAAACATTTGCCCACCCAGGTTGTGAATATTGCGTCGATTGCTGCTTTTTCCGGCCTCCAGCATGATCTGGCTTCCGCCCAGCAATCGTACTCGTACTGTACGTGGCACACTGTTAGATCGACTCAACGGTACTTCGCTACTCCCTAATCCTCGATTGCGAGGTAAACTTACTGAATTTAAAATGCAGAGTGGACTGCGTTACTGGCATGAGCTTTCGGCAAATCATGGGGGCCCAGATACCAGTTCTCATTGCCGTCAGATCTTGCACGCCTTCCATGACTATCCCACCACTTGTCACCTTGGCTACTATAGGACCTACGACAAAATCAACAGCCGCTTTTCCTGGCCCGGTCTCTCCACGAGTGCTGCTAAGTACGTTGCCTCTTGTGTGCCTGGTCAACGCCGTAAACGGCAGATGTCACCTACCACAAATACACTACCAACTACCACGTCAACACGAATACACTCTGACTCGTCCTTGAAGACGAGATTTGCATCATGTACAACAGGCACATTGTACAGCTGTGCAAGGTTGAATTCGCGGATGTCTGAAGAAGATAACTACCTAATTAGCCATCAGAGTTTGAGCCCTACTGCAGACGTTATAAGCCACCGCAGAACATTCGAGGCCTTGAAGATTTGTCGTATTGTCCCGAAATTTGGGCGACTGATCAACGTGACCTCCATCGCCAGTGCCTACGTCACTGCTACTGCGTCCATGGCTGCCATGAGTCACCAAATTGTAGGCTAGGTGTTTATCCGGCATCGGGACCCTGTGCGTCGTGGTGACCCAGCGCCCGACGCGTGCACACTGCAGCCAGAGCCCAAAACCCCATCCAATTTTTCGGTTCCATAAACCCTACGATCTATGATCCGTCTGTGAGAAGGCGGCCGGCCTACACCAGAGGCTTGGTGCGCCTGCAACTTCGACCTTAATACAATCCGCGTCCTGACCTCGCTTCATAGGAGCCGTACGTCACCCGCTCGCGCCTGCCACCTGTGTGTTACCTCTGTAGTATGACCCGACATATACTACCGCCAACGGGCCCCGAAACCGCTAGACCACCGCCTGTGGCCTACCTGTTCTCGTAGTTCAGTGGCCAGTGACGACATCCTGTTTAGGTAGCTTGCGCTCAGCATTGCTGCAAAACGCCGCTACTCCCTCCGACTCTGGGTCACTTGGTTGACAAGGACGGTGTCCAACCTGGGTCTCACAAGATTGAGGCGGTCAACAAGTCCGCAGCGCCAAAGTTAGTGAAACAAGATCGGAGCTTTTTAGAACTTTCCACTTCTTTTTGTTGTTTTGTTCAGAGGTTTGCATAGGTCTCGACCTATCTCACATGTCTCCACACAAAGACGAGCCATTCAAGCGGATCTCTGACTGCTACTCTGCCTTGCGCCATCTCTAATTTCTTCTGACGTCAGGCCTAGTCCTGCGTCATTTCTGCCCTTCGCTCCCATTGATGTGCACATTGACGCCAGACGTATCGGTGTTGGCGCTGTGCCGTAGTAAATAAGGTGACCATGTAATAGATTATGCCAGCCGGTCTTTGATGAAGTCGGAACGGGAATTGAATGTTATCGAGCAGTCGCTTTTGCGGTGCAACGCTTTCGTTCCTACCAATAAATCTTTTTTACCATTATTACCGACTACCATTCTCTCAGCTGGCTCGTGAACCTGCGCGACCCATGCGGCCTGATAGTCCATCGGTGTTTGCTCCAGCAAGAGTTTAACTTCACTGCTCCGAACAAAAGTGGTAGTTAACGTGCCAAAGCTGACAGCGTCTCTTACCTGTCATCCGACGACTGGCTGCAGAGAAAATTTCGACGAATCTAGGTTCACTATCACGCACGTTTCCTGACCTTAACCTCTTCAAGGCCGAAAAACGGAATACAACCCTACTGGGGGCACGTTGTTTGACCGCTCTTTAATCCCACGCGACACAAGGGGAGCGGCTATGTGCGGCGACTCTTCCCATCTGTGAATCGTATGGTGAAAGAGGCGGAGTCATCTAGTCGCTCGACGCAATGAACTTTTTATTATTGACTTTTGCTTTTCTGTTTCCTTGTAAATTATGTAGTCAAGTTCCTTGAATACTGCCAGTAAACCCGTTTGTTTTCCGTTTTCCCGAGGTTCAAGTTCCATATTTCTTCAACCCGAAGGCTCTGATACGCTACCCAATGGAGCCCGGGTTAGAGTGAACCCCTGCGCCATGACAACTGGTGACCAGCGGTGAGATCGGAACCTGCAAGCGGCAACAACGGTCGGCCAGCGAGAGAGCAGCTGTCTCGGGACATGATCACATGTGTGCGTGAGTACTTGGCTTTCCTCTGATGTGGACCAGATTTTAAAAGAGGGTTAAAATTTAGAACTGGTAGAGACCTGTGCTTAAATCCTAGAGGTTTCGTAATTTTGCTTAGTAGTTTTAGAAATAGCCTAGACACAGAACTATCATGAACCTACAGAAGCTGCCCAAGCCGGACCTGTTGCTGTTTTGTGAGGAATTGGGGATCGATACAGAGGGTTTGGCACGAAAACCCGTGATTATTCTATGCAGGCAATCACTGACTTGGGGGCAGATGATGAGGAGCTCAGTGAGGCGTGGAGCCTCATAGGACAAAAAAAAGGAAGAGCAACTCAGACAGCAGGAAAGGCGTGAGATTGAAAGTGAGAATGAAGCAAAAAAACTGCAGCGGGAGTTAGAACTCCGTAAGTTAGAAGTGGAGTTGAACAAGAGGTAAGGCAATTGTTCCCAGCAAATGGCACCTCTTCTCAAGAAGGAGGCAGAGTTCAAGATGTCTAGGCACATGCAGCCATATGTGGTATCAGGGGATATCGGTCTGCTGTATCTAGAAAATTTGGGACGAACGTGCGAGAAACTGTCCTTCAGTCGATAGACTTGGTCGATGTCTTGCGAGGCATCGGAGGTTGTCGCGCGGCTCAGCAAGGAGGACGCGGACAACTACGAAAAGGTCAAGCTTGCCTTCTACGAAAATATAGACTTAGCGCCGAGGCGTTCAGGCAGCGATTTCTAGGAGCTAAGAAGACAAGTTGCAAGTGAACTTGATCGAACGGTTAAGGAGCGCAGAGTCCTTAGTGACCAGGACGGTATAGCGGAGTGGATTTTGTTGGAGCAGTTTTACAACTGCCTCCTTGAAGATGAAAAAAAGATTGGCTACAGGACCGGGACGACGTGACGTCTGTGACAAAAGCGGTCGAACTCAGTGAGCAGTACGCTTCGCGCCGGCAGTTTAGCAACAACACTAGAGTTGATAGGCCCCGTAATTTCGGTGAGCAGTGGAAGACGCAAGAAATGGTTCTTCCGATAAACCTCACATAAAGGAAGACAATGAGAAGGGTGCAAAAGTGGCCAAAGTGCAGAAAGAAAAATTCGTGATTGAGGCTAGGAAGCCGCTCACTTGCTTCAGATGCAATGAGCCGGGTCACATAGCAGTGAACCGCCAAAAAGAAAAGCTTGCGTTCTCGTATGTAATTGCGATGAAAACAAGAAGCTGTTGGAACCTTACATGCATGACCTGGTAGTGAACGGGAAGCAATATAAGGTGCGGCGCGACTCAGCCGCAACGATGAACGGTGGTGGAGGAACAAAGCGTGTGCTTGCCTATAGCGACAGTGGTAATTGAGGACCCTTTCGGTACGCTTACAACCGAAGCCACAGTGTCAGAAAAGCTACCTAAATGCTATCCGTATTTGTTCTCTAAAAATCGGATATGTTATAATGAGAGAGGGGATCCTTTTGGAGACAGAGTTGTGCATGCCTTGACCCGTTCGAAGGCGCGAGAACTTGCAACACAGCTTACTCCTGAGAATTCCACTGCGGAGAAAGCAGCCGTTAAACATGGGGCAGAGATGAATGAACAAGGTTTAGAAAATCGCGATAACGAGGCACCCGAGACCGTTCAGCCTAACAGTAAGCGTGATGAACTGCGGAACCAGGTTATATCCTAGAGAGTGGTTTTTTGCCGCCAGTGTCAAGCAGTTTCAGGACGCTGCTGAGTGCGAACCAAGAAGAGCTAGGTATGGAACAAGCAAATGACCCGACGATACAGGAGATCAGAAAGCTCCGCACAAAAAGCAAAGGAAAAAAGAGAATATTGCCTTCCAGATGAGAGGCGGTGTGCTTTATCGCTTATACAAGGATCAGCGTGGAGTGGAGAGCGAGACCAATTAGACGTTCCCCAGAAGTACCGACAAGACTTACTGCGACTTTCCCATGGAAATTCGTGGTCATGCCACCTGGGAATCAAGAAAACAAAGCAAAACAAGAATAATATTGACCTGGATGTTTCAAGGACATGGAGCGTTTTACAAGGTCGAGCGACACATTTCAGCGGGTCGGAAAAACGCGAGATAAGTGAAAAGCGCCGACGGTTTTAGTACCGGTCATTACTGAGCCGTTTCACCGGTTGGCGATAGATGTGGTTGGGCCACTCCCCGTAAAAGAGTCAGGGTGTCGTTATATCCTCACCATGTTATGCCCAGCCATGAAGTTTCCAGGGGATGTCGCCCTGCGCGAGGTAACGTCAGAAAGTGTGGTGAATTCCCTGTTATCAGTCTTTGCCGGAGTTGGATTCCCTTCCGAGATCCAAAGTGACCAGGGCAGTGTATTTACGAGTCCTCGTGCTTCGTGCAGTGTCGCCATAGGCAACCCCTCTACTGGGCTCGCTGCCCCTAGGCTGAGGAGATTAGTAAAGAGTCTTGCTTCGTTTGAACAAACCGCGCACGCTTAGTCAAATGGCAAAGCCTTCAGCTTGCTCTAAGCTCGAAACCGCGTTGTGGACAATGCAATCTCTCGATATCACTAATATTAGTCCCTTGTTATGAACCACCAACGTTTCGCATTCATGTAGCTGCGAAACACCGACGCTGCAGTCTCCGGAATCAGTGATGTAGAGGTAGCATTGCTATACTACAGAACACATGCGGAATATACAAAGTTGCTGAACTGAAATCCCAGTGAAACCAACGAACGTCAGTGCTAACAGGCTATGTGATAAACCTTACCGAAATTCATAACTGAATGATCGCGTTGCTTCGCTGGGGATCGCGTCTCTTCCGAGCCGCGCGTTCGTGAACGGCGTCGCATTTCTGCCGTGAACGCCTTGCGGACGCTCGCCTTGCGCATGCGCACAGTGCGTCACGCCGCTCCTCGAGCACGCGCTTCTGCACGCGTCGCCGTTTCCGCGTCGCCCGTGCGCGTGTATGGTTCGGCCATGCTGTGCTGCCCCTGGCACGGGGTGGGTGCTGTGGAACTCTCTTCCGCTTGTCACGAGCACGGCTGTTTCGTTATAGGCGGTTCTAGGCGCACACCAACCTCTCCGCGCAATTACTGCTATCACGTTTGAGCGTCCTTGCGCTGATTCCGCCGCATTTTTGACTGGCTACACGCGTAGGGAGCCCTCCATTACGGCACGCCCTTTCTACATTTCTTCTTTCCCTCCCTCGTCTATCCCTTCTCTTACGGCGCGGAGCAGGTGTCCGCAGAGATGTGAGACAAATACTGCGCCATTTTTTTACACCCAAAACTAATTTTCCTATTTTTCCAACACACATGCAATTTGATGGAAGCGCAAGTAAATTTTAATCCCTTCCCTTACGGCGCGGTCCAGGTGTCCAACGAAATATGATACAGATAGTGTGGTATTTGGGGAAAGGAAATGCAATTATTATTATTAAGCACGGACTATCTTTTTGGTTGAACATATGGGGCCACAAAATATACAAACCCCAATGTGAAGGCACGATTTCATGCGCTATATATCATGCACTCATCCGAGATGTTCATGCTTACAGGTCACCCACACCCAACGTTTTTGAAGCGAAAAGCTTCTCTACGAGGGTCAGAGCCGAGCTTCGCGTGAGCCGAACTGGTGAGTTATGCGCATGCGCGAAAACGAATGACGTCACGCGCAGCGCAGGTCGTCGCTCCTCGCAGCTGCCACACTCGTCGCCGCCGCCGACTCCGTCGCCTGACCTTTCGGCGCAGCCGCGCGCTACGGCACATGTGCGTCATGTGCATGCGCAAGGAGGCTATTTAATGCGCTTGCCAGAGGATAGGTTGGCGCACTCGACATGGAAGGGAATGAGAGTGCTCCTGTTGCTAGAATACGCAGAAAAGCTGAGAAACTAAATTCGTCCGATCCAGAAGTACTTGTTTGGGAGTTGACTTCACAACAGCAAAAAAAATGATAAATGCAAATCTAAACGTGCAGCCGAAACGCCTGAACAACGGGAGATACGCCTTGGTAAACTACGAGGGAAAGAAGCCAAAAAGCATGTCTTGGCCGCACCTTCAGCCTGCAGCCGCTAAGCGAGTGAGGAAGAGGAAACAAGAGAGTCAGAAGAGGAAAATCCCAAGACTCGCCTTTAAAACGACCACGTGGTACTACTTAGCAAAAGTGCTAGTGCGACTAGGGTGTTAACGACAGACTTTGCGAGAGATAAACAATGTATACAATACCAGCTAAGCTACGAAGCATAACCATGACGTCAAACCAAGCATAACTGAAGCTTTTCGCTTGTATATACAGGCTGAACCAGAGCTAAGCCACAGCCTAATTTTTAGAGAAGGACAGTTTGAAAACCTGCTCAGCGGATGCGGCCCCGGTTCTGTCGCCGCATATATCATGCACTATATCAGACACGCGAGCACCATCTGCATGATTGTGTCAGTACTACGTCCATTGTACCATTCCATTAGCTGGAGCTTGGTCAGGTGGCCAGTTTGCTGCATATCTGGTCGACGCTGTGTCGCAGCTCGCATCGTCTGCACCGGCTGCGGCTGCTTCTAGCCGCGGATCTCTATCGAAGTTCACGGCTTGGATTTCGTCTATGTGCAGGTAAGTTCGCATGCGCTCTAAACCTGGGGTACGACAGGGCAGGATGCTCGGGGTGGAGCTTTTGCGTGCAGATCTCGGCCGAAACTGAAAGGCCGTCCTTCCATGTTTCCAAATCGCGAAATCAAAGAAAGACGACGTGCCGCATGCCCTCTCGTAGTTTGCTTGATAAAATATTTCACGTGGGTAATACGCGGCTGTGAAAGCAGTTTGCAGGTCTGCTTCGTCATGACTGAAGTCGCAGTAAATTACTAAATTTCGCAAAGTGCGGGCCCCTTAGTGCTCTCCTTACAGCACCCACTGCAAGAGAAAAACATCCTATTAGGAGATTTTTCCTTAGCTTCATTAACAGTTGTGTTAAGGAATAAGACTGAGTGATTGACATTCTCAGAAGTAATTGAAACACCTGCTTAATTTCGCAGCCTCGGCATGGGTGCAAACTCCCATTTGGGTCGTAAAGTCACCTCCTTAAAATCAAAATCTGACGTTTAGAAGACGCCAAAACCGGCTTCTTGGATGCTAACGCAACTTGTCCCGGCATTCATGCAGATACGGTTAGAGATGCCCGAACAACAAGCTTTTAAGCTTCCATGACGGAACACGGCATTCCATCATTATAAACGTACCTTGAGTGTTTGTACAGCTAGGATATCACGAGACGAGCAACCGTTATCGTTAACTGGCCCGGCTAAAGTTATGTTTATAAGTGCTATAAAACCGTCTTGTTGCATTAAATGAAGAGATCAAGGCGATAAATATGTTTGTATTCCTTAAATACGTTTTTTTACGCACGCGTGCCACCGTCCGCTGCTCTTAGCACACGACGCGCCGATCCTGAAGCGACCGCAGCGCCACCACCTAGGCAGCGATTGCGTGGGTCTGCGCCGCTCCCTGGCGCGCCGAGGCTGTTTCTCAACTGCCCTTATCTAAAAACGTTGTCCACACCGCAGCTGACGGCACTCGAGAATAATTTCTTGCCTTTGTGACATATTCCCACTTATCTTGTACTCACATGCTTGCGCACTGGGTCACTGATCTCCTCTTCACAAAGAGGAGAAAATACAATTGCAGGCTGCTTCTGATATCTCTGACCGATCTGGTCGTCACCGCGAAAGAATTCAACGAAGTGCAAACTACCACGTGCTGTTCTGCGTTCGGAGCATCGACGACGAAGTTGTGGCCACCATTCTATGTTGTGGTGATATTAACGCTGCGAGAAAATCCTATTGTGTTTGAGCGTCCTTGCTCTGTTTCTGCCGCATTCTTGACTAGACCGTCTAGCACGGTGTGATGTGCGCACGAAATCGTCGGAGGATTTTTGAAAAGCGGTGCGTCGACAGCGGAGCGCTGCGCGTGCCAGCCCAGCGTTGCGCGTTGGAACGTGCGAATGGTTTGTGCTAGGCGACGACCAAAAGAGCGTGGCCAGCACGAGGAGCGGAGAGCTGACGTGCCGGACAACCGAGGTGTGAAGGGAGACAGCGCCGCGGATATCGTGTCATTCAAGCGTGGAGGGGAGGTGGCAGCCGTCGGACGTTGAGGTCCGTGCTCCCGAGGACCTTCCTTTGATCATGGACACAAGCCTCCTGCGTCCCTTTCAAGTTTGGAGATGGCAGCCGATGGATTGAGGGTCTGTGCCGTCGACGGCTTTTCGGGAGGCCGACGACGGGTCCTAGCAACCCTTCTCCTGCTGCTGCCATCTTCTTCGGGCTGTTGACCACCGGCGTCCTCCTGTGTTCCTCTCCGCTCTTGGTGCCACCTGGCTCTCTTCCACCGCTTCCTTTGGCAAAACTCCAGCGACGCGTTGCAGTTCATCTACCCGCGTCCGTCCTGTCTGCAAGGCATCCCCGCTTCCCCTAAAACGCTCAGTATCTGGCGAACGCTTTCCTTTAATCTGTAGGGTTGTACGCCCTTTGAGTGTTATTCTTTTCGTTTTGTCTGATCAGTTTGTTGTCGTGTTCGAACCTGCACGCGATAGCGTTCCCCTTCGGCAGTCGGGGACGCGTTACCAATTCCCGACAGACACAACGCGATTCACAACGGGGTGCAGGATGGCCCTGGCGTGGATCAACAGAACACTAGGATGCGATATCAAAGAGGTAGAAGAGCTGGGATCAGGTACAGTGTACTGCGAGCTCATGAACGCTGCCTTCCCGAGAACCATACAGAAGACGGTGAACAGGTATGGCAGCTTGAAAAGGCATGAAATGGAGCAGGCCTTCCGCACATTGCGAAGGGCCACGAGTAAATTTAAAATCTGAACTTTGCAAGATGGCTCATGGAATTGTGCGAAAGAAGGTGATTTAATAGCACCTTAAAGACGGACGATGTCCCAGTAGCCGAAGCCGCATCCTGAAAGCTAAAAGCGGACGCTTCGAGAAGGAGCTTTCGAGGGACAAAGAAAACAAGGATTCCCATTTCGCAGAGGAGAGAGGGCGAAACGAAGCCGCAAAGAAAGTGACGTTTTTTCGAAGAGAAGGCGACAAACGCTGAAGTTCGTCACGAAACAACACAATGCGTATTTCGATCACATAATGAAGATGGATAAGATTTGCCATGGAGCGAGGGAAGAAGGAGAGGCATCAAAGTGGTTGGACGAGATTGAACAAGTAATTGAAGCTAGCAAGCTGGAGCCGCTAATTCCAGACAGCAAACTCAGTTCCGAAACGCCACCCAAGTAACAAGCGTTTCGCACGCACTTTTTCAGATTCAAGCTGCCGCTTTCAAGTTTGAAGTTTGTGCAAACTGTGCTTGATTACTTTTCGTGTGGAATTTGTGCATTAATGTGTATAGCGTACTTTGCTTTTAAGACGTTTCCTTCTGTAAACTTGACATTTTGCTTTTCTCACCTTGATTAAAGTTCACGTCTGAGCTTTTCCTGCTTCTGTGCAGCTATTTTATTTTCTTATTTTAGCTCAATATTATGCACACATCACAGATGTTAATGCTTTCAGGTCACCCACGCTCAACGTTTTTGAAGCGAAAAGCTTCACTAAGCGGCTCAGAGCCGAGATTCGCGTGAACCGAAATGGTGAGTTATGCGCATGCGCGAAAGCGAGCGACGTCACGCGCCGCGCAGGTGGTCGCTCCTCGCCGCTGCCATCGCCGCCGCTGGCTCCGTCGCCTTATCTTTCGGCGCAGCCGCGCGCTACTGCACATGTGCGTCATGTGCGTGCGCAAGGAGGCTATATAATGCGCTTGCCAGAGAATAGGCATGCGCACTCGACATGGAAGGGAAGGAGAGTGGGGCTGTTGCTAGACTACGCAGAAAAGCTGAGAAACTACATTCGTCCGATGCAGAAGTGCTCGCTTGGGAGTTGGCTACACAACAGCGAAAAAATGATAAAGGCAACGCTAAACATGCAGCCGAAACCCCTGAACAACGGGAGATACGCCTTGTTAAACGACGTCGGAAAGAAGCCGATAAGCGTGTCTTGTCCGCATCTTCAGCCAGCAGCGGCCAAGCGAGTGAGAAAGAGGAAACAAGAGAGTTAACATCCCAAGATTCGCCGTTACAACGACCACGTGGTGCGACTTAGTAAAAGTGCGAGTGCGACAAGGGTGTTTACGACAGCCTTTGTGATATATAAACATTGCATACAATACCAGCTAAGCTACGAAGCATAAACATGACGTCAAACCAAGCATAACTGAAGCTTTTCGCGTATATATAGAGGCTTAACCAGAGCTAAGCCACTTCCTAATTTTTACAGAATGACAGTTGTGTAGGATGCGATATCAAAGAGGTAGAAGAGCTGGGATCAGGCACAGTGTACTGCGAGCTCATGAACGCTGCCTTCCCGAGAACCATACAGAGGACGGTGACCAGGTATGGCATCTTGAAAAGGCATGAAATGGAGCACGCCTTCTTCCACACGTTGCGAAGGGCCCCGAGTATGGTTGGCGAAGATGTCGTGTTACCCGTGGAAAAAGTGATGAGTGGAGTAGACTTGACATTTCGCTTTTATGACCTTGATTAGAGTTCACGTCCGAGCTTTTCCTGCTTCTGTGCAGCTATTTTATTTTCTTATTTTAGCCAAAATGCCTGATGGCTTCATATTTAGCCTGCATATAACTTTTCAGCTCGGTCTTGCTTTTGCAAGAATGTGGCCGCCGACGCAGCCAGTAGTAACGCTGGGCGCAGCGGCGCTGCCTGGTGCGTTGTCTGCTGCGCATGAACAAGCGCGCTAAGTAGGGGTGGGGGGGGGGGGGGGGGGGGGGCGGAGCAGAGGGAAGCCGGCTGCAAAAAAAAAATTCGCTTGGGTTCAACTACTGTTGAACCTGGTTAGAGCGAAAGCTGTGGTGTATCGGGCAATTACACGCGGCTTGGCGTGTGTATCTTTTGAGTGCGTTCCGCACACTCGATAGGCAGCGCGCCAGCGTCGTCACCCTTGCAGGCGGTAGTTCAATTAATGGTTTACCTCGAGAGGTGGGTCACCCAAAGAGCGCTGCGGCCTATTGCTTCAGTGCCGCGTGTCTGCCACAACGTTGTCAGCGCTAATGCATGCAGCCTGCATCTCTCTCTCTCACCACAAACGCGTACCTCAAAGCGCGATTGATGCCTCCAGTGTCCCATGGAGCCAGATATGTGCTTTCCTTTCATCAAAATTATCGGAGTCTAGAACGCTGTCAACGCAAACAGGAATGAACACAATGAACGCCGACGGTGCTTCAGTGCCGCGTTTCTGCTACAACGTTGTGGATGCCAAGGCTGCCAGAGTGTACATGGACGCGTATCACGTCAGATTCGGAGTTTTCTACTATTTATTGCGGTTTTTCGACTGTTCATAGCCTAAACCTGCTGCAAACGGTTCGTGGAGGTGTGGTGCACCATATTCATCCACTTTTCGGGACTTTCGAGCCCGAATTTTGCGCTTGACACGGAGCGGCAGACGCTTCGCTGGGCCTTGCAGTAGGCCTCGCTCGAACCTGCCGCGCCTAGGCTATGCTAGGCTTAGCCTCACTGTGCGCACATGGCTTCACCAAACGCCGAGCCTGCCTGCAGTGGCAGGGTACATACCAAGTCGGCGGAGTAGCAATCTCGCCTCAAGAATTCTCAACGGAACCCAAATAGACCAGGGCCCTAACAGCCCGTAAACTGGCGCACCCAGCACCGCTACACGAGCCCGTTACCTCGAGCTCGCTTCTCAAGCCACCAGTCGGACCCGCCACACCGTCCCAGCCCAAGCAAGGCAAGTCTTCTCCACCAACTATAAAGCGTCCCGCTGCGGCACCCAAGCTACCCGCCTTAGACCTGAAAATCATCTACCACCCGAGGCGTGGCGGAGATATTCGAAAACACAATGGGGGCTACATCCTATCCCTCGTATGCGCCGCCCTGAAACTCCCCATAGAGGCAGTACGTCAGCAAGACGTCATTCGCATAAATCATCGACACAACTCCTTCACAATCAGTACCCCACCATAGAACAGAGTGGAGCGCTACGTTACACTACATACAGTCTCTTCAAACCCACGTTTTTGTGCGCCGCGATGCTGTCCGAGCTCCACTCACACCGGCTTACGACGGACCTTTCCGCGTTCTCCGCCGCACCCCGAAAACCGCCACAATCCTCCAAAACGGCCGCGAAGAGACCGTCAGTCTAGACCACCTTAAACCGGCTTACATAGAGACCGCCCTGGAACGACTCCCAGCGCCGCCTGACCTAGTGCTCGAGTGCCATCGCCGGCCCTCCGTCCGTTTCGACTTCCACTCTATGCGGGGGGGCCCTGTAGCACCCTCTCTTGGGCGGCGCTGACAACCCGGCTAGCGCGCGCCACCCTGCGAAGAGAATAAAGACGGCACCTAGTCGTGGCTCGTGCAGCCACGGCTGCCAGTTCTGTTCTGGTGTCGGCTCGTAGCTGTGGTCTCGTTTCCTTCGCTCCTGAGGCGTTAAGCCTACAACTTAAAGCACAGTTCGGACAGCAGACCAAGAATATCAACTACAGAGTCAACAAATCGATAGCCTTAGCAAACAATTAAATCGCTTGCACCAATTTGGTGCGCCAATTCAATCGCTTCAACAAGGAATCCCACCAACAAAGAAAATGAAAATCCCTTAAGATATCCCCTCTCCCACTCCGGTAGCTAGCACACCGAACTCACCCACCCAAAGCACGCCTGCCAAGTTCAGAGCAAAAGAAAATATTACCACTGAGGACTTCACAACGTTAGGAACCCTGATCAACGCGATCACCATCCTTGAACAGAAAATGGAAAGGAAATTCGAAGCCATGACCAAGAAGCCAAGAAGCGATGAAAAAGAAGCCAAGACATGACCACATGGGCAAGCAATCTCAACAACAGAAAGACGACGCTTGAGCAGAGATGTAACGCCCACGACGCCATCGCTCCTCAGGTGCAAAGCAAATTAGACGAAGATGGATGAACACTGTGGTAGTCGTACTATTTCCTCTGAATTCCCTCGCACCACTGCGCTTCCTACGCAACTGTATTTTTCTTCGAGGGCAAAGAGTGAAGTCACAGATCGTAGGAAAATATTACATGTAACTAGTACTGTGAGGTTTTGGCACATCCCTTTGAAACGCAGGAGGACTGGCGGTTTGTTCAATAGTGTTCTAGACTGGTACTTAGTGACTATGGGATAACATAAGTGTTTGAGCCTCGAACGGAGCTTTCACAGGTATGAGCATGTGAGCATGGTTCTTGTGTCTGTAAGGGACGGTTCGTTGGTTTCAACATAAAGGCTGTTTATAGGTGACGTCCTGTAAGCACAAGTTGAAAGACGCAAATCTAAATTGTGCACTGGATCGAGTCCTTTCAAGTACGATGGCCTTGCTGGCTACCATAGTCTAAGCAGGATCGTACCATGGAGCGGTAAATTTTTAGAAGGCTTGTGTTGTCAGAACCCCACTGATTATGTGATTCTGTGATTAGGTTATGTGAGTTTTGCCTAAAGATTTGTGTTTATTTTTTACAGGCAACGCGGTTTCGTTCATATGTAGGGTCAGATCTGCCCTGTAGTTCTCGTTACAGTGAGAAAATAATGGCTACTGTTCTCTAAAACGAAAACCGGAAGCCATTTCTGTCTGCCCAAAATGCCAGTTTGTTTATTGTTAATCGTGTTTTTCTTTAGCATGTCGATATGTCAGAGGATGTGCAAGCTATCTGGAGGTAATGTACATAAACTGAATACATAACGGAGCTTGGTATTATTTTGCTAAGAGAATTCATTTTTATAGTAAAGGCTGAGTCTCCATTTTCCAAAATAAAATCCCTCAAAAGGGTGCAGCTTAGGCGGACATTATATTAGTGGTTAGACAAAAAGTATTTAGGAGAGTTCAGCATTCTGTCACGGATGCCGAGCTCAGCTAATTCCTGAAGAATCCCGAACCTCCAGGTTGTATCACATGCTTTTTCTAAGTCAAAAAATACAGCAAGACAGTGTTCCTTGCGTATGAAAGGACCGTATTTTCAAGACTAAAATTTCACTAGACAGCTTGTCAGAGCTGTGGGCGTCTAGCTTGCTAGGAAGGGGTAGGGGTTTTCCGGGTTTTACAAATGTAACATTGAAGGCCTTTTTCCACGCTTGGGGAATTTTTCCAGATACCCAATCTTTGTTAAAAATCTTACAAGTGCATATACAGCCGGTTCAAAGAGATGTGCTAACATTTCATAATGTATCGTCACGGCCGGGTGCTGTGTGCTTGCCTGCTGACAGTAATTTATTAATTTCTTAAACTGTAGGTAAATAATTGAGGATTCATTTGTACCGCCACTTATCGGCGGTCTTTCTTTTTCCGCCGTATTTTGTATTTTAGGAATGAATCTGTGTAGTTAGATGAATTGGGGACTGCAGAATGATATCCACCCAAAACGTCCGCTTGTTCCTCTAAATTTGTCTGCATACCAGGGGTTGACAGGAAAGGAACTGCGAATAGGGAGTAACTGCCATTTATCTTTTTCACCATTTCCCGCATTTGTTTTGATGCGGTCGAGCTGTTCATGGACGACACGTAACCTTGCCATGAAAATTTTTCGGCATTACGGTGCATATATCGAAGTTTTCCTCTGGCCGTTTTGAGGTTGATGAAATGCTCCTGCGTTGGATATCTATAGAAAATTCTCCAGGCTTTGGTTTGCCTCCTTTCTCCGTCTCGTCATTCTTGTGTGTACGAAATTTGGTTATTTTGTTTTACTACACCAAACGACTGTGGAATTGCTAGGCATGCAGCGGTTATAGTACAGTTTGTGATAGATTCATTCTCCTCGTTTATGCTGAGATTATCTAAAAATATCTTATCTAGGCTGGCCCGTTCTCTAAAAAGTGGGTAGTCGGCTAAATGTAACTTCCAACGCCGTGGTTTCGTTGGCATGACTTGCGGTGGCGATGTTAGATATTAAGGGGGGTATTATTTCCGGGGTTGCAACACAAGTCTGAATGACAATAGCAACACCTCCAGACAGTGTACATGCTTGCTCTCTGTCACACGGAAAGTCATTTGTTCAGAATGTTTTTTTTTCTTCGGGACTTTGTCTCCTCTAAGCATAAAGCCACTGTGGACCGTGCGTTTAAAAGTTATTTTATGTCACTGTAGTTATTTATTACTCCTCAAAAGTTCCATTGAATTATGCAACACATCTTAATTTTGTTTTTCTTTGTAGTGAAAAGCTAGGTCATTCACCAAGCAACCCTGCTTCATACATTGCCTGAACGCAGGGTCCGTACCATCGTTCTCTACTGGACTTTTCATTTAATGCCTACTACCCATCATTGATGCCCTGAGGCAGTAAATTTTGCTTAAAAAAGCTAGATGAAGCCCGTTACTCGGGGGATGTCTTTTTTTAACAGAGAGCTCCGTCGACAGTCCGGCGTGGACGGCGCGGGGCTTCCCTGGGTGGTGTCCATCGTCTCTGAAGAAGCGCTGGACGACCGTGCAGAGGGAACTTGGATGTTAAAGCTAGACCTCGAGCTGTGGAAGGAGGTTTTGGGGGCCACCGACCCGGTGGTCTGCGAGGCCTCCATTTGGGGTGGCGGGGTAGTGTTAGGTACACCCAGAGGCGCAGATGGCCCCTCCACAGGCTCTTTGCGATTGGCCTGGGCAGGTGCTGATGCCTGTTGTGGTGTGCCGCGCCCACGCACCACATCAGCGAGATTTGTTTTTGCAGTGAAGAATGTGTTTGTTTGTGTGTATCGCCTTCTTACTTTGAAAGACATGTTTTCAGTAGTATTGAGTGTGATTATTTGTTTTTCTTTCTATCAGGACGGACACACCCTGGAGTATGCAGCATGGTCTCCTTCACAGTTTACGCAGTGGGGGCGCCGTCGCAGTCATCAGGAGAGTGATCTATTGAAGCGCATTTTGACAAGTTTTGCGACCGCCGCAACCCTGTGAGCCGTGGCCGAACCTGTGGCAGTCAAAGTATCGTCGAGGGTTAGGAATGTATGGTCTCACATTTATTTTCAGAGGAGTCTGGGAGAGAACTATGCGCAAATCTCCGGACTATGTGTTTTGTTGGGATTTCTTTGCCCTCTTTTCTATTTTGATCCTGTGGACATCGATGTTTTGTTCGGCAAGCCCTTCTTTGATTTCTTGTACTGTGAGGTGGAGGAAGTCATTATCTCAAATTACACCACGCACAGTAGACATTATGTTGGAAAGTTTTCAGTTTTGGATCCTACCTCGGAGTTCGAGCAAAAGGCGTCCACTAGCTATTTTTGTAACCTTGTAGCCTAAGCCCGAGGCACCCGTTCGGAAACTATGCTTCCGTGTTTGCATGAAATTATGAGTAACCTTGGTCCGCCCTCTCTTGAGAAGGCGATAAGTGTGTTTTTCGGCTACGGTGCCAGCTACCCACCATGGAGCCCAACTTGGGGACGGGACAGGAACTTGAAATCAAGCCCTGCCAACGCCAGCTGTACACCACTGCTATAACCAAATATGACGAAACCCTGGGTAGTTCGCCACACAAGGTTAACCCTGGCTTCCGGGAAAAAAGGAAAAGCCAAGAAAGGAGGAGGAGGCAGGATTTCTGTAAGAAAGAGATAGGAAAGTGAAAGATTTAGGGGAGGACAGTAAAAGGCGACTGCTGATTTCCCCCGGTCGGGTCAGGCCGGAGGTGCCGTCTACAGAAAGCTGGGGCCAATGTGGTGTGTTGCCTCCGCCGAGGGACTTTAAAGGTCCAAACGCTCGGCATCGGCTCAACCACTAAGACCCCCTTTTCCCTGGACACTGCGATGCCACGCACGGCTAGGCGTAGGTGCTCAGGTTCTTGGTGATGCACTGTTCACTATCAACCCCCTGCGGGGATGTCCCTGGGTGGGCTCGGGAACCTGTGGTGTCGCCACTCACCAACGTCTGAAAGCTACAGACGCCACCCTGCGGGGAAAGAGGTGAAGAGAGAGAGGAAACAGAACAAAGGGGAAAATAGACAGTTTGACGACTGAATTAGTGAAAATATAGAGAAAAAAGATGATAATATAATGGTAATGTGATAATTAAGAGTGAAGTATGCAAGATACTCAACTTGGGGTGGGGCGGACGCATCGCATCCACCTCACTGGGCCAGAGTGGCCCCACCCATTGATTGAATATTATGAATAATGTGATGATCTTGAGCAATTTGGAAGAGAGTGAACTGTCAGTGGAGACGATCTGTAGGATTAATGCAAAATGGTGAGGACTGTATAGCTAGCGCCGCCACTGCACCGTGGCAGGCTGTGAAAGTATGCGGGGATGCGTCCGTGTGCTGTAACTAGTGTAATGAGTGGTTTCGTGGGAGGCAAATTGGTACGCAGATTAGGTGTGTCGGAAACACAGGAAAAAATTCCCGTGCCCACATTCTTTTGGCGCCACCTCGAAATCTGCCGTCAGAACAACAAGCACAGAAATATGCAATCACATTACTCCTCAGAGAATAGGACGTTAAACAGTCGTAGTATTACTGACCGGTTAGCTTAGAGTCCGTAGATTAAAAAAATATTGGAGGGGACTCGTAATCCCTCGGAGACCTCTTGCCTCTCCGTATAATGATACGATGAACAGGAATATCCGCCTGTTCATTTCCTAAGAGGCCAGCGTGGGATTGGACGTGGAATAATTTGACGGGTCTGATGGCTGTGAGTGAATATAAAAGTTGTTTGATGTTGTGTGTTCTATGAGTTCTGCACCAAATGGTGATATGGGCAGCTCCAGTCGGTACCAACCAACGAATGAGATGCGGTGTGTGGGTGTGAAAATGATGTATGCGACGCCTGCAGCCGTTGAGGTCTATGAGCCGTCCGTGTAGCCCTGGAACACCGGAGACGACGGCATCGCATCCGCCGCCGCCATATCCAAACGGGCGTGCCCAAACGAAATTACCTCATACATGCTAGAGCGCATCTTCAAACGGCCGCGTCACCTCCGAAGAACGAAAAGAATATTGTCCGAACGTGGTATCCAACTGAAGCAGAAGTAGCTGAAACTAAGTGTTCAACCTGTCAAGGTCAACCTGGAGCGGAGCTGCATGCAGTAGAATTTGTAACGGCTTAGAGCTGGTGGTGGAGTAAGCACCCGCCAGCGCCATTAGCGGGGCCCGCTGCGCAGACACCAACCGGGCACGAAGACCCGAGTGCGGACACTAAGTCCATCAAACTTGGGAAGCATATGTGAGGGCAGGCAAAACGACCTTGTGATAAATTTCTCTGGGCTGTGCCGGTGCCGGTGCATCACTTAACCGCACGAAAGTCCCAAGGCGCGCCGTGAGCAACTCGGCACGCTCCTTGAGATGGTCGCCGTGCGCTAGGAACGAAAGGGTGCGTTCGAAGAAGACACCGAGCACCCTGACGTCAGGCTTGAATTTCAGAACCGTGCCGCCAAGGCGAACAATAGGCGTAGTGCGTCCCATCCCTCCCCAGGGTGGAGAGACAAGAAGAAAAACCGTCTTTTCCGCGCTGATGGTAACCTCGCCGCTCGCGCCCACGTCGCCACTCGGCCGAGCGCGTCTTCCGCCAAATCCTGCAGGGCCCTCCTGGACGGACCAGTCACAAGGACGACCATGTCGTCCGCATAGCCCTGAATCTACACCCCCTCCGGCATCTGCTGTTCGAGCAGTCCACGCACCACTATGTTCCAAAGTAGGGGCGACAGCGGAAAGAAGTCAGTACCAGAGGGTGCCAAACAATGTCGAAAGCCCCGCGGAAATGAATGAAAACCAGTGCTGCGTGGAGGCAGTCTGCCCTGTACCCCCTAATTTTGGTCGCGAGAGCGTGAAGAGCGTGCACTATTCCGTGTTGTTTTGTGAAACCGAATTTATTGCTGCGAAGCAGGTTATTGCGTGCCATTAAATGGTACGTACCATCGGCCGTAGAGCAAGCGCTCCAGCACTTTGCTCAGCGTCGAATTCATGACGATGACTGAGGCATCTAGGGTGGCCTGACGGGCTTGGGGAGAAAGATTATTCTGCCCCGTCACCAGACCCGGGAAAAAGCCCAGTTTAAATGCCTCAGAAATTATTAATGTAATGAAATGAGGGTGCATGTACCAGAGGACCCGGACCACTCGCGTCGTCAAGCCGTCGAGACCCGACGCCGCGACATGGCGAACTCGGGACATCGCCAGCGCGCCCTCACCAGGGGCGAAAGGCGGGTCATCAGGCCCTCCCAAGTGTGACGCCGCTGCAGCTGCCCGGATGATTGCGTTGTCTGTGTCGCCATCTGTTTTGTAATCTGTTGCGGTCTGTGTGTCGAGTAATTGTTTCGATGTTTCAGTGATTGAAGATTTTGCCGTCCCGGCGGGGAAGGGGCGGCAGCACGACCGGGCCTCTTAATTTAGAAAAGGCGAACTGAAAGATCGCCCATAGATGCTAGACCTGATGGAATCTCGTGCTATGGTGTGAATGTTTGCGTCCCGGGCGGCGGCTATGTTGTTTCCGTATGTTCTGAGTGCCTGGTAGTATAGTGTGGCTAAATGTTTGCGTAACTGAAAATCGGCAGTGCGCTGGTAGCGCCGCCGCATGGCTCGCACCTTGGAGCGCTCAGCCATGAGCTCGTGCTTCCACCACTGAGAGGTATTGGTGTATGTTCGTGAAACGGGGCGCGTCGAAGAGTTTTTGTGTCTGAGGCGTTCGTATACTGTGTAAAATTTGGTTATGACATGTTCTAATGAGGATGATGAAGCCAGGTTTTTGCACCGAACACTGCAGGGAAAAATGGTGATGGAGCGAGGGCTTGAAGCACCCTCATTGTACCGCAGTGCGTGAGCTGCCTGTCTCCCTCTGCAGCCGCGGCACCGAAACGACCAATGATGTGTTTGTGTTCAGAAAATGTGAGAGTATCGGAGATCTGCCACTGCGTCGCCGCCAACGCCAACGGCAGCGAAACTAGCGTGACGTCCATCCAGCTGTCCGTGTAAGCTGTTGTTTATGCCGGAGGGGACGAGGGATTGTTCAAGATTATGAGTCCGGAAGTAATGGCGAAGCGGAGAAGCTCCCCTCCTCGTGCATCGCGCAGCTCCGGCTGCCACGTGGTATGTTTGGCATTGAAATCTCCCGCAGTTACGACAGGTGTTTCCTCCGTCAGTATTAGTGCTTGTCTAATGTCTTCTAGTGTTGGATTCATTGGAAAGTGTGGTGGTGCATATGCCTTGATTAAAAGAAATGATGCAATGGCCGATGTGCAAACCAAGGCGACTACGCGCGCAGTGAACAGTATGAGAACGATATCATATTCTGGGAGACGAGCGACGATGGCACAGCGCGGTTTCGAGGGGGCGTGGAAGACTGACCAATTTAGGGGTATCCCCTGCACATCGTCCGGCCTTGTGTACGGGTCTGTGATGAGTGCGAATGTGCGATTGTGACTGCTGAGTGTGTCGACGAGTACGGGGGTCGCGTTCCTGCCATGGTCAAGATTTGCCTGTGTGAAGGAGAATTTTGGTACGGAGGTCATGCTTGGGTATGGAATCCAATTGAATGAGTGTAATGAACATTAATGTAATCTTGAGTGATGCGGAAGCGACCCCTTTCACAATTAATATGTGATAATTGTGCAGGAAGAAATGTGCGCAGGGGACAAATACTGGCCGGATGTGGAGAAGAGCCGTGGGGGGGGGGGGGGAGCCGGGGTTGAAGGATAAATGAGGCGCGAGCTTGAGAACGAAGAAACAGAAAAAAGAAATGAACGTGGCCGGGTAACTTGGTGTTTTTGAGAGAGCGTTGGAATTAAAGAGGTGCTCGTGATGTGCAAATACAGTGTAATCGAATGAAAATGAAACGTGATGGTGCGGTGCCGACGTCGCGATACGGGGTACAGCGCACGGAACGAAATGAGAAGGAAAGAAAGATCCGGCTCCCCCCGTTTCACCTCCGAAGGTGGCGCGACTATGCGGCGCCATAATCGGGCCAACCGCGCCACTAGGACAGGGCGCTCAGGCGATCTTACCCTCTTAGCCCCCCCCACCTCTCCCCTACCCCGCACGGCGGCACACCGCGCACGCGACCGAGGTATCTTCACCGGACACGGGGCAATCGGCCACCGTGTGCCCTCCTCCGCACTTCGTACACACCGCACGTCTGGGGTCCGCGCTCGCCGGGCAATTTCGCCGCGAATGGCCGTAGGTGGCACAAAACGTGCACATGGAGACGTGAAGATCGTCCGCCACAAGCGCACAGAACCAGTCGATGGCGAGACGTCCCCGTGCCCTTTCGAATGCTTCAGCGGGCATCGAAATGATGTGCGGCTTTGTGCTATCGCGAGCGCAGAAAGAGTAGCGCCGGACGGTGGTTTTTTGGGTCAAGGGTAATGCCCGGATTGTTAACATTGATGATATTCCAGATGAGGTCGCCACCGGCAACGTCGGGGTCTACGCCGCAGAGCCGCACCTGTGGACGGCGACTCTCCGCCACTCGTTTGGTTACCGCGGCGCGCGTGACGGTGTTCTGTTGGACTGCCGCGCGGAGGTTCATTAAAAGAGTTGTGATCCCGCGCGAGCACCGTGGCCCCGGCAGCGTGGTCTGCAGTGTAACTGGACCTATTCCCGCTTCCTCCGCGACGATGTTGGAAATATTGTTTGAAGTATCGTGGCCGGTGTGGTGTTTTCGGGTGTGGTCGCAGTTAAGAAAGCGACGCGGTTGGCCACTTGCGTTCAACCGGCGTAGGGGGCCACAGGCCGCCGGAGTCCTAAACCCCGGCCACAGGACCCGACCAAGTGCCGGAGGACATCCGGGAGCCCCTGAGTACGTCCGCAAAGGTCGGCCAGTATATCGTACGGTGACTGCTTGCCCGTGCTTGCTCATGCTCCCTCTTGTATGTGTTTCCGCTGTGGTCAGCCCGGTTCATGACTTTCCCCGCCGCCAGCCATTCCGTTATGGCTCCTAAATCTAACGATTGCCAACCTTTTCTTTCTGGGCGCCCATCCTTCCCTCTTGATTACGGGAACCCATACTCAGCACAGTTGCGGGATCAAGTGAAACCACCTTCAGCTTCCAGCAACACTTCCAACTCTATCAACCCAACGCTGCTCCTCGTCGCCTTGACCGGAAAACCAGTCGGCGCGACCAATGGGGGCTGAGGTCGCTGGAAGTGTGCCGCCGGATGAGATACCCCCCTCCCCCCCCCCCCCCCCCCCGCAGTTCATAACATAAGTTTATGATGTGCCTGTTATAGCTTTACTGGACACCGGAACTACTGTTTCCGTTATGAGTGCTGCTTTTAAGTCTCCTCACATGTAGGTTTCTTTTAGTGACGCAAATATATTCAGTTTTGTGAGCTGTGAGCGGCGAACCATTACAACATGAGTGTGCAGTGTCAAGATTTGATTCGGTGGTTGTGTGTTCAGCACGCAAATGGCTCTGCTCGCCCGATCAACGCACGACGTCTTTCCTGGGCTTAAACCTTGCCCCGGTAGCACTCTCAACCTCTCAACCTGCTTGATTCTACTACTGTCGAGCAAGAACATTTGACCTGCATGAAGAATAATGCCTTGGTTCCCCATGCCTTGGTTAACATCACTGCGTTTCCTAAACTGCGGACGAAAATTCCTCGACAGAATGTAATCTTGCCTGAAGGCTTGAAGGTTGTATCATGCGTCCCAACTCGCTAGTATTCATTGACTTGATTACGGGCGCTTCATACAGTGCCAGAGTTTCCCGATGAATCGCCGTTAAAATCTGTGGCTTCAATCTTGCATCATGCAGCCCCGACTCGATACTATCCATTGTTCTTGGTTGCGGACGCCTCAGACGCGACAGTGCCAGAGTTTCTCGACGAATCGCAGTTATTTCGCATAATTACCAACTCTCTCTCTGTTGGGCACCCTTCCTCGACGCTCCTCCGTGTTTGGCTTTTTAGAGCCCGGCGGCTACTTTCCCTTCCCTCATCTCGGACCCTTCGCACAACCACGTGACACTGGCGCCTCGCATCGGTCCTACAAAAGGCCTACCGAGTGTCACCTTCTGAATGCAAGGTAATAAAAATGACCAAATGGTGGAGGTGTTAATCAAACTCTTATTGAAAAGCCGTCCAGTACCATGGGTTATTTCGGTTGTAAGGAAGACAACAAGCATACGCGTGAGCCACATGGCCATCGTCTGGTGCACGCTCCTGGCTGGACTATTCTCCGAATAAACACCACCTTACACTGTAATTAGTGCTCGGAAGAAGGACGGATCGCGGTTTTTGCGCTGATTACCCTCGTCTTAATGCCGTAGCTAGGAAAATGTATACCTCTTACCTCGAATCGACGAGGCATCGACTGCCTTTTTCTACCTCCTATTCACGTCTGTTTACCTTGGATAGGGGTAGTGGCACATGATGCGTCCCTATGCATCCCGCGCAGACAAAAAACTGCATGTTTACCTGCCACATTCCAGCAATTTAAGAAGACTACATGTCATTTTCGGAAATAATTTCAGTGAGCACGCAGACCGTGTATCTCTCATCCTGGACTGTATGGGCGACGCTTGCCTTCTGCGTAACTCCGAAAAAGTACCGCTTTATTGCGGCTCTAGCGTTTGTCAATGGACATCTGGTTGACAAAGACGGCGTCAGACCTGATCCCCCGTCAACACTCCAGTTCTAGAGACGTTCGAGCCGCCCATTCTATCAAAGAAAGAGCATTGGAGTTTCTTGTGCTTATGCTCTTACTTTTACTGCTTTAATCATCGCATTGCAGACATCGCCCACCCCCTCACAGGCCTCCTATTAAAATGATGTGGCTTTTGCGTGGACCCCTCAACGCGACTGCGCCTTCAGCAAGCTGAAATAACTCCTCATGTCGAATCCTGCACTTCGCCACTTATCCAATCGTTGGTTGGGACTTTCTGTCTTCCTCGTATGCAGTCATCAAGTGCCGTAACAGCATCGTAGAGGTTGCTGAAGCCAGCACATATTGCCACAGTGTAAGCCATTTACCTGCGCCGCCATGCGGTGGGACAGCACCCGCTGGTCTTCTTTCTCTTCTCCGGCTCGGGCGTCCGTTCACTGAGTGTGTCTGCCTGGCCAGCCCTGGTGTGCCCTTCTGCCCTTTCTGCCGGCTTTCGTTGACATTTGCTGGAGGTGCTGGGTGTTTTTCCCAATGCACGAAGAGCTCTCGGGAGCTTCCGACGACGCCTAGCTACACCCCGTGGACACGACACCACCGCTGCTTCTTCATGCGCCTCGCACTCCCACGTTGACCAGCGGGTGCTGTTCCACCGCATGGTGGCTCCAGTAAATAACGCCAATCCGTCTGCGGGGTCGCTCCGAAAACGTTCTGCGCTGCTACTTCGGCCCTGCTAGGTACTGCGCAAACTGAGCGGCGTTAACTACGAAGTGCTCCCGCAAGAGTCTGTTCGCTCCTCCAGGCGGCAGGCGGCATCTGAAGTCGTCCACGTTGCCAGGATGAAGCCCTAACACGCCAGCTAGGACTTATTCTGCCATGTCCGGCACCACAGGCTTTATTCCGGATGTCCGTGATTCCGCGAGATCGGGCCGATGCCCTTTCTAAAAGGAGGGGCAATGCCACACTGTTAGCTATTTACTGGCGCCGCAATGCGGTGGGACAGCACCCGCTGGTCTTCCTTGTCTTCCCCGGCTCGTGCGTTTGTTCGCTGAGTGTGTCTGCCTGACTAGTCTTGGTGTGCCCTTCTGCCCTTTCTGCCGGCATTCGGTGACAATATTTACCCTTGATGACTGGCCACAATTGCGAGTGCTCACTATTGACAATGTCATCAGCCCTGGGACCGATAACGTTATTAATGTCCGATGTTAACATGTTACCAATTCAGACAGTTTATTTGTACAGTGCGTGGGATTCCTCTCCCGCGGGATGATCATTGAAACATCGCTTCTTCGCTTCTCATCTGATTCAACCCTTCTGACAGTAGGGAACGCTACTCGCCTCCCCATTCTCCTACGCAGAAGTTGTTCAGTTGCATCTATCCCCCGCTCTCGACTGTGTTCCCTTTCTACGCCCCAGCATTCCTGCTTCCGCACATTATTCTGCTGCTTCCGGTGAGACGCCTTCAGTTAGCCAAACCAGAAGCAAGCATTACAAACTCTAAAAAACATGTCCGACACTCTCTCCCTTATTCTGGGTTGAACCTGCGAATTCACACAACGCCTTACAACTTACGGTTGTACCATAGTTCGCCGCCGGCCCTACCGAGTGTATTCTTCAGAAGGTAGGATAATACAGGATAACATCGAGGATATGCTGAATCACATCATTTGTGCTGGTGAAGCAAAAAGACGGCTCTGTAGAGTTTCGGGTTGAAAGGATGTATATCCCTTGCCATGCATAGACGACGCCCTTTACTGTGTTCAAGGTGCCGAATTATTGTCAAGACCTCCGTTCTAGGTAAAGGCAAATATACCCATGGATGAGGAAGACAAAAAAGAACACCGCATCCGCCACGCTTTATGGGCTCTACAAGTTTCGTGTGATGCCCTTTGGCCTCTGTAAATATCTGGCAACATTCAAGCGTATGATCCACATCGTTCTGCAAGGGCTCAAATAGAAAAGGACTAGCCTATGCTGTTTGCGATGGAACAGCGCTAAACGCGAGAAAAGAGACAGGCGCTTGTCTCTTCTCCTGGCGTTTTGCGCTGTTGTATCACAAAAAAGCACAGGCAAGTTTTCCACTTGAGGCCTCCAAGCAAATAACCAACATGCCCAAGCTGCCATTCTTCTCTATGCTACCTCGACGATATATTCATATTTTCCCGAACCTTTTCACCCATAGCGTTTCAAAGAATTTTGATCTCTGGGGCCGGCCTCTAGCTCAATACGACGAAATCTCGGTTTTACTCAAAATCTACCGAAGGCCTTGAGAACATCGCCAGCAGAGGTGGAATTAGGCCTGATGCCGACAACATTGCTGCTGTTGTGCATATTCCAACGCCATCCTGTTCTCAAATATCTGAGCAGTTTTCTCGGACTAGCGTCTTATTTTTACCGGTTGTGCATAATTTCGCTTGTATCGCATCCCTTCTACATCGGCTCCTTCCTACCGGCGCCCCTTTCGACTGGATTCCCGACTCGGAGGCTGCCTTTCAAAACATGAAGCAAATTCTGATAACAGATTCATTTCTATGCCGTTTTGATGACTCTTCCAAGCACTTTGCAGGCTGATGCTAGTGTCCGCGGCAATGGTGCCGTGCTACTACAACAATAACATTCATCCAGCGAAAACCAAACCAGAAGCAAGCATTACTAACCCTAAAAAACATGCCCGACAATCACTCCACGAATGGCTTACGCCAGCCTCTCGCTGACTCCCGCTTGCAGTACTGCCTAATCACAGAACAATAGTGTATGATGGGCTGTTCAAACATTTTGCCCTCACCTTTACGACCGGCACTGCATTTCATCATAGTCACTGATCAGCACGATTTGTGCTGGCTCTCATCCTCAAACATTTAACTGGCCGACTCGGGCGCAGGATTCTCCGACTTCAAGAATTTCAATTCACCATAACTTACAAATCTGGAAAGAAGAACCCTGACGCCAAAAACCACTCTCTTTGGCGTCTTTTCGCCCCGTCACCTAGTACTTATTTGAGTACTTCCTTGCACACAAGTGCAAACATTTGCCCACCCAGGTTGTGAATATTGCGTCGATTGCTGCTTTTTCCGGCCTCCAGCATGATCTGGCTTCCGCCCAGCAATCGTGCTCGTACTGTACGTGGCAGACTGTTAGATCGACTCAACGGTACTTCGCTACTCCCTAATCCTCGATTGCGACGTAAACTTACTGAATTTAAAATGCAGAGTGGACTGCGTTACTGGCATGAGCTTTCGGCAAATCATGGGGGCCCAGATACCAGTTCTCATTGCCGTCAGATCTTGCACGCCTTCCATGACTATCCCACCAATGGTCACCTTGGCTACCATAGGACCTACGACAAAATCAACAGCCGCTTTTCCTGGCCCGGTCTCTCCACGAGTGCTGCTAAGTACGTTGCCTCTTGTGTGCCAGGTCAACGCCGTAAACGGCAGATGTCACCTACCACAAATACACTACCAACTACCACGTCAACACGAATACACTCTGACTCGTCCTTGAAGACGAGATTTGCATCATGTACAACAGGCACATTGTACAGCTGTGCAAGGTTGAATTCGCGGATGTCTGAAAAAGATAACTACCTAATTAGCCATGAGAGTTTGAGCCCTACTGCAGACGTTATAAGCCACCGCAGAACATTCGAGGCCTTGAAGATTTGTCGTATTGTCCCGAAATTTGGGCGACTGATTAACGTGACCTCCATCACCAGTGCCTACGTCACTGCTACTGCGTCCATGACTGTCATGAGTCACCAAATTGTAGGCTAGGTGTTTATCCGGCATCGGGACCCTGTGCGTCGTGGTGACCCAGCGCCCGACGCGTGCACACTGCAGCCAGAGCCCAAAACCCCATCCACTTTTTCGGTTCCATAAACCCTACGATCTATGATCCGTCTGTGAGAAGGCGGCCGGCCTACACCAGCGGCTTGGTGCGCCTGCAACTTCTACCATACTACAATCCGCGTCCTGACCTCGCTTCATAGGAGCCGTACGTCGCCCGCTCGCGCCTGCCACCTGTGTGTTACCTCTGTAGTATGACCCGACATATACTACCGCCAACGGGCCCCGAAGCCGCAAGACCACCGCCTGTGGCCTACCTGTTCTCGTAGTTCAGTGGCCAGTGACGACATCCTGTTTAGGTAGCTTGCGCTCAGCATTGCTGCAAAACGCCGCTACTGCCTCCGACTCTGGGTCACTTGGTTGACAAGGACGGTGTCCAGCCCGGGTCTCACAAGATTGAGGCGGTCAACAAGTCCGCAGCGCCAAAGTTAGTGAAACAAGATCGGAGCTTTTTAGAACTTTCCACTTCCACACAAAGACGAGCCATTCAAGCGGATCTCTGACTGCTACTCTGCCTTGCGCCATCTCTAATTTCTTCTGACGTCAGGCCTAGTCCTGCGTCATTTCTGCCCTTCGCTCCCATTGATGTGCACATTGACGCCAGACGTAACGGTGTTGGCGCTGTGCCGTAGTAAATAAGGTGACCATGTAATGGATTATGCCAGCCGGTCTTTGATGAAGTCGGAACGGGAATTGAATGTTATCGAGCAGTCGCTTTTGCGGTGCAACGCTTTCGTTCCTACCAATAAATCTTTTTTACCATTATTACCGACTACCATTCTCTCAGCTGGCTCGTTATCCTGCGCGACCCATGCGGCCTGATAGTCCATCGGTGTTTGCTCCAGCAAGAGTTTAACTTCACTGCTCCGAACAAAAGTGGTAGTTAACGCGCCAAAGCTGACAGCGTCTCTTACCTGTCATCCGACGACTGGCTGCAGAGAAAATTTCAACGACTCTAGCTTCACTATCACGCACGTTTCCTGACCTTAACCTCTTCAAGGCCGAAAAACGGAATACAACCCTACTGGGGGCACGTTGTTTGACCGCTCGTTAATCCCACGAAAAAAAAAAGATGTTTCGGGGAAACTACCTGTGGGATCTTTCCCACGCCCGCTCCCCTTGTGTCGTGCCGTAAGACGCGACACAAGGGGAGCGGCTATGTGCGGCGACTCTTCCCATCTGTGAATCGTATGGTGAAAGAGGCGGAGTCTCAGTGTATTTACAAGCGTCCTGAGTACGAACAATCGCTCTGGGCCTTCGCGACAAGACTCATATAGTCGCTCGACGCAATGAACTTTTTATTATTGACTTTTGCTTTCCTGTTTCCTTCTAAATTATGTAGTCAAGTTCCTTGGCTTCAACCCGAAGGCTCTGTATACGCTACCCAATGGAGCCCGGGTTCGAGTGAACCCCTGCGCCACGACAACTGGTGACCAGCGGTGAGATGGGAACCTGCAAGCGGCAACAACGGTCGGCCAGCGAGAGAGCAGCTGTCTCGGGACATGATCACATGTGTGCGTGAGTACTTGGCTGTCCTCTGATGTGGACCAGATTTTAAAAGAGGGTTAAAATTTAGAACTGGTAGAGACCTGTGCTTAAATCCTAGAGGTTTCGTAATTTTGCTTAGTAGTTTTAGAAATAGCCTAGACACAGAACTATCATGAACATACAGAAGCTGCCCGGTTGCTGTTTTGTGAGGAATTGAGGATCGATACAGAGGGTTTGGCACGAAAACCCGTGATTATTCAATTCAGGCAATCACTGACTTGGGGGCAGATGATGAGGAGCTCAGTGAGGCGTGGAGCCTCATAGGACAAAAAAAGGAAGAGCAACTCAGACAGCAGGAAAGGCGTGAGAGTGAAAGTGAGAATGAAGCAAAAAAACTGCAGCGGGAGATAGAACTCCGTAAGTTAGAAGTGGAGTTGAACAAGAGGTAAGGCAATTGTTCCCAGCAAATGGCACCTCTTCTCAACAAGGAGGCAGAGTTCAAGATGTCTAGGCACATGCAGCCATATGTGGTATCAGGGGATATCGGTCTGCTGTATCTAGAAAATTTGGGACGAACGTGCGAGAAACTGTCCTTCAGTCGATAGACTTGGTCGATGTCTTGCGAGGCATCGGAGGTTGTCGCGCGGCTCAACAAGGAGGACGCGGACAACTACGAGAAGGTCAAGGCTTGCCTTCTACGAAAATATAGACTTAGCGCCGAGGCGTTCAGGCAGCGATTTCTAGGAGCTAAGAAGACAAGTTGCAAGTGAACTTGATCGAATGGTTAAGGAGCGCAGAGTCCTTAGTGACCAGGACGGTATAGCGGAGTGGATTTTGCCTCCTTGAAGATGAAAAAAAATTGGCTACAGGACCGGGACGACGTGACATCTGTGACAAAAGCGGTCGAACTCAGTGAGCAGTACGCTTCGCGCCGGCAGTTTAGCAACAACACTAGAGTTGATAGGCCCCGTAATTTTGGTGAGCAGTGGAAGACGCAAGAAATGGTTCTTCCGATAAACCTCACATAAAGGAAGACAATGAGAAGTGTGCAAAAGTGGCCAAAGTTCAGAAAGAAAAATTCGTGATTGAGGCTAGGAAGCCGCTCACTTGCTTCAGATGCAATGAGCCGGGTCACATAGCAGTGAACCGCCAAAAAGAAAAGCTTGCGTTCTCGTATGTAATAGCGATGAAAACAAGAATCTGTTGGAACCTTACATGCATGACCTGGTAGTGAACGGGAAGCAATATAAGGTGCGGCGCGACTCAGCCGCAACGATGGATGTTGTCCATCCGTCGTTTGTGTAGCCGTCCGATTACACAGGCATAGATCCGACCGGTGGTGGAGGAACAAAGCGTGTGCTTGCCTATAGCGACAGTGGTAATTGAGGGCCCTTTCGGTACGCTTAGAACCGAAGCCACAGTGTCAGAAAAGCTACCTAAATGCTATCCGTATTTGTTCTCTAAAAATCGGATATGTTATAACGAGAGAGGGGATCCTTTTGGAGACAGAGTTGTGCATGCCTTGACCCGTTCGAAGGCGCGAGAACTTGCAACACAGCTTACTCCTGAGAATTCCACTGCGGAGAAAGCAGCCGTTAAACTTGGGGCAGAGATGAATGAACAAGGTTTAGAAAATCGCGATAACGAGGCACCCGAGACCGTTCAGCCTAACAGTAAGCGTGACGAACCGCGGAACCAGGTTATATCCTAGAGAGTGGTTTTTTGCCGCCAGTGTCAAGCAGTTTCAGGACGCTGCTGAGTGCGAACCAAGAAGAGCTAGGTATGGAACAAGCAAATGACCCGACGATACAGGAGATCAGAAAGCTCCACAGAAAAAACAAGAGAAAAAAAGAAAATATTGCCTTCCAGATGAGAGGCGGTGTGCTTTATCGCTTATACAAGGATCAGCGTGGAGTGGAGAGCGAGACCAATTAGACGTTACCCAGAAGTACCGACAAGACTTACTGCGACTTTCCCATGGAAATTCGTGGTCATGCCACCTGGGAATCAAGAAAACAAAGCTAAACAAGAATAATATTGACCTGGATGTTTCAAGGACATGGAGCGTTTTGCAAGGTCGAGCGACACATTTCCGCGGGTCGGAAAAGCGCGAGATAAGTGAAAAGCGCCGACGGTTTTAGTACCGATCATTACTGAGCCTTTTCACCGGTTGGCGATAGATGTAGTTGGGCCGCTCCCCGTAACAGAGTCAGGGTGTCGTTATATGCCCCGCCTCGAAGTTTCCAGGGGATGTCGCCCTGCGCGAGGTGACGTCCGAAAGTGTGGTGAATTCCCTCTTTGCCCGAGTTGGATTCCCTTCCGAGATCCAAAGTGACCAGGGCAGTCAGTGTATTTACGAGTCCTCGTGCTTCCTGCAGTGTCGCCATAGGCAACCCCTGTACTGGGATCGCTGACCCTAGTCTGTGGAGATTAGTAAAGAGTCTTGCTTTGTTTGAACAAACCGCGCACGCTTAGTGAAGTGGCAAAGCCTTCAGCTTGATCTAAGTTCGAACCCGCGTTGTGGATAATGCACTCTCTCGATATCACTAATATTAGTATCTTGTTATGAACCACCAACGTTTCGCATTCGTGTAGCTGCGAAACACCGATGCTGCTGTCTCCGGAATCGGTGATGTAGAGGTAGCATTGCTATAATACTACAGAACGCATGCGAAATATACAAAGTTGCCAAACTCCAATCCCAGTGATCCTACGAACGTCAGTGCTAACAGGCTATGTGATATACCTTACCGAAATTCATAACTGAATGATCGCGTTGCTTCGCTGGGGATCGCGTCTCTTCTGAGCCGCGCGTTCGTGAACGGCGTCGCATTTCTGCCGTGAACGCCTTGCCGGACGCTCGCCTTGCGCATGCGCACAGTGCGTCTCGCCGCTCCTCGAGCACGCGCTTCTGCACGCGTCGCCGTTTCCGCGTCGCCCGTACGCGTGTATGGTTCGGCCATGCTGTGCTTCACCTGGCACGGGGCGGGTGCTGTGGAACTCTCTTCCGCTTGTCACGAGCCCGGCTGTTTCGTTATAGGCGGATCTTGGTGCACACCAACACCTCCGCGCAATTACGACTATAACGTTTGAGCGTCCTTGCGCTGTTTCCGCCGCATTTTTGACTGGCTACACGCGTAGGGAGCCCTCCATTACGGCACCTCTTTCTTCCTTTCTTCTTTCACTCCCTCCTCTATTCCTCCCCTTACGGCGCGGTGCAGGTGTCCGCAGAGATGTGAGACAAATACTGCGCCATTTCATTTCACCCAGAACTAATTTTCCTATTTTTTCCAACACGCATGCAATTTGCTGGAAGCGCAACTAAATTTTAATCCCTTCCCTTACGGCCCGGTCCAGGTGTCCAACGATATATGATGCAGATAGTATGGGGCCACAAAATATACAAACCCCGATGTGAAGGCACGATTTCATGCGCTACATATCATGCACTCATCCCAGATGTTAATGCTTTCAGGTCACCCACACCCAACGTTTTTGAAGCGAAAAGCTTCTCTACGAGGGTCAGAGCCGAGCTTCGCGTGAGCCGAACTGGTGAGTTATGCGCATGCGCGAAAACGAGTGACGTCACGCGCCGCGCAGGTGGTCGCACCTCGCCGCTGCCGCAGCCGGCGCCGACTCCGTCGCCTGACCTTTCGGCGCAGCCGCGCGCTACTGCACATGTGCGTCATGTGCATGCGCAAGGAGGCTGTTTAATGCGCTTGCCAGTGGATAGGTGTGTACACTCGACATGGAAGGGAAGGAGAGTGCGGCTGTTGCTAGACTACGCAGAAAAGCTGAGAAACCAAATTTGTCCGATCCAGAAGTACTCGCTTGGGAGTTGACTTCACAAAAGCAAAAAAACGATAAAGGCAAAGCAAAACGTGCAGCCGAAACGCCTGAACAACGGGAGATACGCCTTGGTAAACTACGAGGGAAAGAAGCCGAAAAGCATGTCTTGGCCGCATCTTCAGCCAGCAGCCACCAAGCGAGAGATGAAGAGGAAACAAGACAGTCAGAAGAGGAAAATCCCAAGACTCGCTGTTACAACGACCACGTGGTACGACTTAGTAAAAGTGCGAGTGCGACTAGGGTGTTTACGACAGACTTTGCGAGAGATAAACAATGTATACAATACCAGCTAAGCTACGAAGCATAACCATGACGTCAAACCAAGCATAACTGAAGCTTTTCGCTTGTATATACAGGCTGAACCAGAGCTAAGCCACTGCCTAATTTTTAGAGAAGGACAGTTGGAAAACATGCTCAGCGGATGCGGCCCCGGTTCTGTCCCCGCATATATCATGCACTATATCAGACACGCGAGCACCATCTGCATGATTGTGTCAGTACTACGTCCATTGTACCATTCCATTAGATGGCGCTTGGTCAGGTGGTCAGTTTGCTGCATATCTGGTCTACGCTGTATCGCAGCTCGCATCGTCTGCAGTTCTGCTTGGTTATGACGTAAGTCGCAGTAAATGTACTAAATTTCGCAAAGTGCGGGCCCCATAGGGCTCTCCATGCAGCACCCACTGCAACAGAAAAGCATCCTATTACGAGATTTTCCCTTAGCTTCATTGACAGTTGTGCTAAGGAATCTGACGTTTAGAAGACGCCAAAACCTGCTTCCTGGGGGCTAACGCAACTTGTCCCAGCATTCATGTAGATACGGTTAGAGATGCCCGAACAACAAGCTTTTAAGCTTCCATGACGGAACACGGCATTCCCTCATTATATACGCACCTTGAGAGTTTGTACAGGTAGGAAATCACGAGACGAGCAACCGTTATCGTTAACGGGCCCGGCTAAGGTTATGGTTAAAAGTGCTATTGAACCGTCTTGTTGCATTAAAAGAAGAGAGATCAAGGCGATAAATATGTTTGTGTTCCTTAAATACGTTTTTTACGCACGCGTGTCACCGTCTGCTGCTCTTAGCACACGACGCGCCGATCCTAAAGCGACCGCAGCGCCACCGCTTAGGCAGCGATCGCGTGGGTCCGCGCCGCTCCCTGGCGCGCCGCGGCTGTTTCTCAACTGCCATTTTCTAAAAACGTTGTCCACACCGCAGCTGACGTCACTCGAGTTCCTTTCGCGATGCTACTAACGGTCCTGATTTTATATAGCGAAAGTTGTGACGAGAATAATTTCTTGCCTTTGTGACATATTCCCACTTATCTTGTACTCACATGCTTGCGCAGGGGGTCACTGATCTCCTCTTCACAAAGAGGAGAAAATACAATTGCAGGCTGCTTCTGATAACTCCGACCAATCTTGTCGTCACCGCAAAAGAATTCAACGAAGTTCAAACTAGCACGTGCTGTTCTGCGGTCGGAGCATCGACGACGAAGTTGTAGCCACCATTCTATGTTGTGGTGCTCTTCACGCTGCGAAAAAATCCTATTGTGCTTGAGCGTCCTTGCTCTGTTTCTGCCGCATTCTTGACTAGACCGTCTAGCACGGTGTGATGTGCGCACGAAATCGTCGGAGGATTTTTGAAAAGCGGTGCGTCGACAGCGGAGAGCTGCGCGTGCCAGCCCAGCGTTGCGCGTTGGAACGTGCGAATGGTTTGTGCTACGCGACGACCACAACGAGCTTGGCAAGCACGAGGAGCGAGGAGCTGACGTGCCGGACAACCGAGGTGTGAAGGGAGACAGCGCCGCGGATATCGTGTCAATAAAGCGTGGAGGTGGCAGCCGTCGGACGCTGAGGTCCGTGCTGCCGAGGACCTTCCTTGGATCATGGAGGCAAGCCTCCTGCGTCCCTTTCAAGTTTGGAGATGGCAGCCGATGGATTGATGGTCCGTGCCGTCGACGGCTTTTCGGGACGCCGTCGACGAGTCCTAGCAACCCATCGCCTGCTGCTGCCAAATTCTTCGGGCTGTTGACCACCGGCGTCCTCCTGTGTTCCTCTCCGCTCTTACTGCCACCTGGCTCTCTTCCACCGCTTCCTTCGACACAACTCCAGCGACGCGTCGCAGTTCATCTACCCGCATCCGTCCTGTCTGCAAGGCATCTCCGCTTCCCCTAAAACGCTCAGTATCTGGCGAACGCTTTCCTTTAAACTGTAGGGTTGTGCGCCCTTTGAATGAGTGTTATTCTGGGTGTCTTCGTTTCTTATTGGCCCTTTTCCTTTAAATTATAAATACCGCTTCGTTTCGTTTTGTCTGATCAGTTTGTTGTCGAGTTCGAACCTGCACGCGATAGCGTTCCCCTTCGGCAGTCGGGGACGCGTTACCAATTCCCGACAGACACAATGCGATTCACAACGGGGTGCAGGATGGCCCTGGCGTGGACCAACAGAACACTATACTCCGTCTCAGAAGATGTTTGCAGCACTACGGAAGGTAGAGCTCTCTCGTCGAATCAGGGCTGCAGAAACGCAGAAAATAGTCCCTCGAATATTTGAGGAGTGTATGACTATTAAAACAATAAGCATTGCAACTAAAAACATGATTTGGACAGGTATATTTAAATGGTAGGGAGTGTTTCAATCACTGGTGAAATTACTAGACAAAGCCCGTACGGACACAGCTCTGCGGAGGCCTGCTGCGAGGTAGTGATGCGTCGCCACTTTCCAACATGGCGTCGGACGAGTCTGTTGTGTCTCCTGTGTGCTCTACACCGACAGTGCGCTGTTTCCCCAAGCAGGCGAAGCAGGTGGCTTTAAATGTTCTTGAAGCGCTTCGCGTCGAGTGCGGGGGCAGTTGGAGTACAAATGCGCTCATCAAGAGGACGGCAAAACTCACGCAAGTGAGCGAGCGAACGCTTTACAAGTGGACAACGGAGACGTTGAACGCGGGCCGAGTGTTGTCACCGAAGAAGCGTGCTGGCGGAAGAGGCCGCGAGCGCACGAAGAAGCTGGACGATTTTGACCTGAGCGTGTTGCGAAGGGTGGTACACACCTTTTTCCAGAGAGGGGAAATTCCAACTATCGCGAAGGTGGTTGCGCATTTCGAAGAGGACGAAACGCTACCGACCGTGTCCGCAGCGACAATGCAGAGGATGTTGAAGAAACTTGGCTTCCGATATAAGAAGCGCTCTCGGAATGCGATGTTAATCGAAGCGACGCACATTGTGCAGTGTCGCCGCCGGTACCTGCGCCAGATAGCGGAGCTGCGACGCCAGGGTAGGCCTATTTTCTTCACCGACGAAACGTGGGTTAACGCCGGCCACACGCGAAGTCGAGTGTGGACTGACTGCACCATCCAATCTGCACACCAAGCGCATCGATCCGGACTGTCGACTGGTCTACAAAACCCCAGTGGCAAAGGTGGCAGGCTTATTGTGACGCATTGCGGTAGTGAGCAAGGTTTTGTCGAAGGCGCAGCGGAAGTTTTCCGAGCGAAGAAAAACTCGGACGATTACCACGAGGAAATGAACGGGGAACACTACGAAAACTGGTTCTCCAGGAGACTTCTCCCACTACTACCACCCGGCAGCGTTATAGTGATGGACAACGCGCCATATCATTCTGTGAAGCAGGATAAAGTGCCGCGGATGAGTAGCCTCAAAAAGGACATACAGGCTTGGCTGTCCGGAAAAGGTGTCGCGTGGAGCAGCGGCATGGTGAAGGCCGAGCTCATGCAGCTTGTTAGCAATGTGAACACAGGTGGGGAGCAATACCGTGTCGACTGCATTGCTAAAGCTGCTGGCCATCTCGTTGTGCGCCTGCCACCGTACCACTGCCAACTGAACCCGATAGAGCTTGTCTGGAGCGACGTCAAGGGTTTCGTGGCCAGCCAAAACAAGACGTTTAAGCTCCAAGACGTCGAGCCTCTGGTTTGGCAAGGCATCACGCAAGTGACTGTTGAGAAATGGAAGAATTACGTGCAGCATATTATCAGTGAGGAAGATGTGATGAGAAAACTGGACCACATCATCGACAATGTTGTTGACCAGGGACCGGCCATTGTTGTCAACCTGGAGGACGACACAACCAGCAGTGCTGAATTCAGTTGTTATGAGGACGATGAGATGATCGAACCCGTTTAACGTGCGTTGCCTCTCGCGCAGCACATGGGCTTGTTTTGCATTTCGCCACCATCGACACTCGGCTGCCTCGGCACGCTGGAGTAAATAAATTTATATGCACATGACACGATTACTGAAATTTACTGCGACGCGACAACAGAGGAACTGATGAGAACAGTACCCTGGTTGTCTCACATATATCGGTGGACACCCGAACCGCGCAGTAAAGGAAGGGATAAAGGAGGGAGGGAAAGAAGAAAGACAATATCTCGGTGGACACCCGAACCGCATCGTAAAGGAAGAGATAAAGGAGGGAAAGAAGCGAGAGAAAACTGAAAATTGAAAGTTGGATTTTGAGGAAAGGCGCGGCGCTGCGCGGTGGAACACCTGTGGCTCGGTGCTACTATAAATAGAGGTAGAAAGAAGCCACCTGGACATCAGGTGGATCGAGCCACAGGCGCGTAGGTACACACTAATGTAGTGCGCGCCATCCTGATTGGACGAGAGAGCTGTACCTTTCGTAGTGCTGCAAACATCTTGTGAGACGGAGTATAGGATGCGATATCAAAGAGGTAGAAGAGCTGGGATCAGGCACAGTGTACTGCGAGCTCATGAACGCTGCCTTCCCGAGAACCATACAGAGGACGGTGACCAGGTATGGCATCTTGAAAAGGCATGAAATGGAGCACGCCTTCTTCCACACGTTGCGAAGGGCCCCGAGTATGGTTGGCGAAGATGTCGTGTTACCCGTGGAAAAAGTGATGAGTGGAGGATATCAGGAAAATCTGAACTTTTCAAGGTGGCTTATGGAATTGTGTGAAAGTAGATGATTTAATAGCACCTAAAAGACGGACGATGTCCCAGTAGCCGAAGCCGCTTCCTGCAAGCTAAAAGCGGACGCTTCGAGAAGGAGCTTTCGAGGGACAAAGAAAACAAGGATTCCCATTTTGATGAGGAGAGAGGGCAAAGCGACGCCGCAAAGAAAGCGACGTTTTTTCGAAGAGAAGGCGACAAACGCTGAAGTTCGTCACGACACAACACAATGCGTATTTCGATCACATAATGAAGATGGATAAGATTTGCCAAAGAGCGAGGGAAGAAGGAGAGGCATCGAAGTGGTTGGACGAGATTGAAGACGTAATTGAAGCTAGCAAGCTGGAGCCGCTGATTCCAGACAGTGAACTCAGTTCCGAAACGCCACCCAAGTAACAAGCGTTTCTGCAAACTGTGCTTACTTGATTACTTTTCGTGGGGAATTTGTGCATTTATGTGTATAGCGTACTTTGATTTTGGGACGTTTCCTTTTCTAAACTTGACATATCGCTTTTCTGACCTTAATTAAAGTTCACGTCTGAGCTTTTCCTGCTTCTGTGCAGCTGTTTTATTTTCTTATTTTAGCTCAATATCATGCACACAGCACAGATGTTAATGCTTTCAGGTCACCGACGCTCAACGTTTTTGAAGCGAAAAGCTTCACTACGCGGGTCAGAGCCGAGATTCGCGTGAACCGAACTGGTGAGTTATGCGCATGGGCGATAACGAGTGACGTCACGCGCCGCGCAGGTGGGCGCTTCTCGCCGCTGCCGCAGCCGTCACCGCCGCCGGCTCCGTCGCTTTACCTTTCGGCGCAGCCGCGCGCTACTGCACATGTGCGTCATGTGCGTGCGCAAGGAGGCTATATAATGCGCTTGCCAGAGAATAGGCGTGCGCACTCGACATGGAAGGGAAGGAGAGTGCGGCTGTTGCTAGACTACGCAGAAAAGCTGAGAAACTAAATTCATCTGGTCCAGAAGTACTCGCTTGGGAGTTGGCTGCACAACAGCGAAAAAAGTATAAAGGCAACGCTAAACATGCAGCCGAAACCCCTGAACAACGGGAGATACGACGTCGGAAAGAAGCCGAAAACCGTGTCTTGTCCTCATCTTCAGGCAGCAGCAGCCAAGCGACTGAGGAAGAGGAAACAAGAGAGTTAAAATCCCAAGACTCGCCGTTACAACGACCACGTGGTACGACTTAGTAAATGTGCGAGTGCGACAAGGGTGTTTACGACAGACTTTGTATATATAAACAATGCATACAATACCAGCTAAGCTACGAAGCATAAACATGACGTCAAACCAATCATAACTGAAGCTTTTCGCTTGTATATAGAGGCTTAACCAGAGCTAAGCCACTGCCTAATTTTTACAGAAGGACAGTCGGAAAACTTGCTCAGGAGATGCGGCCCCAGTTCTGTCGCCACTTTAATATCAGAGACGCGAGCACCATCTGAACGGTTGTGTCAGTGCTACGTCCATTGCACCATTCCATTAGCTAGCGCTTAATCAAAAAATCTAAAAATAAAAATCTAAAAAAATCTAAAAAATCTAAAAAAAATCTATAAAATCTAAAAATTACCTTCAATTTCCCCCTCGGCATCACAGCTTGAACGTATCGAAGTTTTACATAGAAAGAGCCTAAGAAGAGCCATTGGAGTTCCCCAGGCGGCTGCGAATAAGGCAGTACTTCATGAGTCCCTATCGAAACCTCTTAGCCTTATCGCTTCTCAGAGACTACTAATGCATCTTGGCCGCCTAGGAGAGACGGTAGCTGGACTTCCTTCAACAGCAGCTCTGCAAGAGATATGAGTCGAAGGCCTACTTGGAATTAATGTTCGAAGTTCTTTAGGCATTAATGTTCGAAGGCAAAGGAAACACTCGAAACTTTCCTGGTCTTTTCCGACACTCGACTGTAAGCTCACAAATCTCCATATGAGCTCAAATCGCGGCTCTCCTTTGGCAGCAACGCGTTCGTTTGTACGTGACTATTTGGGAACAGATTATGTCCAACATCTTCAAATTTTCAAGGATGGTTCTGTGGGCAAGGTCAAACAAGCTAGCGCAGCGATTTTTACTTTCCTTGTTTGGACTGTAAGCGGTTTGTACGCTTTACTGCTGTCGTGTCCTCCCCAACGGCCGAAAGTGTTTCTATTGAGGTGGTTTTAAGAAAATTAGGGTCTTTGTCCGGCTCAACCTGATGTCATCCAGATTGAAAATCTGCCCTTCAGAGGTTAGAGCGCGATTTCCCTATTGATGACTTGTCTATAAGCTTTCTACGCTTGTTTCAGAATCTGCACAGCAGAGACTTTATATTTCTAATGGGTGCCCTCTCACATAGGAGTCAGAGGCAATGAGGTGGCAGACAGCCTCGCCCATAAAGCTCTGTACATGTAAAAAGTACTCAAGGTGGAAAAATATCTTCAGAGGAGCAATGCTCGATCATTTTAGCATCCTATGGAGTGCGCTACACAAGCCATGTGCGACTAAGAGACTTAGAAGGTCCTAGGCTACTCTGCTGCATCGAATTCGCCCGGGCTCTGCTCGTACCCCTGTCTGGATACATAAGACGGGCACGGCATCGTCTCCGCTATGTTGCTTATTTGGCGTGTGCGGGGATATAGAACAATATATTACGCACTGCCCAGAGTACAACGCTGAAAAGTATATGATGTTCACTTCCTTACAAGACAGGAGCCCTTTACAGTAGAGTTCAGGATATTCTCTAAGTGGTCTAAGTGGCCTCTAATTAGTGGTCCTTAAACCTGCAGTGAAATCGACGATGCAATAGATCGATTGCAACTTTCGAAATACGTGGGACCTGGCGGTCTTGCAGGACAATTGTGCAAAAGCTACATTTAAATCGGTTTTATTCCCAGTTCTGCTCCATACTCTTCAGACAGGTATTGATGTTGGATTTTGTCACATTAATTTTTGAAAAGTCGTGCTGTCTTGGCATCAAAAAGTGAGGATAAGGAAAACAACGATTTCTAGTTGGCTACACGCCCATCACCCTTTCTTATGTTGATTATGAGATTTACGCTGAAGTCCTCTCCAATTGGTTATAGCTTCCAATTTCTACATTGACTAAACCTTATCTAATATTCAATGCAGGCTAATCTACATTGCAGAGCGCACGGTGTTGCCGTGGCGGTGTAAAATATTTATTCGTACCATTTACAAGCACGTATTGCAGCGACGTTCATGAACCACTGGCACTGCTGCAGATAGACCGGGAAAAGGCGTTCCAACTAGTGTGTCCCGCGTTTCTTTATTCTCTTCTCAATCACGTCAGTCTTGTTTTGTTTCTTTCTACTGGAATATGCCCCACTGTCGCCGCTCCTTTTCGCGCTATACTTAGAACCACTTTGATAAGTGTTATAAACAGTAGAGCCAGCAGTGTTTTTTTTTCTATTTTGAGTCACGAACTGATTATATTAGCTTATGCTTATGATGTCGCGTTTTCTGGCCCTGATAAGCCAATAATCGATGAGGTTATTCGTTTAACGAAAAATTCGAGTTCAGTGTCAAAAGCTAGGATTAGTCGTTGTAAGAGTTGCAGTCTCTGGAGTGCTATGTGGAGAACGACAATTGGGGAATATGGTGGTAGGCAATGTCACGTACAAGGCGTCCCTTTGAGTGCATGTAAGCATAGTGCGCATTATTGGAGGACCATGTGCCAACTCTTAAGCGCTATGCTGACACTTAAGTCCCCATGGTAAATTACTCATTGCGTAACACTTTATATCCACCTTTCTCTGAGTTTTTGCCACGGTCGTGTAGGATTCGTCTTTTGAATCAATGAGGCGTGATAACCTTTTCCGGCCTGCAAGCGTTGACGAAATTGGTTTAGTCGACATGAATGTCTTCTATTGTCATGTACAAAAACATTTTTCCACAAGCTGCACTCTAAGAGATTATCCGTTAAAAGATGGTTAGAGAAAACCGCATTTTTGTGTGTATGGTAAATTGCCCCCTCTGTGACGGTCCCGAAGCGACTGAGCATTCAGTATACTCTTCTGACATGTGATGCAAAGGAAATTGAAAAACACAGTTTGGCACCGCATTCATCACGATATCTGACTGCGCTTTCATTTCTTTGCGAATCATTAGACATCTTTTTCTAATTGGATAGCACAGCGACCAGAAAACATGCTTCATGGACCGATATTGTCAATTCATTGTTTCTGCAAAAAACCAATTGAGTAGAAATTATTGTACACCGAACTGAAATGTATGCCCAGACCGAGTTTGAACCGAAGTGGCAGTCACTCTTACATCTGTGTTCGTCATTTTCTTTTTTCGTATGATCATGCATTATCTGCTAGGCATTTTTTTATTTCAGATGCTTGGTTGCTTAGATGTGTTGACTCGCCTCTGTTTTCTTAATGTTTGTACATAGTTCATATACATAAGACATTATATCATTGTGATAATAAATGTCATGATTACAGAAAAGAAAAGGATGATGCTGTGCGGATTTTTCGCGCCGGCTGGAGTTTGAAGCCGACTTCGGGGCAAATTTTATTTGACATTTAATTTTTCTTTCTTAACGGTGTAAGTTCACGTGAGATTTCGGACCATCTGGCGTGTAGAACCACGACAACGCCAGATTTTCCACCTCGTGAGCCATATAAGGCTTTCTCATTAATAAACACAGTGATGGCGCTCACCGCTCGCTACCGGTGTCACGAAGACTATCGGCCTTGTGTGTAGTCATAATCGGATCTGTGCTTTTCTCTCACCCTGAGCGGCTGCAGCTCGGAAGCGGATTCCCTCTACGGGGGACCGGAGGAACACTAACTGACCGCCAGAAAGCGCACATGGCGCAGCAGCCACCCTTTTATTCCCCTTTTATTTGTCCTCTCAAGAGAAAGATCATCACCAGCCTGACTGCACCCACTGCAGAGCAAAGGCCTCACCGATGTCTCTCCTATTAATCTTGTCCTTTGCCAGCTGCGCCCACACTATGCCTGCGCACACTATGCCTGCGAACTATTTAATCTCATCCGCCCACCTAACCTTCTGCCGCCCCCTGCTAAGCTTGGCTTCACTTAGAATCCACTTCGTTAACCTTAAAGACCAGCGGTTATCTTGCCTTCAAGATAAAAAGAGAAAGATAAAAATATAAATGAAACAGGGAGGGAGTAAGTAGAAAAGATGCTCATAGCGCTCGTGCTTGCGAGGCATCGCCCTCGACAAAATCCAGTTGTGCCCAGCGAGAAGCCGAACGAAACGTTTAATTCAAAATCAATGTGAAACGATGCACAGGCGCTCTTGGGAAAGACCGAGTTCCGCTCGAAACGTCGGAACACGCAATCTAGAGTGAATAATATTGTGACGCCCATGAAGAGGCGATGCCGACAACGAAGGAGATTAAGAGAGTGTGGTAGTTACATCTCGCGCCCGGAAAGCAGACCCCAGCTGGCTGCAGTGAAAAGGGTGAAAATCCCGCGGAAAGCTATTTTATTGTTAAACGGAGGCGCAATGAAGCATGAAGGTGCCAGAAAGAAAAATAAATAAAAATAGGAAAATACCATAAGAATAAAATAAACAAGGCTATAAAGACACCAAAAGAAGAATGTAATGGATAGGATGTAATGAAGGAAATGTATAACAGAAGAGGAAGATTAAAGCCAGGCTTCCCAGCGTGTGCAGAGGAGATCACGTGCAAGGTTCATTCTGAAAAGAGGTAAAAAAAGTGTTGTGTTGTGTTTTATGGCACATAGGCAACTCAGGCCATCATCATGCGCCCAACTCAAGGTAAGGGAAATTATCGATGGTGTAGGCGGCGTAAAACAGTGTTTTGCATTGCCTAATGATAAAAGAAGAAATAAATTTAAGAAAGAATAATTATAAGAGAGCTTTAAAGAAGGTTGGGTGGTCTCAGTGGACATCCTTTGCTCGGCAAGGATGTTGAGACCCAACCAGTAATACAAAACCTCAGCCTCCCTCTCAGGAATGAGAATGTGCCTAAAAACACAGGTTGTGTCAACAATTGCACCTTCACTCAAATCAATACTGGGTGTAACAGTTTATCAAGTTTTGTGCATGAGTATAAACAATATAAAAATTGTTTGAACTTCAATGAAACGCTCTTGGTGCAAACATGACTTCCATTGACCTAGAACTGCATTTACCAGGTGCAGTTTGTTGTTTACTTCATTGTTCCAAGCATTCTGCCATTTTTTCCTTAACTTCTGCTGTACTAACTTTATGCAATACTTAAAGGGTATATTTGTTTTTTTTTTGTTTCCTTGCCATGAGCTTGAGCAGCACACGAATCTGCTCTCTCTCATTGCCTTTTACTCCCACATGACTTGGGACCCACCACAATTTTATATTTTGTCCTTGAGCTGTGGCAGTTACTATGTTGTGTACGAAGTAACCAAGCAGAGGGGTGCTTGCATTTTTAGAATGAAGAGCTGTAAGTACACCTAAGCAGTGTGTGCATATAATAACATTTTTGAGGTTCTCGCTTCTTATTTGTTCTATAGCAACGCATACTGCGTAGCATTTCGCCGTCAAGATGGATGAACACTATAGTAGTCGTACTATTTCCTCTGAATTCAATCGCACCACTGCGCTTCCTACGCAACTATTTGTTTTTGATCCGTCAGTGTAAAATTCTCTAAAATTCTCGCATTATATGTTGTTGTGAAGGTTGTTTTTTAGGAAAATTACCATGGAGTCAGTGTATCTCGTCTTCGAGCAATGCCAGGTAATGTATCTAGTACTGTGAGGTTTTGGAACATCGCTTCGAAACGCAGGAGAACTGGCCTAATAGCTAGTGGTTTGTTGTTCAATAGTGTTCTAGACTGGCACTTTGTGACGATGGGGTAACATAAGTGTTTGAGCATCGAACAGATTTTTCATATGTATGAGCATGTGAGCATGGTTCTTCTGCCTGTAAGTGACGGTTCGTTCGTTTCAACATAAAGGCTGTTTATATAGGTGACGTCCTGTAAGACTCGATCGAGTCGTTTCAAGTACGACGGCATTGCTGGCTACCATAGTCTAAGCAGAATGGTACCATAGAGCGGTAAATTTTTTGGAGGCTTGCCCTGTCTGAACCCCTCTGATTATGTGAAAGGATTTATGTTTTGCCTAAAAATTTGTGTTGATTTTTACGGGCAACTCGGTTTCGTTCAGATGTACGGTCAGATCTGCCTGTAATCCTCGTTTGAGTGAGAAAATTATGGCTACTGTTTTCTGTGCCGAAAACCGGAAGCCATTTCTGTCTGCCCAAGATGCCAGTTTGTTTATTGTTAATTGTGTTTGTGTTTCATATGTCGATATGTTAGAGGATATGCAAGCTATCTGAAGGTCTTCTACATAAAAAGAATACATAACGGAGCTTGGTATTATTTTGATAAGAGAATTCATTCTTAAAATAAAGACGGAGTCTCTATTTTCCAAAATAAAATTCCTGGAAAGGGTGGAGCCTAGGCGTACATTAATTGAGTGGTTAGACAAAAAGTCTTTAAGAGAGTTCAGTATTCTCTCACGGATGCCGAGCTCAGAAAAAGCATATGATACAACTTGGAGGTTTTGTATTCATCAGGACTTAGCAAGACAGTGTTCCTTGTGTATTAAAATTTCTCTGACAGTATTTTAAAGACGAACTACGTGGTCTGTAGTGGAGCTTGTCAGAGCTTTGGGCCTATAGCTGCTAGGAAGGGTAGGGGGTTTTCCGGGTTTTACAAATGGAACAATGATGGCCTTTTTCCAGGCTTCGGGAATTTTTCCCCATACCCAAACTTTGTTAAAAATCTTAAAAGTGCATATACAGCCGGTTCAGAACTGTAAATAAATAATTGAGGATTCATATGTACCGCCACTTATCGGCTGTCTTTCGTTTTCTGCCGTATTTTTGTATTTTAGGAATGAATCTGTAGTGAGATGAGCTGGAGACTACAGAAAAATATTCACCCAAAACTTCTGCCTGTTCTTCTAAATTTGTCTCCATACCAGAAGTTGACAGGAAAGGAACTGTCAATGGGGAGCAACTGCTATACACCATCTGCAATATTTGTTCTGTTGCGGTCGAGCTTTCTATTTGCGACAGGTAACCCTGGCAAGAAATTTTTTCGGCATTACGGCGCATATATCTGGATTTTCCTCTGGAATTTTTGAAGTTCATGAATTGCTCCTGCAGTGGACATCTGAAAAATTCCCCAGGCTTTGTTTTGCCTCCTTTTTGAGTCTCGGCATTATTGTGTGTATGAAATTTTGTGATTTTGTTTTGCTACACCAAACGGCTGTGGAATTGCTAGGCATACAGCGGTTATAATGCAGTTTCATTTAGCTCGTTTATGATGAGATTATCTGAAGCTGTTTTATCTAGGCTGGCCCTTTCTCTAAAATGTGGCCAGTCGGCTAAATGTAACTTATAAAGGGTAGGTATTATTGTAGGTATTAAGTTCGTATTAAGTTTGATTTCCTGGGTTGCAAGACCAGTCTGAATGACAATAGCAACACCTCGAGACAGTTTACTTGCTTGCTCTCGGTCACACCGAAAGACATATTTGTTTAGAATGTTCTTTTTCTTTGGGAGTTTGTCTCCTGTAAGCATAAAACTACTGGGGACGTGTGTTAAAAGTTATTTTATGTCACTGAAGTCATTTATTACTCCTCTACAGTTCCACTAAATTATGCAACCCATCTTAATTTTATTTTTCTTTGTAGTGAACAGCTAGATCAAATTATTTATGGCCCCGTGACTCGGGGCCTGTCTTTTTTTTTACCAGAGAGCTCCACCAACCATCCGGCGTGGACGCCGAGGGGCTGCCCTGGGTCGTGTCCATCGCCTCTGAAGAAGCGCTGGACGACCGTGACGAGGGCACATGGATGTTAAAGCTAGACCTCGACCTGTGGAAGAAGGTTTTGCGGGCCACCGACCCGGGGGTCTGAGAGGCGTCCCTTTGGTGTGGCGGGGTAGTGTTCGGTACACCCAGGGACGCGGATGGCCCCTCCACAGGCTCTTTGCGATCGGCCTGGGCAGGTGCTGATGCCTGGTGTGGTGTGCCGCGCCCACGCACCACATCAGCGAAGTTTGTTTTTTCAGTAAAGAAGAATGTGCTTGTTTGTGTGTATCGCCCTTTTGGTTATTTGAAAGAAATCCCAAGCACCACAAGTAATTGGCCAAACATTGGAGCGTATTGGCAAAGGCCGGCCCTACAAAGTACCTGTTGCAATATTGGGCCAATGACCTCTGCTGGTTGGGATGTTTTCAGTAGTTTTCGGTCTGATTCTTTGTTGTTATTTCTTCCAGGACGGATGCGCCCTGGAGTATGCGGCATGGTCTCCTCCACAGTCTACGCAGCCGGGGGCGCCGTCGCAGTCATCAGAAGAGTAATCTTTTGAAGCGCATTTTGAGAACTTTTGCGACCGCGGCAACCCTGTGAGCTGTCCGTGGCCGAACCTCTGGCAGTCAAATCATCTTCGAGGGTTAGGAATGTAAGGGTCTCACAATGTGCAAATGTCCGGACTATGTGTTTTGTTCGGATTTCTTTGCCTTCTTTTCTTACTTAGATCCTGTGGACATCGATGTTTTGTTCGCAAGCCTTCTTTGATTTCTTGCACTGTAATGTGGAGGAAGTCTGAAATTACTACACGGACGGTAGACACAATGTTGGAAAGTTTTCAGTTTCACCAACCATGGAGCCCAACTTGGGGACGGGACAGAAACAAACAAGCCCTGCCCACGCCAGCTGTACACCACTGCTATAACCAAATATGACGAAACCCTAGCTGCCAGCAAAAAAGGATAAACCAAGAATGGAGGAGGAGACGAAAAGGAAGGACAGAAAGGAAAGAGATAGGAAAGTGAAAGATAGAGGAGAGGACAGCAAAAGGCGACTGCCGATTTCCCCCTGTCGGGTCAGGCCGGAGGTGCCGTCTACAGCAAGCTGGGGCCAAAGTGGTGTGTTGCCTATGCCGAGAGACCTTAAAGGTCCAAACGCTCGCCATTAGCTCAACCACCAAGACCCCCTTTTCCCTGGACACCGCGATGCCACGCACGGCTAGGCGCAGGTGCACAGGCTTATGGTGATGCACGGTTCCCCCGTGGTGTCGCAGCTCACCAACGTCTGCAAGCTGCAGACGCCACCCTGCGGGGAAAGAGGTGAAGAGAGAGAGGAAACAGAAAGGAGAGAACAAAAGAAAAAATAGACGTACAAACAGGCTGCACGCCCTGAATAAATGGTCGAATGTGTGAAGAAGGACCGTGCGCAGGAGGTTTGACGACTGAATGTGTGAAGGCAAAAAGAAAAAAAGGTAGTGTAATGGTAACGTTGTAACGAAAAGAGTGAAGCATGCAAGATACTCAACTTAGGGTGGCGCGGACGCATCGCATCCACCTCGCTAGGCCAGAGTGGCCCCACCCACTGATTGAATATTATGAATATTATGATGATCTTGAGTAATTTGGAAGGGAGTGAACTGACAGGGGAGACGATCTGTAGAAGTAATGCGCAATGGTGGGGAATGTCGAGCTAGTGCCGCCACTGCACCGTGGCAGGCTGGCCAGTTGTAGGGTGTGGGAGGTGGGATGTGATGTGTAAGTGGTCATGTTACATAATCTGTGACGCCCCCTTCTAGTGACCGCACGGACATGCTGGGTAGTTGATGTAGCCGAATCTGTGAAAGTATGCGGGGAAGCGTCCCTGTGCTGTAAGTAGTGTAATGAGTTGTTTCGTGGGAGGGAAATTGGTACCTAAAATAAGTGTGTCGGGAACCCAGGAAAAAATTCCTGTGCCCTCATTGTTTTGGCGCCACCAGGTAGCCCAGTGTGCCCCGAGTCACACATCGAAATCTGCCGTCCGCACAACAAGCACAAACCAATGCAATCACATTACTCCACAGGAAACGGGACGTTAAACAGTCGAAGAATTACTGACCGGTTAGCTTACGGTCGGTAGATTACAAAATATTGGAGGGGACACGTAAGCTCTCGGAGTCATCTTGCCTGTCCGTATAATGATAGCATGAACATGAATATCCGCCTATTCATTTGCTAAGAGGCCAGCGTGGGCTGGGACGTAAAATAATCTGACGGGTCTGACGACTGTGAATGTAAAAGTTGTTTGATGTTTTGTATTCTCTTCTCTCTGGTGAAAAGGGAAGAGAGCGCTGAGGAGGGAAGTGAATCTGTGTAAATGTGTATTTGAGTCGATTTGGGGGGAGTTGTGTGTCGTGCCGAGCCTCCTGGAAAGCTATGAGTTCTGTACCAGAAGGTGACGTAGATAGCTCCACTCGGTACCGACCAACGAATGAGAGATGCAGTGTGTGGGTGTGAAAATGATGTATGCGACGCCTACAGCCGTTGAGATGTATGAGCCATTCGTGTAGACCTGGAACACCGGAGACGACACCACCGCCTCCGCCGCCGCCACGTCCAAGCGGTCTTGCCCAAACGAAAACACCTCAGACATACTACAGCGCATCTTCAAACGCCCGTGCCAACTCCGAAGCACGAAATGAATTTTGTCAGACTGTGGTATCCAACTGAAACACAAATAGCCGAAACTTCATGTCAACATGTCAAGGTCAACCTGGAGCGGAGCTGCGTGCAGTAGAAATTGTAACTACCTAGTGCTGTTGGTGGAGTAGGCACCCGCCAGCGCCATTAGCGGGGCCCGCTCCGCAGACACCAACCGGGCACGAAGACCCGAGTGGGGACACTCAGTCAACCAAACTGGGGACTGTTGTGATAGGAGGCCCTGACAGCGGGAACAGACGAGCCCGGCAGGCGCCATCGAACTATGTTTGACCCAATGGTGCTGTCGTCCTGAGAAGAGGATTAGGAACGGCTCCTGGCGACGGTGAGCTGTGACGAAAGGCCTCTCATCCCTTCGTCCGGAGTATGGAATGCGGCGTTTCTCCCGAACTGCGCCCTCACGTGGACCGGCAGAAAGACCCGAACAAAGGCGCCGGACCCGCCTCGCTCGCTTGCACTTGCGCGGCCAGACAAAGCGGGGGCGGACACGGCTGCTTCATCTAACCCTCTGGAATGCCCGGGGCCGTCAGGACGCATCACTGCCTACAAAGCCAACCACCTTATGCACATGATCAACCCGCCGGAAGCCACATTCCAGGACGCCTCTTTAACACGGAGGGGGTCACCGTCTGCTAAGCCAACGTAAGCCGCGATTTGGCTGGTTTCACGGCACTTCATCTCTGACTTTGGGGTCTCCCTGCTTCTGTTGTAAATATGTCGCACTTCATCTCTGACTTTTGGTCTCCCTACTTCTGTTGTAAATATGTAGCAATTTATCTCTGACTTTTGGTCTCCCTACAAGTTTACCAACCCTCCTGAAGGCTTCCCTCCGTCGTCTGCAGAGTTCATCGTCATGCGGTGAAGACCTCGGTCCCGATACCCAAGCATATCAGGACGCATATGTGAAGGCAGGCAAAGCGACCTGTTGATAAAGTTCTTTGAGCTGTGCTGGCGCCGGTGCGTCACTTAACCGCAGGAAAGTCCCAAGACGCGCCGTGGGCAACTCGGCACGCTCCTTGAGATGGTAGCCGTCCGCTAGGAACGAAAGGGTGCGGTCGAAGAAGACGCCCAGCAACCTGACGGCAGGCTTGAATTTCAGAACCGTGCCGCCAAGGCGAACAATAGGCGTAGTGCGTCCCATCCCTCCCTAGGGTGGAGAGACAAGGAGACAAACCGTCTTCTCCGCGCTGATGGTACCCTCGCCGCTCGCGCCCACCTCACCACTCGGCCGAGCGCGTCTTCCGCCAAATTCTGCAGGGCCCTCCTGGGCGGACCAGGCACAAGGACGACCATGTCGTCCGCATAGCCCTGAATCGACACCCCCTCTGGCATCGGCTGCTCGAGCAGTCCACGCACCACAATGTTCCAAAGTAGGGCCGACAGCGGAGAACCCTGTGGGATGCCTACGCTGGGACGCGAACCCCGTCGCCCCCCTGCAGCGGTACACCACCTCGCGGTCGGACAGAAATTACCGCAGCATCGCACAGCGATTTCTCGGTCTCCCCCAACACCCGGAAGAAGTCAGGACCAGAAGGTGCCAAACACTGTCGAATGCCCCGTGGAAATGAATGAAAACCAGTGCTGCGTGGAGGCCGTCGGCCCTGTACCGTCCAATTTTGGTCGCGAGAGCGTGAAGGCGTGCACTGCTCCGCGTTATTTTATGAAACCGAATTTATTGCTGCGAAGCAGGTTATTGCGTGCCAGTAAGTGGTACAAGCGGCCGTAGAGCAAGCGCTCCAGAACATTGCTCAGCGTCGAATTCATGACAATGACTGAGGCATCTCGGGTGGACTGACGGGCTTGGGGAGAAAGATTATTCTGCCCTGTCGCCAGACCCGGGAAAAAAGCCCAGCTTGATTGCCTCAGAAATTGTTAATGTAATGAAATGAGGGTAAATGTACCAGAGGACCCGGACCACTCGCGTCGTCAAGCCGTCGAGACCCTACGCCACGCCCTGGCGAACTCGGGACATCGCCAGTGCGCGCTCACCAGGGGCAAAAGGCGGGTCATCAGGCCCTCCCAAGTGTGACGCCGCTGCAGCTGCCCGGATGATTGCGTGGTCTGTGTCATCGTCTGTTTTGTAATCTGTTGCAGTTTGTGTGTCGAGTAATAGTTTCGATTTTTCAGTGATTGAAGATTTTGCCGTCCGGGCGGGGAAGGGGCGGCTACACGACCGGGCCTCTTAATTTAGAAAAGGCGAACTGAAAGATCGCCCATAGATGCTGATGGATCTCGTACTATGGTGTGAATCTCGTGCTATGGTGTGTGCGTCGGGGGCGGCTACTATGTTTTTTTCTGTATGTTCTTAGTGCCTGGTAGTATATTGTGGCTAAATGTTTGCGCCACTGAAAATCGGCAGTGTGCTGGTAGCGCCGCCGCATGGCTCGGACCTTGAAGCGCTCAGCCATGAGCTCGGGCTTCCACCACTCAGAGGTATTGGTGTATGTTCGTGAAACGGGGCGTGTGGAAGAGTTTTTGTGTCTGAGGCGTTCGTATACTGTGTAAAATTTCGTTATTACATGTTCTAATGAGGATGATGAACCCAGGTTTGCACCCAGCACTGCAGTGAAAAATGGTGATGCAGCGAGGGCTTGAAGCACCCTCGTCGTACCGCGGTGCGTGAGTTGCCTGTCCCCCTCTGCAGCCGCGGCACCGAAACGACTAATGATGTGTTTGTGTTCAGAAAATGGGAGTGTATAGAAGACCTGCCACTGCGTCGCTGCCAACGCCACCGGCAGCGACACTAGCGTGACGTCAATCCAGCTGTCTGTGTAAGCTGTTGTATATGCCGTGGGATCGTTTCAGATTATGAGCGCGGAAGCCATGCCGAAGCGGAGAAGCTCCCCTCCTCGTGCGTCGCACAGCTCCGGCTCTCACGTGGTGTGTTTGGCGTTGAAATGGCCCGCAGTTACGACAGGTGTTCCCTCCGTCAGTATTAGTGCGTGTCTAATGTCCTTTAGTGTTGGATTCGTTGGAAAGCTTGGTGGCGCATATGCCGTGATTAAAACAAATGATGCAGTGGCCGATGTGCATATTAAGGCGACTACGCGCGCGGTGACCAGGATGAGGACGATATCGTATTCTGGGTGACGAGAGACGATGGCTCAGCGCGGTTTCGAGGGGGCGTAGAAGACTGACCAATTTAGGGGTTTCTATCCCCTGCACATCGTCCGGCCTTGTGTACGGTTCTGTGATGAGTGCGAATGTGCGATTGTGACTGCTGAGTGTGTCGACGAGTACGGGGGTCGCGTTCCTGCCACGGTCAAGATTTGCCTGTGTGAAAGAGAATTTTGGTACGGAGGTCGTGTTTCGGTATGGAATCCAATTGAATGAGTGTAATGAATATTAATGTAATATTGAGTGATGCGGATGCGACCCCTTTGACAATTAATGTGTGGTAATTGTGCAGGAAGAAATGTGCGCAGAAGACCATACTGGCCGGATGTGGAGAAGAGGCGTAGGGGGTGAGGGGGGGGGGCGCCGGGGATGAAGGATGAATGAGGCGCGAGCGTGAGAACGAAGAAACAGAAAAAAGAAATGAGCGTGGTCGGGTCACTTGGTGTTTATGAGAGAGCGTTGGAATGAAAGAGGTGCTCGTGATGTGCATGATAGTGTAATCGAATGAAAATTAAAGGTGATGGTGCGGTGCCCACGTCGCGAAACGGGGTACGGCGCACGGAACGAAATGAGAGGGAGGAAAGAAAGATCAGGCTCCCCCCGTTTCACCTCCTAAAGTGGCGCGACTATGCGGCGCCATAGTCGGGCCAACCGCGCCACTAGGACAGGGCACTCAGGCGATCCTGCCCTCTTAGCCCCCCCTCTCCCCTACCCGCACAGCGGCACACCGCGCACGCGACCGTGGTCTCGTCACCGGACACGGGGCAACCGGCCACCGTGTGAACTTCTCCGTACTTCGCACACACCGCGCGTCTGGCGTCCGCGCTCACCAGGAAATTTCGCCGCGAATGGCCGTAGGTGGCACAAAACGTGCACATGGGGACGTGAAGATCGTCCGCAACAAGTGCACAGAACCAGCCGATGGTGAGACGTCCCCCTGCCATTACCCTTTCGAATGCTTCAGCGGGCATCGAAATGAGTGCAGCTTTGTGCTATCGCGAGCGCAGAAAGAGTAGCGCCGGACGGCGGTTTTTTGGGTCAAGGTTAATGCCCGGATTGTCAACATTGAAATTCCAGACGAGGTCGCCACCCGCAACGTCGGGGTCTACGCTGCAGAACCGCACGTGTGGACGGCGACTCTCCGCCACTCGTTTGGTTACCGCGGCGCGCGTTACGGCGTTCTGTTGGACTGCCGCGCGGAGGTTCATCAAAAAGTTGTGATCCCGCGCGAGCACCGTGACCCCGGCAGCGTGGTCTGCAGTGTAACTGGACCTATGCCCGTTTCCTCCGCGACGATGTTGGAAATATTGTTTCAATTGTCGTGGCCGGTGTGGTGTTTTCGGGTGTGGCCGCAGTTAAGAAAGCGACGTGGTTGGCCACTTGCGTTCAACTGGCGTAGGTGGCCGCAGGCCGCCTGAGTCCTGGACCCCGGCCACAGGACCCGACCAAGCGCCCGAGGACCTCCGGGAGCCCCTGAGCACGTCCGCAAAGGTCGGCCAGTATATCGTACGGTGACTGCTTGCCCGTGCTTGCTCTTGCTCCCTCTCGTGTGTGTTTCCGCTGTGGTGAGCCCGGTTCACGACTTTCCCCGCCGCCAGCCATTCCGTTATGGCTCCTCAACCTAACGATTGCCAACCTTTTCTTTCTGTACGCCCATCCTTACCTCTTGATTACGGGAACCCATACTCAGCACAGTTGCGGATTTAAGTGACACCACCTTCAGCTTCCAGCAACACTTCCAACTCTATCAACCCAACGCTGCTCCTCGTCGCCTTGACCGGAAAACCAGTCGGCGCGACGAATGGGGCTGAGGTCGCTGGAAGTGTGCCGCCGGATGAGATACCCCCTCCCCTCCCCCCCGCAGTTATGTTACGAAAGAAAGTGCACGTGTAAGTTTATGATGTGCCTGTTATAGCTTTACTGGACACCGGAACTACTGTTTCCGTTATGAGTGCTGCTTTTGAGAGTCTCCTCACATGTAGGTTTCTTTTAGTGACGCAAATATATTCAGTTTTGTAAGCTGTGAGCGGCGAACCATTACAACTTGACTGTGCAGTGTCAAGATTTCATTGGGTGGTTGTGTGTTCAGTACGCAAATGGGCATGCTCGCCCGATGAACGCACGACGTCTTTCCTGGGCTTAAACCTTATTGCTGATGTGTGGCACATACGCACTGTTAAACAGTGAGGTCAGCGTCGGAAAATGTCTTACGCCTGCCAGGGCCTTATGGAATACTGTTGGAGAGATGACGGAGTGTTTGTGTTTCCCGTGATACCTTCGTGCCTCCTTCCTAGGCTGTATGTCTACCAATTTCATGCCCCGGTAGCACTCTCAACCTGCTTGATTCTACTGTGGAGCAATAACATTTGACCTGCATGAAGAAGAATGTCTTGGTTCCCCAAGCCTTGGATTCCACCACAAAAGGTAGCACTAAACTGCGGACTCAAATTCCTCGACACAATGTAGTCTTGCCTGAAGGTTTGAAGGTTGTATCATGCGTCCCAACTCGCTAGTATTCATTGACTTGATTACGGGCGCCTCAGACAGTGCCAGAGTTTCCCGATAAATCGCAGTTAAAATTTGTGGCTTGAAGCTTGCATCATGCAGCCCCGACTCGATACTATCTATTGTTCTTGGTTGCGGACGCCTCAGACGCGACAGTGCCAGAGTTTCCCGACGAATCGCAGTTATTTCGCATGATTACCAACTCTCTCTCTGTTGGGCACCCATCCTCGACGCTCCTCCGTGTTTGGCCTTTTATAGCCCGGCGGCTACTTTCCCTTCCTTCATCTCGGACCCTTCGCACAACCACGTGACACTGGCGCCTCGCATCGGTCCTACAAAAGGCCTACCGAATGTCACCTTCTGAACGCAAGGCAATAAAAATGACCAAATGGTAGAGGTGTTAATCAAACTCTTATTGAAAAGCCGTCCAGTTCCATGGGTTATTTCTGTTGTAAGGAAGACAACAAGCATACGCGCGAGCCACATTGCCATCGCCTGGTACACGCTCCTGGCTGGACTAGCTGACCTCGGACTGCTGTTGACCCTGCTCCCGTTAAGAAGCTTCTCCGAATAAACCTCCACCTTCAACTGTAATTAGTGCTCGGAAGAAGGACGGATCGCGGTTGTTTGCATTGATTACCCTCGTCTTAATGCCGTAGCTAGGAAAATATGTATCTCTTACTTCAAATCGACGAGGCATCGACTGCCTTTTTTCGACCTCGTATTCTCTTCTGTTGACCTTGGACAGGGGTACTGGCACATGATGCGTCCCTATGCATCCCGCGCAGACAAAAAACTGCATGTTTACCTGCCACATTCCAGCAATTTAATGAGACTATACTCAGCCGTTTGAAATGAGAAATATACATGTCATTTTCGGAAATATAATTTCAGTGAGCACGCAGACCGTGTACCTCTCGTCCTGTACTGTATGCGCAACGCTTGCCTTCTGCGTAACTCCGAAAAAGTACCGCTTTGATGCGGCTCTAGCGTTTGTGCTTGGACATCTGGTCGAAAAAGACGGCGTCAGACCTGATCCCCCGTCAACACTGCAGTTCTCGAGACGTTCGAGCCACCCATTCAATCAAAGAAAGAGCACTAGAGTTTCTTGTGCTTATGCTCTTACTTTTGCCGCTTTAATCATCGCATTGCAGGCATCGCCTACCCCCTCACAGGCCTCCTTTAAAATGATGTGGCATTTCACCGGACCCTTCAACGCGACTGCGCCTTGAGCCAGCTGAAATTCCTCCTCGTGTCGCATCCTGCACTTCGCCACTTAAACCAATCGTTGGTTGGGACTTTCTGTCTTCCTCGTATGCAGCAATCAAGTGCCGTAACAGCACCGTAGAGTTTGCTGAAGCCAGCATACTGCCAGTGTCAGCCGTTTACTGGCGCCGCCATGCGGTGGGGACAGCACCCGCTGGTCTTCTTTGTCTTCCCCGGCTCGGGCGTCCGTTCGCTGAGTGTGTCTGCCTGACTAGTCCAGGTGTGCCCTTCTGCCCTTTCTGCCGGCTTTCGGTGACATTTTGCTGGAGGTGCTGGGTGATTTCCCCAATGCACGAAGAGTTCCCGGGAGCTTCCGACGACGCCTAACTACACCCCGTGGACACGACACCTGTACACAAGGCAAGCCCCCTCTTGTGAGGCTTAAATCCTGAGTTCCGACCCCTGACGGCACGACCCCGCGCAATGACGTCCACTGCGACAAGTCACATCACCCAGAATGCCGTCATTTCCCCACCGCTGCTTCTTCATGCGCCTCGCACTCCCACGTCGTTTCATGGCGACAAGTTCGAAGCTGGGGAAGACAAAGAAGACCAGCCGGTGCTGTTCCACCGCATGGTGAAGCCAGCAAATGGCTAACCCCAATCCGTCTGCGGGGTCGCTCCGAAAAACTTCTGCGCTGCTACTTCGTCCCTACTAGGTACTGAGCAAACTTAGCGACGTTAACTACGAAGTGCTCCCGCAAGAGTCTGTTCGCTCTCCTCCAGGCGGCAGGCGGCATCTGAAGTCGTCCACGTTGCCAGGATGAAGCCCTACCACGCCAGCTAAGACTTATTCTGCCAAGTCCGGCACCACAGGCTTTATTCCGGATTTCCGTGATTCCGCGAGATCGGGGCGATACCCTTTCTAAAAGGAGGGGCAAAAGGAGGGGACAGCACCCGCTGGTCTTTGTCTTCCTCGGCTCGTGCGTTCGTTCGCTGAGTGTGTCTGCCTGACTAGTCTTGGTGTGCCCTTCTGCCCTTTCTGCCGGCATTCGGTGACAATATTTACCCTTGATAGTCGACTGGCCACAATTGCGAGTGCTCACTATTGACAATGTCATCAGCCCTGGGACCGATAACGTTATAAAGTCCGATGTGAACATGCTACCGTTTCAGACAGTTTAGTTGTACAGTGCGCGGGACCCCTCTCCCGCGGGATGATCACTGAAACATCGCTTCTTCGCTTCTCATCTGATTCAATCCTTCTGATAGTAGGGAACGCTACTCACCTCCTCATTATCCTACGCAGAAGTTGTGCAGTTGCATCTATCGCCCGCTCTCAACTGTGTTGCCTTTCTACGCACCAGCATTCCTGCTCCCGCACATTATTCTGCTGCTTCCGGTGAGACGCCTTCAGTTAGCCAAACCAGAAGCAAGCATTACAAAATCTCTAAAAAACATGCCCGACACTCACTCCCTTATTCTGGGTTGAACCTGCAAATTCACACAATGCTTTACAACTTACGGTTGTACCATAGTTCGCCGCCGGCCCTACCAAGTGTATAATTCAGAAGGTAGGATAATACAGGATAACGTCGAGGATATGCTCAATCACATCCTTTGTGCTGGTGAAGAAAAAAGACGGCTCTGTAGAATTTCGGGTTGAAAGGATGTATATCCCTTGCCATGCATAGACGACGCCGTTGACTGTCTTCACGGTGCCGAAATTTTGTCAAGACCTCCGTTCTAGGTAAAGGCAAATACCCATGCATGAGGTGATCCACACCGTTCTGCAAGGCCTCAAATAGAAAAAGACTAGCCTATGCTGTTTGTGATGGAACAGCGCAAAACGCGAGAAAAGAGACAGGCGCTTGTCTCTTCTCCTGGCGTTTTGCGCTGTTGTATCACAAAAAAGCACAGGCCAGTTTTCCACAAGAGGCCTCCAAGCCAGTAACCAACGTGCCCAAGCTGCCATTCTTATGCTACCTCGACGATATATTCATATTTTCCCCAACTTTTTCACCTATAGCGTTTCGAAGAAGTTTAATTTCGATCTCTAGGGCCGGCCTCTAGCTCAATACGACGAAATGTCGGTTTGACTCAAAATCTACCAGAGGCCTTGAGAATATCGTCAGCAGAGGTAGAATTAGGCCTGATGCCGACAGCATTGCTGCTGTTGTGCATCTTCCAACGCCATCCTGTCTCAAATATCTGAGCAGTTTTCTCGGACTAGTCTCTTATTTTCGCCGGTTCTTCGTAGTTTCGCTTGTATCGCATCCCTTCTACATCGGCTCCTTCCTACCGGCGCCCCTTTCGACTGGACTCCCGACTCGAAGACTGCCTTTCAAAACATGAAGCAAATTCTGATAACAGATCCATTTCTATGCCATTTTGATGATTCTTCCAAGCACTGTGCACGCTGATGCTAGTGTCCGCGGCAAAGGCGCCGTGCTTTTACAACAATAAGATTCATTCAGTGAAAACCAAACCAGAAGCAAGCATTACGAACTCTAAAAAACATTCATATTTGAACAGCGCAATAAAACAACGGGACACAACGAAGAAAGGACACCACAAGCGCTGACTCGCAACTAGATTTTTAATTCACGTCCAAGCATCTTAAATACTAAGAACGCCAAACACAAACAAGAGGGAAAAATCAAAAGAAAAACGACACAAAGCTGCTAATCATGCCCACAAAGGTGACAATCAGCACGAGCGCGAGACTACACATCTTGGCGCTCGTGCTGATTGTCACCTTTGTGGGCATGATTAGCAGCTTTGTGTCGTTTTTCTTTTGATTTTTCCCTCTTGTTTGTGTTTGGCGTTCTTAGTATTTAAGATGCTTGGACGTGAATTAAAAATCTAGTTGCGAGTCAGCGCTTGTGGTGTCCTTTCTTCGTTGTGTCCCGTTGTTTTATTGCGCTGTTCAAATATGAATCAATACCAACTCGCCCAGTTCGCAGCTTTAATGAATCTAAAAAACATGCCCGACACTCACTCTCTCCACGAGTCGCTAACGCTAGCGTCTCGCTGACTCCCGCTGAGCAGAACTACCCTATAACAGAAAAATAGTGTATGATGGGCTGCTCAAAAATTTTGCCCTCACCTTTACGACCGGCACTGCATTTCATCATAGTCACTGATCAGCACGATTTGTGCTGGCTCTCATCCTCAAACATTTAACTGGCCGACTCGGGCGCAGGATTCTCCGACTTCAAGAATTTCAATTCACCATAACATACAAATCTGGCAAGAACGCTGACGCCAATGTTCACTCTCGTTGCCGTCTTTTCGCCCCGTCACCTAGTAATTAGTTTACTTCCTTGCACAAAAGTGCAAACATTTTCCCACCCAGGTTGTGAATATTGCGTCGATTGCTGCTTTTTCCGGCCTCCAGCGTGATCTGGCTTCCGCCCAGCAATCGTACTCGTACTGTACGTGGCACACTGTTAGATCGACTCAACGGTACTTCGCTACTCCCTAATCCTGGATTGCGACGTCAACTTACTGAATTTAAAATGCAGAGTAGACTGCGTTACTGGCATGACCACAATCCTTTCGGCAAATCATGGGGGCCCAGATACCAGTTCTCATTGCCGTCCGATCTTGCACGCCTTCCATGACTATCCCACCACTGGTCACCTTGGCTACCATAAGACCTTCGACAAAATCAACAGCCGCTATTCCTGGCCCGGTCTCTCCACGAGTGCTGCTAAGTACGTTGCCTCTTGTGTGACATGCCAACGCCGTAAACGGCAGATGTCACCTACCACAAATACATTACCAACTACCACGTCAACTACCCCGAATACACTCTGACTACCTGGACCGTTTTAGCAATAAAATTCTGCCAAAATGAAAGAGATTTGCATCATGTACAACGGACACATTGTACAGCTGTGCAAGGTTGAATTCGCGGATGTCTTAAGAAGATAAGGCTCGAGTCCTACTTAAAGCGATCGCTGTAGATGTCTATAACTACCTAATTAGCAATGAAAGTTTGAGCCCTACTGCAGAAGTTATAAGCCACCGCAGAACATTCGAGGCCTTGAAGATTTGTCGTATTGTCCCGAAATTTGGGTCACTGATCAACGTGACCTCCATCGCCAGTGCTGACGTCGCTGCTCCTGCGTCCATGGCTGCCATGAGTCACCAAATTGTAGGCTAGGTGTTTATCCGGCATCGTGACCCTGTGCGTCGTGGTGACCCCGCACCCGACGCGTGCACACTGCAGCCAGAGCCCACAACCCCATCCACGTTTTCGGTTCCATATACCCTACGATCTATGATCCGTCTGTGAGAAGAAGGCCAGCCTACACCAGCGGTTTGGTGCGCCTGCAACTTCGACCTTACTACAATCCGCGTCCTGACCTCGCTTCATAGGAGCCGTACGTCGCCTGCTCGCGCCTGCCACCTGTGTGTCACCGCTGTTGTATGACCGGACATATACTGCCGCCAACGGGCCCCGAAGCCGCAAGACCACCGCCTGTGGCCTACCTGTTCTCGTAGTTCAGTGGCCAGTGACGATATCCTGTTCGGGTAGCTTGCGCTCAGCATTGCTGCAAAACGCCTCGACTGCCTCCGACTCTGGATCCACTTGGTTGACAAGGACGGTGTCCAACCTGGGTCTCACAAGATTGAGGCGGTCACCAAGTTCGCAGCGCAACAGTCAGTGAAACAACTTCGGAGCTTTTTAGAACTTTCCTCTTTTTTGTTGTTTTGTTCCGAGGTTTGCATAGGTGTCGACCTATCTCACATGTCTCCACAAAAAGACGAGCCATTCTAGCGAATCTCTGAATGTTACTATGCCTTCCGCCATCTCCAATTTCTTCTCACGTCAGGCCTACTCCTGCGTCATTTCTGCCCTTCGCTCCCATCGATGTCCACATTGACGCCTGAGGTTTCGGTGATGGCGCTGTGCCGTAGTAAATAAGGTGACCATGTAATAGATTATGCCAGCCGGTCTTTGATGAAGACGGAACGGGAATTGACTGTTATCGAGCAGTCACTTTTGTGGTGCAACGCTTTCGTTCCTACCAATAAATCATTTTTACCATCACTACCGACTACCATTCCCTCAGCTGACTCGTGAACCTGCGCGACCCATGCGGCCTGCTAGTCCATCGGTGTTTGCGCCAGCGAGAGTTTAACTTCACTGCTCCGAACAAAAGTGGTATTTAACGCGCTGAAGATGACAGCGTCTCTCACCTGTCATCCGACGACTGGTTGCAAAGAAAATTTCGACGAATCTAGCTTCTATATCACGCGCGTTTCCTGACCTTAACTTGTCCAAGAACGAACAACGGAATACAACCCTACTGGGGGCACCTTGTTTGACCCCTCGTTAATCCCACGAAATAAAAGATGTTTCGGGGTTACTACCTGTGGAATCTTTCCCACGCACGCTAACCTTGTGTCGGGCTGCGAGACGCGACCCACGATGGACAAGACGACGAAAGAAAGTGGGCAAAAGCGCATTTCCGAACTACCATGACTGACTGCTTCTGACGCAGTAGCAGCAACCTCCGCATCCTCCCCGCCCATTCCCACGAGGCTCAGCGTGCTATGCGCGGCGACTCTTCCCATCTGTGAATCGTATGGTGAAAGAGGCGGAGTCTCAGTGTTTTTAACGAGCGTCCTGAGTACGAACGATCGCTCTGGGCCTTCGCGACAAGACTCATCTAGTCGCTCGACGCAATGAACATTTAATTATTGACTTTTGCTTTTCTGTTTCCTTGTAAATTATGTAATCAAGTTCCTTGAAAAACGCCAGTAAACCCGTTTGTTCCCGTTTTCCCGAGGTTCAAGTTCCATATTCAAGTTCCATAGGTTCAAGTTCCCGAATGCTCAGACACGCTACCCGATGGAGCCCGTGCTTGAGGGTTTGGCACGAAAACCTGTGATTATTCAGGCAATCACTGACTTGGGGGCAGATGATGAGGTGCTGAGTGAGGCGTGGAGCCGCATAGGACAAAAAAGGAAGAGCAGCTCAGACAGCAGGTAAGGCGTGAGAGTGAAAGTGAGAATGAACCAAAAAAAACTGCAGCGTGAGTTAGAACTCCGTTATTTAGAAGGGGAGTTGAACAAGAGGTCGTGCAATTGTCCCTAGCAATTGGTACCTCTTCTCAACAAGGAGGCAGAGTTCAAGATGTCTAGGCACATGCATCCATATGTGGTATCAGGAGATATTGGTCTGCTGTATCTAGAAAATTTTGGACGAACGTGCGAGAAACTGTCCTTCAGTCGATAGACTTGGTTTCAAAGGCTACTTGCTGTTCTGCCTTGCGAGGCATCGGAGGTTGTCCCGCGGCTCAGCAAGGAGGACGCGGACAACTACGAGAAGGTCAAGGCTTCCCTTTTACGAAAATATAGACTTAGCGACGAGGCGTACAGGCAGCGATTTCTGGGAGCTAAGAAGACAAGTTGCAAGTGAACTTGATCGAATGGTTAAAGAGCGCAGAGTCCTAGGGTGACCAGGACGGTATGGTGGAGAGGATTTTGTTGGAGCAGTTTTACAACTTCCTCCTTGAAGAGGAAAAAAATTGCCTACAGGACCGGGACAACGTGACGTCTGTGACAAAAGCGGTCGAACTCATTGAGGAGTACGCTTCGCGCCGGCACTTTAGCAACAACACTAGTGTTGTTAGGCCCCGTAATTTCGGTGAGCAGCGGAGATTATCGTCACGAGAGGCAGTTTGGGAGCTCTACAGTCGAGAAAGGCGAAAGAAATGGTTCTTCCGATAAACCTCAAATAAAGAAAGACAATGAGAAGGGTGCAAAAGTGGCCAAAGTGCAGAAAAAAAAACTCGCGATTGAGGCTAGGAGGTCGCCCACTTGCTTCAGAAAACAAGAAGCTGTTGGAACCTTACATGCATGACCTGGTAGTGAAAGGGAAGCAATACAAGGTGCGGCGCGACTCAGCCGCAATGATGGATGTTGTCCGTTCGTCGTTTGTGTAGCCGTCCGATTACACAGGCATGGATCCGACAGGTGGTGGAGGAACAAACCGTGTGCTTGCCTATAGCGACAGTGGTAATTGAGGGCCCTTTCAGTACGCTTACAACCGAAGCCGCAGTGTCAGAAAAGCTACCTAAATGCTATCCGTATTTGTTCTCTAAAAAATCGGATATGTTATTACGAGACAAGGGGATCCTTTTGGAGACAGAGCTGTGCGGCCTTGGCCCGTTCGAAGGCGCGAGAACTTGCAACACAGCTTACTCCTGAGAATTCCACTGCAGAGAAAACAGCCGTTAAACTTGGGGCAGAGATGAATGAACAAGGTTAAGAAAATCGCGCTAACGAAGCACCCGAGACCGTTCAGCCTAACAGTAAGCATGACGAACCGCGGAACCAGGTTATCTTAGAGAGGGGTTTTTTGCCGCCAGTGTCAAGCAGTTTCAGGACGCTGCTGGGTATGGAACACCAAGAACAGCTGGGTATGGAACAAGCAAATAACCCGACGATAAAGGAGATCCGAAAGCTCCACAGAAAAAGCAAGGGAAAAAGAGAATATTGCCTCCCAGATGAGAGGCGGTGTGCTTGATCGCTTATACAAGGATCAGCCTGTAGTAGAGCGAGACCAATTAGTCGTTCCCCAGAAGTACCGACAAGACTTACTGCGACTTTCTCATGGTAATTCGTGGTCACGCCACCTGAGAATCAAGAAAGCAAAGCATAGGCTTTTACAGGAATACTATTGGCCTGGATGTTTCAAGGACATGGAGCATTTTGTAAGGTCGAGCGACACATTTCAGCGGGTCGGAGGAGCGCGAGATAAGTGGAAAGCGCCGATGGTTTTAGTACCGACCATTACTGAGCCGTTTCACCGGTTGGCGATAGATGTAGTTGGGCCACTCCCCGTAACTGAGTCAGAGTGTCGTTATATCATCACCATGTTATGCCCCGCCACGAAGTTTCCAGGGGATGTCGCCCTGCGCGAGGTGACGTCAGAAAGTGTGGTGAATTCCCTGTTATCACTCTTTGCCCGAGTTGGATTCCCTTCCGAGATCCAAATTGACCAGGGCATTGTATTTACGAGTCCTCGTGCTTCGTGCAGTGTCTAAGCTCGAACCCGCGTTGTGGACAATGCACTCTCTTGATATCACTAATATTAGTCTCTTGTTATGAACCACCAACGTTTCGCATTCATGTAGCTGCGAAACACCGACGCTGCAGTCTCCGGAATCTGTGATGTAGAGGTAGCATCAGAACGCATGCGGAATATACAAAGTTGCCAAACTCAAATCCAAGTGATCCTACGACGTCAGTGATAGCAGGCTATGTGATATACCTTACCGAAATTCATAACTGAATGATCGCGTTGCTTCGCTGAGGATCGCGTCTCATCTGAGCCGCGCGTTCGTGAACGGCGTCGCATTTCTGCCGTGAACGCCTTGCGGACGCTCGCCTTGCGCATGCGCACAGTGCGTCACGCCGCTCCTCGAGCACGCGCTTCTGCACGCGTCGCCGTTTCCGCGTCGCCCGTGCGCGTGTATGGTTCGGCCATGCTGTGCTGCACCTGGCACGGGGCGGGTGCTGTGGAACTCTCTTCCGCTTGTCACGAGCCCGGCTGTTTCGTTATAGGTGGTCCTTGGTGCACACCAACCCCTCCGCGCAATTACTACTATCACGTTTGAGCGTCCTTGCGCTGATTCCGCCGCATTTTTCACTGGCTACACGCGTAGGGAGCCCTCCATTACGGCACCCCTTTCTACCTTTCTTCTTTCACTCCCTCGTCTATCCCTTCTCTTACGGCGCGGTGCAGGTGTCCGCCGAGATGTGAGACAAATACTGCGCCATTTCTTTACACCCAAAACTAATTTTCCTATTTTTCCAACACACATGCAATTTGATGGAAGCGCAACTAAATTTTAATCCCTTCCCTTACGGCGCGGTCCAGGTGTCCAACGATATATGATAGAGATAGTGTGGTATTTGGGGAAAGGAAATGCAATTATTATTATTAAGCACGGACCATCTTTTCGGTTGAACATATGGGGCCACAAAATATACAAACCCCGATGTGAAGGCACGATTTCATGCGCTATATATCATACACTCATCCGAGATGTTCATGCTTTCAGGTCACCCACACCCAACGTTTTTGAAGCGAAAAGCTTCTCTCCGAGGGTCAGAGCCGAGCTTCGCGTGAGCCGAACTGGTGAGTTATGCGCATGCGCGAAAGCGAGTGACGTCACGCGGCGCGCAGGTGGTCGCTCCTCGCCGCTGCCGCAGCCGTCGCCTTACCTTTCGGCGCAGCCGCGCGCTACTGCACATGTGCGTCATGTGCGTGCGCAAGGAGGCTATATAATGCGCTTGCCAGAAGATAGGTGTGCGCACTCGTCATGGAAGGGAATGAGAGTGCTCCTGTTGCTAGACTACGCATAAAAGCTGAGAAACTAGTTTCGTCCGGTCCAGAAGTACTCGCTTGGGAGTTGGCTGCACAACAGCGAAAAAATGATAAAGGGAAAGCTAAACATGCAGCCGAAATCCCTAAACAACGGAAGATACGCCTTGCTAAACGACGTCGGAAAGAAGCCGAAAAGCGTGTCTTGTCTGCATCTTCAGCCAGCAGCCGCCAAGCGAGTGAGGAAGAGGAAACAAGAAAGTCAGAAGAGGAAAATCCCAAGATTTGCCGTTACAACGACCACGTGGTACGACTTAGTAAAAGTGCGAGTGCGACTAGGGTGTTTACGACAGACTTTGTGATATATAAACAATGCATACAATGCCAGCTAAGCTACGAAGTATAAACATGACGTCAAACCAAGCATAACTGAAGCTTTTCGCTTGTATAAAGAGGCTTAACCAGAGCTAAGCCACAGCCTAATTTTTACAGAAGGACAGTTGGAAAACTTGCTCAGGAGATGCGGCTCCAGTTCTGTCGCCGCTTTAAAATCAGAGACGCGAGCACCATCTGAACGGTTGTGTCAGTACTACGTCCATTGTACCATTCCATTAGCTAGCGCTTGGTCAGGCGGTCAGTTTACTGCATATCTGGTCTACGCTGGCTAGCAGCTCGCATCGTCTGCCCCGGCTGCGGCTGGTTGCAGCCGCGCATCTCTATCGAAGTTCACGGCTTGGATTTCGTCTACGCGCAGGTAAGTTCGCATGCGCTCTACACCTGGGGTACGAGAGGGCAGGATGCTCGGGGTGGAGCCTTTGCGTGCAGATCTCGGCCGAAACTGAAAGGCCGTCCTTCCATGTTTCCAAATGGTGAAATCCAAGAAAGACGATGTCCCGCATGCCCTTTCGTTGTTTGCTTGATAAAATTTTTCATGTGGGAATACGCGGCTGTGCAAAGCAGTTTGCAGGTCTGCTTCGTCATGACTGAAGTCGCAGTAAATGTACTAAATTTCGCAAAGTGCGGGCCCCTTAGTGCTCTCCTTGCAGCACCCACTCGCATTTGGGTCGTAAAGTCACCTCCTTAAAATCAAAATCTGACGTTTAGAAGACGCCAAATCCTGATTCCTGGGGGCTAACGCAACTTGTCCCAGCATTCATGCAGATACGGTTAGAGATGCCCGAACAACAAGCTTTTAAGCTTCCATGACGGAACATGGCATTCCCCCATTATATACGCACCTTGAGAGTTTGTACAGCTAGGAAACCACGAGACGAGCAACCGTTATCGTTAACTGGCCCGGCTAAAGTTATGTTTATAAGTGCTATAAAAGCGTCTTGTTGCAATAAATGAAGAGATCAAGGCGATAAATATGTTTGTATTCCTTAAATACGTTTTTTACGCACGCGTGCCACCGTCCGCTGCTCTTAGCACACGACGCGCCGATCCTGAAGCGACCGCAGCGCCACCACCTAGGCAGCGATCGCGTGGGTCCGCGCCGCTCCCTGGCGCGCCGCGGCTGTTTCTCAAATGCCATTATCTAAAAACGTTGTCCACACCGCAGCTGACGGCACTCGATTTCCTTCCGCGATGCCACTAACGGTGCTGATTTTATAACGAGAAAGTTGTGACGAGAATAATTTCTTATTTATCTTGTACTCACATGCTTGCGCAGGGGGTCACTCATCTCCTCTTCACAAAAAAGGAGAAAATACAATTGCAGGCTGCTTCTGATATCTCTGACCGATCTGGTCGTCACCGCGAAAGAATTCAACGAAGTGCTAACTAGCACGTGCTGTTCTGCGTTCGGAGCATCGACGACGAAGTTGTAGCCACTATTCTATGTTGTGGTGATCTTAACGCTGCGAAAAAGTCCTATTGTGTTTGAGCGTCCTTGCTCTGTTTCTGCCGCATTCTTGACTAGACTGTCTAGCACAGTGTGATGTGCGCACGAAATCGGAGGATTTGTGAAAAGCGGTGCCTCGACAGCGGAGCGCTGCGCGTGCCAGCCCAGCGTTGCGCGTTGGCACGTGCGAATGGTTTGTGCTAGGCGACGACCACAAAGAGCGTGGCAAGCACGAAAAGCGGAGAGCTGACGTGCCGGACAACCGAGGTGTGAAGGGAGACAGCGCCGCGGATATCGTGTCATTCAAGCGTGGAGGTGGCAGCCGTCGGACGTTGAGGTCCGTGCTGCCGAGGACCTTCCTTGGATCATGGACGCAAGCCTCCTGCGTCCCTTTCAAGTTTGGAGATGGCAGCCGATGGATTGAGGGTCCGTGCTGTCGACTGCTTTTCGGGACGCCGCCGACGGGTCCTAGGAACCTTTCTCCTGCTGCTGCCAAGTTCTTCGGGTTGTTGACCAACGGCGTCCTCCTGTGTTCCTCTCCGCTCTTACTGCCACCGGGCTCTCTTCCACCGCTTCCTTCGACACAACTCCTGCGACGCGTCGCAGTTCATCTACCCGCGTCCGTCCTGTCTGCAAGGCATTCCCGCTTCCCCTAAAAGGTTCGGTATCTGGCGAACGCTTTCCTTTAATCTGTAGGGTTACGCGCTTTGAATGAGTGTTATTCTTTGTGTCTTCGTTTCTTATTGGCCCTTTTCTTTTAAAGTATAAATACCGCTTCCTTTCGGCAGTCGGGGACGCGTTACCAATTCCTGACAGACACAACGCGATTCAGAACGGGGCGCAGGACGGCCATGGCGTGGATCAGCAAAACACTAGGATGCGATATCTAAGAGGTAGAAGAGCTGGGATCAGGAACAGTGTACTGCGAGCTCATGAACGCTGCGTTCCCGAGAACCATACAGAAGACGGTGACCAGGTATGGCAGCTTGATAAGGCATGAAATGGAGCACGCCTTCCACACGTTGCGAAGGGCCCGAGTATGGTTGGCGAAGACGTCGTGTTACCCGTGGAAAAAGTGAGTGGAGGATATCAGGAAAATCTGAACTTTTCAAGGTGGCTTATGGAATTGTGTGAAAGTAGATGATTTAATAGCACCTAAAAGACGGACGATATCCCAGTAGCCGAAGCCGCATCCTGAAAGCTAAAATCGGACGCTTCGAGAAGGAGCTTTCGGGGGACAAAGAAAACAAGTATTCCCATTTTTCAGAGGAGAGAGGGCAAAGCGACGCCGCAAAGAAAGCGACGTTTTTTCTAAGAGAAGGCGACAAACGCTGAAGTTCGTCACGAAACAACACAATGCGTATTTCGATCACATAATGAAGATGGATAAGATTTGCCAAAGAGCGAGGGAAGAAGGAGAGGCATCGAAGTGGTTGGACGAGATTGAAGAAGTAATTGAAGCTAGCAAGCTGGAGCCGCTGATTCCAGACAGCGAACTCAGTTCCGAAACGCCACCCAAGTAACCAGCGTTTCGCACGCACTTTTTTGAAAGCTGCCGCTTTCAAGTTTGAAGTTTGTGCAAACTGTGCTTACTTGATTACTTTTCGTGTGGAATTTGTGTATTTATGTGTATAGCGTACTTTGCTTTTGGGACGTTTCCTTTTGTAGACTTGACATTTCGCTTTTCTGACCTTGATTAGAGTTCACGTCCGAGCTTTTCCTGCTTCTGTGCAGCTGTTTTATTTTCTTATTTAACCAAAATGCCAGATGACTTCATATGCAGTCTGCATATAACTTTTCAGCTCGGTCTTGCTCTTGCAAGAATGAAAACTCAGGAGAGGCTCTCGCTATCCGAGCTGCATACCAGAAAGTGTGCCGGATGTCACGCGCTTTCGCACGGACAACTCGGCGAATGTGGCCGCCGACGCAGCCAGTAGTAACGCTGGGCGCAGCGGCGCTGCCTGGTGCGTTGTCTGCTGCGCATGAACAAGCGCGCTAAGACGGCGACCAAGTAGGGGGGAGGGGGGAGAGCAGAGGGAAGCCGGCTGCAAAAAAAAAAATTCGCTTGGGATCAACTACTGTTGAACCTGGTTAGAGCGAAAGCTGTGGTGTATCGGGCAATTACACGCGGCTTGGCGTGTGTAACTTTTAAGTGCGTTCCGCACACTGGATAGGCAGCGCGCCAGCGTCGTCACCCTTGCAGGCGGTAGTTCAATTAATGGTTGACCTCGAGAGGTTGGTCACCCAAAGAACGCTGCGGCCTATTGCTTCAGTGCCGCGTGTCTGCCACAACGTTGTCAGCGCTAATGCATGCAGCCTGCATCTCTCTCTCTCACCCCAAACGCGTACCTCAAAGCGCGATTGATGCCTCCAGTGTCCCATGGAGCCAGATATGTGCTTTCCTTTCATCAAAATTATCGGCGTCTAGAACGCTGTCAACGCAAACAGGAATGAACACAATGAACGCCGACGGTGCTTCAGTGCCGCGTTTCTGCTACAACGTTGTGAATGCCAAGGCTGCCAGAGTGTACATGCACGCGTATCACGTCAGCTTCGGAGTTTTCTACTATTTATTGCGGTTTTTCGACTGTTCATAGCCTAAACCTGCTGCAAACGGTTCGTGGAGGTGTGGTGCACCATTTTCATCCACTTTTCGGGACTTTCGAGCCCGAATTTTGCGCTTGACACGGAGCGGCAGACGCTTCGCTGGGCCTTGCAGTAGGCCTAGCTCGAACCTGCCGCGCCTAGGCTATGCTAGGCTTAGCCTCACTGTGCGCACATTGCTTCACCAAACGCCGAGCCTGCCTGCAGTGGCAGGGTACATACCAAGTCGGCGGAGGAGCAATCTCGCCTCAAGAATTCTCAACGGCATCTGGCCTGCGGACAGCATGGCTCACCCGCTGCTACTGTTTGTGCAGGTTCTGCCGTGGATTTTGCATGCGACGCCCACCCCGGTATCAACGACCAACATCACCGTGATACAACCCCTGATGCTTTGCGCGGGCCACGTCACAAGCAACAACACAATCAAGGGATATCGACCACGAGATGTGACGTCACCAGCAGCCGATCTACTTAAGGAACGACGCGACACCGACCAGATCAGAGGGCACGGCATCTGGCCTGCGGACAGCATGGCTCACCCGCTGCTACTGTTTGTGCAGGTTGGTTCCCCATCCAGAGACTGCTGTTACCGTAGTGACGTTAGATTTTTAGTCGTCCTGCCGTGCCCTGGTAGGCTTTATTGCATTGTTATTGACTGTTGGTCCGTGCTGATGCTGCTGATGTCGGGAGACATAGAAGAAAACCCAAGACCTAAGACAGATTATAGATAATCAAGCCGCGTCTGACTGCCGGTTGACTAATATCAGCAAGGATATTGGTCAGCTGAATGAAAAGACTGATAGACTGACTGATTCTCTGGCAGTGATACAAGAATTGAACAAAAGAATTGAATATCTTGAGGTAACAGTTCAGCAACAGGCCAGAAAACTGATTGAGTATGAAAACTATAGTCGTCGTAACAACCTGCTGGTTTTTGGTGTTTCTGAAAAAATCGGCGATTCAGAGACGGAGTTAAAGGCAGCTGTCATAGATAAAAATTTTTATGATACGCTGGGAGTTGAAGTGAAAACCGTCGAAAAAATCCATCGCATAGGGAAAAAGAACAAAGAACGGCCTAGGCCAATTATTATGAAGTTTTATGACAGCAGAGAAAAACAACAAGTGCTGAAGAACTGCAGCAAACTGAAAGGACAATCGGTTAGTGTGAGCAATGACTATGCGAAGGAAACGGTAGCGGTGCGAAGGAAGTTGTGGGAAAGTGCCTCTGCTGAAAGGGCGCAGGGCGAGAAGGTCTTTTTGATTGACGACAAGCTCAAAATAAATGACAAGTTATACACATGGGACAACGAGAAGAACGCACGCTCGCTCCTGAACTCCCGAGATAAGTTCAAGCACCGCACTCGAAAAGCAGGCAACTCGCATGATGGCTCTGACACCTCGGATAATTCCGGCGAATCAACACCTAAACTCACCCCGTCATAGCTACGAATCTTATCATTGAATGCTCGTAGCCTTTTTAACAAAGTAACCGAGTTAGAATATGTATTACTGACAGAAAGTCCACACGTGCTCGTCGTAACCGAAACACGGCTAAACAACGGTGTGCCTAGTCACTGTATAGTGCCCCCAAACTACCAGATGTTCAGGTGGGACAGGGATACTCGTGGTGGGGGTGTTGCAATCATTGTCAAAAGATCTATAGATGCAGTAATGGTCGAGTGCACTTTGCCTGAAACAGTTTGGTGCAAAATTACTTATGCGAGTGTTGCTTACCTTGTTGGCGCAGTGTATAGGCCGCCTGCCACTTCACCAGAGTTTTTGGATGACCTTAATATGTTCTTATGCACTCACTTGAACCGTACCACCAGACTAATAATGACCGGAGATTTTAATTTGCCTAGCATTAACTGGGACAGGCTCCTACCTGGGAACGTTGAAATTTCTAGTTCCGAAGCACTGCTGCAGATAATGTTTTCGCACAATCTTAAACAAATCGTGGAAGAAGACACGAGGGTAACACTCGAATCCCGGTCACTTTTGGACTTGGTGTTTCTTTCGAACAGAGTGGGTGACTGTACTGTGTCTGTTAAAGACGGGATATCTGACCACAGAATGGTTTCTGTGCACATTCCGATCAGAACAAACACTCGTGGCCAACCCTTTGTATCTGTACAATTTAAGGCTTATTGGCAGGCAGACGACACATCCATTCAAGATTTTTTAGAAATGTCATAATGAATTCGAACTTGCCTGCGATTGTGAACCAGTTGAAAACCTATGGCTACGTTTCAAGAATATCATAAAACATTGCGTTGACAGATTCATTCCAACTCGAGAAAAGAAAATAAAACCCCGTAACCCTTCGATTAATCGACCTATTATACACATCAAACGCAAGATAAAGAGGCTGCGCAGGAGAAAAGTGAGCTCAGCTGAGGTATCGAAATTGCGAAGGAGTTTAAAAACGGCTCTGATGGAATCAAAAGAGCCATTTTTTAATAAAAAATTAAGTAGCTTCGTTAAAACGGCACCTCGGAAGTTTTGGCTTTACCTTAGTGGCAATAAAGAGGAAATCAATAGAATTCAAATTAGTGAGCACATAGTAACAGAAAAAACAAAAATAGCAGATCATTTCAATAACTTTTTCCAGTCTGTTTTTTCTAAACCAAGCAATGATGACTGTGACGCGTACCCGCCTTCCTCCCTTTCATGTTCGATGGAAGACCTGGTCGTGACTCAGGCCGGAGTGTTTGATCAATTGTTACTTTTGGATTCTAAAAAGGCTAGCGGGCCGGATGGGATTCCAACCCAGTTTTTAAAGCGATACGCTGAGTGGATATCATTTTTCTTGACGATAATCTTTACAAAGTCCCTACATACTAACTCGTTGCCACAAGATTGGCGGTGCGCAGTCGTAACACCTGTTTTTAAAAACGGCGACCGACTACTCGCAAATAATTATCGCCCAATTTCCCTGACAAGTATCAGCTGTAAACTATTGGAACATATCATAAGTAAACATATACTAACTTTCCTCGAGGATAACGCGTTCTTTTATCAGCATCAGCACGGGTTCCGAAGAGGGCTATCTACCATAACACAGCTCATAGAAACGATACATGATTTTAGTTCAGCCATAGATGCCCAAGAACAAATAGATGTCATTTGCGTAGATTGTGCAAAAGCATTTGACAAGGTTCCACACAGTAAATTACTTTTCAAGTTACACAAAGCAGGAATTAGCGAAACCATTCTTAAGTGGATTAAAGCCTATTTGAATAATCGCAGGCAGGTTGTGCATGTGGATGATTGTTTTTCTTCTACATTAGAAGTATTTTCTGGCGTTCCTCTAGGGTCGGTTTTAGCTCCATTACTGTTCCTAATTTATATTAATGATATTAACGAGGTTACCGAGTCTCCCGTAGAATTGAAGCTTTTTGCAGACGACTGTTTAATTTATTCTCGAATAACACAAGCTGCCGACCAAATTAGAATAAACCGTGTCCTTAATTCCTTGCATCTTTGGTGCGAAAAATGGGGCATGGAAATTAATTACACAAAATCAACTTTTACGCATATAACTAAAAAGAAGACTTAGCAGTTATTTTCTTATAATGTTAGAAAAAATAATCTAAAAAATGTTGATACCTTCAAGTATTTAGGCGTCACAATTGCAGATAATCTGCAGTGGCATAAACATACTAATAATGTGTGCTCGACAGCTTCCCAAAAAATTTACTTTCTGAGGAAGAAATTGGAACATGCAACAAAAGATGTCAAACTGATAGCTTACAAAACATTCATCCGCCCATCCTTGGAGTACGCTTGTGTCGTCTGGAGCCCGCACCAAAAAGTGCTAAAAGATAAACTGGAACGAATCCAAAGAATGGCTGCTCGGTTTATATCGTCAAGATACAGAAGAAGGGACTCAGTGACGGAAATGCTGAACTCATGTGGGCTCGAGTCACTGGAAAATCGAAGGAAAAAATCAAGACAAACTTTTCTTTCAAATAATTCAAGGGCACTTCAAGATAAAATCAGATAGATATGTTCAGCCTCCGTGAAGACGGAGCGCGAGAACAAGCCACACTCGATCGATCAAGCCTTACGACTCACGTATTGATGTTTTTCGTTACTCTTTTTTTCCTGATGTCATCGAAATTTGGAATGCTTTGCCTGTTGAAGTTGTCGAACAATCGGAAGTGCACAAGTTCGAACGTTCTATCGATATTTTGTGTCGGGGGCACCCAACTTGATGTTATGAGACATGAATTTTTTCTGTTGTACATTGTATTGTATTCCCTCCCTGTAACGACCCTCAAGCGAGGGTCAACAGTATCAATAAAAAAAATGGACCAGGGCCCTAACAGCCCGTAAACTGGCGCACCCAGCACCGCTACACGAGCCCGTTACCTCGAGCTCGCTTCTCAAGCCACCAGACGGACCCGCCACACCGTCCCAGCCCAAGCAAGTCTTCTCCACCAACTATAAAGCGTCACGCTGCGCTGCCCAAGCTACCCGCCTTAGACCTGAAAATCATCTACCACCCGAGGCGTGGCGGAGATATTCGAAAACACAATGGGGGCTACATCCTATCCCTCGTATGCGCCGCCCTGAAACTCCCCATAGAGGCAGTACGTCAGCAAGACGTCATTCGCATAAATCATCGAAACAACTCCTTCACAATCAGTACCCCACCATAGAACAGAGTGGAGCGCTACGTTACACTACATACAGTCTCTTCAAACCCACGTTTTTGTGCGCCGCGATGCTGTCCGAGCTCCACTCACACCGGCTTACGACGGACCTTTCCGCGTTCTCCGCCGCACCCCGAAAACCGCCACCATCGTCCAAAACGGCCGCGAAGAGACCGTCAGTCTAGACCGCCTTAAACCGGCTTACATAGAGACCGCCCTGGAACGACTCCCAGCGCCGCCTGACCTAGTGCTCGAGTGCCATCGCCGGCCCTCCGTCCGTTTCGACTTCCACTCTAGGCGGGGGGGGCCCTGTAGCACACTCTCTTGGGCGGCGCCGACAACCCGGCTAGCGCGCGCCACCCTGCGAAGAGAATAAAGACGGCACCTGGTCGTGGCTCGTGCAGCCACGGCTGCCAGTTCTGTTCTGGTGTCGGCTCGTAGCTGTGGTCTCGTTTCCTTCGCTCCTGAGGCGTTAAGCCTACAACTTAAAGCACAGTTCGAACAGCAGAGCAAGAATATCAACTACAGAGTCAACAAATCGATAGCCTTAGCAAGCAATTCAATCGCTTGCACCAATTTGGTGCGCCAATTCAATCGCTGCAACAAAGAATCCCACCAACAAAGAAAATGAAAATCCCTTAAGATATCCCCTCTCCCACTCCGGTAGCTAGCACACCGAACTCACCCACCCAAAACACGCCTGCCACTGAGGACGTCACAACGTTAGAAACCCTGATCAATGCGATCACTATCCTTGAACAGAAAATGGAAGAATTCGAAACCATGACCAAGAAGCCATGAAAAAGAAGCCTAGACATGACCACATGGACTAGCAATCTCAACAACAGAACGACGACGCTCGAGCTGAGATCTAACGCCCACAACGCCATCGCTCCTCAGGTGCAGAGCAAATTAGACGATGTGTTTCACCCCAAATAAATAAAATTCAACCCAATCGCCTCCAGACCAGTGAATAATGGCAGCAAACTACAAGAAACTTAGAGTGTAGCAGTGGAATTGCAGATTTCAACTCCCTATTCAGTCTCTCTCCGACACAGAAGTCCCCACAGTCATCACCACTACAGGAAGCTCAATCCGTAAAATGCATTCAGGGAATGCTTCAGATTCCCGTGCTGAATCAATATTGCCACCTAGTGTTGCCAGGTGGCGCAAGCTGTCCGCGAAGACGATGAGGTTGCGATCGTGCTATCGCGGATCGGCCGCCATTACCGTCTCCTCTTGCCAACTCCAGCTGTTGAAGCGTCTCTCCGTGAGAACTCCGTGACAATTTGGTGGAGCCTGCTGGGTACGAGTATCCCATGCAAGAAACCCCTCCAGGGAGCCGTGCCGCCAGCCCTGCGCCGATTGACACCCCGGTACACCGCTTCAGCCAGAGGCTGCAGGGACTTTCACCGGAGCTTGGACCACTCGCGACAGTCATGATGCCAGCCACCGGTATTCTCACGCAAGCTGCCGGTGCTACACCTGCCCACTATACCTTGCAGACCCCGCGGGTTCCCAAGGCCTTCCACGGGGACCTTTTCGAAGACGTGGAGGACTGGTTCCTTCACTTCGAGCGTGTGGCTGCTTATAACCAGTGGGACGACGCCGCGAAACTAAGAAACGTCTACTTTAGCCTAGAGGATGGCGCCCGCACGTGGTTTGAGAACCGTGAGGAAGTTCTAACTTCCTGGCGAGAGTTTCGCCGTCGCCTGCTGGAGGCCTACACCAGCGCGGATCGCCGCGAAAGAGCGGAGCGGGCAATCCAGTCCCGCGTCCAGCTACCGAACGAAAGCGTACAAATGTACGTCGAGGACATGACGCGGCTCTTCAGGAGAGCTGATCCTGCCATGCCTGAAGAGAAGAAACTTCGGCACTTAATGAGAGGCGTCAAAGAGCAGCTGTTCGCAGGCCTCGTGCGCAGCCCACCATCTACAGTTGCTGCATTTCTTTCGGAAGCCACAACGATGGAGAAGGTCCTGCAACAGCGTTGCGCCAGTTACGACCGGCCCGTGCATGCTGCTGCAGTCACATCATCGTTTGCCACCATCGGACAGCATCCTGATGATTTGCGGGAACTTATTCGCACAATCGTGCGTGAGGAGCTTCACAAATTTTGTAGCCCGTCGCAGCCTGCGCTCGGTTCCATCTCCGCTCTTGTACGAGAGGAGGTGCAACAGGCGTTCCGGGGCCCTGTTCCTGTGGTCGACGTTCCACCTCTGCCTGGGGACTACCACCGTCCGACGTACGCCGAAGTTGCAAGGCGTCCGGCTCCCGCTTCGCCGCCACCAATTCACGCCACGCCTCAAGCCCCGCGGCCCTCTGTGCAACCGGTGCAGTACTTCGAGGATCGTCGAGCACCCCTCCGAAAGGCCGACGTTTGGCGTACACCTAACCGACGACCGCTCTGTTTTCACTGCGGAGAGCCAGGTCATCTTTATCGAAATTGTTATTACCGACGCATCGGCATCCAAGGCTTTCGCACCGACTCACCGAGACCCCGTCAAGGTGAACGACCCCCTGAAATTGAAGAATTCTTTGCGGACCAGCGCAATCCATCCCGAGCGCAGCGGCAGTCGCGCTCACCCTCACCGAGGCGCTCTTCCCCGACACCTCCCGGCTTCTCGCGAGCGGCACCGGGCCGATCGCCAAGTCCTCGTCGGGAAAACTGAAACCCGCGACCTTCGGGGGCGAGGTCGCTGGGGGGCGCTGTGCTGAAGACCTCCCGTCGTCGCCGCTACAATCCGACAAAAACCCGCCGACGCCATCACCAGAGTTAAAAAACCGCGTTTCTTTAGAAATACCCGTTCTTATCGATGGTCGCAGAGTAAGCGCATTAGTTGATACCGGGGCCGATTATTCGATCTTAAGTGGAAAACTGGCGACCATTCTGAAAAAAGTGATTACCCCTTGGCCTGGCGCGCACCTTCGAACTGCCGGCGGTCATCTGGTTACGCCCAAGGGTATGTGCACTGCTCGCGTTCAGATCAGCAAGTCCACGTTCGTCGTCAGCTGCATCGTCCTGGGCGAGTGTTCTCGGGACCTAATCCTCGGCATCGACTTTCTGCGGGAGTATGGAGCAATTATCGATCTGCGCAACCGGATCGTCATGTTTTCCACAGAGCAAGCCGCCGAACTCGACAACTCCTGCCAACGCAGTGCCGCACTTCGCGTTTTCGCCGACAGCGTCACACTTCCGCCCCGTAGCAGTGTTTTGATTGAAGTCGCCTGTGCTGAGTTGCACGACGCTGAAGCAGTCGCCGAGGCTAATCATTCGCTCCTCCTGACTCAAGGCATGTGCGCCGCTCGAAGCTTACTAACAATTCGCGCTGGCCGGTCTGCGATCCTTGTTACAAATTTTTCTCCAGAGCACCGGCACCTTTTCTCTGGAACTGCGATCGCTACCGCTGAAGCGGTTGTGGATGTTCCGGTCTGCTTTGCGTTCGCGGCAGCGGCCCCTGACGACCAATCATCGCGCGCCACTGACGACCAATCTGTTCCGAATGTCGACATCAACTGCAACCTCCCCGAAGGAAAGCGCCTGGCCTTAGAGCACTTGCTATTGGAGTATAAACAGTGTTTCGCTTCTTCGTCGAAAGTTCGTCAAACGCCCCTAACGCAACACCGGATCATTACGTATGACGACGCTCGCCCTATCCGCCAGCAGCCTTATCGTGTTTCCGCCAAAGAACGGGAAGTAATCCAAAAGCAAGTTCAGGAGATGATTGACGACGGTGTAGTTCAACCTTCCCAAAGCCCGTGGTCTTCGCCTGTTGTCCTTGTTAAAAAGAAGGATGGAACACTTCGATTCTGCGTGGACTACCGTAAATTAAACAATGTGACTAAAAAGGACGTCTTCCCGTTGCCCCGCATTGATGACTCCCTGGACAGATTACGGCGTGCTAAGTACTTTTCATCCATTGACCTGAAGAGCGGTTATTGGCAAATTGAAGTGGACGAACGGGACCGCGAAAAAACTGCCTTCGTTACACCAGATGGCCTCTATGAATTCAAAGTGCTGCCTTTTGGCTTGTGCTCTGCGCCAGCGACGTTTCAACGGATGATGGACACTGTCCTCACCGGCCTCAAGTGGCAAAGTTGTCTTGTATACCTGGACGACGTTGTCGTTTTTTCAGAAACTTTTGAACAGCATCTCGTGCGCCTGCGAACTGTCCTCAGAGCCCTCCATTCCGCTGACCTTACGCTGAAGCCCCAGAAGTGCCACTTCGGTTACACAGAGCTCAGGTTCCTCGGTCACGTTGTGAGCGCCGACGGAGTTCGACCCGACCCCGACAAGACAGCCGCCGTCGCCAATTTTCCTACTCCGACTGACAAGAAAGCTGTCCAGCGTTTTCTGGGTCTCTGTGCATATTACCGACGGTTTATTGCGGACTTCGCAAAGATTGCAGAGCCGTTGACGCGCCTCACCAGGAGCAACACCTCCTTCGTTTGGACAATAGACCAAGAGACGGCTTTCTCTTCGCTCCGCCAACGCCTTCAGACATCTCCCGTTCTTGCACACTTCGATGAAGAGGCCGACACCGAGATCCACACCGACGCCAGCAATATCGGTCTTGGAGCTGTCCTTGTCCAACACCAAGAGGGCATTGAGAGAGTTATAGCCTATGCTAGCCGTACTCTCTCCCGCGCCGAACGCAATTACTCTACGTCAGAGAAGGAATGCCTTGCTGTCGTATGGGCCACCATGAAATTTCGCCCTTACCTTTACGGCCGCGCATTTAAAGTCGTAACCGACCACCACTGCCTATGCTGGCTGGCTAATTTGCGAGACCCGTCTGGACGATTGGCCCGCTGGAGTTTACGGCTCCAAGAATTCGACATTACCATCGTATATAAGTCCGGCCGTAAACACGAAGACGCCGACACGCTGTCGCGTGCACCACTCGACTCTTCCGGTCCCGAAATCGACGACGACAGCGGTTTCCTCGGTATACTTAATGCATCGGACATAATAGCCCGGCAGCGGGCTGACACGGACCTCCGACCGCTGATTGACAACCTTGAAGGTCACGCCATGCCTCTACCACGACACTTCGCTCGACGTCTCGGCTCTTTCTGTTTGCGCGAAGGTATCTTATACAAGAAGAACTCGAGAGGCCAAGAAAGAGCTTACCTTCTGGTACTTCCGGCCGATCTTCGCGCCGACATTTTATTGGCATGCCACGACGAGCCCACTTCAGGCCATCTGGGTTTTTCCCGGACGCTCGCCAGGATACGCAACATGTACTACTGGCCCGGACTCTCGGACGATGTCCAAAGGTACGTAAAAAGCTGCCGTGAATGCCAGCGCCGGAAGACGCCACCGCTTAAGCCGGCGGGTTTTCTCAAGCCCGTTACTACACCCCGCTCTCCGTTCGATCAAATAGGAATGGACCTTCTCGGTCCTTTTCCGTTGTCACTCTCAGGAAACAAGTGGATCAAAGTCGCTACTGACTATTTGACTCGCTACGCCGAGACCAAGGCGATACCCTGTGCCACAGCTTCAGAGGTCGCCGACTTTTTCATGCAAAACATCGTCTTGCGGCACGGAGCCCCTTCGTGCGTTATTACCGACAGAGGCACAGCGTTTACAGCGCAGCTAATCGACCATATATTTACGTTGAGCTGCACTAGCCATCGCAAGACCACAGCTTATCATCCGCAGAGCAATGGGCTAACCCAACGCTTAAACAAGACCATTGCGGACATGCTGTCAATGTACGTAGACGTTCAGCACAAAACTTGGGATGAGGTGCTACCGTACGTCACATTTGCGTACAACACGGCCCTCCAGGAGACTACACGCTTTACTCCCTTTCGTCTTGTATATGGACGTGAAGTCCAGAGCATGCTTGACGCGATGCTACCATGCCTCGATGACGACCAACTCGCACCCGATGTTCATGAAATTGCCCAACGCGCTGAAGAAGCCCGTCAGCTTGCCCGCGTACACATCGGCCAGCAGCAGGGCACTGATGCGCGCCGTTACAACCTTCGACACCGACAGGTCGACTACACTCCCGGTGAACAAGTTTGGGTGTGGACACCTGTCCGCCGCCAGGGCTTGTCCGAGAAACTACTCTGCCGGTACTTTGGCCCCTATAAAGTGCTACGGCGTATCAGTGATGTTACCTATGAAGTGGTTCCCGACGGTGCCGCGCAACCGAGACGTCGACAGCCCAACAGCTCTGACATTGTGCACGTTGTGCGGCTTAAGCCGTACTTTGCCCGATAACGGCTTAGCGGCCCTCCGTTGTGACTCTGTGTGTGCTCCGTTTTCCTCGCATCCTTCTCTGTTTCCCTTCTGAACCTTAGCGCGCCTACGCTGCTGCTGGCACGACTGCGATGCCCTTCTTTTTCGGAGGGGGGAATAATGCCACCTAGTGTTGCCAGGTGGCGCAAGCTGTCCGCGAAGACGATGAGGTTGCGATCGTGCTATCGCGGATCGGCCGCCATTACCGTCTCCTCTTGCCAACTCCAGCTGTTGAAGCGTCTCTCCGTGAGAACTCCGTGACAATATTCAGCACTGCAAAGCGCGATCAGAAATAATGTATTTATTAGTTAAAGAAACTGATGTTATTTAAAATCACCATTCAATGCAGTTGTCATAACTATTTCCCCTGCGACAAGTTAAAGCTCGCTCGAAAAGGCGCCTTTTCTGTGACTCGCTCTCCGGGTGCCATTAGATCTCAGAATCGCGGTACAGTTGCGCACCGCCGCGATGGTAAAATGAGTGACTTAATCGCTCTAAAGATTAACATCCTTTATCATCCCCAGACAGAAGACGGTGTAAGGCCGTTAAATCTACCCCGCTAAAGCTCTAGAGCACATGGGAGAGAGACTGCCGTACACGCTAGGGAAACGAACATGTTTTTTATTTTGCAGCAGGTCAGAAGCACGCGTAATTACTAGCAAAAAAAAAATGACCTCGACGATGCAAACGTTAATCGCCGAAACCCACACTCAGATTCACAAATTAAAATTGCTATAATAGGCACAATCGGTACGCCAACAGATGCGAATAGAACACAGACAAAGCAATGCCGTCAGTGGAAAGATTACCGTGTGAAACGACGCCGAATGTGAAACGACGCAAACCTGGTGCAGTTAATGCATCTGCAAGCCCTTTTAATTTTTATTGACTATGAGAGGAGACACATTACACACTTTGGTTCTTTGCCGAGCATTTATTCATGCATAACTTTATTTTTACGCAATTTCTGCAAACCCTTGTGCTCCTTCATTTATATCTAAAAACTTTCACTGTTCTGATGGACATTTTTTTAAAGAGCGCTAGGCCTGTCATCCATCCCGACTACTTCGATGGAGGCGCCTGGGCACTATGCTAAAGAGCTCATGCAGAAAGCTGGAAGACAATTCGATGCATACGTGTGAAGTATGTAGTACACAGAAAGTGGCAAGAGACAAATTGAGTCTGTGACATGCAACATTCTCTAAAGTGGCTCAGATATCATAATGACTCCTTCACTAGAAATATTGCTTATACATCTGTACTCTGTGCAAATGCTCTTCATGCAAAACAAAATTCACATCACACATATATTCATTCCGGACTAAAATCCTGAGATGGAAACCTACCTGCAGCCTAGCCATTGTTTCTTGAACCACGAAAGATAAAGTATCTGTTGCATACAAAAACACTTGAGACGTCTAAGACAGGTATCACTTCACGCCAATTCCCTTTCATATAATGCTCTCGTGATGACACTGTCCGTTTCTCTTGAAGTTGATATGGGGGGCGAGAAATCGTTCAGGGACCATGTGCACAATGAAGACGCAAAATTTTAAAATCTATGAAGCGCGACATCAACAGCAGGCAGGTGACGCAGCACGCCTTAACATCATATAAAAGAGGCCACTTTGCCTTTTCCAGTTTTGCTGTATCAGTGTGCATTACGAGGCCACTGCATTCCACGTGTTGAAACTATTGATTGATGAAATGTACATGGCACAAGTCACATCACAGTTCCTTGAAAAAGTAAGGTGTAGGGCATTCCTAGTTTACACTGGCTTTCATACAAGTAGTTCATAAACTGCTAAATTATCACTCTTCATCCTGCAGCTTAGAAAAGTGAGCACCCAAATTGGTAAATACATTTGTCCTAACGTAGTAAAATTGAAAAAATTAGGGCCACACTCCAGGTAAGAGTTATATCTATGCAGCATGCAGTGAAACTTCCTAGCAAATGAATCCCTGTTTATCAGTTAAACATTCTTTGGAACCTCACGTTCACCCCCAAATGCATCTGGTAGGCTTTGGTTTGGTTTCGTAACTCAAGAATGACATGCTTTCAAGAAGGCTTCATGCGGCTTTATGAAAGCCCATATCACTTTATTTCCACCCACATTTCACACCTCCTTTAGATATTTACCTTACTGCTTTCAAACCAGTTGCTGTTCGTACTCTGTAGCTCTGCAAGGATTCACATGAACAATGTTTTTGTGTAGGTGCTCTGTGATTCATTCATTGGAGGCTTCACTGCCCGTGGATGTTCACTAGTGTTGTGTGGATACTGCTGGTGTGCATTTACTCAGTGCTCTTTAATGAAAACGTTTTGCAAGTGAATGTGTGCGATTGCTGTGAGGTATTCATTGGAATTAGGTGGCAGTGTCATTTTGCACCAATACATCCTACTTCGCACTTACCGTGAACAATGGAGTCATTTATTTATTTACTGTGCTAGAGTTTGATGCGTACGACACCCTGAATGGTATTGTCCCCCCCCCCACACCCCTGTGCTGAAAACTACGAGAGGGCGATGTTGTGTTTGGCACAGCTGTTTGAAGTGAAAGCTTGTGTGTCATACTTGTGTCGTTTATAATAAAATTATTCCATGCATAGTGTATATATGCACAGAAAAAGAACAAAATTCCTTCTCAGTGCAAGCTCATTATAATTATGTTGTGGGCTCAGCAGCGAGTTAGCTAAAAAAGCCATCAGGAATTACTTTAAGCAAATTTGCACACACTCACAACGAGGCACTGATGTTTCATGTCTCCGTGATAGGGACATACTGTATAATGATGCGCCTGCATCCGACATACTTCTTGCACTAGTCTCACTTTTTAGTTTACTCCTCCCTAAAGCTTAGTAGGCAACATCAGCAAGTGTAGCAATGTTCGAGTTGCATAGAATAATAAAATGGTATGATTAGGGGAGAAAAAGAAACAAAAGCCGTGTGGCATGACTGACACGTATGTTCTCCATGACATGTGTTCTCCGTGGTATGAAATAACATGTGTTGTTCTTGAGAAGACTACTGTAAAAATTGAACATTCATAAATAATATTGATGTGTACGTCAACTTGAACTGAAGGCATAAGGCATGAAGCATGGGTCCAGTGGCGGTGTAAAGACTTCGAGTACACAGCAGCTAATAGCTAGGTTATTATTTCGAACACGGGTACTGCGGCTCAGTAAACGAGCGCTTTAACCACTGAGCCACCGCGGCGGGTCGTCAGTTCTTAGGAGGCTTTAGCAGCATGTGCGCTGGACATGAATGTTAAAACTCATATTTTGCATGTGAATGATGCATGTGGGTGCGCATGAAATCTAGAAGGAGCTCCAACATTTGGCGGCACGTCCGTACGAACGAGCAACGCGCCTAGATTCAAGCACGCGGCTCTCCTCACCTCCCGCTGTGTGTGTGGTGAACTTTGCTCATTGGCGTGCGCCTTCGTGGACCTTATTCGGAATGCAAAGTTTGCCGTGCCCGCCGATGTTTGCTTCCTAGCACCCCACGCGATAGAAATATGGGGTTCATGCTTCAAGTGCATTAATTTACAGGCCGGCGAGCGGCGCTAACCAGGCGAACGATAGCGCGCGACTGACCTTTAATTTGTCGCAGTAAAGGGTGCGGTCCAATATTGAGCCCGGCGTCACTGGCTCATTGAGAAACGATGCGGCAGCAAAAAAAGCTGATAACCATAGGTTGCTCGCTCACACGCATTTAGTGATAGGTTGAACTCAATAGCACGAGCTTGAAATGCGCTCCGATCCCAGCTGTTGCAGTTGTTTATGCGTGGCAAAGTTGCGATCGCAAGGGCGCATACGAACACAAAAGCGGTGCACGAGTGTCGCTCATTAGTAACAGTAGGGGGAGATAACAAATACTAGTAAAGAAGAAATCTTAACACCAGAACTGGTGAAAGTACTGTCCATGCGACTTTTTCTCGATCCGCGAGTATTCGCAACACGGCCAGCGCTCCGGCGCGGATCATTACAGCACGAAGGAGATTTATGAGATGCGTCACTTCCTTGGCACGGACTTCGGAACGGTGAATATTTGGCTTCCCGTTCGCATTTTTTCCGTTTTAAGGCTATGTGAGCGTTATGGTAACGTTTTTCCATCTGGCGAAGGCACGTCTGCTACTGAACCTCCACTCTTCGTTTCTTGCCTGCGCCGCCATTGGCTGCATTTTCCCCAAAAGGTAACTCCTCCAAATATTTCATTTTTTTACCGCAATCCTTCGGGGTTGTGTGATTTCAATTGAAGTAAACTCTAGAAATAGGCGGCGAATTCCTCTCAAGGAAAGGCGGCCCTCCAGCTAATGGCGTCGACCCACTACATGACGCTGCGTTTAATCCTCTTGCACCGGGTTGTGTGGCATCACAGGGAGCTGGTAGGTACAAGAGGATTAACTACGGATTAACTCCGAAGTCATGACAATGGGTCGCCGCCAACGGCTGGAGGATCTCTTTGAAGGGCATTTTCTTGCTTGTGTTGCATCCGAATTTAGGTCATTGCATTTCCTCAAATAATTTTCAAAGGTTAAGTGGTTAAGGCGCTCGTCTACTGAGCCGAAGTACCGGGGTTCAAACCTGACCGCGGCGGCCGCGTTTCGATGGAGGCGAAACGCAAAAGGCACGCGTGCGCTGTGCGATGTCACTGCACATTAAATGGTGTCCCTGAAAAGGGTGTTTGCGGTTGTCTATAAAATGTTTCCATGATGCAGAGTACAGGCCAGCGAGCGTTCATGCCTCGTACAAGACCTCAAAAGCGAGCCGATAATTTACAATACAATTTTTAGAACTCCCGCTTCCGCGCCAGCGGTGACCTGCGGTGCTGGGCTCGAATCGCTCGAATCCGCGCTCGTTACGTCAGATGCGAGCTGCTAGCATTGGTTCGCGCGCGTCAGCAGCCGGCGGAGGGGCGAGTGCGAGGGGCCGCCGACCAGCTGCAGTCCTCCCGATTGCAGGCCGGCCTCGCACAGCCCGGCATCGCTACGGCCCCGACCTTTGGTGACCTCGATTTGCGTACATTGATTCGAGCGATCATCCGCGAAGAGCTCCAACTCGTTGGCCCTTTCTGCCGGCACGGGTGTGATCATTCTCCCTCATCTTTGAATGACGCCACTATCCGCAACATGGTTAGAGTTGGAATCAATCACCCACCCTATCGCATCCGATCACCCTGCTCCCCGCCCAGCGCCGACTTACGCTCAAGTCGCTGCATCATGCCATACTTTTGTCTCCCCACACCGACCGGCACCGACATACAACCACATCAGCGCAATGGAGACGGCTCAAGCTGCGCCATTCTATTACGCACCTTGGCGCCCCTCCGGCCAAGTGTGCTACTACTGTGGAATCAGAGGACACATCTCTCGCTTGTGTCGTCGACGCCTTCAGGACAAGAGCCGTGGTTAGGAAGCCTTCGAGAATGAACTTTTTGCTTCCTATTTATCAACACCGGCATTCTTCCAGCACGCCTGGCCGATCCTCTCCCATGCCGGTACCCTCGTTTGCACCTAGTGGGGCCGATGTTTGCCGACGCCCGTCCCCCTCTCCATATCGCTGCTGAGTGTCCGACTGCGATTCCCAACAGCTCTCCCTGTCCGCCATTGGAAGAGCAAGTCAATGTAGTTTCCCGAGGTGAAACTGAACCTACTCAGAGTCCTCCAGATCGCCCGTCTGGTATGATTTTTGTTTTAGCTGAAGGGATTACTGGTCGAAGCTACGATTGACACAGAGGCTGCAATTTCTGTTATTCACGCCAATTAGTACTACCGTTTGCGGGAAGTGGCGACCTCTGATGATGCGCCTCAACTTCGTGGAGCAAATGATGTCACACTGCGCCGTTCCGCGACGTGCACCGTGCGCGTTGTTACCGACGGTGTCCGCCACCATGTGCAGTCTGCTGTGCTGCGACCTTGTGCGCATCTCATGATTTTTTGATGGAATTTGTTTTCAACAACTTCAGCGTTAATTTCTTTTGGCGACCATGTCACTCATACGACAGACAGAGATTTTTCATCTGATTTTTCTCACCGACATCAACCCCTCACTGAAGCAGCTGATACTGTTTTGCCTCCTCTGTGCGAAAAAGCACTTACCCTTCTTTCAGGTCATATCACTGATGGGGACGTGCTCATCGCACCACGTCATCGTCGTTTTCCCTGTGGGATCCCGTTCCTGTCAAGTCTTGCCCTATTCTGCAGCGTCTCAGCCATCATATCGGCCACGAACACTTCATGCGAATCTCTTGTGCTGCCTAAAGGAACTTCCCTCTGATGCGTATTGGATGCTCAACCTGTGTCCCTGATGGTGCTCACCGCCCTGCTGCTGCAGCAACCTCTTTCATCAGACGTCTCTCTTACAATTCTGTCAAAGACGATTAATCCGAACCTCCCGCCGAGTCAACGTGGAGAATTGCTCATATTTTTTCACAAAGCCTTTTTATGTGCCCCTTCCCAACCACAGGGAAGGAGTACTGTTGCACACCACCGCATCTTTACCGAAGAGAATTCGATCGTGCGACGATGGCTTTATCGGGTTTCTATTCCCGAGCGAAAAGTCATTGAAGAAAATGTCCACAATATGCTCCACCACAATATTATTCGCCGCTCAACAAGCCCATGGTCCTCCCCAGTAGTGTCAGTTAAGAAAATGAGCGGATTGGCACGATTTAGTGTTTATTACCGTGCGCTCAACAAAATTACCCGCAAAGATGTCCACCCGATGCCACGTATTGATGATCCCCTTGACTCTCTCCAAGGAGCCGACTAATTGTCGACCTTGAACCTATGCTCATGCTTATTGGCAATACGTATGCACGAGGACTACAAAGAAAAAACCGCTTCCGCAGCATCTGATTGACTTTACGAATTTAATATTACGCCTTTCTGCCTTCGTTACGCACCAGAAACGTTTGCAAGAATGATCGATAATGTACTTCGTTGCCTGAAGCGGAGAACCTGTTTGTGTTACATGGATGACGTTGTTATCTTTCCTTCAACTTTCAATGACCATCTCAAGTGCCTGAATGAAGTTCTCATGTGCCTAGCTTGACCAGGCCTCCAGCTCAACACCAAGAAGTGCCACTTTGCACAGAAGGAAGCTAAAATCTTGAGGGAACTAGTTAACCATGACGGCATTCGTTCAGACCCGGTCGTGAACTTCGCTCGTCCTCGACGGTCTTCAGATTTGAGCGGTTTTCTCAGCCTGGACTCCTATTTCCGGCGTTTTATTAGGAACTCCGTGAGTATTGCTGTTCAACTTCATCAACTACTTAAAGCACGCAGCACTTTCGTGTGGACTGACCAGTGGGATACTGCTTTTAACAACCTCAAGCGCGCCCTCACAACGGGCCCTGTCCTTGGCCACTTCAGTGACACCGCTCCAACCATCCTGCATACTGATGCCAGTGGCCACGGTATCGGCCCTGTCACCATTACCGAGTAGGGTTGTCTTGCAGTCGTCTGGGTAGTCCAAAAATTCCACCCTTATCTATACGGCCACCACTTCACAGTTGTGACCGATCGCCATGCTCATTCCTGGTTTTCTCCGCTGAGAAATTTGACAAGACGACTTGACGGTTGGATTGTACGCCTACGAGAGTACCATTTCATCATCATTTATAAATCGGGCCGCCAACACCAAGACGCCGACGCGCTTTCTCGCCACCCACTTTAGCCACCAGCCTGCTGTTTTTGTACGCACTGCCTTTCGTCCTCTGAACAGAGCCGACCCTCTCTCCCTTAGACGCACATCACAGCAGTTTCTTTTGAAGACCCTGACAACAAACAGGCTCTCCGCTCGCAGCAAGTAGCCGACGCCGACTGCCGTCTCATCATCGACCGCCTTATCGGCGCTTCGAACCCATCCAGTGCCAGGCTCCTCCGAAAGCTATGCTCGACGATGGCATCCTGCCCCGCTACACATCTTGCCGTGATGTGGAACCCGCTGGATCACAGTCATGCCGCGGGATTCGCCCGCCATATCCTAGCGGCTCTCCACGATGACGCTACTGCCGGTCACCTCGGTTTTCACAAAACCAACGACCGCGTGAAAAGACGTCTCTTTTGACCAACCCTATCCCCCCGCGTAACCAAATACGTCGTTTTTTGCCCCCTGTGTCAACGTCGCAAAAGGCCGACTTCTGCAGCTCGCCTCCTACAATCTCTTCTGCGTCCCGCCACGCCGTTCGAAGTCGTCGGCATCGATTTTTATGGTACCCTGCCTCTCTCCAATCGAGGTAACCATAGGACCATCACAGCAGCTGATCACCTTACGCGCTACGCCGGGACTGCACCCGCGCCCACTGGCTCGGCTCAAGAGGTTGCAACTTTCTTTTTGCGATCTATTGCATTGCGGCATGGTGCTCCCCGGGTTGTAAGTAGCCGCGGGGCGACCTTCGTATTGGCAGTCGTTATTCACGCATCATCTACCCTTCAGAAGACAACCTCAAGTTACCATCCCCAGACCAACGGTCTGACTGAGCAATTTCATCGCATCCAATTCGGATATAATCTCCATCTAAGTGATACCGGAATATCGCAACTGGGACGCGATTCTACCGTTCGTCACATTCGTCTGTAATACAGCAGTACAGCGGACTACCGGTTACTCTTCGTTCTCCTCGTTTACTGCCGTCCTCCACCACAATTCTCGACAGTTCTTTCTTCTCTATGCACGAGTGTGCCTCCACATCCGTGCCTTACCAGTTCGCATCCCGTGTGGCCCGATGTCGTCACCTTGCTCGCTTCAACACTGAAGCCTGCTAGGAAGACCGCTAGAGTCGTTGCGTTTCTACTCATCTTGTGGTCTCTTTTCGTCCTGGTGACGAAGTACCACTTTACACCCCACTGCGCACCCTTGGCCTTACTTAGTGACAAATTTCACCACCGCTACCTTGGTCCCTACAGGGTCATCGGCGAAACTTTCCCAGTGAACTACAGAGTCACACCTGTTGTTCCCCCAGCCGATCGCCGCCACCGTGGTGCTGCAATCGTCCATGTTTCCCGCTTGAAGCCGTTTGTGCGCCGCTGTGCATCTGTTGCGTAGGAGCGACCAGGCTGGCCACTTCCACCCCCAGGCAGATAGTGGGAGCCTTTCATGGAAATTATCCTTTCACTGCTACATACCATCGCTATCATCCCGCGGCTCCGCCTGTGCTACGTGCCTCGGGTTCGCCACTGGAATAAACACCATACACTGCCGTCTTACTGTCTCGGCCTGGCCTTCTTTCAGAAGTGTCTTGGCCTCTCGACCTAGCCTTCCTTCAAACTATATATAGTGCTCAAGGTATGTATATATATGTTGCAATGAAGAAGATAGTGCGCCCCCATCAACGACGATGAAGAGGCTCGGCCGGCCTCGACGACCGGCTGCTGCGCGTGTTGGAGAGCTCGAGCTCGCTCTGGAAGTCCGCACCAGTGGTGCCGCTGCTGCTGGGCCAGTTTGTGCAACGGTTACGCCGCCAGCCCTTTCAGCTCTACAATAAATCGCTCTTCACTTGGTGGAGGTTTGGTTCCCCGTCCTCGTACCGCCCTGGACCTCCGCAACCGCACGCTACCGACCCCCGTTATGCCCGCTCAGCCCGAAGCCAACCACCAAGCCGTGCAGGTGGGCTCCCCCAACATCTGCTCCGGTGCCGTCCGGCAGCGAGACAACGTCGTTTTCAACGGGCACTGCGATCAAGATGTTGAAGACTGGCTGGTCTCGTACGAGCGAGTGAGCCACCATAACAACTGCATGGGACGACCGCATGAAAATCAACGTCATATTTTATCTGAGTGACGTCGCCAACCGCTGGTTTCGGAACCACGAGGCTGATATTCCAACCTGGGCTAATTTCAAGACAACGTTTGAAGAATTTTTTGGCCATCCTGCTGTACGGAAACTGCGGGTGAGAGACTATGGGCTCAGACTGCGGGTGAGAGCTTCACCGCCTACATCGAAGATGTGGTTGATCTCTGCAAACGTGTCGACCCGTCTGTGCCTGAGGCCGACAAGATCAAACATACTATGCAGGGAAATGACGACGACACTTTCCACATGCTGGTGGCGAAAAGTCCAACTACCGTCGCTTCCGTGCACAACCTCTGCCAGGGCTATGATGAGTTGCGCAAGCTACGCCTTGGCGCTCGTCGATCACTCGTCGTGCCTGGCGAGTCCATATCCGGCCTGCCCGTCAACACTGACCTGTTGGGTCAGATCAGACTTTGTACGCGATAAGGTGGCCCGGCAGCTTTCGCTCCTCTCGGGCACACACTCTTCGCCCTCGGTCCTGACTCCAGAGCTGCGGCACACCATCGCCCAGGAGGAAGCCAATGCACTTCCAGCTCGTCGGCAGCCGATTTCCGTAGCTCGTCAAGTCAACCTTCTCAAGATGCAGCCCGCTCCCGTTGCTGCACATTTGGGCTACGGTGCTACCGTTGCGATGACTCCTGCCCCATGCCTGGGCCTCGCACATATGCCGAAGTCTTCGCACGTCCATCGCAGCCACGGGCCTTGGCCTACGTTCCTGCACCAGTGCCTCCGCCTGTTGCTCTCCGACTCCACCCAGCGCCGACTGCTCACAACCCTTGGCGCACGGCTGATAACCGGCTGATCTGCTACTCTTCCGGTCTACCGGGCCATGTCGCGCGCCTCTGTCGCCGTACTCTGCCTGCCCCTGTGCAACCTCTGCCGGTCTACACACAGTCCTACCCCACCTTTCGCCTACCTTCAGGACCATCACCCCCAGCGCCCCCTTCTGACCCTGCTCCGGGCCGCCAGCCATTCGCTTCGCACCGATCACCTTCCCCTCACCGTCGCTCCTTGTCACCCATGCGGCGTCGCAGCGTTCCCGCGGAACCGGAAAACTAGGAGCCGCAGTTCCTGTGACACGAACAGCGCACACTTCGACCAGCTCAAGTCCTCGCCTTTCCCCACCAAACTTTTTAAATGTGTTAGTTGACGGCGTTCGAGCACTTGCGCTTGTGGACACAGGTGCTACCGTTTCTGTTATATCCGAGAATTTCTGTCGTTCGCTGCGTAGTCACCGCCACACCTTCGGGACTATCTCTTTGCACGGCAAGCACCGAGACTGTTAATCCTTCCGCTGCTTGCACAGCACGTCTCCTCATCGCGGACGTTTTGTGTGTCGTCGAAATCTTAGTACTCAGTTTGTGCTCTCATGACCTCATCCTTGGCTGGGAATTTCTATCCCGCCATCAAGCCGTCATACACTGTGCCCGTGCTCATGTGGCATTCTCCGTGCTCCCCGATACGCTAGCCGACGACCCTCCGTCTTGCTCTGGTACCGAACTTGTTGCCGCGGACACCGATGTTCCCCCCGCCAGTGCCGTGCTCGTGCCCGTGTCCGCCACCTCTGTGTCCAGCGAGACTGTACCTTTCGCGCCTTCGCCCGTCCTCGCTTCTTGCCGACAACTACCTCTTCCATTCGCCGTCCTCGACATACACCACGGTGCAACTGAACTCGTCGTCTCGAATCCCTAGCCCTATCTGTTGACCTTGCTCTGTGGGGAATGGCTTGGACACAGTGAACACCTTGACCTGCTCATGCCCTTCGACGATGAAACTCTTTGCGATGGTACCTCCGTCGCCGCCCTCACACCACCTAGTGCTGTCTCCGACCCGCTGTCCTCGGAAATGCTTCACCGTTCAGTGGCCAGCGACCTCGACCCAGCTCACCGCGAGAAGCTCCTCGCCCTGCTTCACAAGTCCCGCTCTTCCTTCGATCACCAGACAACTTCTTTGGGCCGTGCTACCACCGTCGTTCACCGCATTGATACAGGCCCTCATGCCCCTCTCCACCAGCGCCCCTACCGTGTGTCACCTCCAGAGCGCCGCGTCATCGCTGAACAGGTTGACGCCATGCTGCACCGCGGCGTTATCCCGCCCTCTTCTAGTCCGTGGTCTTCGCCCGTCGTGCTCGTCAAAAAGGATGGTTCGATTCGGTTCTGTGTTGATTATCGTAGCCTAAACAAAATTGCGCGCAAAGACGTTTACCCACTACCCCATATTGATGACGCTCTCGACTGTTTCCAAGGAGCCGAGTTCTTTTCCTTCCTGGATCTCCGTTCCGGCTATTGGCAAGTCCCCATGGCTGAATCTGACCGCCCGAAAACAATTTTTGTCACCCCTGACGACCTTTATGAATTCAACGTGATGCGAGTCGATCTCTGTAACACTCCCGCAACGTTTGAGCGCCTGATGGACAACATCTTGCGTGGCCTGAAATGGCACATTTGCCTATGCTATTTAGACAATTTTGTCGTTTTTTTCTCCTCATTTTCTGACACATCTTGAGCGCTTACATATGATGCTACGCTGTCTCACCGATGCTGGTCTCTAACTCAACCACAAGAAATGTCGATTTGGTGCCCGCCAACTGACCATACTCGGCCATGTCGTCTCCAAAGATGGCATCCTGCCCGATCCGGAGAAGCTTCGTACTGTCACGAACTTCCCCAAACCGACTTCTATTAAGGAGCACCGAAGCTTCGTGGGCCTGTGCTCATATTTTCGACACTTCGTGCGCAACTTCGCCTCTGTCATCGCCCCGCTCACGAAGCTCCTGAATGGGCCCGCCGATCTGTCTGCTTGGAACTCACCCTGCAACGCTGCTTTCGCTACCCTCCGTCGTCTTCTGACTTTACCACCGATCTTGCGCCTGCGACCGCAGTGCGTCAACCGAGTTGCACACCAACGCCAGCCGCATAGGCCTTGGAGCCGTCCGTGCACAGCGTAAGGCGGGCTTTTCTGAATACGTTGTTGCTTACGCCAGTCTTACGGTCACGAAAGCCGAATCTAGTTACACCGTTACCGAAAAGGAGTGCCTCGCCATAGTCTGGGCACTCACAAAAATTCGTCCTTACCTTTATGGCCACCCCATCGACGTCGTCACTGACCACCATGCCCTCTGCTGGTTGGCTACCCTAAAAGACCCTTTTGGACGCCTCGGCCGCTGGGCCCTTCGTCTTCAGGAATAACATCAGCGTCGTCTATCGGTCGGGCCGCAAATATTCCGACGCTGATGCTTTGTCGCGCTCGCCTCTGCCATCTCTTACGCCCTCTTTGTCCTTGTCCGCCTCGGCGCTGGCCGCGCTCACTGCCACGGACCTCCCCATGTAACATCGTCCCGATCCATGGATTTCTTCGCTCCTAGATGCCCTCAATGCGCCGACTACGGCTTCGTTACCTCGGGCCCTTCGTCGTCAAGCTTCTCATTTCACAGTTCTCGACTCTCTACTATGTCGCCGCAACTATCACCCGGATGGCAACTAATGGCTCTTGGTTATTCCTCGCCAGCTTCGCTCTCAAGTTTGTGCGCATCACCATTCGGACCCACAAAACACTCATGCAGGATTGTTGAAAACCTACGAACGTCTGCGCCAGCGATACTACTGGCGTGGAATGTACAAATTTGTTCGCCTTTATATACGCTTCTCCATTGCCTGTTAGCAGCGCAAGTCCGCTCTTCGCCCCTCCCCCTGCCCGTTATAGCCATTGCCTTGCCCAGCTCGCCCCTTCGATCGCGTCGGCATCGATCTGCATGGTTCCCTGCCGTCCACGCCTGCCTTTTAGATTATAGTTGCCGTGGACCACCTCACGAGGTATCCGGAGACGGCAGCCCTGCCCTCTGCTGGTACTCGCGACGTCTCATCCTTCCTCCTCCATCATTTCACGCTGAATCACGGCGCCCCTCGGGAACTTCTCAGCAACCGCGGCCGTGTTTTTTTGTCTGACGTCGTTCACGGGCTACTGTATGCGTGCCACACCGTTCATCATAAGACCACTGTCTACCATCCCCAAACAAACGGCCTCACTGAACGCTTCAACCGGACTCTAGGAGACATCCTTCCCATGTAAATTTCTTCCGACGCCTTCAATTGGGATCAAGTACTTCCATTCGTCACTTATGCTTACAATACTGCCTCTCAAGGCACAGCCGGTTTTCCTCCGTTCTTTTACATGGCCACGAACCTTCTTGTCTCCAGGATACCATCCTTCCGTACCACCCCAACAGCATGGAATGCACTTTTTCTCTGACGTTGCCCGTCATTCTGAGCAGTGCCGCCAGATGACTCGCTCAATGACGTGTACGACTCAAGGCCTCCGCACATATGCGAGTGACCGCGGCTAGTCCGCCCATGATTTTCCGACTGACTCGCTCGTCTCGTTGTCTGTGCCGGCTGCCTCCAAGTTTGCAGTTAAGGGCCTCGGCCCCTACCGTGCCTTGGAGCACACGTCACCAATGAACTATACCGTCGAGCTAGGGACCCCCTCTTCGGATCATGGCTATCGGAGCCACGAAATTGTTCATGTCAGCCGGCTAAGACCTTACTACGGCCCCCTTGTCATCTATTCGCCCTGTGTCGCCAGGATGGCTCCCTCTTGTTGCCGGGGGAGTTGCAATGAAGAAGACGACAGTGTGCCACCATCGACGACGATGAAGAGGTTCGGCCGGCCACGGCTACCGGCTGCCGCGCGCGTTGGAGAGCTCGAGCTCGCTCTGGAAGTTCGTGGCTCCCTCTTGTTGCCGGGGGAGTTGCAATGAAGAAGACGACAGTGTGCCACCATCGACGACGATGAAGAGGTTCGGCCGGCCACGGCTACCGGCTGCCGCGCGCGTTGGAGAGCTCGAGCTCGCTCTGGAAGTTCGTACTGGTGCCGCTGCTGCTGGGTCAGTTTGTGAGACAGTTACGTCGCCATCCCTTTCAGCCCTACAATAAAGCGCTATAATATTATATATATATATATATATATATATATATATATATATATATATATATATATATATATATATATACGAACAATTCTAAGAACATCCGGAGAAGAAAGAGTAGAACTGCGGCGGTCCCTAACACCAGCGGTAACTAACGCCAGAGACCTCTGCAGGCAAGGCCGCTGAAGTCGAGATGTGTCAAAGATCCTGCATCGCGAAACCATCGAGCCGACGATACCTGGACAGAGCTGCAGCGACAGTAACCGATACGTTGCATCCGACTTGCGGGTGACAATTGATGGCACTGAGATTACCGCGCTGCTCGAAACCGGTGCTGACTATTCAACTATGAGCCGTGCCTTTGCTGGAGACCTTAAAACGGTTCTGAATCCGTGGACGGGGACCCACATGCGCCCCGCTGGTGGCCACCTAATTTCCCCTGTTGGCAAGTGCACGGCTAGAGTTGGATTTCGTGGTTTCACGTACGTTGGTGAATTTGTCGTGCTTTCTGAGTGTCCCAGAGACTTGATTCTCGGGATCGACTACCTGCATGCGAACGGCGCTGTGATTGACTTTAAGGACTCACCTGTCACGTTCTCGACCAAACAGACCGTGGCCCGCTCTGGCTCCCGAGATCTTTACAGCAACAATCTGCGCATCGTCGAGAATGACGTCACGGTGCCGCCGCGGTTCAGAGTCCTAGTGCTCGTGCGGAACGACCTATTTCACGACTACGAGGGCCTGGCGGACGGTCATACTCCATTGCTGCTTGAGCGGGGCCTGGTTGCCCGAAGTCTCGCTCGAATACGTGGCAGCCGTATCCAGTGCCTCCACCATATGTTACGAACAATTCGAAGCAGAACCTCCGGAGAAACATATAACTGCGGCGGTCCCTAAGTAGTCCGAGCGCGCGAGCGAGAGAGAACCATTATGTTTCTCCACGAATGCAGGCGCTTCTACTTCTACAGTGGCATGGACCAATATATATATATATATATAAGGCTTAAGAAGGCAGCCAACAGTCACCGATATATGGCAATGGCAACCGGTATATTTATATATGTATATTGCCACCTAGTAATGACAGGTGGCGCCAAGCTGATGCCTACGATGTAGTGCTCGCGCTGTCAGGGATCGGTTGCCATTTCTGCCTCAGCTTGACTGGCCTTGTCTCTCCTTCCTCGTATTAAAGCACCCATCGTGAACAATTACGCTACAATCTGGTGGAGTGTGCTGGGTACCGTAACCCTTGCAAGAACCACCCCCCCCCAGGCCGTCATGCCAGCCTGTGCCGCTTGGCACACCGGTACATCAGTTGAGTCGGAGGATCCAGGGACTGCCTCGGAAGGTTCTCCCATTAGAGAGCGGTGCCAGACGACAGACACACTTACTTCGCTGGGAGTTACCAGTGCCACGCCAGCCGACTAAATGTTGCAGACTCCGTGGGTTCCCAAGATGTTCCCTGGGGACATTTTTGAGGATGTGGAGGACTCGATCACACACTTTGAGCGGGTAGCTCCATTTAGCCAGTTGAACACCGCAGCCAAACTGTGCAATGTTTACTTCATCCTCGAGGATGGTGCTCGCACCTGGTTTGAAAACCGAGAGAACGTTCTAACGTCGTGACGAGAGTTGCGTCGTTGGGCGCTAGAGGCCGGCACCAGCGTGCATTGTCGTGAACGAGCTTAGCGTGCACAATATCCCGCATCCAACTGCAAACCAAAGCGTTCAGATGTACGTCGAGGAGATGACGCACCTCTTCAGGAGAGCTGATCCGGTCATGTCCGAAGAAAAGAAACTCCGACATTTGATGTGAGGCGGCAAAGAAAAGCTGTGCGCAGGCCTCGTGAGCAGCCCACCATCGACTGTCACTGCATTCCTTGCCGAGGCCACAACGATGAAAAAGGTCCTTCAACAGCGTTCTGATATTTACAACCGGCTCCTGCATGCTGCAGGAGTAACGGAATCGTTGGCCAAACCGGGAGCCACCCTGTCGATTGGCGCGAACTGATTCGCACCATCTTGAGAATCGCAGCGCTTCGCAGCCTGCGCTGGGTTCGATTTTGCGCTCTTCTTTGCGAGGACGTGCAACAGGGTTTCCGGGGTCCTATTATCAAAACATCACCTTTACCAGGAGATCGTGACTACCACCGCCCCACCTATACCGAAATTGCGAAGTGTCCGGATGCCGCTTCGCCACGACCGTTTCAAGCAACGCCTCCTGTAACCATGCCCTCAGTGCCTTCGACGATGACCGAGCGCCCTTACAAAAGGCCGACGTCTGGCGCACACCTGACAACCAGCCACTTTGCTGCCACTGCGGAGAACGAGGCCATCTATACTACCAATGTTCTTATCGACTCCTCGGCCTGCAGTTCTTTCGAGCCGGTTCACCCAGACTCCGGTTTGGCCACCGGCCCACTGCCTTTGAAGACCATCTTGCGGAATTGAGAACTACATCCCATGCGTCGTGCGCCACATCAGTCGCGCACCTCTTCGCAGCTCCTTTCCAGCGCAAGGTCCGCCTCGGGCGTCCCGAATCTGTCCGCGGCACAGCTCAAGGAGCCGTCAGCCGTGACCGCCCGGGCGTCGCCGTTTCTCGCCGGCTGGTGGCCATCCTCGAGCGCCTCGACCAGCGCCTGGACCGGCTGTTCGAATGGCTGGAGAAGATGGAGCGCGATGTCGGGTATCACGGCACTCCGTCTTTGAATGATGGCGCCAACGCCACGGCGCAAATGGACGTGACGGGCGCGAACGAGGAGGTGGGTCTGACGGCCGAAGCCAAGTCAAAGGACAAGAGCAAAGCAGAGGCTGGAGTCCTGGAGCAAGAACTTGGCGTCTGTGGCGATGAGGCAGCGCCGGACCAGCCGAGCACTCAAAGTGTTAGGGAAATGGATGAGCAAGTGGCAAGGACCAAGCTGGCAGCAGGTGGCGACGAGTGTGAGCGGAAGAGGACGATGCGTCGGCCGAGAGGTGGAGGCGAATTGGATGCCTGTGACTGTTCCCCTGCCGCGCCCAATTGTCCCTCAAACACGCATAGTGTCGATGCAGTCGACTTGAAGGTCGGCGTACGCCGTGCCCTGGGCGTTTATTCCCGTAACAATATATATATATATATATATATATATATATATATATATATATATATATATATATATATATATATATATATATATATATATATATATATATATATATATATATATATATATATATATATGGTTTAGGGAAGAACGCCCAAGCAACAAAGAAACATCAATAAAGTATTTTACTACTACTACTACTACTACCACCACTTTGGAACGGGCGCACGCAGCGCCCAGGAGAATATTGGAGTATGGAAAGCGTTGCACCGCTACTCTTGTGGCTCCCGACACCGCTTTAACGAAACCAAGCACAAACGAAGAGCGAACAAATCAACGCAAGAAAGCGTGTGCGGCGACGTGAGGAGGCGGTAATTACGCGGCAAGTCAAGAGTTTTGCCTCCCCTCCCCCAATGAGCCGGCCCAATGCCTGGACACCAGATAACATCAAGGACGTCCATTGACACTCTCTTATGGCACCTGTATGTCTTATGGTACCTGACATTCCACTTGCCTATTAGGAGAGCGCACCGCCAGTGGCAAGCTTTGCGGTCACACACTCTCCAGCTGACAAATCTTTTTCGAGCGTATGATCGCGCACGTTGCTGCCTGCACCATTTGTGCAGTTCCCTCCGGAAATTACCTCCACACTAGTACCCCGCGTCGAGCCTTTAAGCATCCTGTGAGAAACGTAGGCAGCCGATGGTATATATTCCCACCGCTTGGTGTTAGCCGTCCCGGTGCTGACTACGTTGTCCCTCGCGAAATAACTTGTGTATGCACTTCAATGAAGAATTGAGTGCTAATCCAGCTACACACTTGGTTACAATATAGTGATCATGTCCAGATTATGTTAAGCCAATAAATTGTATATCGCTGTTGTAGACGCCGTCCCAGCGGGATATGGAGATTTCTGAAGCACCCTCTTCTAAGTATATATATCTTAGGTTAACTTTAATAGGTCTCAAAAAGATGTGTTCATCAAAAAACGACTCTAAGATTATAAAAAAACACTAGATTTAGCATTTAGGTACCCAAGTCCCCTATACTGAAAATCCCTATACGGCCTTCAGTCGTTAAAAAAATGGTGGTTTAGCTCTGGTTAAGCTTGAGTGACGCGATAGCCACAGCTGGCCGAGTGCAACTTGGTCAGTTGAATTGCAAAGTCAGACTTTCGCCGCTCTGTTTCGCTGGGCGTTCCTTCTTCATCTTCGTCCCACTTGACACGGCGCATGCGAACAGCTGTGGCAGCTCGGTTTCGCCGGCGCGCCGCGCGGCCGGCAGCAGAAGCTACTCCGCATTACGTGGCTTGTCACGTGACCACCCATGTGACGAACCACGTGATCAGCCACGGCGCCAGCAGCTGCTCCGCACCACGTGACAGCGTGGCGGCTCACGCTGAAGGCTGGAAATGCTACCGTAATATAGCTATCGCTACAAAAATGGGGGGTGTATTACTCAAGAGAATAGGACTACAGCAGAAGGAATCCACTAAAAGACTGATCGTAGATGAAGAGCTTAAAACAAACTTCACTTCAGTCATCTGTCAGACAGGAATGGCAGCGCTGTCTTTTTTCATACTGAATAATCCAAAGTGTTTTTGGCCAGGTAAGTGTGGTATGAATCCAAGCCATTTTGGTGGGCATAGCTGCGGCTTCAAACTCCTGCAGTATCTGGGGTTCTCCTGTATTAATTTCGTAACGGGAAATCTAGTTGGGATTTTTTGTATTTCCAATGAAGCAACAAACGCAGGCTTGGATGGATCCGGAGCTGCCCGTTTGTCCGCCAACACGCTTGCTGCATTTACATGGTAGCGAAACTCACTCACGCATTGCACAGGTGCTGCATTCTGCGTGAAAGAAATCACATGCGGGGTACAGAACATCCGCGACCACTCTGTGGCACTTTCAATCGGTGTCTACAAAGCGAGAAATTTGCTTCGGCCACCATGGTTTCGTGGAGCACGTTCAATGCACTTGCCCGTTTGTTAACTTGATTCGCTGGTTATCTTCTAAACGACGAACCATCCTTTCCTTGTAGTTGTGCAGAGGCGACCAAGTGCCGATAAACCGCATCTGTTTGCACTCACTGGACGTGGTCCTGCGGGTTTCTTTGTTGGGCTTTATTCAAAAAGTTGCTGAAACATACCATAAACTGGTATTTCTTTAGTTTTCCTGTATGGCCCCTCCTGAAAGCAGAAATAAGGCAGAGCACAGACGTTTGAAGGTTCTGGTTAAGTCTTGACTTCATTTACTGATCGGCCGGCTGCCTTACTAGTGTTTTCTCGAGAACAGTATTAAAACAAGTGCAGTGGATATGTATTGAACCAGCTTTAAGTGTTTTCTTGTTTAAACTTCCAACGTCCGCACTAACTCTCAAAGCTGGTATTCGCCCCAATCTGATGTTTGCCATTGAGGCATGTTGCCTTGCGTCGTGATGCTGTGCTCTTACCGGGCATATTTCCGCTGATTCTTATAAAGGCTATTTTGGGTAATTTCCTCAAATAAAATATTTCCGGATGTGACAGAGACAAAAATTATGTTCAGTATATTTGTGCTTAGAGGACTGTTTATCCCGTGCAGAAGCCGCATGGTGGATCAGTACAAAAAGCTACTGTGTTCAGCGAAGGCTCTATTCAGAAAGCAGTATGATTTGGTTCTGGGGATATATATTGCAATGAACATGACCCGTGCCACTTCCGCCATGAGCCGCGAGGACGACGAGGCTTGGACACAGCGTGTGAAAAGTGCTCGGGCTGGGCTATGTTTAGCGACAATAAACTCAACCGATCTGAGGCCCCTTCTACGCTTCCGGCGGCCGTCCTCTTGGTTCGTGACAAATGGCGGAGGTCTCTTGGGTATTATTGGCCGATGCTTTATACTTCCTATGACAACCGGAACACTAGTGAGGTGCACCAACATCTTGTGAACACCCCTTTGATCGCGTCAATCGAAGGCTCCGCCGCTTGTCGTCGGAATTCCCACTCCATGGGTGCGCCCGCTCCAGAAATAACAGACAGCGTCCATTCTCCTCCTACGCTAGCCTACCGAATCCTCGGACTCCAAAGACCTTTCATGGCAACTTCTAAGAATATACCCAAGACTGTCTGGACCACTTTGACCGTATCTCAGGTATCAACTGCTGGGACGAGACGACGACGCCTGCAACCTGCTATGAGCCTTACGGGGCAGCACTTCCGACATGGGAGGACTTTCGTCGCCAACTTTTGAACCTTGTCACCAGCAGCAACCGCCGTGAACAAGTCCAGCGTGCAGTGATCTCTCGAACGAAGCTGCTGATTGAGAACGCTACGATGTACGTGGAAGATATTGTGCGCTTGTGCAAATGCGCGGACGGCTATCATCACTGATGAAAACAGCTGCGACACCTTATGCGCAGCGTTAGAGAGCAGCTGTTCAGTTGCCTCGTATGGAATCTGCCTAAGAACGCCGCCGAATTTCTCTCTGAGGCAGTTTTCATGGAGAGGGTGCTGCAGCACTGGTACGACCGTATGACCGGCAGTTGAACCCGCCTTCCCTCAGTACTGCAGACTGCGGCGACGCTACGAGTTCCCTTCGCGACCTCCTCCGTTCAGTGGTCCGCGAGGAACTGCAGAAATTTCAACGGGCTTGTCAAGTAGATTCTTTCGCCAGCATCGTTCGAGAAGAAGCTAAGCACGCGCTAAAGGCACCTGTCGCTCCGACCCAGCCAGCGCCACTACCAGCTCCTTCCCCGCCCGCGATATATAAGAAAGTGGTACCTCATCCTGCGCCACTCTCTTACATGCCGAAGTAAACTTTTCTGGTAGTCGCAGTCCATACAGCCCAACCGGTTCTCTACTGAGAGAGTCGACGACAGGTGGTGGAAACGACGGATATTTAGAGCGCGTCAGATCGACGTTGTCTCTGTTACCACGGCAGCGAGGCTCCATGGTCACATCTAGTGGCAGTTCCCATAGCGGCAGCTGGCACTGCTAGGCTTTTCTACAGACAGGCTCAGTCAACGCCTCAGCGAACGGCCTCAGAGCTTGCGGAACGTGTCACCCGCCGGCATAGTCCCCCAACTACTCCGCGCAGTCACGATCGCATTGGCCACGCCGCCTTCTCAAACGGTTATTCCCCTGGTGCACAACGTCGGTCCTCGAGCCCTCACTGCAGAAACTAGACCAGACGACCTTTTGAGACAAGACCGACGAGTGCCGTATCGCCGAAAAGCTCCCACCGACGCGCCGATCGAAGCAACCCAAAACGACGTCGACAGGTTCTAGTAAGAGCAGGGTCTCCTTAGACATACCTATCCTTCAGTTCGTGGACACAGTTACACGCGGTCTACCTTTCTGCATGGCCTACATCAATGACCTCGTCTTCAGCCGCGATACGAAGCAGCACTTGCAACACCTCCGGCAGCTTTTTCAACGACTCTCCGATTGCGCCCTGATCATCAACGGAGCAAAATGTGAATTCAGCAAGTCGGAGCTCGTCTTTCTTGGTCACCGCGTCAACCACTCCTGCATTCGACCTCTCCCATAAAACGTACAGGCCATTCAAGACTTTCCGCAGCCTGCCTCAATCCCCAAGCTCCGTAAATTTCTCAGCCTTATCAATTTTTATCGCCGTTTCATCCCTCACTGTGCTGGACTCTTGAAACCATTGACGGTCATGCTTCAAGGCAAAAAAACAAACTCAACACAACTGACATGGTCTTAAGTTGCTCTAGATTCTTTCCAGACCGCCAAAGGGAAATGATCCGACCTCAATCTCCTCGCCCATCCACCCCCTGATGCATCCCTACGACTCATGACCAACGCCTCCGACTCCGGCGTTGGAGCCGTGCTACACCTGCTCGTGTATGGATCTTAGAGCCCTCTATCTTTTTTCTCTCACAAGCTTTCCGCTGCTGAAAGCCGCTACAGTATTTTCGGCCGTGAACTTCTTGTCATGCACCTGTGCGTACGGCATTTCAAGCACCTCCTAGAAGGTCGGCAGTTCCAGATCGTCACCGACCACAAACCACTTATTTTTTCCATCAAATCGGGGGTGGTAAATTCTCGCCCCGTGAAATTCGTCCCCTTTCGTACGTGGCAGAATTCACTACCGACATCAGGCATGTGCAAGGTCTTGACAATGCCCCGGAGGATGCTCTGTCACGTGTCAGTGCTTCCCTCGCCGCTGCTGCTCCATCACCGAACCTCGACTTTGCCGCCCTCGCAAAAGCGCAGCAACATGACACGGAAGTAATCGACCTTCGCAAGGACCCTGGTTCGCTGGTTCTTCGTGAAATTCTCCTGTCGTCGTGCCCCGTTCCCAACATCTGCGACACTTCGGCCGGCACTCCGTGCTCTTTGGTGCCCTGTTCGCTTCAAAGCCTTGTCTTCGATGGCCTCCACGGCCTGTCCTATCGAGGAATTCGCGCCTCACAGCATTTTCTCAAAAAACGTAACGCCTGGCCTGGCATGAACAAGGGCGTGCGCGCCTGGACCCGTGCCTGCCTGGCTTGCCAGCAGTCTAAAAAAACTCAGCGACACACGACCTCTCCCTTCGCCTCATTCCCTCTGCCGTCAGACCGTTTTGACAGCGTCCACATCTATGTGTGGGGTCCCTGGCCACCTTCCGCTGGACAGTCATATCTTCTTACTTGCATCGATCGGTTTACTCGCTGGCCGGAATCGTTCCCTCTGCCTGACGCCACCAGTGATGTCATCGCCAGAACCTTCGTCACCGGCTGGGTCTCCCGGTTCGGGGTTCCCTCGACCATCACCACTGACCGTGGCGCCCAGTTTGAATCTTCACTTTTTAATAACCTTATGACTTTACTTGGAACTTCCCGAATTAGAACTACTGCTAACCATCCCATCGCCAACAGTATAATCAAACGCTTCCATCGTTCCCTAAAAACACCCCTCAAAGCCGAACTCGATACCATCCACTGGACTGCCTCCCTACCACTGGTTCAGCTAAGCCTCCGTGCTACATTGATACAAGGTCTTCGTTGCACTCCGGCAGAACTTGTCATCGGCTCACCCCTGCTTCTTCGTGGTGAATGTTTCGAATCTACCAATTCGTCTACAAGTCCCAACCCTACCGATTACGTGACACAGCTCCACTATTTTTGCCGTCATCGCAGAGCGGCATATCTCCTAAGCCATTCTCGACCACCTTCACATGTTCCATCCGAACTAGCAACTTGCACGCACGTCTTTGTTCGCCGAGACTCTGTCCGCAAGCCGCTTCAGCGCCCCTACGACGGCCCTTTCCGTGTACTCGAAAGAACATCGAAGTTCTTCATCGTCGACATTCATGGATGCACTGAGACTATTTCAATCGACCGCTTGAAGCCAGCCTTCATAGAGGACGCCGCGCCCACTGGACCTTAATGTGTGCTTTGTCTGCCCCAACCGGCCGACTGCCCCACTCCGCCATCTTTCCCTGCCACTCCTCAGAAGCGGAAAGTATCGTTCCGTCGCCCAGCTTCACCCGACTCCTTCACTAGCGGGGAGCCTATTGTAGCAGCAGCAGCGGCCTTACGCAGCCGGTGCAGCACCATCCGCCGAAGATGATGACGCCGAAGTGCAGCCGAATTGAGCTCCCTCCTCAAGCCAGTGTCACGCGCCGTTCGGCTGCACGCCATCATACGTTCTAGCATTTCAGTCAGCAGATCAATCACCGCGCCGGCCTCATACTGATTGGTGCAACAGACTATAAGGACAGTGGCACATTGGTTGATACTGGCCCGGACAACTCTATTCTTGGCGGTAGGATTGCGACGTCGCTGAAGAAAGTTACGCTGCCACAGGAAGTCAAACAGGCACCTACGGCTGAAGGCCGTCGTTAAACCAATCGATATGTGCACAGCCAGAGTTACAGTTCGTGGCTGAACGTTCGTGAGAAGGCTCTTCGTTCCGCGTGAATGCTTTCGAAACGTGATTCTTGGCATTGACTGTCTTCGTGAACACGGCGCAACGATAGAGCTCAAAAATCATTTCCTCACGTGTACAGCCAACTGGCTGCTGAAAAACCTGCTGAGGATAATTACACAGCCGCAATGCCTCTTTTCAATAATACGGTTACCATGCCACCATGTGCAAGTATCCCGGTTTGCGTCACCTGTGTCGACCCACATTCGGGACTACGTGTTGAGTCGAGTGTCTTTCTCTTACTGACCCTGGGTGCATTACGTAGTGAGAAGGCTGATCACTTTCTATGACGGTAACACAGAGATGCTGGTCACCACTTTTAGCAATGAATATCACCATTTGTCGCACATCCACGGTTCACGTCTAGCCGGTTCAGGATTTGGCTGTGTGTTTGAAAACATATTACAAACATATCTCGTTTATCTCAATGCAATTATTTTTGAGACACATGGGCGGAACACGTGCAGCACTCCGAGTAGTAATAGAAACCACCTGCTCAGCTAATCACTCCCTCCAGAGGCGCATATATCTGCATAAAATCCTCCGTCATGTCAGCAACGTGAGTTATGAAGCCGTTGCTGGTGAGACTGCGGCCGTAGGCCGTCGGCGACAACGTATAGATATTGTGCATGTGGTCCGCTTGAAGCCATACCTTTCGCGTGATTTCAAGCTGTATTTTAAACTGTTGTCTGCATTCAGCATGTTATTCTGACCTTTTTTTCTCTGCTTCACGTCCGTATCGACTGTATCTTTCAGCTTTCCTCTGCTTTCCCTGTCTATTTTCCCTTTTGCTTTTCTTGTTCTTTTTTATATACCGTGTTCCTTTTACGGGGGAACTAATCCCACCCACCTCACCGGCACAACCTCCGCGCTGAGCTGCGAGGACGACGAAGCGGACGTTATCGCATGAGGAGAGCTCGCGTGGGGTTAAACTTGGCTGCTATGGGGTTCCCTTCTGCGTCTGTACCTGTAGCTGACCACCTTATGGTTGGTTACAATATGGGGGGCAAGCTTTACGTCTTGGCTGGCTCCCCCTTCTCGGCGCACGTGTGTGCCTCCCGGAATTTTAATGTGCGGAAAGGAGAGGCTGCTCGTGACGGTGTGAATGTGTACGCCGCCCTGTAAAGTAAAGCTTGAGAAGTGTTGCTGATATTTCGCGCTTTGGTCAGGCGTCCAAAGCGATGTAAGGCGCTTTGTTAGGTAATGTGACGTATGTCAGCGCACAATTACGAAGGGTAACAGTAGCCCCGTGCAACGAGGAAAGACACCACCCAAAGAGCACCCCAATCAGAAAGTAAAGAAAAACAACAAAAGTATACGCCCGCGAATTAGCCCCGATCAAAAGGGTGCGAGAGAATTCTATTAGGCCTCCTATGACAAGAGGCGTCACGCGCATTCCAGCCGGATGGTGCGGTAACAGAGAGAGACAGACAGGCTCAGGAAAAGTTTGATCCGATTTCTTTATAGAACTAATTCTTTAGAGAACGCGAAAGGTAGACAGAGAGAACTTGCTGGTGTGGTTTTAATTTGTGCTGTGCGTTTCTGCAATGGGCTGTGTTGTTTGGGTCTTGGCGGGTTCTCAGGAACGCACTGAGGACCACTCTGATGTTGCGATCGTGTCACAAGTGATAGGAAATTTGAAATAGGAGTATGAACTAAAGTAGTTTGGAGAATACGACGAGGATGACGATAAGCATGTCGGGTATTGACCCAAGAATAAAGAAGATGACGAAGAAGGATTCTGTGAGGTGGGAAGAGATGATTGGTGGAGAACAGAATACAAAGGCGACGACGACAAGGATGACGTGTAAGTTTATAAAACTGCGAGGGATAGTGTGGCACGGGGGAGGGGGGGAGAAGAACAGAGAAGCGGAGTTTCCGGCGGGTCAGGAACACCTCGGATGGAAGAGAGCAACGGCGGCTACTACTCCGGTGATCTCCAGTTCTACGGTGTCGCAACGTAGACTTCCTGCCGTTCCTGAGCCGTTCAGGGGAGTCAGCGGCTGGCACAATCACCTGCTACGGCCAGGGGTGCCTCCAGAGCTTGTGCCACCCATCCGGGTGGTGCCCACAACGCCAACCTCACCAGCAACACCTGCACGGGAACTCCAGGAGCTCGTACGACGCCGCCAACGACGGCACCAGCCTGAGAACTCCACCGCGAAGCCGGCTACCTGGATGGTGCTGACTTGTCCCATGCAACGCTTCATCAGCGCTGAACCTTGAGCACGAACGCCGAACGCTAGTAGCCTGGGTGTTCCTTGGCCATGTGTAGTCTTTGTGTTTTGTGTTAATTTGGTAAGTTATTTTTTGTGGTATTGTTTGCGTCACATAAGGTGTATTAAATGTGCGTCTGTGTGGGTACCTCTGTCGCATAGTCCATTCTTTCGGCCCGAGTGTTCTCCGGGGATCCGTGACAGATTGTGTGTGAGCTTTGAGGACAACCGCTGGATTTTTTGACAATTGTGTGGCTTTTGTGTGTTGGACAGCTTTAGAAGTACATGATCAAGGCTAGCCAAGTTTAATACCGGTCTACAGGCGTAGGGAAAGTTCAGCCGTTTTCTTTCAGAGAGTGAGTGAGTGAGTAAAAACTTTATTGAAAGAAAGTGTAGATTCGTGGTCAGTAAGTGAGGTCCAGACCATGTAGGTCTCGTACCGCACAGGCCCATTCGACAGCCTTGACTTGAGTGCCTCGGTCGTCGCTACCTTTACTGAAAGCCACGCGTCAGGTGAGGGAGCAGCCATGGGATCTGGGGGTGGGGGATGTGCTTTATAGTGGTCTAAAGTAGCTTTTGCACCGCAGAAGCGGCAGTTAGGGCTGGAGGTTGTAATAAATATGTGCGAGTACACATTCGGGTTGGGGAAAGAGTCGGTTTGTAGTCTTCTCCAAGCCACCTGCTGCTCCCTTGACAGGGAGGGGTGCGGCGGCGGGAACTGCGTACGTGCGAGTCTAAAATGGGTGGTGTGGTCGTGATAGGAGGTTAGCGCTTCACCGGTTGCCTCCGGGTTCGGACCGTCTACTGCTCTGCCGGCTTTAACTCGAGCTTGTGCGTTGGCGGCCTCGTTTCCGGGGTTTCCGGCTTGCGCCGGGACCCATACCAGGTCAATGTCTCGGAGGGGGGATGTGTCTTTAACATTTTCCAGAATATTTCTGGCCGTGAGTGATGCGGCCTTTGGCAAAGTTCGCAATGGCATATTTGGAATCGCTAACGATGGTTGTAGCGTCCGTAAAGGCGATAGCAGCTGCAATTGCAGCTTCTTCCGCGGTTTCCGCGTTCTTGGTAAATACTGTAGCGGCCATGAGTGGAGTGGCCGGGTCCGGGTCCTGAGGATGATACCCCACAGATGGCGAATCTGTGGGGGCTGTCTTAGTCATTTACAAGAGGAGAGGGGATGAAAGAAGAGGCAAATGACAATAAATAATGACGTGGCAATACTTATGAACCTCCAAGAAGAAGACGAGAAGAATGACGTCGAATAATGATGTGGCAAAGGGAACTAGATTGAAAGAAGAAGACAACTTGCAAGATAAAAAGCGCATGACAACGTGGCAGAACGGGACAGACGAGCAGCGAAGGAAGTGGCAGCATTGAAGGTTAAACCTGCGTGTTCCAGTCATTGTTTCGAACAACACGCGGTCCCAGAAGGTGAGAAACGCCTCAGTTGTGATGGCGCAACGCCGACAGTTTTTCCGGTCTTGCGGTCCCGTACGTCCTAAAGCGCTACTCTATAGGCACCAGATGTGACTGCGGCTGTTCTTGTGCTCCAACTACTTGAACGACCAGCTTCAATGCCCAGGTTCCTTCGACGCTGTCTCCACCGGCCCCCGGAACGCCCAAAGGTTCCTCCGAGGCTGACGCCAGTACCTTAAAACGCCCAGTACCTGTCACACCGACGCCTTCCACATTTTCGATTCACACAACGCACAAAGCGAGCAGAGACAAAGTCTCTAGGCGTGCACGCACAAGCGTCGAACGCCGTGTGGAAAAAATACTTAACGCTCATATCAATTACCCCTTTTAATGCGAACGCATCTCTTGCCTCAAGAGTGGGGTGGACCGGATGTGTAGCCGCGGGCTGTGGACAGAGCGTGCCCTCGATCGTCCAGTAAAAGTTTAATTATGATTTGCAGTGATTAATAATGACTGAATGGAAGTTTTGAATGACAGATTTACTAAAAAATAAACAATAAATAAATAAAATAAACACAAATATATTAAAATAAGACGACTAAAATGGAATAATGAAATCAAAATTACACAAAAATAAAATAAAAATGAATAGAAATTAATGATTAACTATATTACTAAGTTACAGAGGAAGCAACGAAACAAAATGCTTCGCATACGCCGAAAAGAACCGACGGCCAATGTCAGCTAAGCGAGTCTTAATGTCTCCGGGGACGCGGCGTGACGGAATGCTGAACTGAAGCGTTTCAAGCGCCAGGAAAAACGCGAAGAGCAAGGTGACTCTAAAGCCCCTCCATGACGCTACCGCTTTTTTAAGTACCGCCAAGCTTTGAAGTGTGCCGCCGCCTTTTTTCCGTATCCGCATAAGGCTTTTCCGGTTCCGGTTTCCGTTTTTTTTGCCGGAAGTTGGCGTCCATTTTGTATCTGCTCGCGCGGAGGAAAAACAAATGGCGGTTCGTACTTCAACGTTCGATCTTGTGTCATCACGCTGATACGCTGCTACGCTGCTCCGCTTCTAGAAGACTAATCGACTTTTTCTGCGCTTGGCGGAAGCTTGGTCCGAGCTGTGACTCGAGCCATAGCCTCTTCTAGCAAAGTAGCACTAGCAAAGTAGTGAACTACTCGCCTGCCTAGCGGGTCGGGTAGTGATCCGTCGCGGGTCATGCCTGTGCGCTGTGCCTTTGGCTGCTCGACGCGCTCGGGAAAAGGCAAAAGGCTCTTTTCGGTGCCTCTGGGTAAGCACGACAAGAAGCGAACGAAAGTTTGGCTGGATCGCATCGGCCGAAGCGATTTCTCGCCGAATAAGTCCAGCAAGCTTTGCGAGGTAAGTGAAATTTTCTACCTCTTTTCGCTGCTTCAAAAAGGTCGTCAGACAAAGCTGTAAACGTTAAGGGTGGGCTCATGCAGACAAGATTAACACATGTGCAACATTGTTACTACGGTGGCATGCATAATGCCAGTTTGGTTGGTCGACAGTGCTCCGGTGTCAAATGCTTTTGCTCATTCCTAGTAAAGCCCCTACATGACGTTTTTTTTTCCGAAAAAGCAGGAGTGATAATAGACGGGTTTTAATTCCAAGAGCACACCAATGGCGCTCGACGAGGAGCCTGAACAGGGATTCTGATACTGGTGCTGAAGATGCAGTTGCAGTACAGAAGTGGAATTAAGGACCGGGGGCTATGCCTTCCTCGCAATGAATTTCTTGTCAGTTCATTTCGCTCTTTTTCGTCTAAAGCAAATGCGGTTACAAGTGGAAAATTTGTCGCCTTCAAGCAGGAAAGTTTCCTTTAAAATTCTCGTATTGGCACTCATTTCGTGTACGACAACAGTGTACTGTACAAAAAGAACCTACTCGCAGCAGTCACCAACTCTGGCTGCTCTAGTCTCTCCTTTCCAAGCTGTGCAAGCACCCCTTATCAGTTCGGGAGTAACCACATTTTTGTTAAAATTTCCAGGAGCATTTTACAGCAGAACAGTTTGAGCCTGTGATTCTCCTCAAGCACGGCATAAAGAAGCTGAAGCCCACTGCTGTGCCTTCGCTGTTTTGCCATCAACCCCACAAAACTGGAAGAAAGTTACCAGTGTCATGCAATGGTATGATTAGTGCATTGTAGTCTGTGCTCTTTCCTCATATATGTAACAGTTCCATTGCTCTAACACACAGAGAAGCATGGTGGTGGTGATGAGACAACTGCAGAAGGTGGAAAAGAAAGCACCCGACCCGAAGGCATGTTCTGAAACTCCGTACTCGCATATCAAGAACTTAGAATTCAGTGATCGAGCCTGGCTTATTTTTGAGTAAACATAAGTCCTCACTACTGTAACTGCAGATGGATTTCCAAGCAGCTTGCCTCACAACAGCCCCCCCTTGTCACCTCGTGCACAGGAGGGAATCCGTCAACCCCTTGCGCTGCTGGCCACATCATCAGTGCAAGGTATTTTAGCCTTTACTACAAAGCTTTACATGAACATAAATCTGTTCCTCGCTGACTACATTGACCGGGGCACAAATTGCAGTGGCACCCATAATCAAAAGTGGTAGGTCAATTTACAGCATGAGAAATATACTTGTAATGTACAGCATGCCGTGCACTTCACGTCTCATGAAACTAGCAAGAAACTATAGCGCAGAGTAGACAGGACACAGAAGAAATGATCAAAACAACACGAGCGCTTCACTACAGCGCTCGTGTTGTTTTGATTGTTTCTTCTGTGTCCTGTCTACTCTGCGCTATAGTCTCTTGCTTGATCGTGAACCAAGAGGCCCAAAAAGCCACGCTCATGAAACTATGTTACTAAGGGCAGTTCAGTTAACACTTGATCGGTGTGCACGTATATCTTAAGTATATAGTCAGGATCCACTTTCTTTACATCACATACTACTGCTGATTTCATGGCCTAGCCTCCGAGTTTTGTTTCTAGCAATTACTATTAAATACAGTCACAACTCTAAAATTTAATCTGAAACACATTTCTGTAATTGAAGTCCTCTGGAAAGCATCGCTTTGCTGTTTTCTCATACACAACTTTCAGTGCCTGCTACCCCGAAACCTCTTCCTGGCCAGTCGCTGCTGAGGCCCAAGGCAGCAGCTCCAGCACTTGGTCTGAGCCAGCAATTCGAGCTTGCAGGTGAGATCTTATTGAATGGTGGTTGCATGTGTTCCTCATAATGTTAATGTCAGGGATGATTTGTGCGGATGCTTGTAGCTTTGGGTCAGGCGTTAAAATACAAGCACTAACAGCTGGCGTTATGGTAACAACCCCTAACAAATCAGCATGACATGCCAGTGCGTGAAGTCGCCTGGAAGCTTTCAGTGACTGTTTTCCGCACACAACTTTCAGTGCCTGCTACCCCGAAACTTCTTCCTGGCCAGTCGCAGGTGAGGCCCAAGTCAGCAGCTCCAGCACTTGGTCTGAGCCCGCAATTCGAGCTTGCAGGTGAGATCTTATTGAATGGTGGTTGCATGTGTTCCTCATAATGTTAATGTCAGGGATGATTTGTGCGGATGCTTGTAGCTTTGGGTCAGGCGTTAAAATACCAGCACTAACAGCTGGCGTTATGGTAACAACCCCTGACCCATCAGCATGACATGTCAGTGCGTGAAGTCTCCTGGAAGCTTTCAGTGACTGTTTTCCGCACACAACTTTCAGTGCCTGCTACCCCGAAACCTCTTCCTGGCCAGTCGCTGCTGAAGCCCAAGGCAGCAATTCCAGCCGTGCGTAGCCAGCATTTCGATCTTGCAGGTGAGCTCACATATGAATGATGGTTGTATGTATAGCTCACTACAGTAAAGGAGTGGATAGGCCACGTGGGTCACAGAATGAAGTAACTTTTTAAGGCATGCTGTTGGCAACACTGCAAAAATAAGACTGCAAACGTTCGCTACAAGCTAATGTATGGAAAACTTATTATAAAGGCAAAAAATTTGCGACAGTTAGAATACTCCGTAATGCAAAATTTAAATGCAGCTGTTCAGGTGCATCGATTTTGCGATATATTGTGACAATTTGACACATTTATGCATGTATATATGTATGGGTAAGAGAGTTCAACAGGATACCGGCAAGCAATTTCAGGAGACGAAAGATCTGATTGATCACGCTTTGAGTAATTTATTATCCCTTCCAGAGGCCGGCGTCCTTGAAATAGAAATCACAGATCATTTCCCGATTTTCATGCGCTTTCCTAGTACAACTCAAAACCATATAAAAACGATATACAGTAAGATTGTCTTGGATAAAGAAAATTTCTTGACTGCAGTGGCTGAGGCTGACTGGCAGTCGATTATGTTTTTGCATGATCCACAAGAAGCTTATTTGCAGTTTTTATCACTTCTGACCTCATTACTTCATTCTCACTCAGAAATAAGAAAGTGCAAAAAACAACTAGCCTCGCCACAGCACCCTTGGCTCACAGAGAGTCTTCTTAAGGCTATGCGCAAAAAAGGAAATTTGTACAAAAAAGTCAACCTTTCAACCTTAAACTTTTTGCTCGTTACAAGAAATATAAGAATACCTTGACTGCATTATTAAAAACAGCTAAAAGGACCTATTATCAACAAAAATTTCATGAGTGTGGCAACAATATGCAGAAAAAGTGGGAAAGAGTTAATTCATTCTTAGGAAGAAACGCTGAGTGCAAAGATATAACTTTGATCCAACATAACGGTGTCGAGTACAGTAACGCATAAGAAATTGCAACTGCTTTTAAGTGTTTCTTTAATGAGAGCAACAAGCCTCCTAAGGAAGCTCTCCAACCTCTTTTATCCAGTCGCCTCCCCCACTCTTTCTTTCTCTTTCCAACCACACCACAGGAAATAATTGACATTATCCGTAATTTGAAAATAACAAGTCCTGGCGTTGATAATATACATCCTGTTCATATAAAGATGATTGCACATCTAATTAGTGGCGTCCTATCACATATTGTGAACCTGATGTTTAAATCTGGTATGTTTCCACATGAACTAAAGCGTGGAAAGATTATTCCGGTCTTTAAGAAGGGTGACAGTATTTTAATGACAAATTATCGTCCAATTTGCATTCTTTCTTGTCTCAACAAAGTAATTGAGAATCTAATTGCGAATCGTCTCGTCAAATATTTGGATAAATTCAATATATTATCGCAATGTCAGTATGGTTTTCGTTCTGGGTATTCTACAAAACTTGCTCTTATAACTGTTACTGACAAATTAAGAATTGCCATTGATGAAGGAAAATTTGCAGGAGCCGTCTTTATAGACTTGTCAAAAGCTTTTGACACCATTAATCATCCAATTTTATTCACTAGGTTAGAAGAAATTGGTATTTCCGGCCCCCCGTTATTATTGCTACAAAATTACTTGCAAAATAGTTCACAAACTGTCACTATTTCAAAAGTCTACTCTGATGTGTTTACGAACTTGGGCGTACCACAAGGTTCTATTCTGGTTCCCCTCTTATTTTTAATTTATATTAATACCTTACCAAAGTGCTTCGGTTCCTCCAACTGCATATTATATGCTGATGACACCACAATTTACAACTCAGATGCAAGCGTTACTAATCTCGTATCAAAATTTAATCATGACCTGGACAACCTTCTATCTTGGTGCAATCAAAACAGTTTAACCATCAATTCCAGTAAAACGAAGTTTGTTGTTTTCAGCTCACATCAACGCTAAAGCCCCTCCATATCAACGCCAGTCACTTTCCATTCCTCCTGTCTCAATTGGTCAACATCTCATAGAGGCTAGCGAGTTCGCATTATTTCTGGAAGTGTATTTGGACAGTAATCTGAAGTTTCATAAACACATTACCAATATAAAGAAGACAATGGCATACGGTTTGAGAATCCTTATTAAAGCCTGTCCATACTTTTCTAACAGCACACTAACATCCTTATATTACGCATTTATACACCCACACATCAGTTACTGTATAGTATGCTGGGGAACCACATATGCTACTCATCTTAAATCATTGCAGATAATTCAAAATCAAGCCATTCGTATATTTACCTATAGTTCTTATTACATCGATGCAGCACTTATTCTTCAAGATAATAACATCCTCTCCGTATCACAGCAGGTTAGATACTCTCTTGGCATTGTCATGTACAAACTTCTCAACAATATAATTTTTCTTCCTCTCATACCACAGTGTTATCTTGTAAACGACAACATAACCCGGTTTGCACTCAATAACAATATGGTCCTGCCTAAAGTATGCACCAATTACGGGAAAAAGGCAATTCATTTCTCGTTAGTTACTGTCTGGAACACTATACCATTAGAACTAAAAAATATTCATTCAATCTTCAACTTTAAAGCACACTTTAAACAAGCAATTCTTAGCTAAGAGCCCTCATTGTGATTAATTCGTTTCCTTTTCTTCTTACATGTATTTTGCACTGCCTCCTAACCTTCGTTATTATTCAGTATAGTATATAATTCAGTATGTTTCCTGGACTTTTGTAATAGCTTTTTAATAGTGTTTATTTCTCACCTATGTGTCTCCTTTAAGTTGTACCCCATATGTATATATTCAATTTCTCATATGCATCTGGTCTGTCGCACCTGTTAAATGTTTTACACGATGTATTTGATTAGGAGGTCCCATTACAGTTTTTGACTTCGGGACCTCCTTCTGTATGATATACTGTACGTATGTACAATATTAACAAATAAAGACTGATTCTGATTCTGAAGAAACATTAAAGCATGAGGGGGCCTAATCCTACAAACAGAATAGAATTAGCAGAGCAATCAAAGTTAATAAATAGGCGCAAGATAGCCGACATAAGTAAGTTTAATACGGAGAGAATTGAGCATGCTCTAAAGAACGGAGGTAGCCTAAAAGCAGTGAATAGGAAACTAGACACTAGGCAGAGGTAAAAACCACATATACAAGACATATATAGACAAGGAGGGCAATGTCTTAAGCAATATGGATAAAATGGTTAACGTAGTCAGAGTTCTACACAAATCTATACAGTAGCCGATGTAATCAGAACGTTAATGAGAGAGACAGTAGTGCACAGCAATGCGTCATCCTGCCAGTAACGAAAGAGGAAGTAAAAAAAGCCTTAGGTGCAATGCAAAGGGCAAAAGCAGCTGGGGAGGATCAGGTAAAAGCAGATCTGTTGAAAGACGGAGGGGAGATTGTGCTAGAAAAAGTGGCCACCTTCTATACGCAATGCCTTATGACCTCGACCGCACCAGAAGCTTGGAAGAACGCAAATATGAGAAACGGGACCTTCCAGCTCATGACACAGTTAGTACAGCGATAGGTCCATATGTACTACATTGAGTACCTGCAGGTTTGAGACATGATCAAGTGCAGCGTGTTGCCGGAGTGTACACTTGGTATGGCAGACACATCTACTGCAATGAATTGGCAAGCACTGTGAGCGAAAATAACGTATCTCAACCCAGTGAGCTGTCAACTACGGGGTCATGGGCGCTGACCCAGCTCGTATCTGTTTGTTTGCAGGAGCAGACTGTGATGCCCTATAGGATGAGGTCAGAAACCTTAAACGAAAGCTGTCGTTATCACAGCGAAAAGTTTCTTCATTGGAAAATGAAAACAAGAATCTCAGACAAGGTAACCTGTGCTTTTATTTACCAGAAAACACTGCTGGTTAAAGCTTACTTCCATGTAACAAAAACATGTATTTTCACGACATTGTATTGTACATGCAGGTATTTCAGACTACCTGAATGATGACCAGGTGACCTGCTTACAAAAAGCTACTATGCGAGGTTCAGCTTGGAGCTCTCAAAGTATTGCGAAGGCGCTCAAGCTGAAACTTGCTTGCCGGTCACAGGGATACAGTGTGGCGCGAGAACTTGGGATTCCACTCCCTTCTAAACGTACCTTGCAGCGCAAAATAGAGGGATTCAAGTTTGTCCCAGGAATACTGTCAGAGGTCATCGATCTCCTCAGAGCCAAGGTATGTGCCTTGTTTGTGAATATCCGGGACACACTCTTAATTTTTTTTCTGCTTCATAGATGGGCCAACTTTCAGGGCAGGAATGTCATGCAGTTCTGATGTATGATGAAATGCAACTAACTAAAAGCCTGGACTTCGACTCATCAACCAACATGCTGCTCGGGAGGCCATCTGTACCACTGGCCAACAGCGCACTGCCTGAGTCCTGCTATGCAGCACATGCTCTTGTGTTTATGTTAGGAGGCATTTCCACCCGATGGAAACAAACTGTGGCATACGAATTCACCGGCCACTCCTTTCATGCACAGACTGTGAAGGAAAAGATCAATGCCATAATCTGCGCGTGCGAAGGTGTTGGTGTGAGGGTTCATGCTGTCGTCAGCGACATGGGGCCTTGCAACCAGGCTATTTGGAGGTTGTATGGGATAGGTATAACAAAGAACTCAAAGCGAGACTGCTATGTGCCACATCCGAGTGATGCATCTAGACGTCTCTACTTTCTTGCCGATGCACCTCACCTCTTGAAGAACATTAGAGGCCATATCACTAAAGGGCACAAGATATACCTCCCAGCTGATGTGGTACAGAAGAACAATCTTCCCACAGCCGAGGTTTCCATTGAGTATGTCGAACAACTGATAGAATTGGAAGCGGAGAGCGAGTTTCGGCTTGCTCCAAAACTAAAAAAGAAGTGCCTTAATCCAGGGCACTACGAAAAAATGAAAGTTGGCCCAGCGTACACATTGCTAAACCACGACCCAGCCGCTGCAATTTATTACCACTCAAAACATGGGAACCTAGACAAAGAGGCAGAAACAACCGCCTGGTTTATAGATAAGGTCTATAGCTGGTTTTCCTTAATTACATCCAGAACAAAAAACCAGGCTGAGAGACATTTGGGTTTGCAAGGAGAGTTGTTCTTCTTAGAGGTCATCAGACTTTTTGAGGGGTTGAAGATATCTGCTTATGATGGCTCATGGAAACCGGTGCAGACAGGTATTATTCTCACAACCATGTCAGCAATGCAGCTTCAAGAGCATCTGGTGGTGAAGGAGAAGTTTCTGTTTGTTTTGCTGTCGCGTTTTGGGCAGGAAGCACTAGAAAACTTTTTTGCTACGCTCAGAATGAAGAATGCTGTTCCTTCACCACGAGAGTTTAAATTTGCATTGCGCAGTGCTACGCTTTCTCAATTTCTGCGTCCTAACCCCAGAGGCAGCTATGCATGTTCGGATGGTGAGGCACTGGTAGGGGTTTCAGACAGAGCCGAACAAGCCTGCTCTGGTGTCATACTACACCCTACAACGGACTCCTTGGAGGTAATGGATGTTGAGGAGGGTTTTATGTACATATGTGGCTATGCAGTTAGCCAGGTGAAGAAGAACTTTAAGACATGCCATGATTGTGCTGCAGCCATCACAGGTAGCAGTCTGAACCTCCCTGAAAACAGCTGGTTACGTGTCAAGTCTTTTGTGCCTGGTAGCATGCCCCTTGTATCCCCATCAAAGGCAGCACTTGAATTGTTCAAGTTTTGTGAAGCTGCCTTCATGTTGAATACTGAGAGCATCCTTAACAACACGGCTACACTGGAGCACATTAAGAAAGAAATTATGACACATGTATCTACAACAATACCATCTTGTCACAGTGTGCCCCAGAAGCTCGTGACCTGCTTCTTGAGAACCAGAGTCCATATTTTCTGCAAGAACAAAAATGAAACTATATCGAAACAACATGACTTGGGACCGAAATGTGGGAGCAAGAGCATTGGGATGCATCAGGCTGCCAGTGCAATAATGTGAAGGTCATCATCATCATCAGGCTAACTACACCGACTTCAGGGCAAAGGCTTCTCCCATGTCTCTCCAATTAACCCGGTCCTTTGCCAGATGCGCCTACCATATGCCTGGGAACTTCCTTATCTCAACCGCCCACCTAACCTTCTGCCGCCCCCTGCTACGTTTGCCTTCTCTTGGAATCTACTTCGTTACCCTTAAAAGAGCAGAAGAAAAGGTTTGCGCACAATATTATTATTATTAATTAGCGTCGAGCACCGGAACTACATGGCAGCATGGCTCGCCCGCTCTAACTCGAGCAGCACAATTGGCAAGGAGCTGGTCAAGCATTTTGTCACTGAGACCGCTTACTGGGCAGAGGTGTTGAAGCGCGTAGTTGTTGTAGTTAAGCTTCTAGCTGAACGCAGCCTAGCGTTCAGGGACAGTGAGGAGATTTTTGGTTCACCGAGAAATGGCAATTATATGGGAGTGCTTGAGGCCATTGCCAAGTTTGATTCCTTTCTAGAGGAGCACATGAAACGCTATGGGAACAAAGGAAAAGGTCACCCATGGTATCTGTCAAAAACCATTTGGGATGAATTTATCGACCATATCGCAAAGGCTGTCAAGGAACGTCTCGTTGACGAAGTGAAACATGCAAAATACTTGTCTTTAATTGTTGATTCGACTCCAGACCTTACTAGCGTTGATCAGCTGTCATTTGTTTTACGATACAGTTTAAATGGGAAAGTATACGAACGCTTTCTTGGATCTGTTCCAATTGAATCACATACCGACTTGTATCTTTTCGATGCCGTGATGTCCCTCTTGACGACCAATGGCATCTCAATTGATGACTGTAGGAGCCAAGCTTATGATAATGCGAGTAATGCGTCAGGAAAATACAAAGGACTGCAAGCTCAAATCAAACACCTGAACGAATTGGCAGTCTCCATTCCGTGTGCTGGTCATTCACAGAACTTAGTTCGCGCGTGTAGCGCTGACAGCTGCCTTGAGGCAGTCAAATTTTTCACTCTAATTCAGAGACTGTCTGTGTTCTTTGCTGCCTCACCTAAGCGATGGAGGTATCTTTTGGACAGCATGGGCACAACTGGCCAGCAGCTTGTTTTCAAAAGTTTCTCCGAGACCAGGTAGTCAAGACACGGTCAATCATGTAAGGCCGTTCTGAAAATTTTCAATGCAGTCTTGTGTTGCCTTGAAGCTATATTCAGGAACGAGGAAGAAAACGGGGACACTGGGAACGAAGCGCACGCTCTCTTCAAGAAAATTACAAAACTAGAGACTGCATTCATGGCGATTTTCTGCAGTGAAATCTTGGAGCGCTTTGACAAAACGAGCGTAGCACTTCAGAAACCAGGCCTAGACATTCCAACTGCTGTAGACCTGCAGAGCTCTCTAGAAGGCTTTGTTAATTCTTTGCGACCTCTCTTTGATACCTTCGAAGAGAGAGCACGCACGCGATGTACCAATCAATGTTATCTGGATGAGGGCAAACACATCGTTTTGAGTAAGCACCGGGACTGAAAAAGCGATAGTGCGCTACAAGGTAGAAAAACGTTTATCGTAGAGACCTCCACTGTTTTACTAGACAGTCTAGGCTCCGCTTTGCGAGTGCGAAAGGCTGCCTACACTGAACTCTGCGAAAGGTTCGGATTCTTAAAACCGGTGACAGAAGTTGGGAGCGAGGCCTCTCTGGCACAGCAGGCTGAGAAGTTGGTGAAAACCTACAAAACTGATTTGGAGCCAACATTTTGTGCTGAAATCGTTAAGTTTGTGAACTTTCTGCACAACTCTGTGTGCCAGCACACGAGTCCCCTGAGTATAATCAAGTTGCTACACGAAAGAAAGCTTATTGATGTGTTTCCGAACCTTGCTATTGCTTTGTGAATGTACTTCAGCATACCCGTGGCAAACTGCGAGACCGGATGATCGCTTTCCAAGTTGTCGCTGATAAAAAATCGCCTTCTTTCGAGCCTCCTTGACGACAAGGTGAACTCGCTTGCTATCATGTCCACTGAAAGTGACCTCCTCTGCGATCTATCCTTCGAACAGACTATATCTGATTTCGCCAAAGCGAAGGCGCGAAAGATGCCATTTTAAAAGAGGATTGTTTGCGCTATAGTACATGAATAGTTCCAATAAGTTCGTTGTGTCGCCTCCCAGCCTGCACGTTGCCAATGAAAAGCTGAGAAGTGTAATTCAAGATATTCAAATCTCCGTTGTTCGTCTTGTTTGTTCTTCTTGTGATATTTAGCGTGTTTATAAAGAACTGTATTTTTGTTGTTTTTGCTAGTGCCACGTTTATTTGGTGTCGTCCTTGCTTGTCTTACCTTTAAAGAAAATATTTTCAAATAGTGTTTTTTAATTACAGTTCCTAAATTTTCAACTGTATTCTAGTGCATTTTTATGGTGTTTGTATTGCCTTAAGTATTATATATATCTATTGCATATTTATAGAATAACACGTATAACGATGGGCCCAGGGTCTTCATTTTTCTTAATCCGGCCCTGGTATTCCTTTAACACTTCCAGTACCATGCTCGTAATTGTGAACTGCTGTTCCCTTGCTATGCTGGTGAGCATTACTTTGGTTTTCTGCATGTTAATTTTGAGACCAACCATTCTGATTTGCCTGTCTAAATCATTGACCATGCTTTGCAATTTATTTCGCGAGTGACTCAGCAAAGCAATGTCATCAGCGAATTACAGATTATTAAGGTATTCTCCATTAACGCTTATCCCCAACTGTTCCCAATTGGGCCTCGGAATACCTCATGTAATCAGGTAGTGAATTGATTCAGGGAGTGCATTAAAATTGCTATTGTTTGAGGGAAGAAACTGTGCTTGAATGCGTTTGTTTTAGGAAAAAGGGGCTGTAAGGAGTGCTCCTTGCTATGGCGGGTCCTTCGAGCAGTGGAGTTCCTGAGGAATGAAGGGGGATAAATGCTGAGCATACCTGCAATAATTTTATGAAGGAAAGAAATACGGTGAAGTTTTCTGTGTGTACGGAACAACGGAATGTTATTGTCTTTCATGAGCTGTGTTGGGGAGTCAGAACTTCTATATTTATTAAAAATGAAACGTACTGCCTTCCTCTGGATGAGGTCTAGTTGATAGATATGTTTCTTGGTGTGCGGGTCCAAAATTTCAGAAGAATGTTCAAGTTTGGACCTGACAAAAGTTGTGTAAGCCAAATGCTTAATATTTTTAGGAGCATGTTTTAATTTACGTCTCAAGAAACAAGGCTTAGAGAATACTGCTGAACAGATCTCAGAAATACGAGTGCCCCAGGTTAATTGGTTAAGAGCAATTCCTAGATATTTATTTTGTGAGACCTCTCTAATGTGGCTCTAATGCATCTGTAAAGCTGTTGTCGCATTTTTTTTAACTGTTAATGTCTTGATGTATTTTGTTACTGTTGCTGCTTGTGTTGTTTGGATGCCTGTACTTTTTTCATTGTACTCACTCCTGCTTCGAGTCAACCTACTCTGCAATATAGTTTAATAAATAAAACACAGACAGTCACACTGGTCGAAGGGTATTTGGATTGTAAATGCCTTTGACGGTCATTTGCAGCTTTTTTCTTGAGCTGTATGTCACTACAGTTATTTCTAAGCTTCTTGCTGTCATGTTGAACTTCAAATTTAAGTTTGTGGGAATTATTAAATGATGGAAAATACAAGATGTGTACTGTATTATTTGCATGCTGGTTCTGATTGAGGTTTTTGCCCGTGTGTAAGCAACAGTTATTTTAAGTTGTGTATGCCGTGCCCTACTACTTCAGTTCTGCACGATCGTACCCCCTTAATATGGAAGCTACGTTTCCTAAGAAAAACTGTCCATAAAGCGGTTGTGCATAATAATTCATGTAGAAGAACAGTTATTCAGAAAGAGAAACTTCCTGATGTACATTTTTTGTACATGGTGGGGCACGGTAAAGTGAAAACTGGACAAAATCTTCAAGACCATTAGCAGAAATGCATCACCCCGATTTCAGTTACCTGTAAAACAATCTAGTGCTGTTCGAAGCACCTAATGGCCTATAAGAGTTGACTGCTTCTCGTCGTGTGATGTACCTCCTACTATGCCTGTTAACCTCCCATGAGCTGCTAGTGCCTATCTGTGGATGCGCTGTTGGGCAAGTTTGTTCAGTACGATGGATAGGTTCCGCAAAAGGGGTGTTAACAAGTGATGGCAAGATGGGCTGAGCGGAAATTTGACTTTATTCGAGGAGCAAGCACATTTAAATATTTTTGCCAGTAGAGGATCAAAAGGGTATGAAAATCAGATAGGAAAAAGTGGGGTAGAGGGGACTGTCATCACTGTGTGTGAGAAAATGTTTTTCACTGTTATAGTCTGATGTGTCACTGACACATTCTGTTGCCTTCTTTTTTCATAAAATATGCTTCCTTGCGCTTTATTTCACTTGCGCAGAATCTTTCTCCTGCCAGTAGAGGCTTTCATTTGAGTGCCAGGCAATGCGTCGGTAGGTGCGTTGCTCCTGGTCTCTAATTGACCTCTCATGCTCACTAAAGCCCCTCCATGACGGAGGGGCTTTAATGCTCACCAATGCAAACACTGATACAGCAACCTATCTGTCTTGACGAGGACACATTCGCCCGTGTGACAAGTCTTTGTCGAAACGTTGGCTAACACCAGAGGCTTCCCCTCAACACTTGTTCATTTGCTTTGTGCTCTGAGCATTCCACCTTCCAGCTCTTTCCCTACTATGTAGACTTTGGCACATGACAGGGAGATATGATGTACTACGTCAGCATGGCAGTATACATGGGGTTCTTGCTCACCGCAGCCTTTTTGTGCTTTTTTACCTTCTTGCGCTAGCCATCTATCCATTATACCTCTCTGTACTCTGGCGGTAGATGGCTACTGAATGCAGCTTTCAACAAAGCACAAGCTACACAGAGGGTTTTCCACGTATTCATTCATGAAATACTGCAAATGGCAAAGCCTGTCGTCTGGGCAGCTTGGCACTTAAAAAGCATGAAACCACAAAATAAAAGGCCATCATTAAAATGCTTACATCGCGTTTGCATTGCATTCCGATAGTGTACAGCTCTCAAGTTACAAGAAAAAAAAACATCCAGTTCGGGCAGTGGAGAATTTGTTCTCATCGCTGTCCATTAATGCGACGAATGTACGAGCGCTAATGGGCTTTGTGCATTTTTAGACGGTTCACTGTCCAGATAGCGAGTTTCAATATTAACGAGGTGCAAATACATTAACGAAGTGGCCTTCATAAAAAGTGTCTATAATTTAAATCAGCGTAATTAATGGGGGTCGTATTAACCGAGCATGACTGGTTATCACGAAAGCAAGGCGCCAGCAAAAAGCACAATATCGTGTGAAGTCTTTCAAATGCACTTTTCTTTCTGTGCCACTTACAATACGTTGCCCCTTTAGAGTTCACTTTCCAATACATCACTACTCAAAATACATCAGTATTGTAGCGCTCAACATGCGAGCAGCCGAGGATCATGCGAAACAAACGCGCAGGGCTTCCTAGGTGCATCACTTCTGCGTCAGCAGCACATCGACCTAAATATGAGATTGATAGACGGGACACAATGCAGCCTGCCCTCACATGGCTGCGGGGCAGCACAGGGCCAGTGATATGAGCTACTGGTTAAATACGTTTTGCTGTCGTAGCTGAAACAAATTTTTAACACCGATGTAGCCGCATCAAAACAGCTGGCAGACAAGGCAAAAAAAAGTGCTCCCGTTCGGACATCGCGCACATCGTTTTTCCGAGACGTTGATCTAGTGAATATAAATCTGTGATGCACGCACATAATTCGAAAGCACCGGTGTTTGCGAGGTGCGAAAGCGTCCCACGGCATCAACAAGCAGCGGCTCCGATCCCTGTCCCTCGGCGTCGGTCAACTTCGTGGCTTGAACGCTCAGAAATTTCGACGCTCTTCCCACAGTGTAATCATCGTATGCGGACACAAACCACTAGCGCGATGTGCCTCTTTTTCCGACACTGTTTAAAAAAATATCACCAAAACAGCAATACGACGATGGATGAAAACAGCAGCGATGCAACGCAGCCACAGCCTCCAAGCACAACATCGCACCGAGAACCGAAAAACAAAATGGCAGCGCTTCCGTTCTAGATCGGAAGTCGGAAGTCTGTGTGAGAAGGAAGAGCCGTGGGGGAGGGGAAGTTGGCGGTACTTAAACTGGTCGGAAAAAAACGTCATGGAGGGGCTTTAGGTGACTCGTCCTACGCCACAATCTCCTACTACAAAGCGTGCTAATAAGACCGATTCTATGCGTCTAAAGCGCCTGGCGGAGCGCGAAGAACAGGGTGAGACGATTAGGCCTGCACCACTGTCGCTTTCGACGAGGCGAGTCTGAAACACTGAACTAAAGCGTCTACACTGCTAGGCACAACGCGAGGAGTGAGGTAAAACGAGTACGCATACGCCACAGTCCCCGACAAGACGAGCCAAGAAGACCGAATCCATGCGTCTCAAGCGCCAGGCAGACGCGCAGTAACGGGGTATCGAGAACGACACAAAGCGCCGGCGGCATGATGAGGCCCACCACTCCTCCGTGAACTTGTTGCAATTTTGCGACAACTGTTCTCTACCCTGTAAATGCATTCATGAACTATTAAAGAATGGTTGGTACATGTGAATCAAAAATATTGGAAAAAAGGGACACAAATGTGCTTCTTGCTTGGCAGTCCGGCGGAGTACGTGAGCGCGGAATAACGCTGTTTCTTCGCTTGTGTAGGGCCCAGATTGCCGTCCCCAGCTGCTTCGCTGGCCGTTTCCTCGCTTCGGATGCTTCCATCATCGACGCCGTTATCATCATAGCGTAGAACAAAATTCCATGTGAATGCTCATGGCTACATGGGGCACGCTACAAGTGCGTCATCCAGGAGGCAGCCAATCCGGGCCGACGACACCGGGCAAAGAAGCCTAACAAGCCACCGCAGCTTGTCAACGGCTTGTCAACGAGTGCAGTCCGGCAGTGTACGTGAGCGCTAAATAACGGTTTCTTCGCCTGTTTAGGTAAGAGCGGCCTTTCATAAGTTTTTTACTGTGTGTTAAATTCTGTTCCGCCGGACAGCACAGCTTTATATTCACAATGTCTAAAAGTGATTGCCTCCCGTGTCTCAAAGCTTTTACGCCTGATAGCCAGAGTGTTCGCTGCAGCGATTGTGATAACCCTTATCCCACTGGCAAATGTTCAGGCGTCACAAAGACTGACCTGAAAAGCCTGTAAGCAGAAGCAATCCGTAGTTGGCTATGTTCCACGTGCGCTAAACGCAAAACACGTATGACGAACACTGAAAGCGAGCCTTGCTCCGAGCGTAGAAACGCGACGGCAGATTGTGATCAACCTTCTTTGACTGACGTCATGTCAAAGCTAGACATTGTCCTGTGCCGTTTAGGTGAACTTGAAAAAGAAAACAGGAGGAGCAACTGGCTAAACATGATACCACTAATGAAAATTTTCAAAAAGCAAGGAATGACGATGCTGTGAATAGAATAATCGCTCGATTTACTCTTCTAAATATGATGAAGTGCTTGAAAGTCTCAAATCACAGAAGCAAGACGCAAAATAACTAAAGAAAAAGCTACTGATATGGAGGCTCAACTGCTAGTAAAGGACACTGGGCTTTCTCAGCTGGAAATGGAGGTGAATAGATTGGAATCCTAGAAGAAATCAGGATTAGGCGAGTTGGTGGTGATCCATCGTATTAAAAAAACAGCGCTAAAACACACACACGGAGGACGAGACGAGACACACGGAAGGCGCTGATACTTACAACTGAATTTTATTCGATAGTAAGAAGTCCATTTATACAATACACACACACATGTAAGGTTGTTTCGTCAAAGCGCCTTCCGTGTGTCTCGTCTCGTCCTCTGTGTTTTTTAGCGCGGTTTTTTATTACGATGGATTGGAATCGTATTCAAGACGTAGTAATTAGGAGATACACGGTGTCAGGTACAACGAGAACGAAGACTTGAGAACAGTAATAGGTTCAATTGCATGTAGACTTGAACTCCCCATTCCCAGCAATGAGGAAATCGAAACAGTGCACTGTAGGGTCAAAGAGAAAGCAGTTGCTGAGGCTCCCACACTAGTGCGTTTCACCAGGAGGGAAACAAGAGAAAAGTGGCTTGCGAAACGGACCACACTCAAGGATGAGAACATTTACAACAAAGAAAATCTAATCAAAGCGCCTCGCAACTGAAGAACTGTACAAATATGTTTGGGTGCGAAACGGTCGTATATCTGTAAAGAATATTGAAGGCGCCCCTGTTATTCTTGTTGAAAACGAAGCGGATTTGCGCAAGATAATGTGATGACTGCGATTGTGCGTTCAATTTGTGAATGGATGGCGAAACGCCGAGAATTTATATCGGTTCAACCCTGCATAAGTTATGATGTTATCCATGCAAATATGAGAAGCCTTCACAAACATTGGGACATGTTGCAAATGTACCTGGGTAATTCTTTAGCTGCTCTAGATGTCATAGCATTTACCGATATCAATATCAGTGATTTTTAATCACCTCTTTGCAATATACACAACTATCAATCATATGCCTTATGCAGGGAGGACATCGTGGTGGAGGAGTGCTAGATTTTGTTAAAAACGCTTGGTTTTGTGAACGCTTGAAAGTTGATTTTGATGAAGCAGAAATTACAGCTCTTAATCTTACAAACCGCGATGATGAATTGCTAATTTGTGTTCTCTACAGACATCCTGGGGAAAATATTGTAGTTTCTTTAGAGGAGCTGGCTACTTTCCTTAAAAATATGGAGTAAACAAACGTGTGATTCTTGCTGGAGATTTCAATATTGGCATTTCAGTAACTGACAAAGTAGGCATAAGCGAATATTTAACGTTGATGGCTAGTTTTGGTTTGGAGAATAAAACTCAAGAGCTCCACGCGAATTTACTGGCAATAGATTAACACAGACATGCATTGACCATATCAGTACAACCGTGATGTAACAGGAGACGTTAGGCTGTATTATCAAAGAAAAAGGCGCTGATCATTATTTTAGTCCTCTTACGCTGCTAAAAAATAGCGGCGCAGGAGCAACCTGCGGAAAGGCTTGTAATTAATAATGGCAAAGTAGATAAATTAAGCCTTTCGACTGGAATTCGCTGTTACTGCACAATCACATAGATGCTTATGAACTCGTTGTTGAGCAATTAAAATCAATTTATAAAGCCTCAAAAACTAAGGTCAGGATGAAACGTAGAAATAAGGGATGTCCTTGGATAAACAGAGAACTCATTGAATTATCCTATATTAAAAGTAAACTTTTAAGAAGGTGCAATGACTACCCACAAGACATTGCGCTAAGGGAAGAAGCCAGGCAGCTGCGGAATAAAATCGTCGCGAGAGTACGACTGGCGAAAAAAACAGTACCAACTAAATCAATTTTCGGCATCCAGTAAGGATGTAGAAAAAGAACATGGAACTTAGTGCAAAACACTATAGGAAAACCATCCAAGAAAAGCTTTGGTGATATCTTAGAACAAGCTTTTCCAGGTGAAAACAGTGTAGACTGGGCCACCGAATTCAATAAGCACTTAATCATAATAATAATAATTGGTTTTTTGGGGAAAGGAAATGGCGCAGTATCTGTCTCATATATCGTTGGACACCTGAACCACGCCGTAAGGGAAGGGATAAAGGAGAGAGTGAAAGAAGAAAGGAAGAAAGAGGTGCCGTAGTGGAGGGCTCCGGAATAATTTCGACCACCTGGGGATCTTTAACGTGCACTGACATCGCACAGCACACGGGCGCCTTTGCGTTTTTCCTCCATAAAAACGCAGCCGCCGCGGTCGGGTTCGAGCCCGGGAACTCCGGATCAGTAGTCGAATCTGTTTCCATGTTGTGTAAACAGCGAACGTCAATGAGGAAACTTACTGCTGCTACTTCGAACATCAGTTCAGCTTGCATGCCTGCTGTTACTAAGCTAGAATTACGGGGTGTTTTGAAAACAATGTCAATCACAAACTCACCAGGGTAGGATGGTGTTAGGATGAAGGATCTTTTAGTGCATTTTGACAGATTTAAAACCATATTACTTTATATTATCAACGAAACTTTCCCAACCGGACACATTCATAAGTGCATGAAAATAAGTTTAGTAAGATCACCGCACAAAAAAGGCTCCAATACAGCATTTAATAATTACAGCCCAATTGCGATCTTGTCCGCCATCGCTTGCATCACGAAGAAAATTGTACACGCCAGCATGACGTCCTTTTGTGACAAGTGCGATCTACTAAATGCCGCCCAGTATGGTTTCCGCAAAGGCAAAAGTACCATAAGCCTACTGGAAGATTTTCATGATTTAATCACATTGTCCTTAGACTTTTTATTGATTTGCAAAAAGCGTTGGATACTAATAAGCGCCATTTATTATTAGCTAAACTCGATCATTTTGGTTTCAGATGTTCTTACGTGGAGTTTTTTAAGAGCAAAATTTGCTGTTTGCTGATCGAGAACAATGTGTTCGAATAGGCGAATCATATAATGCAATGTTATACGTTTCAACGGGTGTTCCTCAAGGATCAGTTTTAGGACCCTTATTTATTATTTACGTCAATGACATGACCGAGCTTCCTTTAAACTTGCAGCTTTTTTTTACATGCAGATGACACTGCTCTAGTGATACCAAGTGAAACTGATGAAGAAGCATCCGGCAGGAAGCAATGGCATGTTAATTTTTTGATAGAATGGTTCAACGCTACTCAGATTTATACTGATATCTCAACAACCTGCCTTCTTTGTTTTCAAAATCCATGCAAAAAACTTCGAACATGCTCTAATCTGCATGACAGCAACTGTACAGGCGCGGCCAGAATAATACGGAGCACGCGACAGGCGACGCATCAAGCAGAAACTGCATCTATGCGCCACCTATCAACAAAAGAAACACTTGGCTCTCCGCACGCAGCGAGATTACCCGCCACCGAGCCCCAATCTTTGCTTCAGCCCTGGCGTAATCGTTGCTCGAAAGATGCTGAGCTGTTCCGACCAATTCCGCCAGGTGATGCCTTCCTCCAAGCGGGCCGAGTTTATTGTCGATGTCGCGCGCCGAGCGCCAAGCTGTGCTTTTGCTACGAAGCGCGCAGCCTTTCCTTCGCTGCAGGCACGCAGACTATACGTTAAGCAGTGATGCCGATAGGCCTGCGGCAAAAAAGTGGGTCCGTGCCCCGGCGCCTCTCAGCGCGTGCCGACACGAATAGTTCCCGACGCTCATGTTAGGTAGGGCGCATAAGCAGTTCTCCGCAGTTGTGCGACCGTTTCTGTGCTCTGTATTATTCTGGCCGCGCCGTACATGCTGCGCATGCCGACCTTTGGAACATGAATTGAGCTTCAAGTATCTTGGCATGACAGACGAAACTCTGTCATGGAACTATCCTACTCAAGAGCAAGCCAAGCGTTTCCGCCTGGTGTGTGTTTATATGTAAGCATTTCGATCTATTTGCGCTGTTCCGGTTAGAATAATGGTTTATAAAGGGTTGGCAGAGTTCATATTCCGATATTGGATAAAAATTTACTAAACATACTAAGCCGCATACTGTACAGAATTGCAACTACTAGCATGATAAAGCAGTAATAGCTAGTATGGAGCATTTTGAGATGGTGCCTGTACACAAGCAATTTATTTTTGGCATATTTCGTAAAAACTTCCACAGCTCATTTAAAATCGACAATATAGTACGGCCTCTCCGTCAGTCGGAAAAATACGTCATACCACGCATCTTCACTAATTACGAAAAACATTCGCAGCCATTATGTTCCCTATTACTTCAATAAGATACAAACCGCTCGTTTCTTCGATCGTGGTTGAATAATATTATTGAGTGAAGAATTTTTAATATTTTTTTTCCATGTTCGTTCTCAATTCGTGTATGAATGTGATAACGGTGGAATACTTTCTTGTACTGCACGTTTCTTGTACATGTGTTCGCTTTGCATCGCGGAAGCAATTTCTGAGCCTGTATTTGGTTCGAGCTCTTTTGTGTTTTTTTTTATTTTATTCACTGCTGAGACATGTACTTCATACCTTGGCTGCCCAGCCACGCACACAAACGATAACGCTTACGCGGGCTGGAGCATGTACTTAAGAATTAATGTGAATAAAAGATTATAATAAAGATTATTATTATTATTATTATTATTATTATTATTATTATTATTATTATTATTATTATTATTATTATTATTATTATTATTATTATTATTATTATTATTATTATTATTATTATTATTATCTGGAAGAGAACCTTGATCTTCATACGCCTACTAACGGAGAAGTTGTGGCTGTCCACCGTCTTCCGAGCAAAAATAAAACATCGCCGACGGTCTTGGTGAGGATCTCATCAGTAGCGGTTCGAGAACGCTGGTTTGCAGCGCGTGGCAAGCTTCGGGGACTTTTCCGAGTCGAAATCGTTGCCGGAGTTCTACTTCAATGAAAATCTGAGATGAACAGGAGGTTATATTTTGGCTGGCGAGGACGCAGGGAAGAAAAACGCCTATAAGTACGTTTGGGTTAGAGGCGGCAAAGTGTACGTAAAAAAGGATGAAGCAGCAACCCTCATCCGAGTTACCTCTGACTCTGACATAAACAAGATAAAATGAGTGACCTTTCTGTACCCAGCCAAATGTAATTTTCAGACTTTTCTGCCTTTAAAACGAACCTTGGGCGAAGCGAAGATTAGGAGTTCACATTGGTAATTTTTAATGTCCGTAGCCTTCGTAAATACTGGGGCCAATTCAAGATTGTAGCGCAAGATGCCACAGGCTTTGTCGACATCTTTGTTCTTATTGACATAAATTTGCATCTTCCTGTTTACATATGTTCAAAGTGAACGGCTACCGGCCCAGTTTTGTTAAGCGCCCTACACGCCGGGGAAGAGGGGTTGCTGTGTTCGTCAATGAAAAGTACGATGTTTGTCCCGTTGACAACAAATTTACAACTGCGGAATGCTTAGCTTTAGAAGTAAATCTGCTGCATGCATCTCTGACATTAATGGTCGTATATAGACCACCCTCTAACAGCGTAACTTGTTTCGTACTCGAACTTGAAGAGATACTTATTCAGCACAAAGGAGAGAAAGCTTTTGATACCATGAACCATAATGTTTTGTTACAGAAATTTCATCTGTTGGGCTTCCGAGGCTCCTTTTATGATATTCTCGAGAGTTGTCTGTAGGAACGCGCACAAGTTGTCAGATTAATCTGCCAAAACGAACATAGCAGGAGGCTGCCACTGATGGCAGGTGTACCCCAGGAGTCAATTTTATCTACATTGCTCTTTTATTTATATACAAATGACTTGAGTTCGATAGTATCTAACTTGTCAATTTTCTAGAACGCGAATGACCCAGTTTTGTTAGCAAAGCCCATTAATTATGAGACCGCGGTGATTTTGTTGCAGAAAAACATAAAGTGAATAAATGGTTTGCTGAGAACAGAATTTCTTTGAACACGAGGAAACCAAAGACTGTGTTTCAGAAATCGTTTAAGAACATCACTTATAGATAAGCCGGTATTTTGCATGAGCATGTTTCAGGTCACTCTCAACAGGTGCAATATGTAAACTCGTACAAATATCTGTGTGCGGTATTCGACGGCTGCTTATGATGGCATGAACACTTCGCTTACGTATGTTCGAAGCTTTGTAAGGTTTCATGTTACTTGTAAATGTCAAATCGTTGGCGCCTTTGGAAGTGAAACAAATTATGCAAGCGCTCCCGTAGAGTGCCTTTAGATATGGCATGACTGTTCATGCTTTGTGTCCTTCCCGTTGGCATGACCGTGTAAATAAGGAACGGCATCACCGTGCACTTAGCTAAGCTTCTTGGAAGGTGCAGTTATATTCGAAACGTCATTCCATTTTATCTCAATCATCTCAGTTATGATTCTTGTTCATTTTTGGTATGGAGTTAAAGAGGCTACGTTCATATTTTTGCTAACTTGTTGCAACAAGCCGTCGGAAACCAGTGAAATATATATGGAATCTCAATCTGGGTATGGAGACAGGTCCCAGCGAAAGCTATCCTGCTGCTACAAGTGAGAAGTCCAACGGATGCAAACCTCAGAGCGCAGAACAGAAAATCCGAATACGAATTAGGTACAGAAGCTGCTCAAAAAGGACAACACACATTGCCGCTTTGCCATGCTATGGTTGCTCTTGTCATCTGGACCACGTGCCCCTGGTGTACCCCTATACCACAAGTTCTCAAAGCGTCAGCCAGCACGGAACTGTACCTTTTGCAGTTTCGGAAGAGCTGTCTGAGCGGTTTGCGCTAGCAGTGCTTGTTCTTTGTATCTATCCTGCATGAAATCCGGGTACATGGGAGGCTTTTCGCCGTGCTGTGGCGAAGTGGAGCTTGACGGCGCAGTTGCGCGCCAGGTCGCGGGTCGCGGCCGCAGCGGGAGTTGGTGCCGCCGTTCGGCATGTTGGCCCGGAGGAGGTGCGCGTTGACGATCAGGCCGACATTGTCTCCTTTGAGGCACTGGCAAAATACCTACACCATAACCAGGACCTGCCGGCTGTGGTTAGGCCACTTGTCAGATGAGCGCTGAATACAGTTTGCAAAACGTCCATTTCTTTACGTCCAAAATAACGGAGGTGTTAAGTAAAGGTCGACATTTGTGGAATTGTTTATGTGGCTTAGCGCTCAAAGCAAAAAACGATATGCTTCAACTTCATATTTTTGGCTTAATCATTAGCGAATGACACCTGCATACTTCTGCCTTCAATAAGTAGTTCATGTAGTTCGCGCTATCAATGCCACTAATACTTTGCTTGATGTTATCATGAAGGCTCCACTGCGTACCTGATGTGAGCTGTGTTGCAGGAATATGAGTGCAAATGCAGATTTAATCGCAATAGCACGGTTGCTCTTCGAGTCGCGTGAATACGCTACTAAAAGCCAACGTTTCAAAAGCAACAGTTATGTTCGATTATGAGCTGAAACATGGTGCCGGCAAAACCAAAGCAAGCAAAGTTCCCTGATGGGTTTGCCTTAAATGAGTGAAATTCCGAACTCACCCTAAAACGACCGAAGCTTCCACTGTTCACATTTGCTGCAATACGGATAGTTAAATGATTAAAAAATTATGTACGCCCTTCGACATAAATTTTCAGCATACACGGCTTGCTTTCAGCCCTGTTGTGGGACGTATATGGCACGCCTGACGCGCGGGTTGTATGCAGTATCCTGAAAAGGGTTGAAAACATACATTTCCACACACACGTTCTTAGACCAAGACTAACTTATGCTTAAAATGAAACCAGACGGCGAACATGTTACATCCTCTGGAACTGCCTGCAAGGAGCGAAAAAAGACACCGAAAACCTGCACTTGAGCAGCAGGAAGCCATTCTGCTCAGCTTACACTTGGTGGTCGAAAAGAAGGTCGCCGCAGGAGCGGAGTCGGCCGCCAGAAGAAAAAGAACTGCTTGGCACCTCATCAGTTAGTCACACCTCGTCGAGCTGAAAGTTCCTCGAAATAAACGTTCTTACTCACTCTCTTTAGTGTCAAGTGGACACAACCACGCCAAAGGAGCGCCGACTTCCTGAGCTGGAGAGAAGGGATGGCAGTATGAGACATCTGACTGCTCCGTCGTGACGACGGTCTTCAGCTACAACTGACTTACTAAGCCGCAGAACGGTTGAATATTAGTCATGGTGACGGCTGCGATAATGCCCCCGATGCCAGTCGTCCAATCACGCAAGAAGTGCGGGACGCCGTGCTCCCTTTAACCTCAGATATCAGATACGGTGTAAGGAATACTTACTGCACGGTGAATGAACGACGTCTGTACTCTCATCGGGTTTATTAAACAGAATATTACAATTCAACGAGAACCCCCAGTGCGAAGATAGAGCAATTGCCAACAGGTCACTGCATAAACACCACCACCACCGCCATCGAAATCCTATCAAGGATCCAAAAAATGCCTGGCCGACCTCTCTGAAGTAATAGCTCTACAGACTGAACAGAAAAAGGCGGAAAGCTTTGTAGGAAGCTTGGGTTTCATAGAAATAACTTAAGACCAAAATGTTACGTTCAGCTCTTCACTATCGGAAAGCGGTTCGGAGAGCAACGTGGAATATCAGGTGCAAAAATCGTAAGTCAGGAAAAGCCGCGTTAAAGATTTTGCTTTATTTTCGATTCAGCCTGCTCCAGAAGGTTGTCGAATGGCAATTGTTGCTTCGCGTTTTTGCATTTTGTCGATGTACAGTCAGTGATCAATAATGGAGAGATCACGGGAACGATGGCAAAGCTGTTTGTTAGCGCTATCTGACGGAGCGTGCCTGTTGTCGAGAAATGCTCAGCACGCCCTTCCGAATATCCTGGCCTGTTCGTACGCGCAATTTAGTCGGGCATGTTTTTTTCGAGAGCAGAAAAAAAGCTATTGTAGGGTGTCAGGGCAAGCAAGCTAGCCCGCGCGAGCAATTTTATCAGTACAACTGTATATCGTAAGCCACTACCGCTGCACAAAGTTTGCGAGTATAGATCTGCACGAATAATGAGTGAAAAGCGAATATGGCAAAAATTACGCGCAGAGCTCTACGTTCCGTCATCTTTCGTGGACTTTAACAAAATGATAAGCGCAGGCACGGACTTTCACAGCACACACTGGTCAGCGCGAAAAATTTTGGGAGCGCCACCAAATCACTGATTACGTGTGAAAGTGCGATAACACTGAGCCTCGTTGTGCGCCCTAATGCACTACCACATAGGCGACATTCAACTAAGGCTTTGCACACATTTCATTTCATAGATGCTCATGCATGTGTTGGTTGACGGTTTCGATTCCGCAAAAAATATGGTGCTCATGTAAGGATGGTGAGATCATGTGAAGACCTTTTTCGGAGCGAGGGAAAAACCAGCCACTGCGGAGAGAGCCAAAGGAACACCATCCGGCGGGGCACACGTTGCCCTCTGGTGCACCATGTAGGGTGTCTGGCGCTGGGGCGCCGCCACGTACTTCGGCGGCGACTGGTGCTGGTAGCGCAGGCTGTCGTAGCCGCCCGTGTGTTGCATGTGTCCGGCGGCAGCAGCCCCTGCTGCGTCGTGCGTCTGTAGCTGTTGCTGCGGCTGCTGGGCGACCGACATGAGGGGGGTGTACGTCATCTCATTGTCGCTGCCGAAGCAGTTGGATTTTCGAAGTCGTTCTCTAGCGTCGTGTTCGGTTCCTCCGCCCCGCAGCTTAGAGACGAGCATCACCGCCCTCTTGCTGCGTCCCAGCTCTCCGCCGCCGCGATGGTGTCGAGCTGGAGCTGGTAAGCCTCCCAAGGGCCAGTGCCATCAAAAGTTGGTAACTCCGCCGCCATCCCCAACGGGCAGGCCGGACGTGACACACCTGCGGTGGGCACACCAAGGTCGGACTGTGAAGCCACCCCGACGACCAAGGGTGCGGATTCCATAGTGTTGATGGAACCCACCCGCCCACCGCGGCTCGGGTAAGTCGGTACAGAATGCCGGGACCCTTCCTCGACCGCCTCCATTAGACTGCGAAGCCAGCCCGACGATCACGGGTGCGGATATCATGGTGTTGATGGAAGGCACCAGCCCAACGCGGTTCGGGTCGGTCGGTACAGCATGCCGGGACCCTTGCTCGACCACCTCCACTGGAATGCAAAGCCAGCCCGACGACCACGGGTGCGGATTCTACAGTGTTGATCGAAGGCAACAACCCACCGCGGTTCGGGTCGGTCGGTACAGCATGCCGGGACCCTTGCTCGACCGCCTCCATTGGACTACGAAGCCAGCCCGACGACCAGCGGTGCAGATTCCATGGTGTTGATGGAAGCCACCAGCCCACCGCGGTTCGGGTCGTTCTGTACAGCATGCCGGGACCCTTGTTCAACCGCCTCCATTGGACTGCGAAGCTAGCCCGACGACCACGGGTGCGGATTCCATGGTGTTGATGGAAGGCACCAGCCCACCGCGGTTCGGGTCAGTCGGTACAGCATGCGTGGACCCTTGCTCGACCGCCTCCATCCTCGCCCCTACTCGGTCCAACCGCCGATTGAGGCGCTCATAGGGCGGCCTCCAGCGACGGGGAAAGGGGCAGGCCGCTGTAACATCCCAGATCACCGGGGCCGACTGCCGCACCGAGTGCCGCGTCAGCTGGAGATTGCCCACCATCCTCGGCCTCCTCCGCAGCCTTTTTCCGAGCACGTGTGAATGTCATCCCACCGCTGCCAACAAAAAGAAACGGGACGACGGTCCCGCCCAAAGGAAACCACACCGAGTCGGAGAGAGCCAAAAGAACACCCTCCAGCGGGGCCCACGTTGCCCTCTGGTGCACCAAGTAGGGCGTCTGGCGCTGGGGCGCCGCCACGTACATCGGCGGCGACTGGTGCTCGTAGCGCAGGCTGTCATAGCCGCCCGTGTTTTGCATGTGTCCGGCGGCAGCAGCCCATGCTGCGTCGTGCGTCTGTAGCTGTTCTGCTGGGCGACCGACATGAGGGGGGTGTACGTCATCTCCTTGTCGCTGCCGAAGCACTTGGATTTTCGAAGTCGGTCTCTAGCGTCGTGTTCGGTTCCTCGGCCCTGCAGCTTAGAGACAAGCATCAACGCCCTCGTGCTGGCGTCCCAGCTCTGCGCCGCCGCGATGGTGTCGAGCTGGAGCTGGTAAGCCTCTCAATGGCCAGTGCCATCAAAAGTTGGTAACTCCGCCCCCATCCCCAACGGGCAGGCCGGACGTGACACACCTACGGTGGGCACAACAAGGTCGGACTGCGAAGCCACCCCGACGACCAAGGGTGCGGATTCCATAGTATTGATGGAAGGCACCAGCCCACCGCGGTTCGGGTCCGTCGGTACAGCATGCCGGGACCCTTGCTCGACCGCCTCCATTGGACTGCCAAGCCAGACCGACCACCGCGGGTGCGGATTCCATAGTGTTGACGGAAGGCACCAGCCCACCGATTTCGGGTCGGCCGGTACAGCATGCCGGGACCCTTGCTCGACCGCCTCCATTGGACTGCGAAGCCAACCCGACGACCAAAGGTGCGGATTCCATGGTGTTGATGGAAGGCACCAGCTCACCGCGGTGCGGGTAGGTCGGTACAGCATGCCGGGACCCTTGCTCGACCGCCTCCATTGGACTACCAAGCCAGCCCGACGACCACGGTTGCGGATTCCATTTTGTTTGTGGAAGGCACCAGTCCACCGCGGTTCGGGTCGGTCGACACAGCATGCCGGGACCCTTGCTCGACCGCCTCCATTGGACTGCGAAGTCAGCCCGACGCCCACGGGTGCGGATTCCATGGTGTTGATGGAAGGCACCAACCCACCGCGGTTTGGGTCGGTCGGTACAGCATACCGGGACCGTTAATCGACCGTCTCCATCCTCGCCGCTATTCGGTCCAACCGCCGATTGAGGCGCTCAAGGGTGGCCTCCAGCACCGGGGAAAGGGGCAGGCCGCTGGAACATTCGAGATCAGCAGCGACGACTGCCGTGCCGCGTCAGCTGGAGATTGGCCACCATTCTCGGCCGCCTCCGCAACCTGTTTCCGAGCGCGTGTGGATGCCCTCCCACCGCTGCCACGAAAATAAAACGGGACGACGGTCCCGCCCAAAGGAAACCACACCTAGTCGGAGAGAGCCAAAGGAACACCACCTGGCGGGGCCCAATCTTTATCGTCGTCTGCGCGCGCTCTCTCCTCAGCACGCTCCCCGCTCCCCCTGTTCTACCGCCCAGGACACGTGGCTGTCTTACGCCATGCCCTGGGCGTGTATTCCCGTAACAATATTATATATATATATATATATATATATATATATATATATATATATATATATATATATATATATATATATATATATATATATATATATATAAACGGAATAAAGTTGACAGAGGATGGAAAAAGTAATTGTCGTTACTAGATCGTAATTTTTTCCGCCGTGTTTCAACTCTATTCGGTTTATGTTGTCTGGTGAGGCCGTTCTGCGTGGGGGATTTGGCCAGGTCTCAGGTTAGGTCTGTAGGCCAAGTTAATGTGCATTTGAGGGTGCGTTTGGCTCAGGTATGTCGCTGACCTCCCCGAGTGGAGGGTCGGCAACCTGGTTTGCCAGCTTGCCCACCCAAAGCTTGCCGCTAGAAAATTTTCGTAAAAATGGAATTGACATCATCCCTGTGGCTCTCGTGCTGATCGGTGAGGGAACGATCAAGATGAAAAGCTCCAAGGTCCTTCAGCAGGAGCTAAGATCTCTCACTATCCACTACTTCCAGATCTCTGAGGTGCGACCGTTCGGGCGGAGAGGCATTGTTTGCAGGTCCACTGACATTGATTGTGTCACAGACCTGCTCCAGTGCAAAATTTTTCAGTCATTAGCGGTTAAAGCCTTCATCCCGGAACAGCTCGCATGTTCCAAAGGTATTGTTCGTGGCGTGGACCCAGCATCTTCCCCGCAGGATATACTGGGGGAGTTTCAGGATGTAGGTGTGGGGGTTCTTTCTGTCTACCGGTGCAGTAGAGAATTCAATGGTGTGCGTGTTGCGACACAGTTAGTTATCACTACGTTTGCTGGTTCCTCCTGTCCTTCTGAACTCAAGGTTTGGCCGATAGTGTATCGTGTGGACCCTCTACAGCCCCGTCCTCTTCAGTGCAACAACTGTTGGCGTTTCGGTCACAGTGGTAAAGCGTGTAAGTCGGCGACCCGCTGCCGTGTTTGTGGAGAAGGGCATTCAGATGACAGCTGCGCCTCTGATCAGCCCCAGTGTTGCCTATGCAAGGGCAACCACTCAGCTGATGATGTCAACTGCTCGAAACGAGCCGACGAACAAAGCCTGCTCGATATCATTCAAGCGAAACGATAATCGAGAGCAGATGCTTATGCACTTCTGGATCGGAGGGATACTACATATGCCAGCCGTGCGCGAAGCTCTGTTGCTGATATACCGTCAAGTTTGACTACTTCAATAGTGTCCTCAGTAGAACAGGCTCTTTCTGTGGTGGTCGAGCGAATGCTGGGCAGTTTCACCGAGGCTCTATCTCAAATTGTTGCTGGACAATCTCTGCCTACTGAATCACATGTTTCGGCGGCTACGCCGGCATCACTCCCAAGTGCTGCTAGTAAGAGTCATTCCATGTCGCCTCCTACCGTGCCCCAAGTACCGCCTGCCAACAGCGCTCCTGACAGTGTCGCTCACGTAGATACTTGTAGCATGGACGTTGAAATGCTCACCACTTCCCAGAAACGTCGAGCTTCTTCCTCACCCTCGAAGTCAGCTGTTCCGCAAGTCAAAGCAAAGAAAGGACCCCCCAAATTAATTCCCCAGACTGATGTGCTGAAGGAGGCTGTTGATGCCTCTTTAACCAGTTGATAATCATGGCGGGTCTAAAAGTTATGCAGTGGAATTGTCGCTCCGTATTTTCTTCTTTACCGGATCTTGAATTACTTCTTCATAAACATAATCCAGATATTGTGATTTTACAAGAAACGTGGCTCTCTCCACTTAAATCATTCACATTTAAAAAATTTCGTGTTTTCAGGGTAGATCGCGTTAATGGCAGGGGTGGTGGGTTAATAACTATGATCTCTACGAAAATATGTCACCGGGCATCAATCTCGCAGACAGTTAAGCCCCCTGACTGTGAGTTGTTGGCGGTTGAAATCTCCCTTCCACAGTGCGCCAAAGTCACTACTGCTAACGTCTACTTCCCAATCGGTGTTCACAGGACAGACTGTTTGGATACCTTACTGAGCGGCGCAAACAGCACAGTCATCGCAAGAGATTTTAATTCGCACCACAGTGTCTGGGATAGTCGCTCTGACTCCTGCGGCCAGCTTCTGCGGTCCTGGATGTCAATGAATGCAGTGCGCTGCTGTAATTCCGGAGCAGTAACCTTTATGCGAGGAGGATCCCGTTCAATCATAGATTTAACATTAGCATCTCGTGAGGTTGGCGTATTTGCATGGTCAACTGAAGACTCAGGTACATCTAGTGACCACTTTCCAATAACCTTTTCTATTATATCCTCGCCTATCAAAAAAGGTGGTGCAACCATGAAATTTGTAAACCACATTATGTACAAAAAATTGATATCTGCCTCACTCCCCTCCATAGTTAGCTCAGGTGGAGCACAAAGAGCTCAGCGGACAATTACATTTCAGCAAGATGCTGCTGAGAGCTCTGTATTCTCGGTGTGCACTACTGCTCCTGCCAGACAGCCGTCTCCTTGGTGGACGGAGGAGTGTGAGAAAGCTTAACGTCGTAGAAAAGCAGCCTGGAAAAGCCTTTCCTATAATCAGAGCCCAGCTAATTGGATAAATTATAAGTTCTCCTCTGCATGTTTCAAAGGAACTCTTAAAAAGGCAAAGGAGGATTATAATCAAAATTTAAACACGTATCTCTCAAAACCCCAGAATAAGAAGGCTCTCTATAGATTCATGGCGCAGAATAACAGCTCTCCGGCCTCCAATCGCATAACGTCAATGGTAATGTCTCCGCAGGAGGCTAAGCAAAACCTTGAACGCATCGCGCAGGGGCTGGCCTTACGTTTCCAGGTACAGAAAGCAGAACCTTTGCACACTCTCACCCCCAGCTCGAACTATCCTGAGGTCGACGTGTCGGAGCTCCTGCAAATTGTTTCCTCGATGCACTCTGCTGCTCCGGGATCTGACGGGATTACTGTGGGCATGTTAAAGATTTTAGCGCACGACTTTCCAACTCACCTTCTAGATATTGTAAATGCGTCATTGGAAATCTCTTGGATTCCTCAGAGTTGGAAAATTGCGAAAATAATTTTACTTTTAAAAAATGCAGACAATGGATTTCAAATAGACAATATTCGGCCGATTGCTTTAACCTCAAATTTAGTAAAGCTAATAGAAAGAGTAGTACACAGTCGCCTCGCAAAGCATGTTCATCATATTAACGGCCTCAGCCCCGCACAGATTGGCTTTCGTCGCGGTTGTTCCATATCATCATCATCATCATCATCATCATCATCATTTATTGTCCCTTAAAGGCCCCTGTCGGGGTATTACATAAGGGGGGAGCGTATACAAGGTTGATGTGGAAAAACAAAGGTCACAAAAATATAAGAATGCAATATAGGAACATAAAGAGAAGCAAGGAACGCGAATAGTTGGAACGGTGCATGTAAAAAATGCCTTTAGGCCACAAGCACCACACACGTCGGCGAGAGGTTAGGGCAAAAAAAAAACATGTCAACCCAGGTGATCTAACAACATCGCCTTAAACCTTGTCGCATCGTGCACATTTGTTAGTGAGTCGGGCAGAAGGTTCCATTCTTCAATTGCGGTCGGAAAGAAGGACTTGTTGAAAGCATTGGTGGAGCCATGAAGTTGTTGGACGCTATTTGAATTAAAAAGGCGGCGCGATGTACGAAAGGGAGGAGATATGAGGGAACCACGGAGATAGGGGAAATTGAAGTATAACTTATGGAACAAGCAAAGGCGCGCAACTTTTCGTCTGAGAGCTAAGGAAGTGAGGTCAAGTGATGATTTAATGGAACTTACGCTGGAATGAAAGTCGTATGTTGACGATATGAAGCGTGCTGCACGGTTCTAGACGGCTTCGAGCATGTTAATTAGGTAGGACTGATGAGGACTCCAGATCGCGGATGCATACTCCAGCCTACTGCGGACAAAAGTTTCATATGCCAGTTTACGTATGTTAGCGGGGGAAGAGGGAAGTGATCTTCTAATAAAACCAAGTGTACGTGAAGCGTCGGCCGTGATTTTTGTAATATGATCAACCCAAGTTAATTTGCTATTGATTGTGATGCCAAGGTAACGATAAGATTCAACTTGCAATAGGTCCTCAGAAAATAAAGAGTAAGGATAAGTTAAATTGGAGCGTTTCCGAGAAATTTGCATAAAACTGCACTTCCTAATGTTCAGTTCCATCATCCACAAAGAGCATCAATTTTCGATGAGCTTCAGATCGTTTTGGAGGGCAGCTTGATCGTCTTTAGTATTTATACGGCGGTAGATAAGGCAGTCATCTGCGAAAAGACGGATGGTGGATGAGATGTTGTGTGGGAAGTCGTTAATAAATATTAAGAAGAGAAGCGGACCCAACACAGACCCCTGTGGTACTCCGGAGGAGACGGAAGTAGAATTTGAAGGAAGTCCGCCTATTACGGTGAACTGAGAGCGAGCTGTGAGAAAATTGTGAATCCAGTCTAAAACAAGTGGGTGAAGGTGAAGACCTGAAAGTTTGAACATAAGACGTTAATGTGGGACACGGTCGAATGCTTTGGAAAAATCAAGATAGATGACATCGGTTTGGAACAAAGAATCAAGGTTTAAGTGAAGGTCCATGGTAAACTCAAATAACTGTGATTCACATGAAAAGCCGTGACGAAAGCCATGCTGATTTTTGAAGAAAAAGGAGTTGGAATTGAGGTGGGATGCAATATGCGAGTATATAATATGCTCAAGAAATTTACATGGTATGCAAGTTAATGAAATAGGACGATAATTCGACGGGTCGCTCCGGCTGCCAGCCTTGAACACAGGAATGACTTTGTTAATTTTCCAGTCACTAGGTATGGAACTGTTCGCAAGAGATTGATCAAAGATTATTTTTAGAAAATAAGAAGATACATTTTTTGTAGCTTTTAATATTTTGGCAGTGAGGTTGTCAGGCCCGGCAGCACTGGATAACTTTAGTTTGTCTATCAGAGCACAAATGCCAGCAGTAGTGATGTTGATAGGTGCCATAGCAGAAAAGTTTAAAAAATCTTTGTGTGCTGTATTCCAGGCAGGTTCATGTGTGAAGACTGATGTAAAATAAGAGTTCATGACGTCAGATCGAGGTTCTGGAGGCACCTGTGAACCATCAGGATACAAAAGGGTAATGCAATGAGTGTTGCCTGATTTGGGTGATACCATCCGCCAGAATTTCTTTGGGTTTGTTAGTAAAATGCCATACAGATCATTGTGGAAAAACTTTCTTTTTGTACACCTTAGGAGACGCGTGTAATCCTGCAGGCACGAGAAATATTTTGTCCATTTATAAGCCAGTGCAGTTCTGTTAGCTTCACGAAAAAGACGCTTTTTCTTTTGAGAAAGCCTCCTTAAGGAGTACCAGGGCTTGTTGGAGTCACCGCGAATGCATATCAGCGGAACATAGGTTTCGACCAGATTTGAAAGTTTGTTTTTGAAAGTTAGCCAGTTTTCTTCGACAGACCTATTAGATGCAGACTGCTTGAAATGAAGAAAAAAGTTCTCAAGCTCCGAGTTGATACAGGCGAAGTCTCCCCTTTTATAATCGCGAATGAACTTAACAGAGCGCTGCCGTTGGGGAAACGGGAGTGATAGGTTGAAAATAACTGTGTTGTGGTCACTGAAACCGTCAGTGCTCGATATGTATTGGATGAGTTCGGGGCTAGATGCAAAGACTAAGTCAAGGGTGTTACTGCCACGTGTAGGGAAGTTTACTGCTTGGGTGAGGTTAAATGTCATGACAACGTCAAGGAAATCTTTCGCTTGACGAGAAGATGTGCTCAAGTTTCCCGAATCGATGTCAGGGAAATTAAAGTCACCGCAGAGGATGTAATTGGCTTTAGGAAAACGGGTATTAAGAACGAGCAGAACCGAGTAAAAATCGGCAATAAAGGAACTGTCACTGTCAGGAGGGCGATAACATGCAATAACTATGCATGTGCTTGTGGAAAGGGTAATTCTGATACAAAGAATTTCCTGGCAGGGATGAGTCATGAGAAGAGAAGAATTAAGACTGGTTTTAATAAAGACTAAAACACCCCCACCCCTGCGCGAGGCCCTATCACGTCTGTAGATGAAAAACGGTTTATTGTTGTCAAGCAGTTCCTCGTCTGAGATATTATCGGAGAGCCACGATTCTGTAAATATGGCAATATCGGTGCCGTGATCGTCAAGAAAGGCTTCCACTGACTCTCTCTTCGGAAGATAGCTACGAATGTTTGCTAAAACAAAAGCCATAGTTTCACAAACATGTGACGGTGACGGAGGCAAAAGTGGCTGATGGTGGGAGGGAAGCCTTGAAACAGACAGTGACCGCTATGACCGATGCTCTACCACGGAATCTGTATCCGCATCGTAGACGAACTGCTTATCGCCCATGGTTAACCTGTCATATCTAACTTTGTATTTTAAACCACATTCCTTGCCGAACGCACGAAGTTTCTTTTGAGCTGTACGCACGCGCACTGAAAAATCTTCACGGATTGAAAAGCCAGTTTCTTTGAGCTTAGGGCCAGCAGAAAGGATTTTGCATTTATCTTTAAAATGCGAGAATTTGACCATTATTGGCCGTTGTTTCCCTTGCTCGAAGCGGCCTAAGCGATGCGCTCTTTCAATGTTGGCGGAATCGATTGATGTGCTTAACTTATCTATGCAGAAAGAACTGTGTCCGCGCATGTGGATCTCGAGAGCCGAATACGACTCTCAATGCGCCAGAGAGAAGTTTCGGCCTTGGTGACGCTTGACGTTGCGAAGGCCTATGACAGCGTGGAGCACACAGTCCTCATTAACAATCTTGCTCAACTACAACCACCGCATTACCTCTACGCCTGGATTTGTGAATTTCTAAAAGATAGATTTTTCTTCTGTACAGACGGATCTTTTTGTTCTAATACCTATGGTCAATCAAGAGGTGTGCCGCAAGGCTCTGTTCTTTCTCCGCTGCTTTTCAACATATTAGTTCGGGACATCCCCATTCATCCTAACGTTACAGTTTATGTATACGCAGATGATATAGCTTTTTTCGCATCAGCAAAGGATATTCATGTGCTCTACGGGTATTTGCAGGCATATCTGAATGCTCTTGAAGTCTGGTTGGACCAAATCTATTTATCACTTAATGTCAGCAAATGTGGCGTGTTGGTATTTCCACCCGACGCTCCTATGTACATCTCGCTAGCCTACCGCTCCACTCCAATTCCGCACGTGGAGTCGGTTAAATGCCTAGGTGTTACTTATGACCCAAAATTTGGACTGGCGACACCATATTAAGAATAATGCTATTAAAGGGGAACGTGCACTGGGCCGTTTGACCCGAGTTGGCAATAAAAAGTTTGGCATGCGTCGTGACACGCTATACTGTTGCTCTATAAGGCTTACATGAGACCGATTCTGGAATTTGGTTGCCCCTTGTTCTCTGGTAGCGCGAACTACAAGCTGCAGCCATTAGCCTTACTGGAAAGGCGTGCCCTACGGCTATGCCTCGGGCTCCCAAAATCAGCTTCCAACACTGTCCTTTATCTGGAAGCCCGTATCCCCAACCTCTATTCCCGCTTCCAACTTCTAACAGTGCGTACTTTCCTCAAGTCTTTTGACCCGGCCCCAGGCGTTAGTATTCCAATTTTTGTATCCCAACCACACCTTTTTTTGACTAATCACTGGCCACGTTATCAGCTTCCGCAAGTTAGGTTCACGCAGAATCTGTTAGCTCCGCTTCAGGTTGATCTGATCTCCTTCCAACGAGTTGCTGACACGCAGGCTGATCCCGTCTTCTATTACGACTTTATTTTCCCGTCCCATGCGAAGCATATGCCCGCACATACCCTAAATGGTCTTCTTTCTGAACACCTACAGAATTTTCCACATCATACTGTTCTCTCCACTGATGCCTCCGGCAGCTATGAGAAGGCGGCGATTGGCTTATATTCGCTGGATCTAGCTTGGAGCTACTCCGTTCGTATCCCTGATTATACTCCTATATTCTTCGCAGAGTTTTTGGCCATTGGTTTGGCTCTTCTCAAAATTCCCAGACATGTCACACGGGTTCTTATTCTTACAGACTGCCTTTCAGTTATTGTCTCTCTCCAAAATTCGGAAAAATTTTTCTTGACTCATTCACTTAGGTTTTTTTGTTCCGAGCACAGTGCGCGAGATACAGTGCGCGAGATCCGTTTGGTCAGGGTACCTGGGCATTCAGGCGTCTATTTTAACGAGGTGGCTGATTTATTGGCAAGGTCAGCTCTCAGTGCACCTGTAATATATCCCGTCCCTCACCTCATTGTTAGCAGCTTCACGTTTCCAGCGGTTACAACATATTTCAGCCACTTTGAGTGATCCGTTGCTCAATACCGTGGACTTTCGACACCTAAAGTACCCATGGAATATCCGGTGGTGTAAGTCAAGGCTTTGTGAAGTGTCCATGACGCTCCTGCGATGTAGAATCCCTCACTTAAACTTGTACTTATGCAGGTGCGGGTTCGCTGCGACAAACCTTTGTGTATCATGTGGGCAAGTTGAATCAATCGATCATTTTCTCTTCTCTTGCCGGCGGTTCGCGGTTCAGAGAAAGCAATATCTGGAGGTTCCTCTTTCGAGACTAGGACTGCCTCTGCCTCTTACAGTTCTATCGTTCGGTGCGAGCGCCAAGGGATTCCCGTTAAGCAGTGTATGCGGCTACCTTCACGATTACATAAGTGCAACTAATCGATTATCTTGTTAGCTATATACAAAATTCTTTCGCATGTCCAAAAAAGGCTTGATTGATTCTATTCCAGATGACTCATAACTCTTGAATTCATTTTATTTTTCCATTTTTTTTTATCTTGATTCAGTCTTCTGACGTTTCCTTCCCCGCGCAAATGCTTCATTGGCATTCTACTCTATACCTTGGCCAATCCCCCCCACGTGGGTATGTGCCATATTATTTGAGGAGAAGAAGAAGAAGGAAAAGCACGTGGGAGCGCAACAGCGGTGAATTCTTCCTCATGAACAGAAAAGGGATGAGAGTTTTGATTTCAAAATTATAAGAATAATAATAAAGAGAGGGATTAAATAATAATGATTAAATCAAAATGTAATAATTGATAGAAAAGAAAAGTTTGTAACACTTAGCAAGGCAGTCGGTGAGATTCTATCAGGAAATTTAGAACAGCGGTACACACAGATCTGTGGCTGAACCCAAATGTGGTGGCGCCAAATGATAGCAAGAGCGGGCTGCTCAAATTAAGGCCAAGATGCTGCAATGGCTCCTCCAGCAACTTTTTTCTCAGAGAGTTGAATCGGCGACAATACAGCCAAAAATGTTCCATAGATTCAGGCTCACGGCAAAATGCACAAAGGGGAGAGAGCGCCAAACCCGACTTGTGTAAATAGAAATTTAGAGGGGGATGAGGCAGCGCAGCCTCGTCAGTGATACTTCAAGCTGCCGAGTGCAACAAATTTTTTTGTTCCAATAATATTTAAGTTGCTCATCATCCGCCGATGTTAAAAGTGTTGTGTCTTGCGTGCTTAAAAACGGACGTCGCCGAAATCTAGATGCTGTAACATAGGCTATAGCCGGGATGATTGGCAACACGGGGCTGTTGAGGGAAGCCTTTGCGAGGTTGTCAGCAATCTCATTTACTGTCACACTGCTGTGGCCGGGAACCCATACTAAATGAACAAGGCTCAAATGCGGAGAAAGTAGGGATAAGAAAGTGTTAAAATGGGACCATCAACATGTGCAGCGATGGACGAACACAAAGATAAAGAATCAGTAATTACTGCAACAGCTGTAATAGAGGGGTCTAGCTTGCGTAGAGCAAGTACAACTGCTAGAAACTCTGCTTGAAAAATAGGGGTGAAATATGGAAGCCGCAGTGAAAAGGACCAGTCTAAATGCGAGCAAAATATTCCCACACCTGCTTTTTCATTGCATTGCGATGCCAGTGGCTATTGCTATATCTGTAGGTAGGGTCCTCAGATGATCTTCTAGTAGACCATTTAGAATACTCGGTGGCAAAAGTTCTGCATTTTTTTGGGAATATGTCGTCGAAAACAATGTGGATAGCGGGCCCATTGCGAAGCGCAGGAAGGATATCATAAATGTTTACATCTAAAGGCTGAAGTAATCTTTGCACAAACACTACCTGAGGGGAATTGAAACGAGACCAGGGGACACCAAAAAAGGAGGTCGGCTGACAACAGAAAATGCTTTGAGAACGGTGAAAATGGGATTCATAGATCCTGAGGTAAGTTTGCACAGTTAAAAATTGAAGTCATGATAAGAGAGGCGGAATGCGGGCTTCAAGGTACAGCAAATTGGTAGCCACAAATTTTGGAAGGCCGAGGCACATGCGAAGTGCTTCCCTCTCTAAAAGGACGAGAGGACAAAGTTTATATGTAGCCGAGCCTGAAAACCACACTGATCCAAATTCTAAAATTGGCCTGACATACATTATGTAGATCATTAATAGCACATCGCTGCGCATGCCGTACCGGTGATGACATAATCTCCGTAACATGCCCACGGCACGAGCCCCTTTCGTCAAGACGTGGTCAATGTGATGACGCCAGGTGAGTTTGTTGTCATAAAAGACCACTAGGTATTTTAGTGATTCAAACTGTGGTATTATTTTTAACTGGCAAGTGAGAGAGACCACTACAGGAGTGTATAGAGGGAAAAGAAGGGTGGCGCACATGCCAACATTTAACTTCAGGTGTAATGCGCTCAACCAGCGCTCAGGTGTATTCAAATATGACTGCAACAGACCATACAGGGAATGTATATCCGGCGCAGCAGCAAAAAACGCAATGTCGTCCGCATAGACGTAAGTGCGTACATGGCGGTGGAGAGGAATTGAGCTCAACAGAATATTAAAGAGCACAGGAGAAAGAACAGCTCCTTGCGGTACACCTCGCGTTTGTCTGTACCTCTCTGAATGAACACCATTATGAACGCGAAAGAATTCCCTCTAATAAAGAAATGCAGATTATATATGCAACTATATAATCTGGAAATTGAAGAGACTGTAGCTTATGTATCAGGATGGAGTGTTCTACACTGTCGTAAGCTTTGGCGACGTCTAACGTAACCAAAGCCGCGACCAGGCTTTGACGACGAGCAAGGAGAATTCTCCTCTCAAGATCAGTATGTACATTCCATATCGAACAACGGTATACAATGGCTGACACCCGAATTAGTATTAGTAACACCCTTTCTATCAACTTTACCAAGTTTGATGTTAAGGGCACACGGTAAGGTAAAATTAGAAAAAAAATCGTTTTTTTTTCTTTTGGAATTTTAGAAGTTCAATTCTTTCTACACATGTTCCATGATCGCACTTTCCTCAGAAAGCCATATTTACGGCTGAAAAACGCTTTTTCCGAAACCAAGTAGTGAGCGGCCACGCCCCCTTTCAGGATTAACGTCAATTTTTTCAGCCAAAAAGTCCACCACCTGATTTCAAAACTTGTTTAAAATCAGCTACATATAAAAAATTGTCTGGCAACTATTGTACAGCTCCTCTTTTTTAGCCAAGACAATCCTGAGACGCTTTGCACGTTTTTTCCACGTTTCTGCAACCTTCATGCAGCTGCGTCCTAGTGCTATCCCTTTCGATCAGTATTGTAAATTGTGCCGGTGTTGGTTGCTGCTGATAAGTTGAGATGCCCAGGGCAAATAAGGCCTTCGTCAGGCGTGAATTTCACGGCAACCACTACGCTCATCGTGAAAAAGCAAAAGGATGTCCACGACCGAATGAGATCCCGAACGCCGAACGCGCCAGCTCCTCGACATCGAAGCTTGGACATGGGCGGCATTTGTGCCGCAATTACACCGATTTGTGTGTGCAGAGAGTGCGGTGGAAGTGTTGAGCTCATCGAAATTGTGACAAAACGGGTAGGTGTTGCAAGCGTTTACAGTTTGAACTGTGAAGTGTGTAGTGCCGCACAACGATTTGAGACGTCGAAAAAAACTACTTCTGGCCTCTATGAAGCCAACCTCAGGTTAGTGTATGCCTTGAGGTCCATTGGTAAGGGAATGGCTGCAGGAAATATACTCTGTGCTATGCTAAACCTTCCTAAGCCGCCGACAAAGTTTGCGAAATACAATCAAGAGCTTCTAGGTCACATCGAAGCTGCTGCTCAGGAGTCGATGAAAAGGGCAGCTGACGAAGCTGTGCAGCTGAATGAGGGGGATAAAGACATCGCAGTTGCTCTTGATGGAAGCTGGCAGAAGCGAGGCCATACTTCCAATAACGGCATAGTCTCTGCGACCAGTGTAGACTCTGGGAAAGTGCTGGATGTGGAGGTTTTGTCTAAACGTTGTCCAAAGTGCAGCATCAAGGGTACAAACAGTGACCCCCTTCATAGAGAGGTGTGCCAAAGCAACTACCAAGGCACCAGCGGTGGAATGGAAGTCGCAGGAGCACTGAAAATTTTCGGCAGGAGTGAGGAGCTTCACGGCGTTCGATACGTCAAATACCTTGGGGATGGTGACAGCAAGGCTTTTATGACTGTGAAGGCACAAATGCCATATGGTGATTCCGTTGAAATATCCAAGGTTGAGTGCATAGGGTACGTGCAAAAAAGGATGGGCACAAGGTTACGAAGGCTAAAAAAAGGAAACAAAGCAGGAAAACTCTCTGATGGAAAGAGCATCTCGGGCCGAGGCCGACTGACTGATGCAGTAATAGACAAGCTCCAGACGTACTATGGTTTGGCCATCAGAAGAAATGTAGGAAACCTGGATGAAATGCGAAAGGCCGTTTGGGCAACCTTCTTCCACTTATCGGCCACAGACGATGACCCATGCCATGGACTTTGCCCAAAGGGACCTGATACGTGGTGTGCCTTCAACAGAAGTCAGTCAGAGGGCAAGCCATTTTTCCACAAGGAGAGTTTGCCTGCATCTGTCTTGGAGGCTATCAAACCCATTTATAGGGAGCTATCGAAGGCTGAGCTCCTAGAGAAGTGCCTGCATGGGCGAACTCAAAATGCAAATGAGTTGTTCAACCATGTTGTTTGGGAACGCGCGCCAAAGAATGTGTTTGTTAGGCTTCGGACCCTACGGATGGCAACACTGGATGCTGTTCTTTCATTTAATGATGGTAGCATCGTACGGGCCAACGTTTTGAAGGCGTGTGGATTGAACCCAGGGAGCAACGCCATCAAGTGGCTGAGGGAAGCTGACCATAAGCGCATGTACGTTGCGGACCGAGCAACACGACAGCTTACAAAAGAGGCCCGACAGTCAAAACGACAAGCCGAAAAGCGAAAAAATGACGGCGACAGTGACTACGAAGCAGGGGGCTATTAAACCAATTACTATGGAGTCGTTTCTGCGAATAAAAAATGGTTTTTCACATCTTTTTTCTCTTTACGCTCTATTATCTCAAAACAGTGTTTTTTCTTACAAAGTTACCATTATTTCCAATGCCTTTCAAGACAGACGGCTGATTGTTTTTTTGCAATCATCTACATAAGTGTTGCCAACTACTGAACTAGAATTAAGCAATTTCACTGAGCAGTTATTCTGTTATGAATTTTGAAATGCGCAAAGAAAGGCGAGATTTGTGTACTACCGGAAAAAATTTTATTAAAAATCGAACTTTCAACACATTTCAAATATTCTAATTCAGCAAAAATAGCACAAAATTTGGCAAACATTGATATATGTATTATTAGGCTATTGTTATTAGTTAGTGAGAAACATGTACCTCAACATGGCCTAAAATGCATGGGAAGTATAGGGCTTACCCTGTGCCCTTAAAGAAATTGGCCTGATATTATCCAATTCATAGCCTCCCCCCTGATTTTTAAGTAAAGAGATCACCTTGGACAGCTTCCACTCAGAAGGTATCCAAGCGTGTTTGAGAGAGTAGTTTATTAGGTGCAATAAGGAGTTGAGAGACTCTTCAAAGAGAATCTTGAGCATCTTTGTAGTAACGCCATCAGGACCAGGAGCAGCATCTGGCAATCTCTGGACAACTTGTGAAAGCTCTGATAGATTTACTTGTGAGGCATTATCATTTGGCACGACTGGTGCAAACAACATTGGGCGCAAAGGTAGAAGAGACGAGAACCGCTTTTGCAGACCTGTGGCAATTAATTCAGCCGCCTGGATAGCTTCTTCAGGTGACATAACTAATGACTGAAAATTATGAGAGGACATGAGCTGTTTCCTAGACCATAGAAAAACTAATAGTGCACGTCGGTTGCTCGCCTTTGAAAGATAATCGAAGTGTTCTGAGTCATTTTTCCTTCGCGCGAGAAACTGCGCTTAAAGGTGGCTGCAATAAATTTATAATCACTCCAGTTATTCGGGCATTGGTTATGAAGAAGCTTTTTCCATGCTGCCTTCCTCCGCCTGTTATCTCTTGTAAGTCCGCATTCCACCAGTTCCACCAAGAATTCCCTTTTGTTGGCCTCACCAGGAACTCCGACTTTATGCACCTTATGCACTTTATGCGCCTTCGTCGTCGTCGCCCCTCTGGCTGCGACTTCATTCTTTCACCAGTAAAATCCCATCGTCACCGCTTGGCGCTGTGCGCTGGGAGCGCATCTCCGCCAGCGGGTGAGAAGAAACATCTCCCGTGAAGTCTTCTCTTACACGTGGTGGAGGTGCGCCTTGGATCCCCCGTATCCTCTTTCCTCGCCTCTTCCTAAAGCGGCGTTTCGGTCGCCGCTTGTGCACTCTCACCGTCATGTCCCGAGAGAACGCCGGCAGCCCGGGTTCCTCCCACTCGCCCTCAGCTGCCCCCGCAACTTGGACCGTGAGCAGCCGTCAACGCGACCCTCAGATGTTTGCTGGCCCCCGCGGCAACGTCCCACTCCTTTAATCTCCTGAATGTGTCCTTGTATTTGACAGACGTTGCACGCACACAGTTCTTAAATCATGAGACGGATATTCCCGACTGGCCAAGTTTCAAGCAGCAGTTGCGAGAGATTTTTGGCTCTCCGGCTGTTCAGTCTGACGTAGCCAAGAAGAAGCTCGCTGTCCGCACCCAGCGCCCTGCCGAGTCGTATACTTTTTATATTGAGGATGCGTTTGCTCTCTGCCGGCGTGTCAATGCCGCCTTGACCGAGGCTGACCGTGTTCGCCACGTCCTGAAGGGTATCGGCTCTCTGGCGTTCAATGCGCTTGCCGTCCAAAACCCTACGACCGTCGACGTCATCATCGCGACCTGCCAACGCCTCGATCAGTTGCAATCCATCGGTTTACAACCTGACACGGCTGCCTCCCTTTTGCCCGCCGACTCCGACCTACGTGCCGTAATTCGTGCGCTCATTAGTGCGCTCATTCGTAAGGAGCTTTTCGCACGCAGTTCTGCATGCCTCACCGCACCTGCGCCTCCTGCTTCGTCTCTCCGCTGGTGCTGGCCTTCGCAGCATCCCCAAAGAAGAGTTAGCGTCAGTAGCCTGCTCTCTAGCAGGAGACACCCCTGCTATTCGCTCTACACCCACGCACGCTCAGGTCTCGGCCATGCCACCTGTATTTGGTCCGCCGCCATGCTACCAGGTCAAAGCTTTGGCACTTCCAACCTTAACGCCACCGTTCTACTCGCCCTGGCGCTCCAGCCGCCAGGGCGCAATATTTACCGCTTCTGCCGCCGGCTCCTTCAAAACTAACGTCGCGGGTGTGAAGCCTTCGAAAGCGGCTACACTACTAGCGGTCCCTCTCATCAACGCCGTGCCTTTACTGACTCTTCGGGACGTTCTTCTTCCCTTTCCCCCAGTTCTGCTCCGCCTCGTGGTTATCGCCCCACCAGACCTCGATCTCCTCGCCGTACCGCCGCTCTTCTTCTCCGCTCCGGCGCCTCACCTGCGCTCGGAAAACTAGCTAGTGTAGGTTTTGGAGGGAAAGCTGCATGTTTAGGACACCGACAAGCACCTCCGGAGCGCCCGTCTAATATGGTTTTTGTGTGGGTTGATGTTTACAGCTAGACGCTTTGATTGACACGTGCGCTGCAGTTTCTGTTATTCACGCAGACTTGTGTCCTCGCTTGAGGAAGGTGAAAACGCCCTACGATGGGCCTCCCCAGCTTGGAGCTAACAACGTCATGATTAACCCATTCGCTAAGTGCACTGTCCGGATTTCTTTTCACGGTGCCCGTCACCACGTACTATTTGCGGTGCTTTCTCCTTGCGCTTGCGTTATGATTTTTGGCTGGGATTTCTTGTAATGACCGCATCGTCCACATGAACGAGAGCGACCTATCCTCCGAAGTCCCCGAACCCTGTCATCACCTCTCTGCCGCTGCTGATTCGGTTTTGCCCGTTGGGAGTCAAGATCTTGTAAGGCTTACTTCTGATACCATCGTTCATGGGGATGTCCTCATCGCGCCTTCTGATCGACATCTGATCAGGGGACTTGCCTTGCCGCCTAGCCTGGTTTGGTTTGAAAATGAATCAGCCGTCATCGCTGCCTTGAAGACTTCCCGTGAACCTCAAGTATTACTCAAAGGCATTTCTTTTTCCTGCACGTTGGACATGCACCCGGTTTCTCTCGCCGTGCTTACCGCGCCCTCCTCCCAGTCGCCCCCTTCAGCAGACGTTTCTTTCTCCGTCATCTATGCCACCATCCACATCTCCCGGCGTCGCAACAGCAAGAGTTACTGGACTTGCTTCGCAAGCACCAAGGCCCTTTTGATGTGGCTTCCACTACCCTGTGCAAGAGTCCTGTGGCCGAGCACCACATCGTGACCGAAGGTACCTCGGTTGTTCGCCGCCGCCCGTACTGCGTTTCTTTATCTGAATGCAAAGTCATCTAGGACAATGTGATATGCTCCGTCGAGACATTATTCGCCCTTCCGCCCCTTCCTTATCTTCGCCGGTGGTTTTCGTGAAGGAGGCGGATGGGTCAGTGCGCTTTTGTGTTGATTACTGCGCACTCAACAAAATTACTCGTAAAGACGTTCACCCTATGCCCCGGATATATGACTCCCTCGACTCTCTTCAAGGAGCTAAATACTTTTCCACTCTAGATCTTCGTTCCGGTTACTGGCAGATTCGCATGCATGAAGCAGACAAGGAAAAGGCCGCGTTCGCTACTCCCAACGGCCTGACATCAATATGATGTCAGAGAAATATGATGAAGTGTTAAAAACACTGGCTAGACAAGAGGCAGAGATTAAGGAACTTCGAAAGCGAGTTGTTGTCCTTGAAAGTTGTAGTAACAATGAGGAAGTGAATCATCTGAAGGTCACTGTGAACGATTTGGAGTGGAGGAGTAGACGGCAAAAGTTGGTATTCCATGGCATTTCGGAGTCAGATGGTGAGAATTTGCTTGAAAAAGTGAATGATGTGGCCCACTCAATTGAGCTTCCTGAGCTGTGGGAAGGCGATGTGGATGCCGTACACAGGCTTCCCGCGAAACAAGGCAAAGTTCCAGGTGTGCTAGTTCGTTTCACTTCCCAGAAGCTCAGAGATCAATGGTTTTTGAAAGGCAAATCACTCAGAACGTCTGACTCTGAGGTCTCAATCGTAGAAAACCTGACTCGGTTGAACAGAACGCTTCTCGATTCTGCAAAGAAATGGGCTGATGCGAATGCCTACAAGTATGCCTGGCACCGGAACAACAAAGTGCTTGTACGAAAGGCGAACGGGGAACTGGCACACGTGATTCGATGCGATGACGATTTGAGGGGGCTGTTGCAGTGAGTCACTGCTCTTGATTGTAATTAGTTCCTTCTAGATGGGTGATACTTACCTCTCTCCGAATGATAATAATGAGGTTCAGGGTCAGTCTAACCATTTTTCAGTGCTATGTTTGAATATTTAGTCTGTTCGCGATAAACATGACATTTTACGTGCATTCCTTGAACCGTTTAAATTCATGTTCTCTGTGGTAATGCTTACTGAGACATGGGTCAAAGACAATGTTGATTGTCCTGAGCTGCTCAACTATCAGTCTTACTTCCTAAACAGAACAAGCAGAAGAGGTGGAGGCGTTTCTTTGTTTGTGCTTGATAGTGTTCAGTGTCAAAGGGTTGATGAGATTACTTCGGTTACAGCTGATTATGAGGTGCTCTCAGTTTGTAGCAATAAGAACCTCTTCACTGTTGTGTATCGCCCCCCGAATGGTTGTGTTGAGAACTTTTTTCACTATATGGAGCATGTTTTTCAATTTGCCACTGAATATAATTACACTGTATATATAGGTGGTGATTTCAATGTCGATATGCATGAAAATACACCAAGAAAGTCACGACTATCATTACTAATGGAATCATATTGTCTTGTAAACGTTGTGGCATTACCTACACGCATAACACCCACTACGGCAACACTTCTTGATTTGCTGATTACAAATAACGCAACAAATGTGCTCTCAACCGGGGTTATTAATTATGCTATTAGTGACCACCTGCCTGTTTACATCGTATGTAATAGTGTGCCTGTATTAAAATGAACCTGTAAACAAACAAATGTAAAAATACAGCAGATCACCCCAACCACGTTAGAAACATTTCGACGCAAAATAATGAACGTCAACTGGGAACCAGTTTTTGCTGCATTGACTGCTGACATAGCGTTTAGTTGTTTTCTGAAGATATCCGCTTGTATATATCGTAACAGTTTTCCGTACAAAGATGTAAAGAAACCAAAACGAGCTCGTAAACCCTGGATTACCTCGCATATTCTTCGAATGATTGCCAGGAAAAATTCCCTCTATCAGAAATTCTTACAAAGTCGCAGTCCAGAATCGTGGGCAACGTTCAAGATTTACCGAAACAAACTGAACTTAACTTTAAGAAAAGCGAGGAATGCATATCACCTTAACATGTTCGCTGGTCTGACCGATTAAAAGAAAGTTTGGAATAGGTTGAATCGAGTCTTGAACCCTAACTCTACAAATACAATTGACAGTATTACAATGGAAGGCATTAGTTATAGTGGGCTCGCACTCGCAAATAAGTTTAATAGCTATTTCAGTGGACTTGTTGATACTGAACACAACAATATGGCATTGGATTACATTACGAATCATACAAGTAACAGTATTTTTATAACATGTTGTGACGAAAATGAGGTGTTTAATATATATAAAGGCATGAACAATACAAACAGTGAAGATGCTTTTGGACTGAAAATGAAACCTGTTATGTACGTCTTGGACATTATCTGCCCAATTTTAACTTATATTTATAACTTGTCTTTGACTACCGGCATTTTCCCTTCGGACATGAAAATAGCAAAAGTAGTTGTTCTTTATAAAGGTGGTTCGAAAAACGATCTTGGTAATTATAGACCAGTGTCTATATTGCCTATTTTTTCTACGGGCTTGGAAAAAACAATACATTTACGACTTTCCAATTTTCTTGAAAAATACAACGTGATAACTCCAAGACAGTTTGGATTTAGACCTAAGTCCTCTACTGAAATGGCTCTCTTGAAGCAAAAAGAAATAATCTTAAATAACATTGAATGTAAACAAATAACCCTTGGAATATACATAGATTTCTCCAAAGCCTTCGATAGGATTCATCACGAAACTCTTCTTCTTAAACTTTCTGCATACGGTGTCCGGAACAAAGCACTATCTCTTATCACCAGCTATTTAACTGACCGATATCAGTACGTTTCTATAGATAATCATCGCTCTACTTACAATAAAATAAAGCATGGTGTACCTCAAGGTAGTGTCCTTGGTCCCTTATTATTTAATGTATATATTAATGATTTAGTACAGATTGACTCCGAAACAGAATACGTAATTTACGCTGACGACACTACTTTATTTCTGACCGGCACCAACGCGAATGATATAGTAGAAAAGGCTAATAGCGTGTTGGGAAAACTTAACTCATGGTCTGAAAAAAATTCCCTACTAATAAACACACGGAAAACGAAGGCGATATTTTTTAGAGCTAAAAATGTCAAATGGGCTGTACATACAGATTTAGTATTGGGTGGTAATATAATAGAAATAACTAATGTTGTAAAAACACTTGGCGTTCACTTCAATGAATTTATGTTATGGGACTACCACATCGAGCAAATAGAGAGTAAGCTAGCTCGCGTTGTCGGCATACTCAGAAGGTTAAAGTGCATGATACCTACTAGGACAAAACTTGTTATTTACCATGCCCTCTTTGACTCTCATGTTAAATATTGTCATTTGGTTTGGGGTACAACGACGCAAACTAATATTCAAAAGGTTTTGAAATTACAAAAAAATGCAGTCAGAGCAATTGCGGGTGCCACATACTTAGCACATACGAGTGCTCTATTTGCAAAATACCGCATTATGGATGCAAGGGTTATTCATCAGTACCGTGTAATTCAGCAGTACAAATCTCAGGTACATAGTGACACCACATTTTTTTCTGACCTTGCGAATCTACGGGAAAATACCGCTGTTCACAACACAAGACACTACGAATATTGGTATGTACCTTGTCCACGCACAAATTACTGTTTTCAAACCCTCAGGTATGTGTTGCCATCTTTCCTTAATAGAAATGCTTTCACTAATCAATCCATTCTTTCCGTTTCATATAACGCTGTCAGAAATATGTTCTTACAAAACAATGAATCATATCCAACTGTAAAATAAACTAAGTATCCATGTGCTGTGATTAAACTATCATTTGCGTGTGTGTAACAGTACCGAGACTATTCTGGTGATCTGTTATGAAGATATTGTACATATTTGTTATTTCATGCATTCTCTTGTTATTGTTTTACTGCTGCCTGTCATCGCCGTGCCAAGCCGCTACGGGAGATGGGAGCTTTGTCAAGCCGCGTGCGCGGCTTTTTTTCCTTTCTCCTCAGCCATTGTACATGACTGAAATAAATGCAAAATGCAAATGCAAATGTTATGCCATTTAGACTGTGTAACGCTCCTGCTACTTTTGAACGCATGATTGATACAGTCCTTCGTGGCCTGAAATTGAAAACCTGCTTATGCTATCTGGACGACATTGTTATTTTCTCTTCAACGTTTCGTGAACACTTACGCCGCCTCGATAAAGTGCTCACTTGTCTCGCTTCTGCTGGCCTTCAACTCGATCAATACGAAAGAGTGCCATTTCGCCAGGAAGGAAATCACAATTATCGGCCACCTCCTCAGCCGGGACGGCATTCGATTCGACCCTGACAAGCTTGCCGCTGTCCTGAACTTTGCCCGTCCCCAGCAGCTAATGGCACCGCTGGGTTCCAGTGGCACCACGTACACTTCGCTTCCGTATTTGGGAGGCCCTCCACGATGACGCGACGGCCGGTCACCTAGTTTTTCACAAAACCTATGACCGCATCAAGAGCCGTTTCTTCTGGCCTAGTCTTTCCTCTAGCGTCGCTAAATACTTCGCATCTTGTCCGCTCTGCCAGCGCCGAAATCGGCCGACTTCACCTTGCGCTGGACATCTGCAGCCTCTACCATGCCCCGCCATGCCATTGGCCATCGTCGGCATCGACTTGTATGGCCGGCTTCCTCTCTCTACATGAGGTAATCGATGAATAGTCACTGCCATCGACCACCTGACACGCTACGCCGAGACCGCAGCCTTGCCTGATGGCTCGGCGCCCGATGTTGCCTCCTCCTTTCTCCAATCCACCGTGCTGCGTCATGGCGCCCCTCATGTACTTCTCAGTGACCGCGGCCGGACGTTCCTTTCGACCTGTTGTTGCCGAACTTCTGCAAGCTTCTTCTACACTTCACAAGATGATGTCCAGCTACCACCCCCAGACAAATAGTCTTACTGAGCGATTCCACCGCACGCTGTCAGATATGATTGCAATGCATGTCGAACCTGACCACCGGAATTGCGACGCAGTCCTTCCTTTCGTCACTTTTGCCGACAATTACGCATTGCAATGAACCACTGGTTACTTCCCGTTTTTCCTCGTTCACGGCTGTTCTCCCACTACCCTTCTCGACGCCTCTTCTCGGCGCCTGCGAGCTCCTCACCGTCTCTCCCCGTACAATTCCTCTCCCGCGTGGTCCGATGCCGCTACCTTGCTCGCCTGAACACTGAAGCATGCCAGTACGACACGGCGCGCCGCGTTGTCTCGTTCAACGCTGGAGACGTGGTATTGCTTTCTACACCTCTGCGGACGGCTGCTCTTTGCAACAAGTTTAAGCCTCGTTTCATTGGTCCCTACTTGGTGCTCAACCAAACTTCACCAGTTAACTACCGCGTCACTCCTGTTGATCCTCCCCCAGACCGCCATTACCGCGGGACTGAAATTGTCCACGTCTCCCGCCTGAAGTCTTTCATTCGGCGCTCTGCATAAGACCTTTATGCGCCTTCGTCGTCGCCGCCTCTCTGGCTGCGATTTCATTCTCTCATCTGTAAATTCTCATCGTCATCGTTTGGCGCTGTTTGCTGGGAGCACGTCTCTGCCAAGAAATCTGTAGATTTCCACGGGCAGCTCATGGCCCTTGGTGTTCAGGAAACTATTGCGAAAGCCCCGATGCAACAATAATTTTCCTCACTGTCTGAAAGCCGGGACTCACAATGAGCGGAAACCCCTCTTTTGTGCACGTGCGAGCACGACAGCACACAATGAAAGAGAGAGTGCCAGCGGTGCGAGCAGCACATGTACCAGTCGAGACGTTGCTGACTCAATAGGCTCCGCCGGCAACGTGCCGTGACAAGTTCGAAAATGACTGCCAAGGGAGAGGCGGCACCGGTGCAGTGGGGAAAGCTTTAGGTGCGGCCTCCTAAAAAAAAATTATGGCTACGCACCTGCTTGCGTTCCTTGAATTACCTCGCAGAATAAGTTTTTGCTACAACCACCAGACGACCCGCGCGTCCGCGCTGTGGTGGGCCCTCTGCTGGGCAGAGAACAGTAGCGCCACTTCTGTCGGCCTGACGGGGAGGCATGCGGGACTACACTTTGTGGTTCGCTTGTCGGCATATCGGCGAAACGGTCTGTGGCGTCGGTGCAAAGAAAATGAAGCTTTCAGTTTTTGCACTTTTCGTGTTGTCTTTATAAAAGATATTCTGCTTGGAACTCAACTTAATAGATATCACGCTCGGTTGTAGCAATAATTTTGATTCTCAGCGACTTCGGTCTGTTTTAAACTAGCCGTTTTTATTTTATAGCATTCGCTACGCGGTGCCTCAATTTCTAACAAAGAAAATGCATTTTCCAACTGAAGCGTATGTGCGCTACGATTCCAGCGGCAAGGCCACTGTCAGTGTTTCGCTCATCAGTGATTATAAGCCAGAGAGGCCGACGGATATGCGGTGAGTACAAATCCTTTCGCATTTGCCGTATGCCCGCAAGCGTATATATGTCGATTAACTTTGTGTATCTTACGTGCGATATAATTTTGTTCGTAACATTTGCTGACGCATGACGCAGCTCCGATTTTAGGTTACTCGACCGTTTGGCATTGAAGCATAGCTGGTAGAAAACCGCGAGGTGAAGTTCGTGGTATAGAATTCCTTTCGGCCCTTGGGGCGCTCAAGGCAAGCGTGTGGACGACTCTGGCCTTTTTCGGTTTGTTTGTAATCTCCCGTTCAGTTCGTCGGCATCAGCGGCGCAATTCGCACGTATTCAGATATTGTTTTCTGCGAATACAATGTTTCCAGAGTGTTATATCTGTTCATGAAGGTGGACGCACCCCAAACTGAGGCCCAGCACCTACCGCCTGCATTTGTAGACATAACTGGCCAGGTAAGTGATCAGTAGGTTTATGCATTCTACCTCTTTCGTGCCTCTCTAATACAGGATGCTGAATGTACTGAGGACTAATTACTGAAATTTTCTTAATGCGTAAGCATTGTATGGCTATGTTTGCGGCTTCGTGTCATCAATATAACATTTGAACGAATTGAGTCATAAGGAAAAGAATGGTTGCATTAGATAGAGCATCAAAAAATCTGGCAGGGAGAATCGTGAGGAGCATGTGGGGTAATTAAATAATTAGGGCCAAAAAAAGTCCGAAAAGTTGGCGGGACGGAGAAAAACTGGCGCCAAATTTGAAAACACCGGAAGTGGGCGGAACTAAAGCTGAAGAGAGCGAAAAAAGAAACGATTCGTAGTAGATGCATAGTTGGAAACTGTTCAATGTGACGTTACGCAGGCTGTTCTACAGCTTTTTCATTTGACTTTTTCGCCTATATCCTCGTTTCTTACGAAGTTGTTTAAATAATCTCGACTATTATGCAATTATAACCCGAATAGAAAAATAGTGTTAGTTGCTCCATTCAATAGCCAACATGCATTTGGTACCGTTGTCTTAGAGTGCCGCGGCAAATATTTAAAACCCTGGCTAAAGTTAGTTGGGACACCCTGTATATAGCTCTCCTACTCGTTCAAAGATAAGCATTGTGGCTGCATACAGGTCCACCTCGGGAATGGCATTTTCATGCCTTCAACCCAGTTAGCAGCACTTACGGTGGCACGCGGAGGACCCCACAGCTCATGGAAAGGAGCGTTACAGGACATGCTTGCTATCGCTACCTCAAAACAGAATGCTCCGCAGTGGGTAGAAAGGCAATAACACCGGAAAAACTACAAACCATTGGCCTTAATTTGCATGTCACAATGCTCCCTGCATTGTGCTCTGTGTCAGTGCCTAATCCATTGATCAGCTGGAGGGGTTATGTACTAGCAATCATATTTTCTATTGTGCAGGTTCTTTTGAATATTTCATTAGCCAGCACCCTCTAGGGAAGCATTCACTGACAGATCATCGCAAGAAGCTAAACCTCTATCTGAGTGAGCTGGTGCAAGGCATATGCGCAAAAAATAAACGTCTTTTGGAGTTTTTTATGCATTACTCAGGAAGCTACCAATACGTGGTGAAACCTGGGAGAAAATAACACAACTGCACATCGACTGCAATGCGAGTCAATGATAATCGCAGATAACAAGTTTCTGGGGCTCTGTGTGTTGCAGCATTTCGCATGTACACTTATGGCACTTGTTGGAGAAATGCTCCACTTTTCGTGCAGGTTTTGTAGGGGTGGGATATACTTGAAGCACCTCATTTCTGCCTTTGTCCTTTGATACGAGGCCCTCCGGTATAATACAAGGCTAGCCTGCATGATACAGGGCTATCCTGTTTATTACAGGGCTATCCTGTATAATACAGAACTATTCTGTTTCTTACAGGATACTCCGGTAATCCGGTGTCGCAAATCCTGTACAATAACCCGGTATGCGATTCCGGTTTAAAACTCATATCGAATTTTTCAATAGGAAGAGAACCGATGTTTGAAAGTTCTGATAAAGTATTGACTTCATTTACTTATCTGCTGGCACTGTTACCGGTGTTTTCTCGAGAACAGTGTATTAAATCAAATAAATCAAATGCAGTGGATATGTATTCATCTAGCTGTAAGAGTTATATTATATGTATTCATCTAGCTGTAAGAGTTATATTATTTAAGCTTCCAACGTACGCACTACCTCTCAAAGCTGGTCTTGGGAACAATCTCATGTTTTCAATTGCGGTCGGTGGCAGTTACCAGATTATTCCTCTTATTATCTTTACGTTGCGCTGTGTTGTGATGCTGTGTTCTTTCCTGGTATATTTCCGCTGATTCATATAAAGGCCATTTTAGATCAATTTCGAAACTAAAATATTTCTGGCTATAACAGAGTCAAAAATTATGTTGTGTATATTTGTGCTTAGATGAGTGTTTAGCCCGTGCAGGAGCGGCATGGTGGATCAGTAGAAAGAGCTACTGTGTTCAGCGAAGGCTCTACTCAGAAAGCAGTATGACTTGGTTCTGGGGACATATTGCAATGCACCTGACCCGCGCCACTTCTGCGCTGAGTCGCGAGGACGACGAGGCGTGGACACAGTCGTGTGAGGATTGCTCGAGCTGGGCTAGATTTAGTGACAATGAACTCAGCCGCTCTGAGGCCCCTTCTACGCCTCCGGTTGCCGTCCTCTTCGTTCGTGACAACTGGCGGAGGTCTCGCTTGCATATTATCGGCCGATGCTCTATACTTCCTTTGACAGCCGGAACACAAGTCAGGTGCGGCAACATCATGTGAACACCCTTTTGATCGCGCCAATCGAAGGCTCCGCCGCTTGTCGTCGGTATTCCGACTCCATGGCTGCGCCCACTCCAGAAACAACCGACAGCGTCCGTTCTCATCCTGCCTTCTACGATAGCATGTCGAATCCTCGGACTCCAAAGACCTTTCATGGCAACTTCTAAGAATATACCCAAGACTGCCTGGACCACTTTGACCGTATCTCAGGTTTCAATTGCTGGGACGAGACGACGACGCCTGCACCTGCTATGAGACTTACGGGGCTGGACATCCGACATAGGAGTACTTTCGTCGCCAAGTTTTGAACCTTGTCGCCAGCAGTGACCGCCATGAACAGGTCCAGCGTGCGTTTAACTCCCGAACGAAGCTCCTGAATGAGTACGCTACGATATACGTGGAAGATATTGTGCGCATGTGAAAATACGCGGACGCTGTCATCACTGATGAAAACAGCTGCGACACCTTATGGGCAGCGTTAGAGAGCAGCTGTTTAGTTGCCTTGTAACGATTCTGCGTAAGAATGCCGGCGAATTTCTCTCTGAGGCAGTTGTCATGGAGAGGGTGCTGCAGCAGTGGTACAACCAGTTATGACCGGCAGTTGAACTCGGTTTCCCTCTCGGTACTGCAGCCTGCGGGGACGCTACGAGCTCCCTTCGCGACATCCTCCGTTCTGTGGTCCGCGAGGAACTGCAGAAATTTCAACGGGCTTATCAAGTAGATCTCTTTATCAGCATCGTTCGCGAAAAAGCTAAGCACGTGCTACGGGGAACCCATCGCTCCGGCCCAGCCACCGCCACTACCAGCTCTTTTCCCGCCCGCGATGTATACGAATGTGGTACCTCATCTTGCGCCACTCTCTTGCATGCGCCACTCTCTTGCATGCCGAAGTAAACTTTTCTGGTAGTCGCAGTCCATACAGCGCAACCGGTTCTCAACTGAGAGAGTCGACGACAGGTGGTAGAAACGACGGATATTTAGAGCGCGTCAGTTCGACGTTGTCTCTGTTACCATGGCAGCGAGGCTCCATGGTCACATCTAGTGGCAGTTCCCATAGCGGCAGCTGGCACTGCTAGGCTTTTCTACACACAGCCCTCGTCCACTGCTCGGCGAACGGCCTCAGGAGATTGCTGAATACGTCATCACCCGCCATCATAGCCGACCAACTACTCCGCGCAGTCACGACCGCATTGGCCACGCCGTGTTCTCAAACGGTTAGTTCCCTGGTGCACAACGTGGGTCATCGAGCCCTCACCGCAGAAACTAGGGCAGACGACCTTTTGAGACGAGACCGACGAGTGCCGTATCACCGAAAAGCTTCCACCGACGCGCCAATCAAACCACCCCAAAACGACGTCGACAATCTCTGGTAAGAGCACGGTCTCCTTAGACGTACCTATCCTTCTGTTCGTGGACACTGTTACACGCTGTCGACCTTTTTGCATGGCTTACGTTGATGACCTCGTCTTCAGCCGCGATGCGAAGCAGCACTTGCAACACCTCCGGCAGCTTTTTCAACGACTCTCTGCACAAAAACCTGCTGAGGATAATTACATAGACGCACTGCTTATTTTCGGCAATAGGGTTACAATGGCACCACGTGCAAGTATCCTGGTTTTGGTTAGCTGCGTCGACCCACACCCGCGACAACGTGTTGTTGAGCCGTATGTCTTTCTTTTGGTGACCCTGGTGTATTACGTAGTGAGAGGGCTGACCTTGTTCATTGATGGTCGCATAGAGGTGCTCGTCACCAATTTTAGCAATGAATATCGTCATTTGTTTCCTGGCACAGCCACTGGTCACGTCGACCCGGTTCAGAATTTGCCTGCGTGTTTGCAAACATGTTGCAAACATATCTCGTATATCTCGATGCAATTATTTTTTGAACAAGATGGGCGAAACCGCCTGATCAGCTGTCGTTCCCTCCAGGCGCCTAAATGCCATTTGGTTTTACCTTATTGAACTTCCTGGAGCACGTCGTCAGCGCGAGGGGAATTCGGCTTAACGAAAAGAAAATTGCCGCACCGCTATTTCAAACGGCATTAAGTCCTCCGTCGTGTCGGCAACGTGAGTAATGAAGCAGTTGCTGGTGAGACTGCTGGTGAGACGTAGGCCGTCGGCGACCACGTACGGATATGGCGCATGTGGTCCACTTAAAGCCGTACCTTTCGCGTCATTTCAAGCTGTATTTTAAACTGTTGTCTTGCATTCAGCATGTTTTTCTGACCTTTTTTTTTTCTCGGCTTCACGTCCTTATCGACTGTGTCTTTCAACTTTCTTCTGTATTTTGTATCTAATTTTCTTTATTGCTTTTTTTCTTTTTTATATACATGTTTCTTTTACCGGAGAACTAATCCCACGCACCTCACCGGCACCACCTCCGCGCTGAGCCGCGAGGACGACGAAGCGCGTGCTGGGCTAGGCATAGTGAGGTTAAACTCGCCTGCTATGAGGTTCCCTTCTACGTCTTTAGCTGACCTTCCTAGGGTTCGTGACAATATGGGGGGCAAGCTTTACATCCTGACTGGCTCCCCCTTCTCGGCGCATGTGTGTGTCTCCTGGAATTTTAATATGCGGGAAGGATAGGCAGCTCGTGACGGTGTGACTGTGTATGCCGCCCTGTAAGGTAGAGCTTGAGAAGTGTCGTTGATATTTCCTCATTCAGTACGGACAAAGAAATTGCCGTGGAAAGAAAAAAGGGCCCCTTGAGGGGTCGCTTTTTGGTCAGGCGTCCACAGCGATGTAAGGCGCTATGTTAGGTAGTGCGACGTATGTCAGCGCGCAATTACGAAGGGTAACAGTAGTCCCGTGCAACGGGGAAAGTCACCACCCAACGGGAAACCCTATCAGAAATTTAAAAAAAAAAAACGTTTACGTCAGCGGATTAGTCTCAATCAAAAGGGTGCGAGAGAATTCTCAAAGACGCGCATTCCAGCCGGATGGTGCGGTAACACACAGAGAGAGATAGAGAGACAGGCTAAGGAAATGTTTGATCCTATTTCTTTTTAGAACAAATTACACACATAATACTTGCTTGTGGGGTTTTAATTTGAGCTGTGTGTTTCTGTGGTGTGGTTTAATTTTGTGCTGTGCGTTTCTGCAATGAGTTGTGTTGTTTGGCTGTTGGCGTGTTCTTTAGAATACACTTGAAGACAACTGCAAAGAAGTTTGTAGAAGACCACGAGGATGACGACAAGCATGACGGGTATTGACCCAAGAATAAAGAAGAAGAAGGATTCGATGAGGTGGGTAGACATGATTGGTAATGAAGAGAAGACGAAGGCGACAACGACATGGATGACACGTACCAATCAAAGGTCATAAAAGTGCGAGAGTTATAAAAGTGGAAGCATTGCGCGAGGCGTTCCTGCTCGACTACCGTTTGAGTGAACTCGACGTCGTGCTGCCGCTGCCTTGATCGCTGCCTTAAGGTCTCAAACCAGAATTCTCTGCCCCTTTATATTTGATGGAGGTACAACTGGATTCTCATCCTGTAAATTCGCAGAACCTGCCGCTGTCGTCCGATTAACCCGACGAATCCAGCCATTACTCCCCCACCCACTGCGGTCATCTGCTTGCGTACTACTTGGCAGTACGACCAACCCTCTTGTTCAGTGGCCGCGCCGACGAAGACGTCGCCGAATGCCTCTTCACGTATGAACCGTAAACCATTATAACTTGGACGACACCATCGAACTGTGGACTATAATCTTCTACCTGGAAAATGTTGCTCTTCATAGTTTCCCTTCACAGTATATTTCACAATAAAACTGATATTAATACAAAGCATGATTACGTCATCAAGACTACGTCTCACGGCGTCTTGACCACGCCAATAATATTAAAGAGATCAGGAGAAAAATGAACTTTTTCAAGATGTTCTTCTTCCCGGAAACAATTCGCGAATGGAATGAGCTCCCACATGATACTGTTACCACTACCCCCCAGTCATGATTTTTTCTTCACTGGTTATAAAAGTGTTGCCTGAAGACTTGTTTGTATATTTGGTTCCTTGGTTATTCCCTTTTATTTGCATTTACTGCTTTTATCGATTGTGTTATTGTCTGCCCTTGTTGCCTTGTTATTGTTGTCACACGGCACTGGGGTATACTAATAAATATATTGGAACGACGAAGATATCCAGCACCCGACGCCAACGACGACGAGGCGCTTGCGGCCTCGTTTACTGCGGTAAAGAAGAAGAAGCCCGTCGGATGCTCTTGCTGGAGCGCTGGTGCTTGTGTCCCCAGTCTCTCGCCTTGCTGGCTCGTAGATTACGTGTGCTAAGGTCTTCGTCGCCGGCGCTTCCAACGTACCACGCAAAATGGCGAAGAAGGCCCTCGACCTCCCGATAACCACGTCTAACCTGAGACTCCAAGGTCTGGCTATGACGAACTCCTTCGATGAACTTAGAGAAGCCCACCTCACAGGTCAATACACGCGATTATCGCAGACGCCGTCAGGACGCCGCCTTTTAGCCCGTCTGCACATAGAACACACGACTCTAACCGAGGAGAGAGTAAGACTCTCTCAGGAGTGGCGTTACGCCCTGCACGTAAGACCACTCCCAATTAGGATGTCCAGGGACGACTACGAGGGTAGACGCAGGGCCAGGGCAGAGGCCTTAGCTCACCACTACGGAAGGAAACCCGGGGTATACTACGTGGACGCATCCGGCCCGCACCAAGGCGGGTGGTACACGGCGGCAGTGATCCACGAGTCCAACACGGTGAACGGGCTCACCTTCAAAGCCCGAAGCGTCACTCAAGCAGAGGAAGTCGCCATCGCATTAGCGGCAACACACTCCGATTCCAAGACAATCATAACCGACTCGCGAGGGGCGTGTCGGAACGTCCAACAGGCTGGGTCCCGTACCTGGCCTACCGGCTACTGCAAAACAGCTCGTACGTAGGGGGTCCATCCCACCGCTTCATAGTCTGGGCTCCGGCCCACTCGGGGCTAGGAGGAAACGAGGCAGCAGATGCAGCCGCCCGCGCGCTCTCTAACCGAGCAACCTCGTCCCCCGCCTCCTCTGAAGAAGTAGCGGAAGCCACGCCGACGTACACTTACAAGGAAATAACGCAATTATACAAAGATAGACATAAACTGTACCCCCATCCGTGTAAAGGATTAACGAGAGCGGAGGAACGCCTGTTCCTCCGCCTTGTCACGAACACCATGATGTGCCCGGCCTCGCTAAAGCACTTTGACCCTGCCTTCTCCGGGAGTGCCCGCACTGTGGGGAGAGGTCCTCGAACCTCTACCACATGGTGTGGGCGTGCCCCTCCAACCCTGCTTTTACTCCAAAGCCAAACCCCACCCAGGAGGACTGGGAGGCGACCCTACTCGCCTGTTGCAACCTGAAAGCCCAAAAGGCGATGGTCGAACGAGCTATGGCGGCAGCGGAAGCCACTGGGGTCCCGTACTAGGGACTCCACCTAGTGATTGTGAGGGGAAGGGCACTAAACCTGACTCCTGAGCACCCTCCATGTAACTCCCTCTTTTCAGAGGAAATAAACGTTTTTACCACCACCACCAACGTACCAATAAACCGCTCTACATTTGGTGGAGGTTGCTGCGTTCCCAATTTTCCCCATCACCGTGGACCTTCGCAGCCGCACCATCCCGATCTCAAAGACCAAGGCCAGTCAACAGCCCGCCGCCCCGTAGCAGCCAGTCGCCTGCTCCGGTGCCATCCGGTAGTGGTACTCCGTTGTTATCAGCGGCCACAGCGACCAGGATGTCGAAAATTGGCTGGAATGGTACGAACGGGTGAGCCGTCATAACTGGGACTACCGCGTCAAGCTTACCAATGTCATCCTCTACCTCAGCGATGTCGCGAACCTCTCGTTCCGTAACCACGAGGCCGACATTCTCACTAGGGCCGTTCTAAAGAGCACACTTGCGGAAGTTTTCGGCCGTCTCGCCGTGCTGAAACTGCGCGCTGAGCAAAGCTTGCGCGTCCGAGCTCAGCACACGGACGAGACTTTCACCAGCTACAGTGAAGATGTAGTTGTCCTCTGCAAGCGCGTTGATCCGGCTATGTCAGAGGCTGACAAGATCAAGCACATCATGAAGGGTATCGATGACGATGTTTCTCAGATGTCGTTGGCGAAGAGTCCCACCACCGTTGCCTCGGTTTATGCCATGTGCCAAAGTTTCGAAGAGTTACGCAAGCAACGTCTTTGCGCTCGTCGGCCTCCCCCGCCTGCCGACATCTCGGGCCTTGCCATCAACCCCGATTTACTTGCTACCATCAGACTTCGTCCGGGACGAGGTCGGTCGGCTGCTCTCGCTCCCACCTCGCCAACACCAGTCACCGCCCGCCTTCAGCGCTGAGATACGGCACGCCATCACGAAGGAGGTCGCCGATGCACTCCCTACTCTTCGCAACCACCTTCCTTGGCTCCTCAGGTCGCCCTTCCCCCGATCCCGCCAAACCCTGTTGCTGCCCCGTTGAGCTGCGGTTCTCCAGTTGCCGTGCCCTGCCTTCCCCCGCTCCCGCCCCTCTCACGTATGCCGAAGCTGTCACACGACCACCGCGACCACAGGCTTATGCGTACTTTCCTCCAGCGGTGCCTGCGCCTGTTGCTCCCCGAAACCGCTTCACACCCGCTACCTACAACCCTTGGCCCACAGCTGACAATAGACCGATATGCTACGCCTGCGGTCTTCCGGCCAATAGCGCGCCTCTGTCGACGCACTCTTCATGCGCCTGTCCACCATCTGACGGACTACCCCGATGTAGACCGCACCTTTCGCCCACCTTTCGGACCACCACCTCAGGGGACCTCACCGAACCGCGAGCTCGGTCGCCAGCCCTGTTTCCCACCGATCGCCTTCCCTCGCCGTTTCTCACTGTCACCCATGAGGCGTCGCAACGTCCACACTGATTCGGTAAACTAGCAGCCGCAGTTCCTGGGGCACAAACTGCGCACTTCATCGCCCTGCTTAAGTCCCCGCCTTTCTCCGCCGAATCTTCTTGATGTGTTTGTAGACGGTGTCAAGACACTCGCGCTTGAGGACACTGGGGCCACCGTTTCTGTAATTCAAGAAAACTTCTGCCGCTCGCTTCGCAAAGTTACCACCCCATCTTCTGGACTCTCACTCCGTACAGCCAGCGCCGAGCCCGCTCATCCTTCTGCCGCTTGCACAGCACGCGTCGTCATCGCCGATGTTTTATATGCTATCGAATTTTAGTCCTCCCTGCAAGCTCCCATGACGTCATCCTTGGATGGGATTTTCTATCCCTCCGCAGTGACGTTATTGACTGTGCCCATGCGCACGTCGTCTTCTCTCCGCTCTTTGATGCGCCCTTCGCCCGCGCCTCCGATTCGCCGTGCTGCTAAGCTTGTTGTCACTGAGGCCACTCACATACCCCCCCCCCCCCCCCCACAGTGCCGTGCTCGTCCCTGTATCCGCCGCCTCTGTTCATGACGCCACCGTTCTCTAAGCCTTCGCCCGTCCTTGCCTCTCGCCGACACATTTCTCTTCCCTTCGCCATCATCGACATTAACCACGGTGCTGCCGCCATCCTCGTCTCTAACACATTGTCCACGCTCTCCCTGCTCCGTGGCGAGTGCTTCGGCCATTTTGAAACCGCTGACTCGATCTCTTCCTTGGACACTGATGTGACCTCCTCCAGTGCCGACGTCGCTGCCCTGACCCCATGTCGCGCTACTCCAGATCACCCGCCGTCTTCGGGCATTTTCAAGCGCTCCATTGACCGCGCTCTCGACACGGCTCACCGCGTGCAGCTTTGCCCTGCTCAACCAGTTTCGCACATCGTTTGACCACCAGTCCACTTCTTTGGGCCGTGCGACCACTGTCGAGCACCGCATTGACACCGGCACCGATGCTCCTCTCCGCCAGCGCCCCTTCCGTATATTGCCTCCTCAGCGCCGCGCCATAACTGAGCAAGTTGACATGCTACAACGCGGCATTATTCAACCATCCGCCGTCCTTCGTCATCTCCAGTTGTCCTGGTGAAAAACGAGAATGGCTCGATACGATTTTGCATGGAATATCACCGGCTTAACAAAATTACGCGCAAAGACGTCTACCCGCTACCACTTATTGACGACGCACTTGACTGCTTGCAAGGCACGGAGTTCTTCATAATCTCCGTTCAGGCTATTGGCAAGTCCAGATGGCTGAGTCCGACCGTCCTAAAACGGCGTTCTTCACCCCTGATGGACTCTGAGTTCCACGTGATGCCATTCGGCCCGTGTAACGCTCCCGCAACGTTTGAACGACTGATGGACAATATCTTGCGCGGCCTCAGGTGGAACGTCTGTCTCTGCTATTTAGATGATGTCGCGTTTTCGACCCGCCGCGGTGGTTCAGTGGTTAGGGCGCTCGACTACTGATCCGAAGTTCCTGGGTTGGAACCCGACCACGGCGGCTGCGTTTTTACGGAGGAAAAACGCTAAGGTGCCCATGTGCTGCGCGATGTCAGTGCACGTTAAAGATTCCCATGTGGTCGAAATTATTCCGGAGCCCTCCACTATCTCTTCCCTTACGACGCGGTTCAGGTGTCCAACGATATATGAGACAGATACTACGCCATTTCCTTTCCCTAAAAACTAATTATTATTATTATTATTATTATTATTATTATTATTATTATTATTATTATTATTATTATTATTATTGCGTTTTCGATCGATTTTCCTACGCATCTCAAGCGCTTGCGCCAGGTACTGAGCTGCCTCACCAGTGCTGGTCTTCAACTTAATCTAAAAAAATGTCACTTTGGCGCCCGGCAGCCGACAGTACTCAGCCACCTCGTATCCAAAGACTGTGTCCTGCCAGATCCTGACAAACTCCGTGCTGTGGCTGACTTCCCTAAACCCACTTCTACAAAAAGGTGCGACGATTTCTTTGTCTCTGCTCCTATTTTCGGCGATTTGTCCCCAATTTCGCCTCTATCGTCGCGCCCCTTACGACACTCCTTAATGGTCCCGCCAACCTGTCTACGTGGTACTCGGCCTGCGACGATGCTTTTGCTGCGCTCTGTTGTTTTCTTACCTCACCACATATCCTTTGACACTACGACCCCAGTGCTCCTAGTGAGGTGCACACCGACGCAAGCGGAATCGGTATCGGTGCTGTCCTTCCCCAGCGCGAGCCCGAATTTGCTGAATACGTCGTTGCGTATGCCAGCCGTGCCCTCAGCAAAGCCAAGTCGAACTAATCCGTGACTGAAAAGGAGTGTCTAGCCGTAGTGTGGGCTCTAACAAAACTCCACCCATACTTATTTGGCCGCCCGTTCACCGTCGTCACTGACAACCACGCCTTGTGCTGGTTGACCTCTCAAAGATCCCTCAGGGCGCCATGGCCGACCCTTTGCAGGTCAAGCCGCTCTCCTTCACCGTAGGTCCGCCACTCCCATTCGCCGCAACTTCAGCGCCCGTCCACTCCACCCTTACCTGGCTGTCATTCAGAAAACTAATCAATGAAGCTCCCGTAGGTGACAGAGGACCCGGCCCGAAATTGCTCTCTTCGCCGCAACCTTGTCGATATCTGCGTGGACAGTGCACCAGTTACCGCTGTGATTGGCACTGGCGCCCGAATTTCTGTCTTGAGCTCCTCATTTCGCCGTTGTCTGAAGAAGCACCGCTCATGTTAGTGTTGCCGGCCATGTTCTCTCAGTGCAGTTCACTATTTTTAACCACTTTGCTCGTGAACTCATTCTCGGTCTGCTATGAGAACACTCTGCTCACATCGACTGCTCGCAAGGCGTTCTGCACCTCGATCTTCTCCTCAGGAGAGCAAGCTGCCGGGCTCCTGCTCATCGACCTTGAGAGTCTGGCTTGTTCGTACCGATAGCATTCTCCCACCAGTTTCTCTTGCATCACAAGCCACACCGTACGTTGCCCTTCGTTCCACCGCGCCTATCCCCGATGGGGACTACCTAGTTGCGCCTGCTGCCGATCTTCCGCTGATTCGCAAAGTTACCGTGCCCGATACCGTCGCTACGGCCAACGAGAACACTGTCACTGACGTTTCCGAACTCCCATCCAGCATCCGCTGACCATACTTCAGGTGCTGCTTACCGTAATCGGGCTCCCAAAATTCCGACCTAGGCACTCACGGCAATGATTACTTTCGATTTCCACCCCGCCCAATCAAGTCAGCTTCGTACGCTTCTAGAATCTTTATCCGACATCTCTGACCTGAATAGCAAAGCTCTCGGCAAATTTCTCGCTGTGAGACACCACATCGGCACTAGCGATACCCCTCCATCCGCGGCCGGCCATACCTGGTGTACGAAGCTGAGGGACAGGTTATGAAAGTGGAGGCTACAAAAATGCTCTACACGAACATTATTGAGCCCTCTTAGTCTTTGGGATTCGCCAGCCATACTGGTCAAGAAGAAAGATGGCTCGCGGCGCTTCTTTGTTGAGTACCGCCACAAAATAAGATAACAAAAAAAGGATGCATACAAAGTTTCTCGAATCGATGATATCTTGGATTGTCTTTACAGGGCAAAATTATTTTCCTCAATGAGATCTATGATGCAGCTAGCGGCAATTTACCGTGGATTACCAGGACCTGTATTTGAGAAGCCTGTATTTGTGACTCCAGATGGGCTATAAGAGCTTTGGGGTACACACCCCAGCCACATTCAAATGCATGATACTGGCCGTCTTGCAAAGATTTATAACACCATGACTGAGCCGGTCAACCCCTCCACAGCGCAGTTCCACGGCGTCACAGCGGCTTCACCTCCCTCCCTTCTGGCCTCAGAACCCGCAGGTCTGGTTTTTACAAATCGAGGCGCTGTTCATCCTGCACAGCATCACCTCGGGAACGATGCGCTACTACCAGGTTGTCTCCGCGCTTCCTCTTGATGTTGCCTGAGAACTCTCGGATCTTGGATTGGAGCGTTGTCCTGTCGTGGCATGCGCGCAGCAATGTCCCTACTAGATTTATGGCGGATGCCTCTAGCGCCGCTGTCGGAGCCGTGTTACATCAGCTCATTAACTCCGAGTGGCAGCCTTTGTCCTTTTACTCTCGGAAGCTCCTTATCGCTGTTATGCCCGGCATGCCTTCCAGTCCATATGAATAAAGACGTGGACTCCCCGACCAGGATTTCCAGACAACCAACGTAAAGGCGATTGAGACTTCTGAAGATACGTGTCTGCAAGGAGCGGCGTTCGCGGAAGACATGGCAGAAGCAGCGACGACAAAGGCCTCCCACGTGATCAAGCATGCCATCGGGTTGACGAACGGAGCGTTGTTCTCATCATTCACGCTGGGATTGACAATTGACGGAGAACAGCGCTTTCGACAGAGGTTCAGCGTTTCGGACAACAGGCGAGAAAGTGCAAGATCTTTTAACCCCTGCTTGGAAACGGCTTGACATTCCTGTGCAGCGTGGGCGCCTTCCTGTGCAACGTGCGCGCATTCCTGTGCGACGTGAGCGCATTCTTGCACTGTGTCACGTGGGCGCATTCCGGGCCAACGTGCGCGCCCACGTGGAAGCGGTGTTGACAACAACGTGGCCGTGTCTTGTGCCTTTACCATCGATGAGCTGAGAGAGCATCAGCACCGCCCATGCCGTGGGCGGTACCATCAGTGCCATCATCTGCACGTTTCATTGCACATCATTCTTCGAACTGTTTTCCCCAGTCAGAGATCTGGTGAATGCGAAGAGTATTTAACAAGCTGCTGGTTTGGTACCAGAGAGGCCTCTTTTGAGAGAGAGCCCTTTTGGCGGAGAGACCCCGCTTGCGGGGAGACACCCGTCTTCTACTGAGAGGCACTCTCAGTTACTCTTACTTGTGCAGTATTTATAGCGTATATAATTTTTTTTCTTGCCTTTTCCTTCGTAACCGCGTCGCCGATCCTCCTCGTCTCGTCTCCGGCCCGACCACGCTACCCGAGTCCCAACAACTGGTGGCAGCGGCGGGATGCTGCTACCCCTTTCCAACAACTGGTGATCACTAGTGAGATCCGAAACATGGGCGTGCCAACAACTGGTTGGCAGCTATGGGATGTCCACGTGAAATCACCAGCTCCCATAGACCCCTGCAGCTACGTGATTGACGGCGTCAGCTGCATCTCGGCAGGGTGAGTGCCCGATGTTTGCCATTCATTTCGCCAGACCGCACTACCACAGGCAATGTTAGTGGTGGGATTTTGAGTTTCTGGGGAATGAAATTTTGGCAGTTTTGTGTTCGCTTCAAGTTGAGGCTTGTATTGTAGTGGGTGTTAGCGGTACGAGGTGTGATCCGCGATGGAGAAGTTAAATGTAAAGAAACTTCTTGAAATTCTAGAATTAGGGATTTCGGTAGACCCCACTAAAGCTAGAGAGGCGGTCATGAATGTTATACAGGCGGACGAGGTGACAATCGAGGAGGCAGACGAGTGTGGAAGACAATTTTGGGACGAAAAGCAGAGCAAGAAAATCAAAGACCTCGTGAGGAGAAAAATGAGCGTCAATTGCTTGAGGAGTAGGAAAGCGAAGGCTCCGCGAGGAAAAATAGAAGGGAGAGCTTCTGGAGCAACAAGAAAGACGAAAACTTCGCGAGGAGCAAGAAAAGCAGAGGGAGGCGGAGCATCTCGAGAGACTGGCAAAGCTAGAGAAGCAACATGAACGATAACTGGAAGATATCAAGCATAAAGTTAAATTGCTCACATGGCAAACAGCGAGAGCGCGTCTGAGAATTTTTAGAGCAGGAGAAAATTTCCAAGCTTTTCTGAGAAATTTCAAAAACATTTGCGCAGATGAGCAGGTAGACAAGGGCGACTGGCCATGGATGTTGACGGCCATCCTCCCTTGTGATGTCGGCGCCGGATTAGCGAGGCTGTGCGGCGAGGATGCCGACAACTACGAAGTGGCGAAAAGAGCACTCTTCCATTTCTTCGGCATATGTACAGAGGCGGACTCTAAAGGTCGTAGTGATGGCAGCAAGCAACGCTCCCATCATTATGTCAACGACCAGCCCAGTAACCCGGCTTGGTCAGCTAGGGACACAAATTTTGATCAGAAGAGCGGAGAAATGGCCGGATCTGGCCCTGACAAAGATATATTGCTAATTTAGATGAGGCGGAGGTTCCGCGCCAGGAAGACTGCGGTGAGCTTGTGTGCCATCGCACCGAAAGACCGCCTTCTGGGAAAGAGCGTCACGGAGAGCCACTTGATAACAGCGATGAAGCGCCAAGACAGGGAGCAGCATTAGTTGAAAAGTGCGCTGTCGCTGTAACCCGGAATGGCAATGACGCTGCTCCGAAATCCAGAATTCAGGACAGTGAAGTGTTACGCTCGGCGGAGATTCAAATGCGAGCAGATTGTTTTCAGTTTCCGGCAGGTAGTGGCCCACGGATAGCGCCCGCTGACAGACTGATTGTAAGCGCAGAATGCGGCCCAGTGCGGCATCGAAACAAAGAGCAGCTCAGTGATGAGGAAATCTCAGCAGCTAGTGACAGACCGCAAGAAAATTAGCTATCGTGCTCGGTAGAAATGGTAGCGAACGGTTCGTCAGGTGGGCTGTCGCCTAGCACTGAGAGCCAAGCGCAAGTGATGTCCCTACGCAAGAAACATCGCGAAAGCAACGAATTTTCGGAGATTGATGCGTCAATTCTCGATGCTGAGGGGAGGTCCGGCAGCTTAGCACCTGACGACACCTTGAGAAGTAACTGAGAAACTGGCACAGTTTCCCGAGGGCAGCTGCATGCGAAGAAAGATGCGCGCGCCACAAACACCGAAAGTGTGAAGGCTAATCAGCAGTGCAACGGCCCGACATCTTCGCCGCGACAGAGGAAATCGGAAAGGCCTCGTGTGCAAAACCAACCAGCTAAGCGTACAGGACGAAAGCCACCTGTCCCACTATGGGACTGTTGTTGTCCTAGAAAACTTGACACATGCGGCGTGCTACACAGAAAGGTGCGCGGACGCCACACAAAAGGGCGCCACAGAACGCGCGCGAGTCGGAGGCGACACAACATGCAAGGAAGAGAGAGAGGAGGAAGCGTCTCTGTCCAGCACGCTTGCCCTGTCGCGTGCAGTTTTCAGATAACCACCCATGCTTTCCGACAGAGGCGTAGCTAATCAGCCTCTGAACTTTTGCGAAGCCTTGGCCATAGGATGCTCTACCATAACTTGTAGAAGGGCCGTTCGACCGCGACCTCGCAGGGCACGGCTGAAGGAGCAGTGGATTCCAGGAATCGCAAAATGTTTTTAAGGCGTATTGCTAGAATGACTGCGCGTATTACTGTTTGCTTCGAGATTCATGCAATGAAAGATTTGACCTTTATGCCAGTGGGGAGTGTTGCACTCTTCATGAATGTTCACCATCATGCAGCCTTGCAGACGCTTGTTTTTATGTAACCACTTAGTGTTGTACAGTTCAATGTAGCGCAATCTAGCACCGTAGCAACAACCACTTGCTTTGTGAGCTGTAATCTCACCTGCGCAGTTATCTCATGTTTTGTCCTTTTCTTTGACGGCGTCACATATGCTAATAGGTTTGATGCGAATTGCCTTGCAGCAGGTTTAGCTGCACACTGAGTGTGTCCGCTGATGAGCGGAAGTACAGCGAGGTCCTTGTTGGGCCTGTGAGCATAGTCTCTCGTGTGGGTGTCTCGAGATAACTTAACACTAATTTTGTTAGGCTTGTATAGTGGTTTCGCACGCAAACTTTACCTGCGCTGATGGTTAGGTGCTAGTGTCCGGAGACACAGAACCACGAACGAAGCCTCTATGGACATTTTCAGCTTAGGTAGCTCGCGAGAACCCGTAAGGATGCTACTTTCTTTGGCCACATTGTGTTGTGCAGTATGCTGTTGTTTCTGCACTGCTTGTTGTGCAAGCTTTGCACATTTATGTCGTGTCTGCTGACATGCAGAACGAAAGGAAGACCGCATGGTCAATTGTGCTAGTCTGGAGTGAAGACTAGATCGGGCAAAATTGAAAGCCTCTGTTTAACCTCTCGCTTGATTCCTCCCTGCTAGGGTGACATCTGATATCGTTTCAACCTTTCCGACCAGTTGTACACCAATTCTAATTTTCCTCTGAATTGAGTTTCATCTACGAGAACGTTTTAAAAAGGTCCGAACACCTGAACCTTTCATCGTGTTCGCACTTCATGTTCCTTGAGGAAAATTTTAGTTTAATTTACGGTTTAACATAGAGGGATTTCTGTAGTGTAATCTGTTTTGTTTTAGTGTTGGTCTCGCGGAACGAATGAGCTTCAGACGGCACTCGCTTTTGATGAGTGCGGCTTGGCGTTTGTTGTCCCGGCTGGCTCACCTTGCAGAGGTCCCAGAGCTGGACTCCCCCAGTAGAGGAGGAGAGTCCTGGAGAACTGCAGAACGAGAACCCATTCTCGCACGTTCTGTCAGCCGAGCTGCGTAGGAGCAGCTCATCTTCCCGACGCATTGTCTGGTGGCGGGGGTGCTGTTATGCCCAGCGTGCCTTCCAGTCCTTATGAATAAAGACGCGGACTCCCCGACCAGGATTTCCAGATAACCAACGTGAAGGCTATTGAGACTTCTGAAGAAAAGTCAAGCAAGAGACTATAGCGCAGAGTAGACAGGACACAGAAGAAACGAACAACAGGAGCGCTAACTTCCAACAAATTTTATTTCACACATGCAACATATATATACATCAAAGACACGTCATCACTTGTGCTAATAGTACCGTTTCCTCAGAAAGAAACGTGTCTATAAGGACTGGCGTTCGCGGAGGGCACGGCGGAAGCAGTGACGACAATGGCCTCCCACGTGGTCAAGCATGCCATCGGGTCGACGAACGGAACGTTCCCAAGCAGCACAGGTCATCGGCCCAATATTGCAACCGGATGGTCCCGTCCTGGTCCTTTGTAGGGCCAGCTTTGCCAATACGGTTCCAATGTTGGGCCAATTACTTTTGCTGCTTGGGTTGTTCTCATCTGTCACGCTGGTATTGCTTATTGACGGAGAGCTGCGCCTTCGAGAGAGATTCCGCGTTTCGGACAACAGGCGAGGAATTGAAAGGTATTTTAACCCCTGCTTCGAAACGGCTTGACCTTCCTGTGCAACGTGGGCGCATTCCTGTGCAACTTGCGCGCATTCCTGTGCGACATGAGCGCATTCGTGTGTCACGTGGGCGCATTCCGGGCCAACGTGCGCGCCCACGTGGAAGCGGTGTTGACAACCACCTGAGTGTCTTGTGCCCTTTCCATCGACGAGCTGAGAGAGCATGAGCACCGCCCCTGCCGTGGGCGGTACCATCAGTGTCATCAGCTGCACGTTTGATTGCACATCATTCTTCGAACTGTTTTCCCCAGTCAGAGATCTGGTGAATGCGAAGAGTATTTAACAAGCTTCTGGTTTGGTACCAGAGAGGCCTCTTTTGAGAGAGAGCCCTTTTGGCGGAGAGACCCCGATTGCGGGGATACACCCGCCTCCTACTGAGAGGCACTCTATGTTACTCTTGCTTGTACAGTATGTAAATAGCGTGTATAAAGTTTTTTTTTGCTTTTCATTCGTAACCGCGTCTCCGATTCTTCTAGTACCTTCTCCGACTCAACTACGCAATCTGTGTCCAAACAACTGGTGGCAGCAGTGGGATGCTGCCACCCCATTTCGAACACCGCTTAGACCCGCAAGTTTCACGTGCTCACCGATCACAACCCTCACTGTAGCGCTGCACCGGACATTTGTGATGTGCGGTACTTATGGACGTGCCCAGCGACGACTGCTATAAGAAAACAGTTCCTCGGGAAAGACGGCCTGCGGTGGAACCGCGATAGGGAGTATATGAAGTGGACTATGAACAACCGTTTAATTAGCAACCTCTGCTACTACCTCAGCGCAACGGGTCTTCACTCCTTTTAACTTTCAATCCCGTGCATTCCTTCCCCCTTCCTTTTTTTCAACTTATGCCTCATGGCACACTTCTCGAATAAAGAAAAAGACACTCAAGCTTCAACCATTGACTGGGGCCGCATTCTATTCCGCACAGCAGGATTACAGCGAGTTCAATACTTTCCGGGATAACCTCCGTTCCCTGCGACTCAGGCTTGTGCATAATACGTGCTCTCCTGAGCCCTTGTGGACCGATCTCAGCAGGCCTTCCCCGCCCCCCCCCCCCTATTCCACACTTCGCATCATCATTTTCCACTCGATCTACGACATTTGTCGCCCCGGCATTCGGGCTACTCAGCGCCTTCTCACCCAGGGATATGCCTGGCCCCGTGTTAATGGCGGTGTGCGCGCGTGCACGCGTACATGTCTCCCCTGCCTGGCGACGACCTGTAGACCAAGACTCCTCCCTAGTCCTTCTTTCACACGACCGCCTTTCGCCCATGTTCATCTCGACCTCGTGGGTCATCTGCCAGTGTGCCAAGGCTACCATTGCATCTTCTCATTGGTCGACCGTTTCAGACGCTGGCCGGAAGCTGTTCCCATTTTTGACATCGCCGCTGAGACTGTTTCCCGAAGCTTCGTTTCTTCGTTGGTATCTGGCTTTTTGGTCGTCCTGACACCGTGACAACAGACCGTGGGTGCCAATTATAGAGCGCCCTCTTTGCTTCCATTGACCGCCTGCTCTCCGCCAGGCATTACCACACCACTGCGTACTACCCATGCACCAACAGCATGGTGGAACGCCTTCACCGAAAACTGAAGGGCACCCTAGCTACCAATCCCAATTGCACCCACTGGGTTGATGCCTTGCCCCTTGTACTCCTGGTTTTATCGGTCGTTATCCGAGCATATCTGCACTGGTCTCCAGTAGAGTTGGTGTACGGTAGGTCTCTAGCTCTCCCCGGAGACTTCACATCAGCTCAACTACCTGCCAGCCGCAAGAGTCCCTGCTGCGTCTGGTCGACTCCAAGACCTCCGGCCTATTCCGCTTCGCCTTCACTGCCATATAATCTTTGTTCACCCGGACCTCGCCGCTTCCACCCATGTTATCGTTCACGTTCACCGTGACGCTGTCCGGGCATTGCTAACGTCGGATTACGACGGACCATTCCGCGTCCTTCACCTCACCCTAAAACAGCCACCCTCCTTCAGAATGGCCGCGAAGACACAGAATGCCGCCTCAAGCAGGCTTACGTGAAGACCTCGATTGAGTGGCTCGCAGTGCCGCCTTACATTGGCTGCCCCCCATCCGCGGCCTGCGACTCCCCTTTTCCCCACCTGCGCACCTGCCCTCAGTGCGATTTCGACTTAAAGTATAGGCGCGCGGGGGGGGGGGGGGATATTGTAATGTCCTCCTAGCTTAGGCAGGGGACACTGTAGTGCCCTCCTTTGGATGCGACTTGACCACGGCCAGAGCCTGCTCGTGCGAGAAAGAAAATAAAGGCGGTGCGGTGGGGTTGCACCTGAGGTCACGGCAGGCTGTTTTCCTGCCTAGATCCGAGTTAACTGCTCATTCCTTCCTTACAAAGGCTTAAGGCTGAATATTTAAATATACCACATGCCTTTGCTACTTAGACGACGTCATTGCCTTTTCACCCACGTTTTCGTCCCACATAGCAGACCTTCGTAAAATTATTTCGCTCTTTCGAAATGCGGGACCACAGCTCAACTCTTCGAAATGCCCTTTCGAGTGTCGCCGGGTCAGTATACTAGGCCATGCCTTCCACGATACCGGTGTTCGCCCCGATTCGAAAAAATCCGAATAGTGAGGCGCTTCCCGTTCATCCAACGACGTCCAAAGTTTGTGGACTTTTGTCCGTGCTTTCGTCGATTCATTCACGGCTTCGCCGACGTAGCTCCACCCCTCACAGAACTTCTTAAAAAGGATGCCTTTTCTTCAAGGGCCCTCCCAAGAACAAGCCTTCGATAAACTTGTAATGCTAACCGCCACCCTGGTACTGGCGCATTTGTTGCAATAGCCCCTGTTGAAGTCCGTACTGATGCCAGTGGCCATGGCATTGGTGCAATGCTTCACAAGCGTCAGTCAGGGACAGCTCGTGTGGTCGCCTAAGCCAGCCGCCTCCTGTGCCGATCTGAGAAAAATTACTCTATTACGCAACGAGAGCGCTTGGTCCTAATGTGGGCTATTGCGAACTTTATACCTTACTTATAGGGCAGGGCATTCATGGTAGTCACCGACAATCATGCATTCTGTAGGCTCTCTTCTCTGGAAAACCCGATAAGTCTCTTCTGTCGTTAGGCGTTACACCTCCAAGAATACTACACCGTGGGTTACAATTCTGGACGGCTCACAAGGATGCTGACTCCCTCTCTCGTTACCCTGTTGACTAGGCAGGTATTCCTGAGAGTATATGCGCTATTACCCGGTTCTCGCGCTCTTCTTTCACCACTATTGGCAAAGAACAGCGCCGGGATGCTGTGCTGCTCTCCATCACAGAACACATTACGGCCGCCCACGCCAACCCCTCACTGAGCCGCTTTGCACATGTTAGCGGCACTTTATAACCTCAGACCTCTAGCCCCGTTGGACCTAACCTCTTCCTCGTTGCTCCCGTGTGGTCATCTGGGTGTTTCATGCACGTACGACCGCGTGCGTCGTCGGTGCTTCTGGCCTGGCCTCAACCGATCAGCCGTTGCTTGCGATCAGTACCAGCGTTGGGAGTTGTGTTAAATTCCTCTGGTTGGCCTTCTTCAGTCCATCGGCATCCCTCCGGAGCCTCTCTACTATGTTCTATTCGACCTTCTCGGACCATATTCTGAGTCCAGTTCTGGAAATAGATGGATTGCGGTAGCAACAGATTGTGCCACCCGATACGCTATAACGCGTGCGCTCCCCACCGGCACTTCCACTCAAGTCGCCGACTTCCTTCTTCACGACCTCATACTCCACCGTGGCGCGCACCCCCCCCCCCCCCCACCAACTGCCCACAGACCGTGGCCGCACCTTTCTTTCAAAAGTTGTGGCAGACGTTCTTCGTGCGTGCTCAACTAAACACAAGTTAACACCGCTTACCATCCGCAAACTACTGGCCGCACTGATAGCTCAACCGCACCCTCACTGACATGCTCGCCATGTACGTCTCCTCTAACCACCGCTATAGGAACGCAAGCCTCCCATACGTTGCATTTTCATACAATGCCTCCCGCCACGACACTGATGACTATTCCCCGTTTTGCCTCTTGTTAGCCGCCAAGATCAATTGCCTCTTGACACAGTGCTTCGGCGGTCTCTTCATCCGCCTTCTCAATACGCCAGCGAAACCATTGCTCGTGCCGGCCACGCTCGTAATCCTGCACGCTCCCGCCTACAAGCTTCCCGAGCCTCTCAGCAAGAGCACTAAAACAGCCTTCACGCCGTCGCCTCCCTCTCACCTGGGTCCCTTGTTCTGCTATGGGCGCTTTCTCGCCGTGTTGAGCGCTCAGAAAAGCTTCTATCCTGCTACTTGGCCCGTATATCGCGTGCTGCCCCAAGTCACGGCAGTCGCCTAGGAGATCGCTCCAGAGTTCCCTGAGTCCACTTCTAGTTCCGCAAAGGTCGACATCGAACACGTGACGCGCCTGAAGCCTTGTCACCTACCCTGCTCTGACAGTCAGTAATCAGCACTGTGGAAGTGTTTCGGCCACCGGGAGCCGTGCTACGAACCCAGCGAGCGGCAACAATGCGGACGATGTTGTTTTGCTGAACATGGCTGAAGTAAGCACCACAAAACCTCCTTCTTTATCTCTCCGGTAAGGGACGGGAATTAGTCCTGAAATAATCCACCACACAGCGCATTGAATCATTATGAATAACCGCTTTCTGTGAAAGCGTCCTTGAGAGGCTGTCCACACCATTGACAAGCCATCTTTCTCGGTCTTCCATTTGCGCTTTCGATGCCATACTGCTGTTCACCTGGTGGTTTCGTGGTGCATAATTCAGCAATGTACAACATAAAATCCTCCCAAGCCGTCAGCAAAAGCCTCGTTTACACGGGCCAGACCCGGCAAGGTAAAGACAGCTGCAGTTTTTCTGTGTTCCAAGCTAGAGCTGTGTAAATTTAGAAAAAGTGTAGCTGATTGCATTGGAACAAGCCTAAAATTTTTTTCACTAAAGAACTCATAAATAAGAAGCACCGTTCCGCAGTATTGTAGTTGAACGGGACACCTGGCAATTAATGCTTTGTAGGTATTCTTTAAAAAACGTGAATACACTGAGCGCAAAATTTTTTTTCAAACTAGGAACTCGTGTGAAGAAATATGTTTTATGAAAAACAATATCTTCGGCAGCATGTTCTCATCGATATTGACGATCTATTCTATTCTATCCCACCAACAAGTGTTTACTTCGGTTCTCGTGTCAATTGAAGGGAATGGGGTGTTAACCTTTCAAAACGACACTGTCATAGTTGTTGAAAGCTTGCTGTCATTTCTAGCATTGTTGTCTGAGCGCAACGATTGTTACTTTTGAAGGCAAATCATATGTACAAAAAAATAGCATAACTACATTATCTTGTGTGGCGCCTATCTTATGCAAGATTTTCCCCTCCTCCCTTGACAGTTTTAAATCACGCGTTCGACAAGAAGAAAGGTATCAAAAGTTTTAGGCATGTAGACGATTTCCTAGTGATTTTAAGAAAAAGTGATTCATTGACCTACAACGACACTGTGGTGGAAGTTCCGAACATATTTAGACAGTTTGAAAAAGGCTTAAATTTTACACATGAGGTTCTGAAGGTTAACAAGTAACAGTTCCTGGACCTTGAGATCTATGTTCTAGAAGGGCTGGTTTGCGTGTGCTATAAGCCTCGTGCGCGAGAAGAAATTATGCCGTATGATTCAGCGCAGTCCAAGACAGTGAAAGAGCCTGTTGCAACCATGGGTTTACTAAATATTAATAATTCACATTGTCATGCTGTTCAGGAAAGTTTTGACTGATAGATTTCTAGGCTGCTATCAGCCGGCTTTCCATTAGCCTTTTTATCTGCAGTGGCAGAAACAATGTTACGAAAAATTAACAAGGCACCAGCAGTGGATGCAGTACTTAAGGAAGATAACGAAAAGAGAACCAAGAAAAGGACTCAGGTAATACCGTGCTCTCTGCGTCTGGCCCACAACTTTAAAAAAACGGCCAACAAATACCAAATTACAGTTCTTTTTCAGCGCCCTGCAAGCTGAAAAGCCTATGCCCTAGGGTAAAGGGTGAAGGAAGGAAGAGAGGATGCATAACGAAGCACAAATTCAGATATGTTGGTTGCAAGGTTGCAATCATTTCTGAAATACCTCTCACTTGCAGAAGACTATATTTTGGGCAATCTGGAAGTTGTTTAAACAAGCGCTTACGGGAAAAAGAAATGTGCCCTGATGAGAGGACCGGAACGAACTTGGTTGTTCATTGGAGGCCTTGGGACCGGCTGGGGACATGCGCGCCTAAGCTAAAACAGACATGGGCTATCGGAAGAGGCAATGACGAGCCAACGCGGGTGTTGATTAAAGCGTTCCGCATCCAAAAGAAGGGGTCTGATTTTGTCAGTAGCCCTTCGGTGAACCTGTACTCTAATGCTCAGTAAATCATCTTGCCGGGCTAGTTGGTTTAGCATCTTCAAATTTGTAAAACACCCTAGCACAAAAAAAAAATTCACATGCAAAGTAAAGACGAGGAGGCGCCAACTTCCAACTGGTTATTGCGCGAAAAACGCACATACATTTATAACCTCAAGCTACGCCCTTTCACACCACGTGCCTGAATAAAGCCATTACTTTACGCCTCGCACTTACAACATTGCAAATAAAATCGTAACCCGCCGAATACAATTTGACTGACGTATCACTCACGCACAAGGCTACCTTTTTCTTTATGTAAAATGCTTGCAACAATAGCCTCGTCAGCTTGATCTTGCTTCTGCCTAGAATCCTCTCCTTTCGCAGTCGAGATTCACACTTGCACATCTTAACATGACTTACCAAATTGGCATATTTATCATTACTTTCTACCATTTAGTAATGTTCTACACGGCGTTTGTTGATGCACCTCCCCGTTTTCCCTATATAGCACAAATCCAAATCCAGGGTATAAGTATGGTCAACTTGTTTGGGGCTGAGAAAACCAGCGGTACCCTGTGTCTGTTAGCCACCTTCTTCACATCGTGTGACATTTTGTGCACATATAAGGCATAGCTTCAAGTTTTATCGCAGCCCCGCCCTTTCATGACTGGTTGGACTGTTGCAGCTTTTTTTGGGGGGGGAGAGTTTCAGCGATGGCAGTCAACACCACCGATAGGAAGTCAGCAGCCAAAAGGCAGCCAATCTGATTTCCTAGGCTAGCGTGCATTTAGAACGCGCTCCTTACAAAGATTTCTTTAGACATTCTATAGACTGCTGATAAACTTCTGTCTATACTATAAACTCTCGATAGACAAAGCCTAGAGAAGAGTCTGAGGCAATACAAATCCTGTAGGCAGTCTACACACCGTTATCGTGAGGCCGGACAGGAATGAAAGTGAGCACTCAATGCACAAAAACGCGGTGGCGTGCTTCACAATTTTTCAATGCGCCGTATTGAAGGGCAGCAGTTCCTTGCAAGTTCGGGGAAAGTAACCCTATCATAAATGGTCCTCCCAGGATCCTAATCTTGCGTAAATACTAGGCCAAGGCCTTTGAGGTTAAAAACACAACTCTTATGTTGATGATTTTTATCCTTTTATTGAGTGGTTTTGAGAATACTTTTCAAGCTTGTGTGCCCAGCATTTTAAGTGTTTTTAACCTCGAAGGTCCTGGCCTATTTCTTACGCATGAGTTCCAAAGTGAGAGAAAACTGCAGTTTTCAGACCTAAGATTAGCGTTTCCAGTGGACCATTTAGGCTCGGGTTACTTTCCCTGTATTATCAAGGAACTGCTGTCCTTGAATACGGAGCATTAAAAATTGTAAAGCATGCAATCCCCTCTTTATACATTGAGTCCTCGCTTTCAGAGTCCTGTCTGCATCAACTGCACGCTAGACTAGAAAGCCAGCTGCCTCTTGGCTGCTGGCTTCCCCTCGGTAATGTTGACTCCAGTCGCAGAAACCCTCCTCCAAAAAACGCTGCACCAGTCCAAAGGTTCCTGAAAAAGGGGGGGTCCTGCGGTGAAACCTTAAGTTATGCCTTATGTGCACAAAGTGTCACACAATCTGAAGGAGGTGGCTAGCAGACACAGGGTACCACTGGTTTTCTCAGCCCCCAAACAAGTTGACCAAACTTAAACCCTGTATTAGGATTTGTGGCAGTGAGCTTCCTGGGTGCAGGGTAAAACAACAGCGTGCGTTTACCCGCTGTGTGGAAGGAGTAGTGTACGAGATACATCTTACTTGTGAGATGTCCTATATAGGGCAAACGGGGAGGTGCATCAAGAAATGCCTTAGGGAACATGAAAAAAAGGTAGAATAAAGATAAATATGTCAATTTGGTCAGCCATATTAACACGTGCAAGTGGTAGAATAAAGATAAATATGTCAATTTGGTCAGCCATACTAACACGTGCAAGTGAGAACCTCGACTGGAAAAGGCGAAGATTCTAGGCAGAAGCAAGATCAAGCAGGCGAGGCTATTGTTGGAAGCCTTTCACATAAAGAAAAAGGCATCCTTGTGCCTGATTGATACATGAGTCAAATGGTGTACGGCGAAGTACGATTTCTGAGCAAAGACGACAGTGCGAGGTGATAAGTCAGGCTTTGACAAGGCACGCGAAGTAGGCGCAGCTCGGGGGTATAATTGTATGCGTTTTTCTCGTGCATTAAACAGGAGTTCCCGCTTGTCTATCGTCTCCTCGTCTTTACTGTGTGTTGAGTTTTTTTTTTTGCGCCAGTGTGTTTTCAAAGTTTCAAGAAGGTACTCTAATGAGTAGAAGTTCTCGAATAGACTTATCTGAGGAGGGTGTGTGAGCGACAGCCTCTTTGGCATGTGCGCCTAGAAGCAGTCTTTGGCATGTGCGCAGATTCTGTACATGGAATCAATGTATGAAATAACTGTTTCTTCTGCCAATAAAAATTAGTTGAGAGTATCGCTCTTTCGTGTGTTGTGTTCTGTCATTGTGCTCTCTTAGTTATATTGCGCTAAAATTATTTCTTTTGCACGACCTTTCTTGTTGTCCGCTCACTTCGCCGCTGCCCCAACCCATGACCTCTGCTTCATCGCCATTGTGTCCCAAGGCACGACCCCTTATTCAACGGCAACCGTAAAAGTTGACTTTGTCTCTACAAACATGCACAGTGATCTCGTCTCTGAACAGCAGTCCGACCCTTGCGGCCGAATGCTCCTTGATCGCCTCAACGGTGCTTCGCAAGCTCCAAACCCCCGACTGCCCCGCAAGGATGGCACTGAATGGCAAGGTCCTGCAACATAAGAACAGCCCTATAAGTAATTCCCGAGTTCATGTTCACGGTTTTTGTTCTCGGGTCACCTTAAAAGCCAATGTCCTGAAATGAAGAACGAGAGACTCATCCTGAAGAAGTTGTAGAAAGACCATTCGACTAACCAAAAAGAGGATGAGCACATTCTTTGCCGGAAAAGTTGCTTACGCCTACACCCAGAGTCACACAGGAAACCTAGTCTGCAGAAATCACCGCCTCAGCTAACGCCACCTGTGTCGCCAGATTCACCCACAAAGCATAGGACGACGCCTCCTGCGGCGTTACATATAACCGCTAGGACTGGGTAAGAGTTTTTTACCATAACCGCCGTCGCCATGCTAAGACCCAGTTTTGTTGCCAGTGCAGCTGGTAATATGGACAGACTCGGAAGTTGGTAAGTGAATGATATGCTGAAAGAGCTTTTCTATTCAATTCAGTGCGTGTGTGAATGATATGCTGAAAGAGCTTTTCAATTCAATTCAATGCGTGTGCTGCTCTCTGGTACCAACAAACTAAGAACAAGGATTGTTCCTTCGTTTTTGGACGCACTATTAACCATGGCACTACCAACAGACAACTCTTCCATGGCAATATACATACGCCGTAGAGTAGTGATGTAGTTGATGCCCGAGGCCTGCACTGTCGTCTGTCTGACTTCCAACAACGCGCCCAGATACGCCGCTTTCATGCAATTGATATCTGAACCCAGCATGCCTTCTGCATTCCGCTTTACTGGGTATGTATTCATATGGTCTTTAAATGCAGACAGAACAACATACGCAGATATTGCGCAAATCCGCCACATTCTACAACCATGCATTTTCCTTACACCAACGCTAAAAGGAGGGGTGTTTTCTGTAATAAACGGCTACATTGCACCAAGAGATGACACTGACCATTCATAGCTACGTCAGTAATCCAGTGTTTAACGGTTCCCAATTTGGGGGGTGTATTATACTAATGTTCATTATCCTCAGTAGGGAAGTACCATAATGAATAATCGAGGATGAGACCTAGCCGACGAATATTGAATGAACTTCTAGAACAAAACATAAATTTGCGGGATATCTCACACAAACGTTCAGTGGAACTATTCCTCTATCACACATAACGTTTCTGGCTTTTTTTCATGATTTTTTTTCTTGAAAACATATTTTGTGATTGTGCTATTGGTTTTGCATGCTTACCCACCTCTCTATAATATCAAGAGTCAATGGTTGGCTGTGCTAATATTTTGTTGTTGTTTTTATTATTTCTTGTGATCGTGTATTTTGTCACCTTGAAGTGTTATTTCGTGATAGCTTATGTTACCTTTTTCTTCCATTACAATAAGTTTTCATTTCGACCTTCATTGTGGTGGCCAAAATGTAGGGGGTCCAGGGCTCTGTCAAGCTGTTAATGGGCAGCTTTTAGTCCGGGCTCTGTCATCATGTACCGCATGATGGTGGAATATTATTATTATTATTATTATTATTATTATTATTATTATTATTGTAAGCACTGTGAGTGACCTTCATCTTCATCTCAGCGTAATCATCATCGGTCATCGGGTCGTGCGAAGAAGACGAAGTGTTGCGAAGCTGTGACTAGTCGGTAGCTGCTGCTTCGGCCTACCTGAAGTAAAAAGGTGAATTTGCTGGTGCGTCCTTCTGCCTCACAAGTGGTGGAGGTGACTCCTGATCCCAGCGTCCTCAACGCGGCACCCCCTGGAGCTCCGTTCCGGTCGTGTTCTTGGCGGCACATCAACCGCCATGGCGCAGTCACATCCCCCTGCTCTCACCGTTCCGGCGCCTGTAGCTACCGATGGGCATCCCACGGCTGCCCATGCCACCTCTGCACCGCCTGTCGTCGCTCCAATTCCTCCTCTGCTCCCATCAAACATGTTGACTGTATTCCTTGAGGGACATGAACTGGAAGCTTTAATTGATACCGGCGCCGCTATTTCTATTATGAAACTTGACTTGTGTTTAAAACTGCGAAAAGTGCGCACACCTTATACCGGTCCTCCTTTACGTGCTGCAAATGGACAGAATATTAACCCTTGTGGAGCGTGTACAGCCGAGTCACCATTGATGGCATCTTGCACTTCATTGAGTTTGCTGTCCTATCCTCCTGTGTCCATCAACTCATCTTCGGCTGGGATTTCCTCCAAAACGCCTCAGCAGTCATTACGTGTTCCCCTCCCACTATTGAAGTCACTGAATGCAACATTCTTGCCGATAGAGAACCACTTTCTTCCCGTGTAGTTATGCTTGCCGATCACGTCCTCTATCCGGGCAACGAAGATATTCTATCTGTGACTTCTGACGCCGTCACCGATGGCGACGTCCTGATTACACCCAGCCCTCGTCTCCTGTCAAGAGGTATTATCATCATCGTGTCCCTTCTTCGCTTCTCCAGCGGTTCTTCTCTTCTCGCCGCATTCAACACCACATCAGAGCCCATTCTTCTGCGACGCGACTCTACTGTTGCATCAATTGCTTCCGCCCAGCCTGTCACACTTCTTCCCATTTCCACCTCCGATCGCTCTGATTCATCCCCTGCCTCGCTCAGTGCAGCACTTCGCCACACGATCAGCACCGACCTGACAACAGACCAGACAGACGCATTGCTCGCTGTATTGAACAAGCACGCAGACTCGTTCGACGTCAATTCCGGCACACTGGGTCAAACCGCTGCAGCAACGCATCGCATACTCACCGACGGATCAAGCATAGTTAGACGCCGGCCTTATCGTGTTTCTCCAACCGAGCGCAAAGTTATTCAGGAAAATGTTGCTGACATGCTTGCACGCAACATCATACGCCCATCGTCTAGTTCCTGGTCATCGCCTGTTGTGCTAGTGCAAAAAAAAGACGGTTCGGTTCGTTTTTGTGTAGATTACCGTGCTCTAAACAGAATAACTCGTAAGGATGTGTATCCCCTCCCTCGAATTGACGACGCCCTCGATTGTTTGCAAGGTGCCCAATTTTTCTCCAGCCTTGACTTAAGATCAGGCTACTGGCAGATCCCCATGAATGAAGATGATAAAGAGAAGACCGCCTTTGCAACACCGGACGGTTTATACGAATTCAATGTAATGCCTTTTGGACTCTGCAACGCTCCTGCTACATTCGAGCGTATGATTGACACAGTTCTCCGCGGCCTCAAATGGAAAACATGTCTCTGTTACTTAGATGACATCGTCATTTTTTCTTCGTCATTTCCTGATCACCTTACTCGTCTCGATGAAGTTTTGACAGCACTTTCCAGCGCTGGCCTACAGCTAAACACGAAGAAATGCCGTTTTGCATCAAAATCCATTAAAGTTCTTGGCCATCTCGTAAGCAGCGAAGGAATTAAGCCTGACCCTGAAAAAATCGCTGCTGCGCTGCACTTTCCCCGTCCAACTCGGGTCAAAGATCTCCGCAGTTTCCTCGGCTTGGCATCATACTTCCGCAGATTCATCCGCAATTTCGCCTCTATTGCCTCACCTTTACATGCGCTTCTTCACAACGACACGCCTTTCATCTGGTCTCCTGCTTGCGAAGAAGCATTTGAAACTCTGAAGCGTGCTCTGACTTCGGGTCCCGTCCTCTGCCATTTTGATGATAAAGCACCGACAATTTTGCACACCGACGCCAGTAGCCATGGCATTGGCGCTGTCCTTCTGCAACGCCAAAACACCTCTACAGAAAATGTTGTTGCCTATGCGAGCCGAACTCTGACTTCTGCGGAACAAAACTACACTATTACCGAACAAGAATGTCTCGCCGTCGTCTGGGCTGTTCAGAAGTTTCGTCCTTACCTGTACGGCCGTCACTTCACAGTCGTCACTGACCACCACGCCCTATGCTGGTTATCCACTTTGAAAAATCTGTCCGGTCGTCTCGGGCGGTGGATCCTCCGCCTTCAAGAGTACGACTTTACTGTCACTTACAAATCGGGCAAGAAGCACAAGGACGCCGACGCTCTCTCTCGTTGCCCTATTGCTTTGCCGTCGCAACCCATGTCCTCGCATTCCTCTCCTGTCCCAACGGAGTCAAGCCATTTAAACCCTACAGTTATGCAGTCTTTGAGCGCCGCCTCTATTGCTCCCATGCCAGATATACACTGCAATCTTGCTCACCACCAGAGTGCTGACCCTTACTGTCAAAAGCTGATTGATAGTCTCAGCGGTGTTCTTAGACCTCCAAATGCCCGTCTCCGTCGTCGGCTCAAAAATTTCAAGTTACAGGATGGCACATTATTTTGGCACAACTACAGCCCACTGGGCCACACATGGGTTCCCGTAATTCCTTCTTCCCTGCGTCCTCAAGTTCTACAAGCCTTCCACGACGACCCCACCGCAGGTCACCTTGGGTACCACAAAACCTATGACCGCATCAAACGTCGTTTCTTCTGGCCTGGCCTTTCAACCTCAGTATTAAAATACGTAGCGTCTTGCATCCCTTGTCAACGACGCAAGCGGTCTACGTCGCCTCCTGCCGGTCTCTTGCAACCTCTCCCATGTCCTTCCACACCTTTCGAAGTCGTCGGAATCGACTTGTATGGACCCCTGCCCTTGACTCCAGCTGGCAACCGCTGGGTCGTTACTGCCGTTGACCACCTCACCCGATACGCTGAAACCGCAGCACTTCCTTCCGGCTCCGCTTCCGAAATCGCCAACTTCTTCCTCCACACCATACTTCTTCGCCACGGCGCCCCTCGCCTCCTCCTTAGCGATCGTGGCAAGTCGTTCCTCTCCACCGTACTCGCCGCAGTGCTTCATGCTTCAGGCACGGTGCATAAAACTACATCTCCTTACCACCCTCAGACCAATGGCCTCACAGAACGCTTTCATCGCACCCTTTCTGATATGCTATCCACCTACATTCACCCTCAGCACAACAACTGGGACTCTTTACTCCCCTTTGCAACCTTCGCCTACAACACTGCCGTTCAACGAACCACCACCTACTCTCCGTTTTTTCTTGTTTATGCCCGCCATCCTACCTTCTCCCTCGAAGCATCTTTCTTCACAGCTTCTACTCCTTCTGCCGCGCCTTCCCACGAACAGTTCGTGTCTCGTATCGCCCACTGCCGTGATCGTGCCCGCCTTCAAACTGAAGCCACTCAAGCTTCCAGGAAAAGCACGTATGATGCGACTCATCGCTCAGTGTCTTTCCGCCCTGGAGACGAAGTGCTACTCTGGACACCTACTCGCATCCCCGGCCTGTGTGAAAAGTTTCTGAGCCGTTTTATTGGCCCGTACACGGTTCTGGAACAAACTTCCCCTGTAAACTATCTCATCACACCTGCATCGCCTGTTCGCGATCGTCGGTGTCGCGGCACCGAGATTGTGCACGTGTCGCGCTTGAAACCCTTTAACCGCCGACCTTAAGATTTAATTTGCGACCAGGATGGTCGCTTTCGTTCGGGAGGGGGAATGTTGTAAGCACTGTGAGTGACCTTCATCTTCATCTCAGCGTAATCATCATCGGTCATCGGGTCGTGCGAAGAAGACGAAGTGTTGCGAAGCTGTGACTAGTCGGTAGCTGCTGCTTCGGCCTACCTGAAGTAAAAAGGTGAATTTGCTGGTGCGTCCTTCTGCCTCACATTATTATTATTATTATTATTATTATTATTATTATTATTATTCCCAAGGAGCGCCTATCCCCAAGAAGCTTAAAACTGCGATTGTTAAGCCCTTTTATAAAGGAGGAAAAAGGGATGACGTCAAAAACTACAGGCCTATTTCAATCCTACCCATACTGTCTCATATTCTTGAAAAATTCCTTTTGAAATCCATGTCGTCTTTCGTTGAGAAATTTTCAATTCTGTCGACTCGACAGTTTGGTTTTGTGTCCGGTTGTGGTACGATAACCCTTCTAGAAGAGTTCTCTGATGAACTGTTTTCGGCTTTTGACCAAAATTTGTTTAGCGTTGCTTTATTCCTGGACATATCAAAAGCTTTCGAGACAGTTCATCACGGGATTCTTTTACAAAAATTATATTCCAGCGGTTTTAGAGGGCCATTTTACGATGTCCTTAAAAGATATCTCGCCGAACGATCACAAGTAGTTGTCTTAGACGAAATTAAAAACGCAAGTGGTAAACTTCCACTGAAGGCCGGAGTTCCTCAGGGTTGTATATTATCACCTCTACTTTTCAATATATTTATTAATGATTTATCTAGGGTTGTTTCAAAAGGTTTACTATTTCAATACGCTGACGACACTGTTCTGCTCTCAAAACATATTTCTTACAGCATGTCTGTCTCGAATCTCCAAGGTAATATACACAAAACAATGACTTGGTTCGCTGATAACCATTTGAAGGTTAACACCTTAAAAATCCAACTCGTTTGCTTTAGATCCCCTTTAAAATTAACCGCTATAAACGCGCCAGTTTTTCTACACAGTGACCACTACCATTCCTGTCGATGCGTGCCAACTACCTACGTGAACTCGGTAAAATACCTGGGAGTATTCTTCGACAGTGATATGTCGTGGCACACTCAGCTATCATATGTTTGCGATAAGCTCAGGAGCGCTGCATGGTTGTTCTTCAACATCGTCTCTCGTACCGTTTCCAGTAAAAAAAATGATAGCACATGCTTTGGTCTACAGCACCCTTCGATATGGGATTACCGTCTTTGCTTTTTGCCCTACCTGATGGCAAAACCGCGTGGATTCTTTGTTAACGAACATACTGAGAAATCTAGCCTACAATAATCCGTCACTGAAAAATCATAACATCTTCTCGGCGCTTGGCTTGCCTTGCTTCTGGTCTTTGTTTGCACAAACTGTGGTGCTACGGCATTTTTGCTTCAGTGATTTTAAAACGTGCTATACAGCCCCCCGAGGCCTTCGTAATAGTGTTCGCTATGTAGTGCCGCGATCCTCAACATGATATGGTGAAGCTAGACGCTGTGTTTACGTGCCGAAAATTCTGAACGATTTGCCAAATGAGGCATTCTCGATTCAGTCAAAAAAGGCATTGAAAAAGATTGTTCATTGTAACGCGGTTGTTTCAATACTTCTAAATGGTCATCACCTCTGAAATATGTTCATCTTATCTTATGTGTATTGATTCTTGTCTCGTGATTTGCTCCTTGTTTGTGTTTAGCCTCTTAACTGTTAATACCCTTGGCGTCGAGTGAATATTGCACACTCGTCAGCTGATTTTGCCGGGCCAAGTCCTTCAAGCCATTGGTGGCTTTGACAGGCCCGTTTCTTGTACTTTGAATTCTTTTGTGCAAGAAAATTATTATTATTATTATTATTGTTGTTGTTGTTGTTGTTGTTGTTGTTGTTGTTGTTGTTGTTGTTGTTGTTGTTGTTGTTGTTGTTGTTGTTGTTGTTGTTGTTGTTGTTGTTGTTGTTGTTGTTGTTGTTGTTGTTGTTGTTGTTGTTGTTGTTGTTGTTGTTGTTGTTGTTGTTGTTGTTGTTGTTGTTGTTGTTGTTGTTGTTGTTGTTGTTGTTGTTGTTGTTGTTGTTGTTGTTGTTGTTGTTGTTGTTGTTGTTGTTGTTGTTGTTGTTGTTGTTGTTGTTGTTGTTGTTGTTGTTGTTGTTGTTGTTGTTGTTGTTGTTGTTGTTGTTGTTGTTGTTGTTGTTGTTGTTGTTGTTGTTGTTGTTGTTGTTGTTGTTGTTGTTGTTGTTGTTGTTGTTGTTGTTGTTGTTGTTGTTGTTGTTGTTGTTGTTGTTGTTGTTGTTGTTGTTGTTGTTGTTGTTGTTGTTGTTGTTGTTGTTGTTGTTGTTGTTGTTGTTGTTGTTGTTGTTGTTGTTGTTGTTGTTGTTGTTGTTGTTGTTGTTGTTGTTGTTGTTGTTGTTGTTGTTGTTGTTGTTGTTGTTGTTGTTGTTGTTGTTGTTGTTGTTGTTGTTGTTGTTGTTGTTGTTGTTGTTGTTGTTGTTGTTGTTGTTGTTGTTGTTGTTGTTGTTGTTGTTGTTGTTTTTGTTGTTTTTGTTGTTGTTGTTGTTGTTGTTGTTGTTGTTGTTGTTTATGCAAGCCCAGGAATTCTTCAATACAAACGATAGCTCATCTATATTTCTGCGTGGAACATCTTACGGCACCTTCTTGGATTCGGAGCTTCTTTCATCAAGTCTCCAGTGACCTGTTAGTTGGTGCAGTGATGTGGGAACACATGGGAGTGACCACACACCAGAGTATGCATGTGTCAAACTGTCCGTACCTACCGATTCGTCGCGTGTGCAATGCACAGACTGGCCCACCTTTAGGTCACAAGTGGATTGCATGTTGCCATCGAATAGAGGGCCTATTGATGTGCTCTTTCGATGAGACAATGTGCTAGGTATGTGCGCTACGCTGGGGTCTGCTATCGACGTGGAATTCGAGAGCCTGCGGTCGCTCCGTCGGCCCGTCTAAAGGAAGCACACACCAAAATCCACGTACGACCTCGCCCTTTTTCTCCGAGCTGAATTACAAAGCGCGAACTGTCAAGTATTTGGCGTGTTTTGAGATGCTTGCGTTCACCTCCACAAGAAAGGCACCCATTCCATGCACTGTCTCTCTCCTGACGGTCGTGGGCATGATTCGGGCAACGTCACCTAGCTAAGAATTTTTTGAGCCACCTAGGCTAAATGACGACTCCGACTTACTTTTCGCGATTCCTACATTAAACTACACCCTTGCCTCCTCGTGTAGGCATTCATCTGCACGTGGTCCTGACAGGTCTTTATATTGATCACAGCTCTTTATTGATCATAGGTAAAAAATGCTACGCTTATTGTGCAGCTACTGACGAAGTATGCGAAATCGGACCAGCCAGGAGTGCAATTACCCCAAAAAGAGACATCACCCCACCAGGTTCACCCACCACACATTCAAGCTCAGCATAGCTATCTCATGATCAAACGCAAACAGACTGCATATCGCTTCTTTTCACTAATATCCGAAGTGTCATCAACAAACGTACATCACTATCGTCACATATTGATGCATGCTCGGCTGATATTGTCGTGCTCACCGAAACTTGGCTCTCAGCAAAAATAAAAAGAACAGCGAAATACTAGACTGCCAAAAAACATAAGTTTTACAGATACGACCGCGACTTCCGATCAGGCGGAGGTGTACTGATTGCCGTGAGCTCTGATATCAATTCCTTTCCTATCTCTATTGATTCCCCACTAGAAATCGCTTGCATCCATGTTAGCTTTCCAACGGGTGACCTTATCTTTTGCGCTTGTTATAGATCCCCATCCTCACCTACTACTTTTTGCGTCGACCTTCATGATGCCCTGAACAAATTAATTGTTCGACACCTGAAATCACACTTATTCCTACTGGGTGATTTTAACTTCCCAAACATAGTGTGGCGAAACTGTATTCCCTCCCTTAAGCAGCCATCCTCCGAGTGCACTAATTTTTTAGACACCTGCGCCGATTTATTCTAACCCAGCTAATTAACAAACTGACACGTACCACCAGCACATCGTCTAATATTTTAGACCTCTGTGTTACTACAGCTCCAGATTTGGTCTCTCCGCCAACGTACCTGGAAGGATTGAGTGACCACTCACTGCTTCACTTCACAATTAGGAAGAATGTTCGTCCTAAGAAAATAATTAAGATCATATGGGATTACAATGCCGCCGATACCACGTCCATAACAACTGAACTAGAATCATTCTTTGCCGACTACACTCAAAACTTTTCCGAACTTACTATTGAAGAAAACTGATCATTGTACAAAAATAAACTGATAGAATTAATAGATAGATATGTACCTAAAATTAAGATTGTCTCAAATACTACCTCTCCGTGGTTTACCAAAACCCTACGCCGCTTATGCAACAAAAAGAAGCGTATTTTTCGTCGCGCTAAAGCATCTAACCTTCCTGAACGCTGGACAGCATATCATCGCATTCATGCTGAATATTTAATAGCTGTTAAAGATACAAAACAGAACTTTTTTGACAACACCCTCCCATCACTTCTGCAATCTAATCCGCGTAAATTCTGGAATATTGTTGGGGGCAAAGAAGATAAGGTAATTCAACTAACCCGTTCTGACAATATTTCCATTCCTCCGAACCAGTGTTGTTCCGTTTTAAATGATGCGTTTGCTTCCGTTTTCCAGAAAAGTGCTAATATTGTACCGTCTGTAACTACTTTCTCTTATTTGCCAATGGACCCTATCAGTATTGACTGGGTCGGCGTGCAAAAGTTGGTTGGAAACTTGAAAATGTCTTCTTCACCCGGTGACGATGCAATCAGCTCTAAAATGCTAAACCTCACTGAACCCTACTCTTCTATTATGCTTTCAATGCTTTTTTCCCAGTCACTCTGTTCCTCAGTACTTCCAGGAGATTGGAGGGTTGGCAAGGTTGTTCCAGTACCAAAATCAGGTAACACTCATTCTCCCGATAACTATCGTCCTATATCACTCACAAGTATACCATGTAAAATTTTGGAGCATATCATATACTCTCATCTGATTGATTTCCTTGAGTCTAATTCCTTCTTTTCAGCAGAACAACACGGTTTCAGGAAGACATTTTTATGTGAAACACAGCTTGTATGTTTTACTAATGACCTTTTTGCTTACACTGACTTGAACATAGATGTAGACTGTGTGTTTTTGGACTTCGCGAAAGCTTTCGATACTGTTCCCCACGATCTCCTAATTCTTAAGCTTAGCATGCTTAACATTGACCCTAACGTACTTAACTGGATTAAAAGCTTCTTATCGAATCGAACTCAATATGTCTCTGCTAACGGCTGTTCCTCCTCTCACACCTCTGTGACATCCTGTGTACCACAAGGGTCGGTACTGGGACCTCTTCTCTACCTAATTTACATTAACGATATTCCTGAATGCATCTCTCATTCTTCTATCAGGCTTTTCGCAGACGACTGTGTCATCTATCACAAAATATCTAACCAAACTGATTCTATTTATTTTCAGTATGATCTCACAAGCATATTTAACTGGTGTGATAAGTGGTGCATGCGACTAAACGTTAATAAATGTAAAACGATGCATGTGTCACGTCGCACTAACATCACTGATAACAAGCGTACTTATGTTCTTCACGACATTCCCTTTGAATCAGTTAACTCCAACAAATACCTAGGCGTTCATATCTCACGTAACTTATCATGGCATAGACACGTCGAACATGTCGCAAATAACGCCAACAGGACTCTTGGATACTTGCGCCGAAATTTCTCTACCGCACCTCTGCCGATAAAACTAACCCTTTATAAAACATTAGTACGACCAAAGTTAGAATATGCATCTGCAGTTTGGGATCCTAATATAATAACACTGTTAAACACACTAGAATCCATTCAAAATCGTGCAGCACGTTTTATCTTATCTAACTATTCCCGTTACGCCAGCATTACTTCTATGAAAAACACACTTGCCTTACCAGACCTTTTTTTGCGCCGAAAGTGTTTTCGACTGTGTCTTTTCCGCAGACTGTATCACCATAACGCTCTGTTAAAGGATCATCTTTTTTCGAGCCCTTCATACATTTCATCCCGTTCCGATCGTAGTGTGACGAAGAAGACGACGAACTGCGCAGTGGCGCGGGCAGGAGCGCTCGCGCTAGGCCGGCAGCCATTAAATCATCTCATTTCCATCGATCATCGAGTCTCTCTCTTCGGCTGGCCGCCACGTAACATTTGGTGGAGCTTGCGGGGTACCGTCGACATCCTGGTCCAAGGAGCTTCGGCGTCCTGCGTCAGCCGTGGTCGCCAGCCGTAAGTTCTTGGTGTGCGTCGCTCTGTCGTGCCCCAGCCTTTGAGACCCGAACCAACCTCGCCGTTGTTGCCCCCCCCCCGCCCCGTCCCCCGCCCTGACCACTCAACACGACGAACTGAACACGACGCAAGGACCTGACCTACCGACCCCACCGACCCGAGACCGCGCTTACATCTGAAGACATCGTTCCCCTGCCCAGGCCGTTCGGCGTGCCCTGGGGCCTCGACCGTCGGCTCTTGGCGACCTGCGGACCGGAAGCTTCAAGACCAGGAATCATTCAGACATCTCATTCATCGTGGCGGCCAGCACCTCACCCCTTTCTCGTTCCTGTCCATCCATCATCCATGCTCTTTAGCCCGTAACCCCTTCGCGCGACTCTGTCGCCGATCGGGACGATCGCTCGGTGGCCCCGAGTAGTGTGACGAAGAAGACGACGAACTGCGCAGTGGCGCGGGCAGGAGCGCTCGCGCTAGGCCGGCAGCCATTAAATCATCTCATTTCCATCGATCATCGTGTCTCTTTCTTCGGCTGGCCGCCACGTAACAATATATTTAAAGTCGGTGTTCCATTTTCGAGAACAAAATTGTATTATGATCCTTTTATTCCTAAAACCAGCGTTGACTGGAACGACCTTCCTCCCTCCATCGCTGCCATTACCGATGTTGAGAACTTCAAGAAAACTGTGTTTTCTGCCATCATATAACTTGTTTTGTGTAACTATGCACTGTATTTTTTTTTGGTTTTGTTGTACCACTTCTTTCTGTAATGCTTTCGGGCCCTGAAAGTACGTGAAATAAATAAATAAATAAGCTCCTTATGACATTGGTATGGATGGTTGAACTGCGCTGCTAAGTTTTTTATAAGGAGAAATGAGTTTCCGGAAATGTTCCACAGCGCTGAAAAATCAGCTGGATGGTTGCACTTTTTAAGCCTAAAAAGCCTCCTCACGAGCTTACCTCATATTTTCCAGCCTGCCTAGCCAGCAGGGTTGGAAAGGTTGTGGAGTGATTGCTGCAAATTGGGCTTGAATGAGTGTAGTGTTGTTTATCGGAACATGATCACCGGGTTTTTCCAGGGGCGCTCTTAAACTGACAAGGTATTGGACCCTGCTGCAACACTGAAACATGAAAAATTTCCCTGCTAACTCATAGCTGCTATCTTAGATATCGAACGGCCTAAGGACTACGTCATTCATGGCGCCATCTTTTATACACTTCACTACTTTGGCGCTGGCGACCGGCTCCACCTGTTGACAGTGAGCTACCTCAGTGGGCGGTCAGTTGATAGATCTACGCCTGAGGGAGAGACTAGTGGTCATCAGTTCTGCCGTGGAGTGCCAAGAAATCCTCAAACCAACCTTAATTCACGGTTAGTTGACTGGGTCTGTTAAATGAACTACCAGATAATGTCGGAATCAGTGGGTATGCAGATCACATTTTCATCCGGGCTTCTGGATCAACGCGCCCACAAATGCGTTCGAAATTGCAACGGCCTGTATCGTCTCCATCGAGGTAAATATGACATCAGGGTTCACTCTTACCAGGAGAGGTGTATTATGTTCCCATTCACGCGTAAATCTGTCTGCCGCTCCCCGATATCATTTCATGAAGTTTAGATAACTTATGCCTCCCACTACTGATTCTTTTGCGTTATCAATGACCGCGGTCTGTCATAGTCCAGGATTATCAATATACTAATGAAAAGAGTAATTTTTGCCGTGTTTTTCGCTTCCTAGTAGACATTAAATGGGGCCCCACGGAGCGCCCATTGCTGAGAATTGAACAGACTGTTCTTAGGCTGCATTCGATACAACGTCCGAGCAGCTCCTAACAAGGGCATCTCCTGCTTGCGGACGTCAGAAAGCGTTTAGGCCGAGGTGCACAAGCTATGCCTAGCATTGGTACGATTCACTTTTAAAAGCTCAATCTGGCAATCACATTTCTTGTTTCGCCTCAATTCCGCTCCATCATCCGTGCTTTTACCACAGATTCAGTTCAGATGTCCCTTTCACGAGCAAATAATTATGGTGTCCTCGGCTGACGACACTAGTCTAATTTTCGATGCACTGGTGCGGTGCCGTGCGTTCGGCTGGAGCAAGCACAACACGCGTGCGCGCCACCACACCAACGGGGAGACCAACGGTGGAGCTGGTGGAGCTCAGTTCAATCCCGTCGTGCAACGTGCTCTAGCAGACGTTGCGGGCAGACGACGCTGTTGACTCAAAAAATTTTTCAGTGGCCGATAGAAAGCATCGACGAAGAGGAATGACAGACGAAGCATCACAAGTGGGCAGATTTTAAAAGAAATGTTGAACATTATATCAGATGCAATGCATTTATTCGCTCTGCAATCACGCAGCCACCGGGCGGTGAGCCGTGTCCCTTGCCCTTATGAGAAATTTAAAGGTTTGTCAGTATTTCTAGTCGTGATAAACCTGCCTCAGCTCATGCAGCGAATGACATATCCGGGGTGCCTGCCCTTTTTGTCCGCATGTGCGCCGGTTAGAGGATATCAATAGAGCGACAATGTGGGAGGCTTAATGGTTTGAGGATCGCCTGCAGATATTTTCGGAAGTTACCCTAGCTGAAGCTCTAAAGAGTGTGCATAGAAACAAGCAAGCATAACCCCGTTGTGCGGTGTCTGACAAACCTGCCCCACGTACCATCACAGTATCTCACGAGCATACTCGTGGGTTTCGCGTTTCCAGCAATTTCTGTTAACGCCGGTTACAAGCACGGTCCTGCGTGCTGTTACTGAAGAGGCTGTTTCTAATTGCACAAATTGCTGACTATGGTCCTTGGCCGCTGAATGGTCTATGAGATAATAGAGGGTCCCGGACGGAATGCATCTTCAGCGACTCCGAAATGACTGTCCAACTTTGCCAGGGGCAATATTCACACCCCTGCCTGGCAATTGTTGAACACCCCTACCTAAAATTTACCGCGCAGGGTAGAGCTCCAGTGGGTGCCGGCTCACTCTGGGAACCCTGGAAAAAGAGGCTGCCGAAAAATTGGCCCGAGATTTGATTTTTCGGGCTCAGGACAGTCTCGATCCAGGGTTCTCGAGGGAACGGGCGCACACTTTTGCAGAGCTCACGCAAATACCCCGTTTGGACCGTCAGACTTACCCCCTCCCCAACCCTCTCTTACGCACTCCCAACAGATCCTCTTCAGACGCCTCCAGACCCGCACTCTATCATCTCCTTAGCTGTTATCCCACTATTGTGGCACATCCCCTGAATGCACCCTATGCGATGACCATCACGCCACACTCTCCAACGTCCTTTTCGGCTGCCCTGCTTACTTTCCCCGCAGAGACAGCACGCCATCTAAAGCTGGGAGGGCTGGGAAGTCCTGCTCACATCTTTAGACCCGACATCAGAGCTTGCTGCGGTGACTCGGGCTGCCGACATCATGTCCAGACATGACCAACTTGGTGCAGTGCGGGACCGCGCAGTGGCCCAGGGACCCAGCAGGGTCTAAAACTGACTTGCAGCAATAAAGTTTTTCTGTCTGAAGAGCGCGGTTGAAGAGAGGGTAGAAAGACCAATGGGACTCTGCGACTGTTTCGCATTTTCGGCTGATGTGCAAAGGGAAGTGCCACTCGTGTAGTATTTTACGTCACTTCCAGCACACCGGCACCGAAGCAGTGCGTCTCAGCCGAAGAAAAGATATTTTGGCCAAACTTACTCACATTCAAGAAAAACAAGCATCGTCTGAGGCAGGTGTAGTGAAAATGCAAACGAGACTCGATTCCATCGAAGCGGAGCTCGTCGTCCTAGAGGAATCCCAAATAAGGCTAGAAAATAAATACTATGAGTGATTGTTAGGTGGAAATTGCTGCACAAGCAAAACAAGTTGATGGCTTGGAAAATCAATCCCGGCGTAGCAACCTGATTGTAAGAGGTGCACTGAAAGAAGACAATAAAAACGAAGAAACATTGTTGAGAAAAGTAAAGGACGGTGTTTTTGAGGCAAAACTCGCAGAATCTAAGTACCATTGACAGAATACACCGTCTTAGTAATCTGAGTCCGGGTAAGCATCGCCCAGTTATCCTTAGGATTGGTGATTTTAGAGAAAAAACAAAGATTATGAATAATTGCTACAAGCTTAAACGAGGCCAAATAAGCATTTCAGAGGATTATTCCAAAAGAGTGCAGGATATTCGGAAAAACCTCTGGAATACCACTGTAGATGAAACGTAAAACGGGGCCAATGTAAAGATGGTATTCGATAAGATGAGGGAGAACAAAATACTTTACGCCTGGGACGATACTACAAAACAAAGGTACAAATGCTACACTCCTTCTGGGAGTAGCGGTTGACTCAGGAACGCAGGGTCCAAACCGTTCTAAGTCACAAACGCGAATGCCAGAAGCATATTGCCACGTGCCTAATGCGCCGCGTGGCCTCCACGCTTAGTCGAAACGACGACGAATCGGTGGCTGGCTCTCGAGGCGCTCTGGCTCTGTGGCCTGGACCCTGGCTCTCTAATTAAAAGATCTCAGTCGGGTTCTCCCCGACGCCTACCTGCACGGCTCCTCAGGTCGTGACACTGGTGGAGGTGTGACCGATGCTCCCTTCTCCTGCGGAAGACTCGACGCGCCAGCCTCTTGTGACCGCTCCTGTCCATCGTGCCAGCCGGAGGATCCGAGTCCTGTCCTCCGAGGTCTCCATCGTGACGGCGCACCCTCTACTTTCACTCCGCTCATGGCGACGCCACTGCCTTCCGTGACTATGACTGTACCTTCGGCAAGCCCCATCTATCTGACCCTTCAGACCCACGAACACCTAATCCCTTTCGCGGTGGCCAGTTCGAGAATGCCGAGGACTGGCTGGACCACTATTAACGGGTTGCGACCTTCAACTGCTGGGACGACGCGACCAAGACGCGTAATGTGTATTTAAGCCTTGAAGACACTGCCCGCACGTGGTTCGAGAACCGTGAGGCTACCTTGTCAACGTGGCCGGACTTCCGACGTCAGCTCCTGACCACGTACGCCTACAGCGACCGCCGGGAGAGCACAGAACGTGCCCTGACCTCTGGAACTCAACTTCCAAATGAGGGTTTTGCAATGTACGTAGAGGATGTGACACGTCTCCGCCATCGCACCTACCCGGCCATGAGTGAAGAAAAAATCTCCGGCACCTGATGCGCGGCGTAAGAGACCAGCTTTTTTCCGGCCTCGTACGGAACCCGCCCAACACCGTCGCGGAGTTTCTGGCCTACGCCGTGCACATAGAGCAATTGCTGCAGCAGAGGTCCAATCAGTAATCCCGGCAACTGCGTCCAGTTCCGACGCTCTCCACTTTGGACCAGTTCGACCCCGATCCCAGGATGAATCCGAGCTGCCTTCGCCAACTCATTCGTTCCATGGTCCGCGAGGAGCTGCAGCACCTTCAAGGAACATTTTCCCCTCGCATCGATTGCGTTACCAGCGTCATATCCGCGATGAAGTTCAGCAGGCGCTCAGGGCACAAGCCGCTGCGGTCGTGCCGGCGCCGCAACCGGCCCCATGCGTTCCCGCGCCGTACCCTGCCCCTATTCAGCCAGTCACGTACGCGGACGTCGTGTGCCGCCCAGCATCATTTCCTTGGCCTTCACCTTACACCCCTCCAGTGGTCGCGGTGCACGCTCCTCAACCGTTTCCTTACTGGGCTGATCGGCGCCAGGCACCGCGGAAGACTGATCTCTGGCGCACTGCGGATCAGCGCCCGTTCTGCTACCACTGTGGTGAATGAAGCCGGCCATCTCTACCGGCGGTGCCCATATCGCGAAACGGATCTGCACGGATTTTCTCTGTACAGTCCCCGTCCACGACCTGAAGAGCACCCTCAGGACATCGGCGAGTATGTCGCCCGCCAGCGTAGTACTCTGCCTCCTCCCCGCCACCTGTCTCCCCGCCGCGAGTCGCGCTCGCTTTCTCCACGCCGGTTTTCGCCTTCTGAGTCCCCTTATGCCTCAGCACAACATGGTTCCTCCAGCCCTCATAGGGAAAACTACCTCCGGCGACCTTTGCAGGCGAGGCAGCCGAACGCCGATCCTCCGCAAAGCTTCCACCGCCGCACCGACCGACTCGCCCCGACGTCGAACGCCTCATCGCCGCACAGTTTTCCCCGACACGTCACCTGAATCGCCCGGCGCCGCTACCCCAGTCGCCGACCAGCTTCCGCCTCTGCACCGATTGAGTCACTCCCAACAGCCATCAACAGGCCGCGCTGAAGGCAGGATCCCCTTGGACGTCCCTGTTCTCGCCAACGTTAAGGAGGTCAGCGCGTTGGTCGATACGGGCGCAGATTACTCCATCCTTAGCGGACGGCTTGCGACTGCCCTGAAAAAAGTGACGACACAGTGGGAAGGCCCCGAATACGTACGGCCAGCGGACATGTCGCACCGCTCGGTATGCTTGCGGCCCAGGTTACGGTTCGAGGCTGCACCTTCGACGCCACTTTTCGTGTTCTGCGCGAACGTTCTCGCGATGTCATCCTTGCATCGACTTTATTCGCGAGCACGGTGCTATAATAGACCTCCCGAATCGCTTGGTGACGTTTTCTACCAAAATGGATACAGCAAAGCCGGCGCACCAGGGTTCTCGGTCCGCCCTGCGAGTCGCCGACGATAACGTTACGGTGTCCCCGCGTGCCAGCATTCTCGCTACAGTTACCTGTGACGAGTCAAATCGGGTACTCTGGGTTGTCGAGCCTAATGTCTCTCTCGTACTTACTAAGGAGATTGCAGAAGCACGAGGCCTTGGCTGCCTTCATGACGGTTGGACAGAGGTCCTTATTACCAACTTTTGCAATGAGCATCGACATCTATTCCGTGGCACAGCCATCGCTTACGTCGACTATGTTCATGAAGTGGCCGAATGCTTTGCTTGCGAGAAGGGCACACCTGGAGGTGACGCAGAAGCGCTCAAGGACGTCAACATAAATCCGGGCCTTGCATCCGCTGAAAAAAGGCAACTCCTGGACCTCTTGCGGGAGTTTCGTACGTGTTGCACGTCGTCGTCTAAAGTGCGACAAACGTCGTTATTTATGTGCCTTGATAGTTATGTCGAACAGAAATGCCGATAGTCGTTCGGGCGAGTACACCGCATCATCACGCATGAAGGAGCTCGACCCCTCCATCAGCATCCCTATCGTGTGTCCCCTCGGGAGCGAGATGCTATACAAACAGAGATCAAAGAGATGCTCATGGACGGCGTCATCCAACCGTCAAGCAGCCCGTGGTCGTCTCTTGTCCTCGTGAAGAAAGACGGAACACTGCGATTCTGCGTAGACTATAGGAAACTTCGTGTGACAAAAAAGACGTGTATCCGCTGCCGCGTATCGATGACTCCCTCGACCGTCTTCGTCAAGCCAAGTACTTCTCTTCGGTAGACCTCAGGAGCGGTTATTAGCAGATAAAAGTCGATGAGAGGAACCGTGAGAAAACCGCTTTTATCACACAAGACGGGCTCTACGAATCTCGCGTGCTCCCATTCTGGTTCTGCTGCGCTCCGGTCACTTTCCAAGGAATGATGGACACCGTGCTCACAGGTTGAAGTGGCAGACATGTCTTTTTTATCTTGCTGATGTCATCATTTTTTCCGCAACGTTCGCGGAACATCTGCACCGCCTCAGAACTGTCCTCGAATCCGTTCGTTCCGCCAACCACTTCCTCAAACCACAAAAATGTCACTTTGGGTTCGCCGAATTGAAGTATCTCGGGAACCTCATTAGTGCTGATGGAATCCGAGCTGACCCAGAAAAGCTTGCTGCCGTTGATGCCTTTCCAGTCCACGTTCACAAAAAAGCAGTCCGACGTTTCCTGGGCCTGTGCTCCTGCTATCATTTCTTCATTATGAACTTCGCCCAGCTTGCCAGCCCTCTGACGCTCCTAACCCGGGATGATGCATCATTTTCCTGAGGCAATGAACAGCAAACTGCCTTCGACGAATTACGACGCCGACTCCAATCGCCACCAATCCTAGCACATTTCGACGATGATGCCGACACGGAGGTACATACGGATGCGAGCAACGTCGGTCTTGCCACCGTTCTCGTCCTGTGGCAAGACGGTATCGACAAAGCAATTGCCTACGCCATTCGCGCACTGTCGCGCGCTGAGTTGAACGACTCTACTACCGAAAAAGAATGTTTAGCGGTAATCTGGGCAGCAGCTAAGTTCCGCCCGTACCTGTATGGCAGACCGTTTTGCGTCATCTCCGACCACCATTCGCTGAGCTGGCGGAAAAATTTAAAGGCCCTTGCCCTTGCGGCCGCCTCGCACGTTGGGCATAACGCCTGCAAGAATTGGATTCCACCATCACCTATAAGTCCGCCCGGAGACACACCGGCGCTGATAGCCTGTCACGCGCTCCCGTCTACCGTCCTCCACAAGACACCATCGACGGCGATCGCTTCCTTCGAGCGGCCAGCACGTCTGAGCTCCTTTCCAGACAGCGTGCCGACACCGAGCTGCGTCTGCTCATAGAAAATCTCGAAGGTGGGCACCCTGAGATACCACGGTACCTGCCTCGTTTGCTATCATCGTTCTGCCTCTGGAGCGGGCTGCTTTATAAAAATAACTCTACTACCAGTCCGACAACTTACCTGCTCGTCATACCGTCTGATTTACGGGATGAAGTTCTCCTTGCCAGCCATGATGAAGCGACTTCCGGCCACCTTGGTTTCTCACGCACCTTGTCCCGAATCCGGCAGAACTACTGCTGGCCGCAGCTGAGTAGAAGCGTCAAGCGTTATGTCCGGACATTCCGACAATGCTAGCGGCAGAAAAATCGGCCCTCAAGCCTCCGGACTGTTTCCGTGCATCGAGCCGCCACAAATACCGTTCGGCAAAGTCGGCATGGACCTTCTGGGGCCATTCTCTCTCTCGTCGACTGGCCACAAGTGGATCGTAGTCGCCACAGACTACTTGACCCGATACGCTGAAACGGACGCCCTTGCTCGAGGTACTGCCGTCGAAGTTGCCAACTTCTTTATGCACGGCATCGTGCTTAGACACGGCGCCCAATCGACCATCATTACTGACCGAGGCAAGGCGTTTACAGCCGGACTCTTACGTGACGTCTTAACGCTTAGCCATACAGCTTATCGACCAACAACAACATATCTTCCCAAAACCAAAGGTCAAACGGAACGGCTCAACAAAGCATTAGCGGACATGATCTCGACGTACGTTGACGCTGAACATAAAACGTGCGATGAGATCTTGCCGTACGTCACCTTCGCATACAATACAGCGACGCAGGAAACCACCGTTTACCCCGTTCCGTCTCGTCTATGGGAGAGAGGTCCGCATTATGTCGGACGTGATGCTCCCGTACGGCGATGCAGAGGTACCCCCTGAAGCAGGCCACTTCGTGGAATAAGCAGAGCAAGCCCGTCAGCTGGCCCGCTTGAACATTAAGGACCAGCAATCCGTCGATGCTCGACAATATAACCTTCGCCACAGGGCCGTACACTACGAGCCGGGTGACCAGGTATGGGTGTGACACCCGTGCGCCGCAACAGGTTGTGCGAAAAGCTTGTACGAAGGTTGTGCGAAGAGCTGGTACGACATTTTCCTGAAGAACAGCGCGAACTTGGACACGCCCGTCTCGTGCCTTACTTCTGTCCGTGCCCAAGTTCGCGCTGTTCTTCATAAAAATGCTATAAAGAGGACGCTCGAGATACGATCTCAGCAGTACGAGCGTCCGGCTTCCCCGATGGCTTCCGCCATCGTCGATGTTACCAACCCTGACGTGTTCCCGTGTTCCGGGACACCATACGGGCCATCGTACGCGAGGAGCTCCAGAAGCTCTTTTCGACGCATCAGCCGTCACAAGTTTCATTCTTTTGGGACTCAATTCTTGATACGTCCAGCAGGCACTGACACCAACTGAACATATCCGAGCAAGATTGTCACAGGGAATGCATACGCCGTAGCAGTTCGTCGTGCTGGCCTTCCTCCAGGCCTCCGCCATGAGGTTCTGCCTGCATGCACCCAGCGTCCGTTTCTCGACCTCTTCTGGTGTGCCCACGCAAAAGCGACGTCTGGCACACTGCCGATAATCGCCATCTGTGGTACAACTGACGCTGATCACGTGTACCGCAGCTGCCTTTACCAACGAATGCCTTTACCAACGAACCCCGGCCAACGCGCCGCGACTGCAGCTTGGTCAGCTGCCCCCTGAGATTGATGATTGCCTAGCCACGGCGTCCGGTGCGCCATACCAGTATTGCCGGTCGCCGCCCCCGCGACATTTCTCGTCTCCACGACGTCCATACGCCGGCCTGACGCGAAGACAGCCACCTAGTCCCATTCGGGAAAAGTAGCATTGACCTTGGATGGGAGGTTGCTCATCGGGAAATGTTCTAGATCCCCCCCCCCCTCCCGCTGCAATGAGGCGACCGCGCAATTCCCCGCCGCCACGACACTCACGACTCTGCTACACCGCTTCGACGCTCCAGTTCTCTGACGCAACGATACCTCAAGCGCTCGATTGCGCATGGATGTGCTGTGTTGTTTTTTCATATGTTCCAACAATGGCGAAATCAAAAATACACCGAGTGAGACCTCGAGCGTTGACTAACGTTTTTTCCCATTTCCCCCATAGTGGCCTTGTGCCTTCCTTTCAAAACAAATGACTTTCTTTGAATCAATTCATCCTAAATCTAAAAATCATATAAGTTGATTTCTAAGACCTACCAGTGCCCAGGAAATATGGAATGCATTCATAGCTTTCCCGAAAAATAGAAGCACTCATGTTAAAAGGTTAATGGGTATGTAGCCGACATGTCATAAATATAATTAGTCCGGTGCGAGAGCAATGATTAATCTCGAATGTTTAAACAGCACATTTTCAAGTGCCACGTAGATTGCAAAAGTAATCATAATATTGAAACGTGGCGACAAGAACCTATTATCAATTTACAGGCCTATATTGATACTGCCTGTCTTTGTAATATAGTATTGAGAAATTAAGGTCAGAGCGAATTCGTTCTGTAAAAAAAACATCAAATCATTACCGATGACCAATCTGGCCTTGCAAAAGGTTTGTAGTGGCGCTATCGCCACCGTCAGAGGTGAGTCGCCTCGGCTTGCAGCACGCACTGACACCGGCAGCGCGAAGCCACACTCCAAGGAGATTAAAGTAGTCGACACCTGGTTCCCGGAGTGATCGCTTCGTCCGCGTCACACTGTCTAATTTCTAGGAGACTAAGTTTCCGTCCCTCTACAGTTTGGTGAATTCAGACGTGATGGATGTGAACAACGCCGCCACCGGTGCGGCGTCCAGGCCCCACGTCCCGGCCTATGTATCGGCTGCGCAGGACACCATTTTGGACTCGGAACCCCGCCGTGTGGTTCTCACAACTAGAGGCTGTGGTGTTCAGCGCTCGGCGCATCACTTCAAAACGCTTGAAGTACTTTTACGTCGTGTCTACCCTCTTCCCTGAGATGATTGACACATTTGACGACATTTTGAAGACTCCCGACCCTTCTTCCCTGTACGACCACTTCAAGGCCACCCTGAGGGCCTTTCTGGCTCTCCCATTCCTGTCGTCACCCAGTGCAAAGTCCTTGGCTTCCCTACGCATGCGGCGAAAGACCAAAAAACCAAAAGGCAGCTATTGGCATTTGTTCCCAGCCCCATGATATGAGTTACTCATTTCAGGCTCCTGAGTATACGACCCTTGATTATGCGGCTACATTCCTTGACAAATTTCTAGTGATTGAGGTTGCCTTATAGAAGATCCTCGGTAATGTTGATCAGGTGATTTTACTTGCTGCTGGCCTTTCTGTCCCGACTGCGCTCGAAAGCTCGAGGGTTGCTCTTCTGAGCAGTTCTCTAAAACTTTTAATTCCACCACAAGTTACAGAAGTGCGTTTTCACTGTATGGGTTCCTGGACATCGTGGCATTTATTCTAATGTGACAGCAATTTTTTAGCGAAGTGTTTTCTTTACGGATCTGTGGTGCCATGTATTCCAAACAGTGTACGTTTGACGCAGCCCGCTTTCAACGTCTCCTGCAATTGCACTGCTTGCTGTTCGAGCCCTTACTTACCAGAGCGAATTTTCGGCCTTTGAAGTAACTAGAAGTGTCCGCTAATGCAGTTCGCAGCAATGAGAGCTGTCTGGGACCCTCTTGCGGTGCAGAATACCATGAATAAGTATTTACTTGTGTCGGGAGTGGTTCTCTCTGTCGAACCTTTGTGAATCACGCAGCGAATCACGAAGGGCAGTTTTTGAGATTTGTTTCTAGGAAAGTGAGAGGGAGGCGATGAAGAAGAAATGGCAGCTAAAACGTGACATCGGCTCCGGCTTTTGTGACCAATTTTGCAGTGCTAATTATTTGTTACCATGGTATCTGTTTCCACTGTGTCCGTGCAGGTGCGGGTTATCAACCGGCACCGGTGGCTACCAAAAGGTACGGTTTTTCGCCAAATTCTGTGGAGGTCAGCGCCGCTCCGATAGGCCTAATCGAACAGCTTGGAACTGCCCATAGCCAGGCCTAACCTCGGCGAGGGAAGGCTGGTGTCTTCAGGCGGCGGCTGTACAAAGATGTCCACAGAGATGAAGACGTTCATTGTTCGGGACTTGGCGAATTCCGGAGTTAGCCAGATGTGTGTTGAGGCACAAAGGGAAGAAATTTCTTCCGAGGAATTCAACAACGGTGCAGACTGGTCGCACGTAGGCTGGCGTATAAAGACCTTCACCGGCGAGGGGATTCCCGCTCGCTAGTCAAGACTTACGACGAACTTCGCCAGGAACGTGAAAGATTCGATGACGAGGGCTACAGGGATGCCGGACAGCCTAACATGAGAGGAGACCAAGGTGATATTGCGGCCTGGAGGAGACCTTAACATCGCGAGGACTCCGTGCCAAGAACCGCATGACGACGTTCAACGAACTTGCACAGTTTCACCGCCTGGCTCGAAGGACTTTCCCACCATCGCACCTGGGGCTGAGCCGAGCAGAGGCGGTGCTGTTCAGACAGTTACAAATTGGTTCCTTACCCACTACAGTGTTAATAAATCATCTTTACCCAAACGTATACGTGAGTGATGTGTGCCGCGTGTACCAGCGAGAGGGGGCCACCCTGACGCACTTCCTATGGGATTGCACAAAGTTCCCCGACGAAGCTTCGACAAGTACAACGATTCCGCCGTGACTCACGGCTGCGGCGGAATGCTATTACCTCGAAATCCAAACTGGGGCCGTCCAGCAGGTCTCGGCGGCTGTTTAAAGACAAAGGCCGAGCGAAACCGACAGAACGTTGCCCCTCAGTGCGACCGACCGCGGGAGTAACACGCGCTGGATTTGAGTAGAGACCACCCGCTGAGAAGGCGTCAGGTCCCGCGTCACGGCGCCATTTAGTCATGGTGCCGTTCTGCCGGCGACTTAACAAAGTTGTTTCCTCCTCCTCTCTCTTTCTAGAAAAGTGAAAACTCCTTAACAATGGTTGAAATCATCCTGCATATTGCCAGGTGGCGCTCAGACTAAAAGACGTTGACGTGCACGGCACTGTACATGAAAGACGAACGTTCAAGTTCCGGGCTTCCCTTCTGTATGATGTACTGTCAAGTGGTACCATCTATTTCTTGTCACCAACACCATGACATATCAGCTAGAGGTGAGATCACATGTCCCGTACCTCGACAGTTAGCAGGAGTTCCAGCTCTATATCCATTGACGCGCCTGTTCACATGCCAGCCGTCTGCTACGAGGCTTAGCACCTGAGTTTTCACCATCGGGCATGTCCACGGAGAGACTCGGCCCCAGCGCAATGCCTGCCGCGACCAACCCTTACTTCACGCTCCAGAACCCCCGCATCCCAAAGTCCTTCCACTGCGACATCTTTGAAGACTTGTGAGTTGTTCCAGCACTAAGAGAGTTGCCGCGTTAAACCAGTGGGATGACGCCGCCCAGCTATGGACCGTTAACTTCAGCCTTGACGACGGCGCTCGCATTTGGTTCCGATGACACGCAGAGCAGCTGTCTTCCTGTAGTAAGTTCCGGCGTCGTCTCCTGAAAACTTGCAGCAGTTCGGATCGTCCCGAATGGGCAGAATGCCTTTACAATCCCGCGATGAGCGTATGTCGAAGACACGATGTGCCTCTTCAAGCGCTGGGAACTGACGGCGTTCCAATACAAAAAGGTGCGCCATCTCAAGCGTGGGATCAAGGAGCAGCTTTTAGCTGGCCTTGTCCGAAGGTTTCCGAAAACTGTCACCGAGTTTCTCACAGAGTACTACACCATTCAGAAGGTGCTTCAGCAAAGAGCTTCATTCCAAGATCGTACCGTGGTCGCCGCCTTCGTTTCCGCTAGTAGCCATTGCATCGAACCGACGCCTCTGTATTAAGGGACCTCATCATTTCGATTGTGCGCGACGAATTCCGGCTCCCAGCTCCACTGCGAATGTGAGCGTGGACGGCCCAGACCAGAGACGGCGTCAGCTACCGCATCCAGGGCTCCTCCATAATTTCTGTATGAAGCCGCATTTCGCGCGGTGAGCGCAGAAGCAAGCGATGTGCAGGGACGTCGATGCCGCAGCTCCGGCAGAAGCTCAGAGACTGCCGGTGATAACGTAAACACCCAGGAAAGACCTCAACATCCCAGAAGTGGACCTTGCAGCAAGCGCTTGCGGATAACAAATCCATCGCCATCGGGTTTAGCCAATATTTAGGCCTTTCGGGGTGGCTAACGCTGAATGTTTCCGGGATCCTTTCGAAGGGGCAAGTGGAACCTTGTCCCCTCATAAAGGTGACTACGCGACGCCAGCAAACCCACTTGCTCTGTTCCTTTATTCTCTCAAATGCTTATTTTTGCCACTTGTTCAAAACCCCTACTACTGGCGTGCGACCCCCCCCCCCCCCTCCCCGAGACTGCGTGCTGTTCACTGCAGATTTCTGGCCTCCTGCCTCCTAAATTTCTCTCCTCTCGACGCGGATGACCTCGTTTTCAAGCACAAGTTCTACTGGCGGGAAGCTTCTCTACCAGGTGTACTGAAACAACGCGCTGAATTGAACAGCGCTGACAGGGACGAGAGGAGTGGACTCCAGGTTCGCCTCGATGGCACTGCATGACGCGTTACGCTAACATTCTTGGATATAGCCTTGTGTGATCAGTTTTTAAGTTTTTAACTGGCCTCTGCCAAGCGTGTACAAGACATTCGGGCAATGAGGTACGCCCTACTCTCTCAACTCTGCGTCCCAACACGACTCTGCCCACTCGCTTTGTTGGCGTTGCACCGCGTGCTACGCGAATAAGCTTGACTATTACCTTTTTTGAACCTGCACGCATTTCTTATTGTGTAAATAGTTTGTGTATATTACCTCTACCACTATCCTACCTTCCTGTCCTCTCAACTCTATCATTTCATTTCTCCATTCTGCCTGCTATCCTTTATTTCCGCTTCCCCAGCTCAGCTTCTTCAGTGGAAGATGCCGGAACTAGCAAAAAAAAATATTATCCTTCCTTTTATTATTATTTCAATAAAACCCCTCACTACAACCCCAGCTTCTTCGAACCTTTTCTTGTGTCGTTGTTAGCCTATCAAAAGATGGCACATATCCACACTGGGGGATCGGCCAAGAATCGGGTGGCTATTCACCTGAACGCAGTTAACGAAAAAGAAAAGCACGTGGGAGCGCAACACCGGTGAATTTTTCGTCATGAACAGAAAATGTATATAAGGCGCAGCAGCAAAAAACGCAATGTCATCCGCATGGACGTAAGTGCGTACATGGCGGTGGAGAGGAATTGAGCTCAACAAAATATTAAAGAGCACAGGAGAAAGAACAGCTCCTTGGGGTACACCTCGCGTTTGTCTGTACCTCTCTGAATGAACACCATTATGGACGCAAAAGAATTCCCTGTTATAAAGAAATGCAGATATCCATGCAACTATATAATCTGGAAATTGAAGAGAATGTAGCCTATGTATCAGGATGGAAAATGGAGGAATGTCAGGTCGCGCTGAGACTAAAAGACGCCGAAGTTCGCCGGCTCCCCTCCTGAAGGTCGTATATTGAAGTGGTCCCGTTTATTTGTTGTCACGAACATTATGACAATATTTTTTCTTACCTTACTTTTATTTTGCAAAATATGTGCATCATGGCTTCAATATCTTAATTGTCACGTAATATCTTAATATCTTCAATATCTTAATTGTCATGTAATACCCCCGATACAAGGGGGCCTTTAAGGTAAATAAACTGAACTGAACTGAGCTCCAAAGCTGTGAAACAGCGCTATGCGCAAGAACTCTGCTTCTACACATGATGCCATTCGTAATTTTTTCTGCCGAAATATTAGCATTTTCACAAAATGAAATTCACCATTTGCCTACTGAATTATGTGCGCAAATATGTGGAATAATCAAGAAAATTCAAAATTTGAAGCACTTAGGCAAGCTGATCACCCGTGAAATCACACTGTTATGAATGTTATGTACTTTATCAGGCCCCGCCACTTTTTTCACTTATAATGTGTGCTGATGTTCGATACAGCTTCTTTGCATGATTTACTTTACCAGTTCGTTTAAATCCAACAGTGTGCTGCCTGAAATCGTGGATAGCTATTGTAATACCCTTCGCGTTACTCTACTAGTCATTCTCTTAGTGTTCACTAGCTGGAACCATATAGGTTAAAATGTTATTCTGCTGTGCAGGTGCATACTCGACCTGGTTGGAACCCGGGTAAATCCTGTCCGCACCGATCAATTGCTAATGAACAATATGGCTGTCAGATCTTTTCAAGATACCGTTCTGAAGAAACTAACGACGAGCCATCGTGCACAGTCTCACGAAAGAGAGCCGCGTTACAACCACCATACGCAAGTAATACTGCCAAGCAAACCATGAAAATCATGCCAACTGAGATGGCGCATGGCGCGTGCAAGGTGTACATGACTTCGTGTTCATATTGTTAGGGGAATAAACGCCCAGGGCACGGCGTAAACCGACCAAGTGCCCTGGGCGGAAGAGGAGGAGGCGCGGGGAGCGCGCGGAGGAGCGAGCGCGCGCAGAGACGAAGACTGGAGCCCGCCAGGCGGTGTTCCTGGAGCTCTCTCCGACCAGGCGTGGTTTCCTTTGGGCGGGACCGTCGTCCCGTTTCATTTTGGTGGCAGCGGTGGGATGGCGGCCACCCGCGCTCCGAGTCAGGCTGCGGCAGCGGCCGAGGACGTCGGGCGCCCTCAGGCTGACGCGACACACGGCGCGGCGGACGGCGCCGATGATCTCGGACATTCCGACGGCCTGTTCCTTTCCCCGGCGCTGGAGGCCGCCTTTGAGCGCCTCCATCGGCGAGTGGGCCGTCTGTTCGAGCGGCTGTAGAAGGTGGAACGAGAGGATGGCGTCTGTGGCGACGAGGCAGCGCCGGACCAACCGATTAGGACAGTGGGTGAGCTAGGGGCAAGGACCGAGCTGGCTGCAGGTGGCGACGAGCGTGAGCGGAAGAGGACGGTGCGTCGGCCGCGAGGTGGAGGCGAATTGGATGCCTGTGAATGTTCCCTTGCCGCGCCCAATTATCCCGCAAACGCCCGAAATGTCGATGCAGCCGGCTTGAAGGTCGGCGTGGGGTCGGTTGTCCTGCACCATGTGATGCTTGCCGCCTCGCTCACCGGAGTGAACCTAGCCAGTGTGGGACGTCCTTCGTCAACTGCAGGCGCCTTCACCCAGCTCACAAACTTTGAGGAAACTTAAGAAAAGCATCACGTCACCCATGCGCTCGGGCACCTAAGGTGAATTGTGACATTGCGCGCAAACCTACTTTCAATGGACAACGCTCGTTATCGCTGCGTGGTTTTTTGAAAGACGTCAAACATATCTATGCTACAGCGTGAAATTTGGGTGCGCCTTACTGCAATGCAGTACGATCTGCCGGCATAGTGGATACAGAATCCCTTCTGACTTCATAAAATATGGACGAGCCTCCTATTATATACAGCATTTCCGCATGGACGGCTATTCACTTCTCAGAAGTGCCGCGAATAGCTCTGGAACACAGCCAGTGTAATGCAGTCTAAAACACAGTCTTAACATAGTCGCAATCGATGTGAAAAAAGACATCAACATGTCAGTATTGCTTGCGTACATAATGCGGCAAAATTTGGGTCGTATCTACAGAGTGTAATTTTTAGATTCGGTATATAATTCGAAATGTGACGCCTGGTTATTTCTTCTGGGAATAGAATGTCCGAAAATACTTGCTAACACAATGCACGCCAAGCTCGGGTCGCTTATGGCGCACCGAAAGCGCAGCAGGCATGTTTTAAAAATTCAATTCGACCATCAGCAATACAAAAAGTGGTCCGAGGCCTGGGCCGAAATTGTTAAATTTTTAAATTTGCGAAATAGATCTATCAGGGAATAAAAAGATTGTAGAAAGCAGTGGCACAATTCAAAGCAGCAACTCCAGGTGACACAGCAACAAGCGCGACAAGAGCCTGAAAGCAGTGACCACTGTTTTTCTATAAAGCTTAGTTAGCACAACTGGTACTATATATATTGTATACAACAGCACCGATTTAGTAAAGACAAGCGATGCAGTGAAAGTTGTATTCATAGCAGCAAAAATCACCGTGTGTTTACTTTTGCGTTATTGCAAATTTCAGCGACATCTTGATTGCGAAACGTTGAGGTCAGTCGCAGCGTTCGTCTCGCAGGAAAGGGTGCAAGAATTTTGCTCCGTTTTTGTCTCTGCCTGCCCACTGCGGTGAAGCGCCAGATGCCTCGCGCTGAGTTAACTGCCATAATAATATGAATTCATCAGAGTCAGCGCTTGATTTTAATCGGCAAGAATTTCAATAAAACACATCAGTAAACTAAAACCAAACATCGCAATGATCGCCTATTTAAATTAATGGTGCTATTTGTGTAGCAAGTTTGATAAGGAACGCAGTCCTTCGTCAAACGGCGATGAATCTGGATCCTCCTGGGCACCCGACTAACATAGCGGCTTCCTTCTCGAGCTCGTTGAGAAAGCGGTGCAGCCTTCCGAGCGACCCCGACAGCGAAGACACCATCCAGTACTTTAGTGAGGGCAGAAGTGAAGACGGCTTTGGGACATACCTCAGCCGGAAGACCAAGAGAAGACTGCTAAGAGCCGGTTCGTCATCGAGCGAGTCAACTGAAAAACCAAATGGCGACACACCGACACATATCACCATCGTCCTTCCTGTGCAGCCAACCGACAACATGAGGTGGCATAAGTCTCTGTGGAACCATAGGGGCTCGTACCGAACGAAATTAAAGACATTCGGGTGAATACGCGGAGGAGAGAGGAGAAAGACATATATAAAGAGCGTAAATGCTGGGTATGTTAAGTAGGAGAACCCATTGGTCCCCATCATAACCCGGCCTCTCACAACCAACAATTTCTGGTAGAGGGGACAGTGGCTGTGAAGGGTTCCCTCCCAGTGCTCATACGTCGGTTGGGGTTTGCTGGCCAAGCATGGGTGTTCTCGACATTCCCAAAACTGCGTGAACGAGTGTGCCAAGTGCTCCCCATAAGGGGTAGGACGAATCGTATGTGTCTGCGTACCATTTACTCATCAAGTAGAGATTGGGTACAGTATTAGTATGTAGTCGCCCGACTATGTTCTCTTCAAATTTGTTAAGGATTTTGTGACGAAGAGGATGTTTCCTTCTTATGCTCTTATAGTACTCCGTAATTTCTGCGTAGCTTAGTGAGGGTGAGGGGTTTTTAACTGTGTCAGAGAGAGGCTGCGCGCCAGATGCTCGGAGGAGAACAGCTCGAACAGCGGTGTTGGCCGCCTCATAGCAAGTCGTTGAGAGTTCAAGAAGATCTGAACGTCAAGGCGTCAAGAAGATCTGGACGCTCGAAGGATTAGACTTTTCCAAAATTTCCCAACACGGAGCGCCAACATGAACTTAGAGGTTATTGCGTAAAGCTGCTTGTGAGTCGGACACAACCGCTGCCTCGTTTTTTTTTATATTACTAGTGCAATAGCTGCTTCCTGAGCCGATGTGGTATCCACCGCTTGGATAAGGCTGCTTGCGATTATATCCCCCGGGGGTGAAACTGCTGCAGTTTGTTGCCGTTGACGTCCACCATACGGTTGCGCTGGATTCACTGAGGGCCGTTACTCAACTCGGTTGTCTATTAGTCCGTACGGTTATCCCGCTCGGCGGGGCTGAGTCCTATTCCGGCGTAATCTATGACGTCTAAGAGGCTATCACAAATGATGATTTGCCCATCCTCGTGAGGCCGACAAACGAAGGCGCCGCAGTTCTTCGGCTATCACGTCTGGGCAATGTGAAGGTTCAGTTCGAAGGCGACAGTCTTCCGTCACACGTGAAGGTCGGCTATTTTCGTCATGCTGTGCGGCCTTTTATACCAAAGCCCCTTCAGTGCCACAAATGTTTGAAGCTACGCCATGTGAGCGGTATCTGCGGTAACTCCTGTGTGTGCTCCCGTTGTGCCGGAGCTCAACGCTGCGTCCTGCAACAACGTAAAAGTTTTTAGGTGTTCTAGCTGCAACGGGCCCCATGACGTGTCGTCTCATGACTGCCCGCGCATAAAATGAGCGTGCCGTCCTAAATTAAATGGCTCGGTACAACTCCACGCACCGCCAAGCTCCTGCTACTGTTCGAAAAATACGTTCTCGCGGCAAAAAAAATCCAGAAAGGCAGCTGCCAGAAGCAGCCCCACCGACACGCCCATGGCACCTCCGTCCCAACCCTCTCCCGTGCCACCACGCCCAAGTGTGTCCTGTCAGCGCAGCCTGGTCAAGTATGGTCAGACCTCATCGTGTGCGAATGCTTGGCCAGCACTTCCGCCGTTACATCCTTCCGACCCTCCTCAGCGTAAGCTCCCATCGTCCAGCTCAGCAGTCTTACAGACGGGCTTCCACAGCAAGATCTCCAAGCCCTCGTGACCCTTAGGGCGCTAGTCAACGGTATTCGCTCTCTGCTCTTTCCCACGTTTCGTGAGGAAGTAGAGGCGCTGCGCTCTAACAGTGGAACACAAGGGCCTTGAAGTCACGAATCTCAAGTTTCCAACAATATGTTTTTAACAACCAATTACCGATATTGGTCGTCTGTGAGCCTAACTTATCCCAAGCAATCAGGCTTTCCAGGTACGAGCCCGTCTCCGCCCCCGCCTCCCCAAGCGGGGAGCGAAGCAAAATTCTGGTTTACACTCGCACCGACTTGACGTGTGTTTGCTGCCCAGTTCAACCCCACAATGAGAATGAGTACGCGTATTTCCTAGTAAAAAAAGGACCCACCGAGTTCACACTGATTGAAGCGTATGCCTCCCCTCCTCTCATTTGGACTGTGAGAGGTTGAAGGCCATCATGGAGGCAACCCGGCCACCTTGAGGCATTAGTGGCGATTTCCACACACACCGCGAACTGTTGGGAAGACCTAGAATCAGCGCCAGGACAAGAGATCTGGCCTTATTTCTTATTACTTATTGAATGACGGCAGCCGGACGCACCAGCGAGGCGGCTCCTACAGCAGCTGCCTGGAACTGACACTAGTTGCGCGGTCCCTACACCGCGTTTCCACTGGTTTTGTGATGTGGAGTCTCCTGGAAGTAACCACATACTCACCTATCTCAAGATTCCAGGCCTTGGGCCGTCCTGCCCAGCCAAATGCACACATTTCCTGGACGGCATTAAAACACATATGAAAGAGGCGTGCAAAGGAGCCCCCACTTCTTGTTTGGAGGGCATTCTAGTAACTGCAATGAAGGCTGATAAACTTTACCTCACGTCAATTAGAATGCTTACTGACTTTGATAAAGAATTAGACGTAGAGGACGAAGTTGTTCCAGACCAGAACGCTATATTTTTGCCTCTGCAGTTTTATCGTTTTTTCTCACAATCAGGGAGGCGCCGCTCCCTCTTCGTGACGGCGATGGAAGTGGAGAACGTCACGCCTCCTCTGGAACTCGGTTGGTCGGCGGCAGCCGCCCAGAGGAAGGGCTTCTACCAATCGAGCGAGGCAAGCAGCCAGGCCACCGTGCTGCACTCAGCCACAAGCGAGGACTCCTCGGAGGACGACGAGTTCGTACCAGTGATCAGTAAGAGAGCGAACAGAAGACTGCGTAAAAGTGAGGACACGTCCTCAAGTACATCTACTGTTATCACTACGGGGGGGGGGGGGGGGTAATCCGACTGTGCGGCCTGCTCGTGGGCCCCCCTGCCACCGGATACGGGCCGGTGTAGTTTCGGCTACTAGGCTTTGTTCAGGTGCAACGCCAGCGGTGGGGATGGGCTTGGCCGGGCCCATGGGAGTGGCCCCATGGGAGTGGCAGCGACTCCCAAGCGACTGTGTGGGCCAGTCGCGCACGTGTGGTCCGATGCCTGTGCGGAGGCATGCCTGGTTTCACAATCAGGTTGGACTCGCGGAATTTAGCTCGAAAAGCGCTCGAAAATCAAAAGGCCTCTGCACGCGGGGGCGTGCGTGGCTACCGGCTGGCGCGTCGGTTTCTGGTCACGGAGAGGCCAGGTCCGCGCGGGGGTTTCGAGCAGAAGGGCTCCTCGGGAGCGATGTCCTCGGGGAAGCAGCCAGGTATGGCTGACCCCGGGGCCGTGAGGCCAGAGCGCGGGACGCCGAGGTACGGGGGACCTAAGTACGACCGATGCGAAAACCGTCGATGTTGTGGAGTAGCGGTGGAGTAGGCCCGGGTTATCTCACCCTCGGCCAGGTTCTTGGCTTGTCGCCCGGTCAGCCCGGCCCTGAACATTCCCTCCTCAGTAGGTGTGGAGAAAGCTAGGCGAGGAAATAAGTGCAAGGCTGGTTGCTTGGAAGCACAGGTGGGTCCCCGGGAGGCTAATTCCATTGGCTGGATCCACCACACATACTTTCGGAGTCTGAAAAACCGCGAAAAACACTTGACGGTTAGTAGCTGTGCAGCGATTCGCAAGTCCGAACCGGACCCCTAAAGTCGTGGAGGAGCCCGAGGCAGGTGCCCCGGGTTAGGATTTCCTGTCTCCGAGTCGGAGCTATTGCGTCGTTGGGTGGTCGGGCATCCCGTGAGTGGAGCCGCACCATTGGTCAACATCGACGCCGTCCCTGTCCTGGCCAAACAGGAGTCGAGCAATGATAAAATGAGGGTCAATGTCTCGCTGTCCCCAGTCCCATCCCATTACCCATAACCCTTCCCTCAGTCCCATTCCCACAACCTACGTCCCACCCCCTCCGCTACGTCCCAGGGGAGATCAGGGGAGTCTCCCCGGGCCCGTTCCCCCGGCTGTGGGTCACTTTGTAGCATACCCCTCTCATTTTTTTTTTATTTTCCCACCTACGGGTGGCAAAAGCACAACATTGCCTTCGGGCCTTTTCATTTATATTACGATTGGATTAAGCCTGTTATACTTAGTGGCACAAGCAGGGGCCTATTGGTTTACATTCTTTTTCTGGATGCCCCACCATACTTTTTTTTGTTATCACTACGCGTGGTGCACCGGCGCATACAGTCCTGTTTTTGCCTGAAACGTCCAAAGACAACCCCAACCTGCTGAACAGACATGCTACATCGGTGTTCCTCGAGGCTTGCGTCCCGGGGGTGATCAAGGACTACAGGATCAAAAGCCGAAGGAACCTCCTTGCCATCGATGTAACGGAGCGGAGCGCCTTGGAAGTCTAGCCACCATCAAGCAGATCAAAGACATCCCCGTCCGCTCTCTTGTTCTTGAAAACAATGGCACAACCGCTGGCGACATTTACGACATCGTTGCGAACATCTCTGACTCCGACCTGCCGATACTCAATAAACCAGCGGCGAACAGCATCGAAATAACCAAAGTTCAGCGCCTCGGCAAGCCAAGGTGCGACAAGCTCACTTTTAAGGGCGATTGTATTCCACTGCACGTGAAGGTTGGCCACTTTGGACATGCAGTTCGCCCATTCGTCCCGAGGCCGCTTCAGTGTCGGAAGTGCATGAAAATTGAGCATGTAAGTGGTGTTTTTAATAACACCGTAGCGTTCCCGCGCTGCTCTGAAGCACATAGCGGAGACAGTTGTCGCGCTACTGTCTTTAAGTGCACCAACTGCCGTGGCCCTCACGACGCTTCTTCGAAAGTCTGTCCCCGCCTGAAGAAAGAAGGGCGGTGTTGAAGCAAATGATGCGAGACCATTCAACGCAGAGAGAGGCCGCAGCTGCGGTGCGTTGGCGTCGTTCTCGTCGTCGACGATATGCTAGACAAAAGGCTGAGAGCGGCAGGGAAGCACCCATCGCTCCTGCTACTTGTCCTCCCCCACCACCGTGTAATGTAAGGCCGGTGACTGGTGAAGCCGGAACTAGTTCTTCAGAGGTCAAATGGCCACCATTGCCGCAGCCACGCTCGACCTTGGTGTCTGAGCAGGCACCACGCCCCCACTGTCCCACGCCTACAGCTGAGCGAGCCCGGGGAAGAAATCCAGCCCTAGGTGAGGAAGTGCAAGTGTTCGCCTTCTTGAGGTCCGTTATGAATGCCATGCGTGTGATGCTGTCTAGCTTTCACTCGCCAGCAGTACTTAATGCATTGCAGGTTCTGGATGCGCTAAATCAAGTCCTTGCAGCTTTTCAGTAGAACACACATTTCCAGTCCTTGTGATTTGTGAGCCCGATTTACAAAATAACATCCGCGTGTCTGGCTATGAAGCGTTTGCATCCTCCACGCACAGGGGAAATAGCAAGGTCATCCTCTACATTCGAAGGGAGCTTATGTGCACCATACGGTTCCCCCTCACAACCATAACCAGTACGTCTGTTTAACGATGAAATCGAACAACCTGACATTTACGCTTCTGGGCACGTACTTATCTGCAACAACAAGATTTCACGCCGACAGACTAAGGGACTTGTTGGCTGCAACACCTGGGCATTGGATCGTCACTGGTGACTTTAAGGCGCATCACGCCATGTGGCAAGGCATCCGGATGAATTCGAAGGGGAGAAGTCTTGTCTGTTTCGCCTCTGACTACGGCCTACAATGCCTTGACGACGGTTCTCCAACGTATATTCGCGGGCTGTCTTACAGCAGTTGTCTCGACTTGGCGTTTCTGTCTCGGTGCCTTGCGAGACGCGTCCGGTGGTTTGCCGATGTAGAAGCGCATGGATGTGACCACATCACATATATTATAGTTCCTGGTCTCGTTGGATGCAGATCTGTCAAACGTTTGGAACGAATAGACGAATAGACTCGTCTATGTTTAAAACCTTTATGATGTGCATTCACGAGCGCATCAAGGAGGCTATGGAACACGCGAAATCTTCACATTACACTTCCCTTGGGGTCGCACAGGGTGGATTACTTAGCCAAACGCTTTTCAATCTTGAGGTTGTCGGCCTTGTCGATGTACTACCACAGTCGGCGAGAGTCTCACTCTATGCAGATGATATTTGTATCTAGGCATCAGGAGTTACGCGACCACAAGTTCGAGCAAGGCTTCAAAAGGTGGCAAGCATTCTTGCGGCCTACCTCCGCGTGCAAGGCCTGGAGTTTCCTGCTGAAAAATTTTACGTTGTTGCCTTTACACGCAAGATCATATCCCATTACCCCTTTCGCATAAATGGGTCAACAATACCCTACGAAAGAAGCCATCGCTTCCTTGGAATAATCATCGATCGCAATCTAACATGGAGCCTACATGTCTCGTACATGAAAAGGCGACTGACATCAATCGTTCACGTTCTCTCCTTTCTCGGAGGGAAGTCGTAGGGAGCATCAGTGCAGTCGATGCTCCAGCTCTGCACCGCATTATTCATGGGATTCGTTCTGTACAGTATCCCTGCACTAGGAAACTTGAGGAAAACAAACATGCGGTGTCTCTAAGGTATTCAGGCCCAAGCTCTGCGGACGTGCCTAGGACTGCCAAAATGCGCGTCTACAGCCGCAACAGTACTCATCGCTCAGGAGAATCCAGTGGCTGCCTATGTCACACTCGAAGCCTTGAGGGCACATATTCGTCACCTCTCTCGGATTCCCGCACACCATCTTGTCAGATTTCCTGCTAACCGGCCGGGTACATCGTTTGCGATAATTATTGATGCATATCGCGACTTCCTGCCAACCCAAATTACACCAGCCTGTAGACCGTCTCCTCTATCATGGAGTCTGCTCCAACCTCGTGTGCTTCTTTCCATACCGGGAATCAAAAAGAACGCTGATTTATCGTCGACAGCACTAAAGCTCTAGAATATTTGCATGAGAAACATGGACACCGACTGGCACGTATACACCGATGGCCCAGTGACCCCTTCCAGTTAAGCGGGATGCGTAGTAATCCCTGAAAAGATCATAGTTAAGAAAGTGAAAACATCAAACCGGACTTCATCGACTGGGGCAGAACTCACTGCTATTCGTGTCACCATTGAGCATATCAGTGAAGAAACACCCCAGCAATGGTCTGTTTTCACTAACTCAAAGACAGCCCTCCAAGCGTTACAAATTGCTCTTCGTCACGGGTCCCATGAACAACTATTTGTCGGGGAAACCCGAGTGCTCCACCACACAGCCATTAACAAAGGGCACGACATTGTTTACCAATGGCTGCCAGGACACAGCGGCATCGCAGGCAACCACCACGTGTACGAGGCCACGCGAACTGCTCACCATGAGGGCGATTTTGTGTCCATCCCCATCTCGAGAGCCGACGCAGCGGGTAGGCTTAGACCACTGTCGCGGGACATCACGCTCGTCGCGTGGAACTGAGGTCAATTCTCGCATTCGCGGTTAAAAACCTTGGACCCAGATCTGAAGCTTCGGCTTCCATCCGGCCTACCACGACGTGAAGCAACTTTGTTGTGTCGCCTGTGGCCTGGTGCAGCTTTCACCAAGCACTACTCCTTCTTAATAGGTATCGCTGAAAGCCCTGCAACTGCATCTGCGGGTGTGATGAGACTATAGCCCACATTCTTTGTGAATGCCCGGCCTACAGCGCCGAAAGACAGTCTCTCTGCCGTGCACTGAAGCATCTAGACTTGCGCCCACTGACGAAAACGAAGGTTCTAGGCCACTGGCCGCGGCGGTCCTCGACAGTGAAAGCCTCCAAGTCACTTCTCCGCTTTTTGAAGACTTCTGGCCTGCACGACAGGCTGTGACTTTCCTGAACGCTGTGACTTCGCAGAGCGACTAATTTCCTCGAACTGTCTTTTCTCCTTTTCTCCCCTCAACCATTTCCCCCTGTGCAGGGTAGCAAACCGGCTATTTTTCAGGTTAACCTCTCTGCCTTTCCTCCTCCTCCTCCTAGACCACCTAAGTGCTGTTTGGCGCCGTGCAGAAAGACGTTACAGAAGGACAAAAATGCGTAAGGAACCTAAGAGAAGTGTGACGTTTGCCGAGAAAAATCAAGCGACGAATTGACACGCTGGCAGACCAGCACTGCAAGTCTCATTTCAGACTCTCGATCCTCGAAAGCTCACGTCCCTCATCTGGCGGACGGTGCAGGGTTCGAACGCTTCCACAGTAAAGAAAGCCTTTCAATGCGTTAGCTCTACATCAAGACCGTCACCAGATTGAAGTGGCAACTGACTACGGCAGGAGAATTGCGTTTGCAATGACTACCTCGACTTCTTAGCGTACTCCACCTGCATCATGAGATTCAGCGAGAGTTGTTACTCGTATGGAAGTTGATGCTGCCTTTGCAGAAAATTAAGCGTTCGTCTTCAACAGGCCCAGATGGCATTACATATTCTGCGCTGCGCCAGCTTGGCCATGATGCGCTAAAGAGAGCTACTCAACCTTTCCAGCCATTCATGGCAAAATGGTGTTCCTCCGCAATGGAAATCCAGTCGCCTGATACACTACTAAAACCAGGGAAATCCCCGCTCAACCTAACAACATTCAAGCCAATAGGTTTGGCCAGTTGTGTGGGAAAAATAATGGAAAGAATGATTCTGACGCGCCTTAAGTGGTACCCTGAGCACTATATAAAGTGTTCCCTAATGACATGGCGGGTTCCGGCTAGGGTCACGCCTCTATAGAAAACGACCTTGATCTTGTGTCCTCAACGCAGCAACAGAAACGCCAGAAGCACGTGTGCGTGCGTGCAAGACATCGGCGAGTGCTTGGCCGAAATTAGATTTTAGAGTCTTGATCATACTCGGGAACCTTGGCATGCCGTTTGCACCGCCTCGACCCCCTACTTCAAATGAATTCTCCATCATGCCTCTCCCTTGTAGTTCTATGCTTTTATGTCGGCTGTGGCTGGGAGTGGCCCATTTACAAAATCCTACTCCTACTTAAACGCTATGGCAAATTCTCCTGCGTGTGAGAACTGCGGGCGCGACGAAACAATACAGCACCAACTTTGTGACTGCCCTCAGTATTAGCGTGAGCGAGTCCTTCTGGCTGCAACGCTCCGCCGCTTAGATCCTCGTCCACTTACAGAAGCCAAGGTACTGAGTCCTTGGGCTAAACATTCATCGCAGACGACAGACGTGAAACCGCTGAACAGAGTACTGAGTTTAAGGTTATAAACATTCAGCGCGTGCCCTGCATGCCCTGCTAGCATTGGCCTTCAGGCACGTGAAATAGAGATCTCCCTTTCCTCCCTCTCCTTTCTATCTCACTTCGTTCTCCTTCCCACGAACAGGGTAGTCTAATGGGTGTCGGCTAGTTAACCTCCCTGCCTTTTCTACTCACCTTTCTCGCTCTTCTTCCCCTAGAAAGTTATACTACCCTTGATGGGAGTTTGCCAGTGAAGCCGACATTCGCAATCCCAGTTGTCGGCTTAGCGTGCAAGACCATTCGGCCACGAAACCCGCAAGCGGAGGAACAGCTGCTTCATTTTGCTATGAACCTTTTGAACTTCAACAGCTTCCAGACTTGAGTCGTAGATTCTACATCTCAAGATGCGAAGAGAGAAACAGTGTAGCAGAATGTGACAGTATACTAAGATGAAGCAACATGGTTAGGAATCTGACGAGGTCGAATGGCATTAGCCATAGGAATAAATGGTAACCAGGGAACACTAGGAGATGCCTTGTTTTCGAGGTGCAACTAATGTCTCCCGAGGTAAAGGAGATTATAATGAGCGCAGAAGCGCCACTGTAGCTTAAGCGGCAATACACATTTAATATCGTCCCTGTGAACGCCTTCCCATAACCCGATATGCCTCAAGTGCTCCAGGCATACGTCAAGTAACCCTCAGACTACATACAATGCCTGTGGTATAGACCGCTACTAATCCCTACGCCGTCATGTACACATGGACACAAACCATGACAGTGGACATGAAATTCCTTGCTACACATACAAATGATGTCATCACCAACTCCGAACAAAACGGTGGACGACACTGAAACTTTGAAGCCGCAAATCTTCGTGTGTGCAGGGAATCTGTCCCACCAGCCGGGCCTTCTAGCATGCGAGCTCCATTAAAGCCCAGCGTTTGTGCCAAGCCCAGTGGCAGCGCCAAGAAAAATAACTCATAAAATAACGATTGTACCGCATAAATACCGTTAGGATACTCGAATGCTTACCTCAGTGTAGAAATTCCACGCAGCACAGACTGGACGTCGTTCGCCGTCGCAAAGCACTTACCGTTTAAAATGCGAAGCTTGAACTGAATCCTTCTTCGTTTCGACTGTCCTGCCGAAATGACGCTGTATGGTGCACCAGTCTGCAAAACAACGCATAGACGTTAGCCCAACTCTACTAGCATGCGAAAAAACAATATTATCGCCAAAAGCATATATTAGTGCCCGAGAACAGCGTATTAGGCAATATGGAACATAGAGCAAGGACAAGGCTCGACTCTACCACGCCAATTTTCGTGAAACCACAGCTCGCAATAGGCAGTCGCTATAGTAAACTTCTGTGTTAACCGGCTAGTAAATAATTTATTTCTGAAAGCTCTGCGCTAAAAAAAAACGTTCACAGAAAAAAAAGGAGGACAGACGACAGAAAAGAAGCGCAACTTTCAACTTTCAACTTTTCCTGTCGTCTGTCCTCTTTTTTTCCTGTGAACGTTTTTATAGCGCACAGCTTTCAGAAATGAATATGTACCAACTAGCCCGTCAGAAAGTTGTAGTAAATAATTGCCACACTAACAGGGCAGAAACATCAGAGAAAGGGAAGCTGAAAAAGTAACAAATGTTGATAAGTTTTGGCAAGTTGCAGCAAACAAAGTGGAATACGCGATTAGATCACAAACCAAAATACCCCAAGTAGCTTCAAGCAAATGAAGAGGAAAGACAAAGGGCCTGTGCACTTAAACCATCTCGGCCACATGCATTCCTGCATGATGATGGCAGAGCAGGAAACTAGTTATATGCGAATAAAACACACGAATGTCCCAGCTATTGTATATGCTTTAGGGACGAGGTAGAACACTGCGAGCTAACAGTTGTACCCCAGGTCCAGAGGTCATGAAAAACCTGGTTGTTGGGTTTCCACAACCACTGCATACTGTGGCACTTTATTCGCAACACTTGCCATCCTCAGAAAAAGCAGCAGCAAAATATTTTAGCGACAAGAATATTGACGATCCACCGCAATGACCTTCAGTTCGGCGGCGGCTGCAACAGACATCGTCTTAAGCATACTTTTGCTATTGCAGTTCTGCAAGCCTGCTGTTTCCATCGCCCGTGAAGAAAGAAGCTGTGAATAAAGAAGGACCGTGAAGAAAGATCGCCGGCTCCTGAGCTCGTATCAGCATCCTGCGCATGCGCGGTGGGACTGAGGTGACCGGCAAGGGGGCGTCATCGGTGATCGGATCGTGCCCCATAAAGAGCGCGACTGCCCAGTTCGGCATCAGTTCGGCGGCGGCTGCAACAGACATCGTGTTAAGCATACTTTTGCTATTGCAGGTGAGGCTTTTGCTCCTTATTATGCAATTCAGAAAACTGTCTGTGCGCCGCTGCCGAACACAGCATTGAGTGTCGAAGTGCTTCATCTGCTTTGTGTACGTACATTGTCTGAATTTGGTGTTAATCTCTGTCACGCACTATACTGTTCGCCATGAGCAAAGACGTCAAAGAAATCAGTAAGGCGTTAGAAGATCTGAAGCGGGAACTGCGGGCTGATCTTAGAACATTGAAAGACAGCGTGAAAAACTGCAATGACACGTGTGATGGCGTAAATGAAATCAAGAATGAGTTAAAAGAGCTGCGAAAAGAAGTTCAGGTACTGACGAAGAAGAACGATGAGCTGACAGCAGAAAATAAACGGCTGAGTGAAAGGATAGAAGAGTTGGAACAGTACCAGAGAGCTAATAATCTTGAGATCAAAGGAGTACCAGATGCCGGCGACCCATGCGACGCTGTCAAGAGAATTGGAGCCTTTCTAGATGAACCAATAGTTGACTCCGACATTGATGTATGCCACCGCGTCCCAACATTCAAGCAAACAGAAAAAAACATTGTTGTCCGTTTTGTACAGCGCACTAAACGCGACAAGGTTCTGCAGAAATTCCGCAAAAAGGGGCTAACAACTAAAGATCTTGACTTCGGCGGGGAAAGCTGTTCTGTGTACGTAAATGAGCACTTAACTGCCTCGAACAAAAAGCTCTTGGGTGCTGCGGTTGCCCGCAAGAAAGTGGTGGGATGGAAGTTCGTGTGGACCTCCAATGGAAAAATTTATGCGCGCAGGGATGAAACTGCAGATGTCATTAGAATTGCCAGTGCATCTGATCTGGAAAAAATAGGAACCTAAGCGAATCCTACAGGAATGTTTCAAACGCTCACTGAACGCTTGCAATGGAGATGGCCGAGTGTTGCTATTATGACCCTGAAGCTTTCAACAAAGCATATAAAACAAGAGAACGAGAGCTTACAAGTATTCATTTCAATATGCGCAGCATAAGAAACAAAGCAGAGGATCTAGCTATATTCCTGCAGTCCCTGACCATTAAATTTAAAGTAATAGTTTTAACTGAAACCTGGTTAACAAAGGACGACATTCCGCCTTACTTGCCAGGTTATACGTGCGAAAGCGTATGCAGGGAGGAAAAAAGGGGAGGTGGAGTAGCTGTTTATATCGAGGAAAGTATGCGGTATGAAGTTCTAGATAACTTGACCAGGAGTGACCAAAACACAGAAAGCTTGTTTCTTAAAATATCTGATACGGCCATTGGAGCCATATACAGACCGCCATCTGGTATCATGTCTGATTTTTGTGACTATTTAGAAAGTGCACTGAGTTATGTTGGAGCCATTACAAAGTCGTTTGTTATTCTCGGAGATGTGAATATTGATACAATATCGGACAGCACGAATGCAAACGAATTCCGCGACATTATGCACCTGTACGCTTGCACTAATGTTGTGACAATACCTACAAGGGTGACTATTGAAACCGCAACGTCCCTGGATATCTGTGTTACCAACATGAGTTGTGAGGATATTTCTGCTGGAGTCATGATATGCGACCTCAGTGATCACCTTCCAGTATTCTGCTTGGGACCCCCTGTGACTGGTAAATATAAAAGTAGCAAAGAAAGTACCTGGTATCGCACAATTAATGACCAAAGCCTGCGACATTTTTGCAGCCTAATCGAGAAAGAAAGCTGGGACGACGTTTACAAGGAAACTAATGCTACAGTCGCCTACAAAATGTTCCTGAGTAGGCTGCTACAGTGCTACGATGCAGCTTTTCCCTTGCGCGAGCATAAAACAAAACGAAAAAGAATGCGGAAACCCTGGCTGACTGTTGACTTGTTTAAACGAATAAGAGAAAAAAACAAGAAGTTTCATGCTTTTCTTAAATGTCGTGATCTGCAGTTACTGAAAGAATTTAAATCCTACAGAAACAAATTGATCTCAGACCTGAAAAAAAGCAAAGATCGAGTACTTTCAGGCTCAAATTCTTCGTGCTCGCAACGACTATAAAAGGTTATGGGAGATGGTTAACGACCTAATGAACAAAAGGCGCTCAAGCCATTGTGTTACAGATATCACAGTCGATGGCGAACGTCTGTCTGATGATCAGCTTGCTGAAGAAATGAATCTTAGGTTCATTAGCACAGGGAAATATACAGGCCAACTTGCTAGCATGTCCTACTATACACATGCAAACAGTCCAATGAGCTCTATCTCGCTTTTTCCGTGCAATCCAACTGAAATTTGCAAAATAATCGGAAGCTTGAAAAGTGACGTAGCGCCTGGAGATGACGGTATAAAGGCTTTGCCAATTAAACATGTTGCAAATCATATTAGTTATGTGTTGTCCTATATAATCAACTTAATGCTTCTTACTGGGGAGTTTCCGGATGACCTGAAAATAGCTAAAGTAGTACCCGTGTATAAAGGCGGCGGTGCAACAAATATGAATAACTACCGGCCAATCTCTGTTCTAACTGTATTCTCAAAAATATTTGAGCGCGTCATTAATGATAGACTTAACAGCTTTTTTCAGAAACATAAAATAATAGCTGATGCACAGTATGGTTTTCAAGCAAATAAGTCTAAGGAACAAGCTCTTATACATATAAAAGACAAAATTATTGAAAACATAGAGAAGAAACTCTTAACCCTTGGTCTATTTATAGATCTTCGGAAAGCGTTCGATACTGTGCAACATGACATATTGATAAAAAAGCTAGAGATCTGCGGGATTCGGGGCGTTGCGCTGAGGCTGTTGCAAACGTACCTGAAAGACAGATTACAGTATGTAGTCATAAACGATCGCACTTCGAGTAAAATGAAGATAAAACACGGCCTCCCTCAAGGATCAATTTTGGGGCCTTTACTCTTTCTTATATATGTGAATGATATAACTATGATACCAGGATCCCCCCAGTTAATCATGTATGCTGACGACACGAATATATTTTTTACAGGAACAACAAAAACATGCCTTGAAAAATCTGTCAATGATTACTTATTAAAACTTTCCAGGTGGCTACAAGCCAATCGCATTACTCTAAACACAACAAAATCTAAATACGTAATTTTTAAACCGACAAGCGTTAGGGATCAGAACCCTATTAGCATCAGATATGAAGGTAGCCTATTGGAGGAGGTCACTGAGCAAAAATTCTTAGGTGTATGGTTCAGCAGTGATCTGTCCTGGAACGCCCATGTTAGTTGCCTTAAGTCTGATTTATCACGGATAATTGGTTGTCTTTACAGAATCCAGCACTTGATTCCATCTTGGATGAAGCAGACATTATATTATTCTCTATTCTATTCTAGAATTAGTTATGGTATTTTAGTCTGGGGTACGACAACTGAAACTAATTACAAAAAATTAATTACTTTACAGAAGAAAGTGTTACGCATATGCGAAAATTATCATGGCGAAAATAGGGAACTAAGAACGCATCCACTTTTTTTTAAGTACAATATGCTGAGGGCAGACAAGGTATACTACTTTAAGTTGCTACAATGGATACATAAAAATCGCTTGTATGTCACATCCACAGACAGAATAAACTTGTACGCTATCAGAGACCCGAAAATAGAGATGCCGAGGATAAGGACAAATTATGGTCGTCAAGCACTTTCTTTTCAAGTTATCAGAATTCTCAATAGAAGAGATATAAATATTAATTACAGTAAACCCTTCTCCACTTTCAAAAACGAATGTAAGGGAGCTCTTCTCTGCAGCGATGTCACCTATAGCAATCGCTAAAATTTCTTATGCGAGCAAGTTGTGGTCTATTTTTTTCTTTTTTTTACTGATTCTGTGTTCGCCTCTCTGTACTCTTTTTTGTGTTTATATGTACATAATGTCTTGTTTTTCAGTAGGCTAGAACAAGCCTTAAGTAGAACTTTGTTATTTGATGTAGTGTTTCATGTATGTCTTGGTCCTTGTTTCTTATTTATATACTCATCGTACATTTATTATGCAAATTTTTTGTCACGCGCTTCTGTCTTTTTTTTTTTCTGAGTGTGTATGTACTTTCCTCTGTATGTATTTTCTTCCGTATGTATTTTCCTCTGTAAAACGCTTACATCTGGCCTACTTTTTTTTACCGGCCCGCCGGACTGTTATAATTTGTAATTTGTATGTTTGTTTGTCATGTAGTAGGGGGCTGAGGCCCTGTCAGGCAACATTGTGCCTTTAGCCTCAGCCCCTTCTTAGGCAAACGTCTAAGCAACAAATAAAAAAAAATAAGTTAGCATTTCCAGACACATTTTAAGGGTCTTCTTCTGGCGAGGTTAACCACCGTGCCGCATTCAAAATTATATTAAGGGCACAGGGTAAGCCCTATACTTCCCATGCATTTTAGGCCATGTTGAGGTATATGTTTCTCACTAACTAATAACAGTAGCCTAATAATACATATATCATTGTTTGCCAAATTTTGTGCTCTTTTTACTGAACTAGAATATTTGAAATGTCTTGAAAATTCGATTTTTAATAAAATTTTTTCCGGTAGTACACAAATCTGGCCTTTCTTTGCGCATTTCAAAATTCATAACAGAATAACTGCTCAGTGAAATTGCTTAATTCTAGTTCAGTAGTTGGCAACACTTATGTAGATGATTGCAAAAAAAATCTGCCGTCTGTCTTGAAAGGCATTGGAAATAATGGTACCTTTGTAAGAAAAAACACTGTTTTGAGATAATAGAGCGTAAAGAGAAAAAAGATGTGAAAAACCATTTTTTATTCGCAGAAACGCCTCCATAGTAATTGGTTTAATAGCCCCCTGCTTCGTAGTCACTGTCGCCGTCATTTTTTCGCTTTTCGGCTTGTCGTTTGGCTGTCGGGCCTCTTTTGTAAGCTGTCGTGTTGCTCGGTCCGCAAAGTACATGCGCTTATGGTCAGCTTCCCTCAGCCACTTGATGGTGTTGCTCCCTGGGTTCAATCCACACGCCTTCAAAACGTTGGCCCGTGCGATGCTACCATCATTAAATGAAAGAACAGCATCCAGTGTTGCCATCCGTAGGGTCCGAAGCCTAACAAACACATTCTTTGGCGCGCGTTCCCAAACAACATGGTTGAACGACTCATTTGCATTTTGAGTTCGCCCATGCAGGCACTTCTCTAGGAGCTCAGCCTTCGATAGCTCCCTATAAATGGGTTTGATAGCCTCCAAGACAGATGCAGGCAAACTCTCCTTGTGGAAAAATGGCTTGCCCTCTGACTGACTTCTGTTGAAGGCACACCACGTATCAGGTCCCTTTGGGCAAAGTCCATGGCATGGGTCATCGTCTGTGGCCGATAAGTGGAAGAAGGTTGCCCAAACGGCTTTTCGCATTTCATCCAGGTTTCCTACATTTCTTCTGATGGCCAAACCATAGTACGTCTGGAGCTTGTCTATTACTGCATCAGTCAGTCGGCCTCGGCCCGAGAGGCTCTTTCCATCAGAGAGTTTTCCTGCTTTGTTTCCTGTTTTTAGCCTTCGTAGCCTTGTGCCCATCCTTTTTTGCACGTGCCCTATGCACTCAACCTTGGATATTTCAACGGAATCACCATATGGCATTTGTGCCTTCACAGCCATAAAATCCTTGCTGTCACCATCCCCAAGGTATTTGACGTATCGAACGCCGTGAAGCTCCTCACTCCTGCCGAAAATTTTCAGTGCTCCTGCGACTTCCATTCCACCGCTGGTGCCTTGGTAGTTGCTTTGGCACACATCTCTATGAAGGGGGTCACTGTTTGTACCCTTGATGCTGCACTTTGGACAACGTTTAGACAAAACCTCCACATCCAGCACTTTCCCAGAGTCTACACTGGTCGCACAGACTATGCCGTTATTGGAAGTATGGCCTCGCTTCTGCCAGCTTCCATCAAGAGCAACTGCGATGTCTTTATCCCCTTCATTCAGCTGCACAGCTTCGTCAGCTGCCCTTTTCATCGACTCCTGAGCAGCAGCTTCGATGTGACCTAGAAGCTCGATTGTATTTCGCAAACTTTGTCGGCGGCTTAGGAAGGTTTAGCATAGCACAGAGTATATTTCCTGCAGCCATTCCCTTACCAAAGGACCTCAAGGCATACACTAACCTGAGGTTGGCTTCATAGAGGCCAGAAGTAGTTTTCTTCGACGTCTCAAATCGTTGTGCGGCACTACACACTTCACAGTTCAAACTGTAAACGCTTGCAACACCTACCCGTTTTGTCACAATTTCGATGAGCTCAACACTTCCACCGCACTCTCTGCACACACAAATCTGTGTAATTGCGGCACAAATGCCGTCCATGTCCATTAAGGCATATTGGCTGCTGCTCTGTAGCACATCCTCTTCCTGGAAGCACAGAGAAAATCTTGAAAACTTCGATGACGAGGAGCTGGCGCGTTCGGCGTTCGGGATCTCATTCGGTCGTGGACATCCTTTTGCTTTTTCACGATGAGCGTAGCGGTTGCCGTGAAATTCACGCCTGACGAAGGCCTTCTTTGCCCTGGGCATCTCAACTTATCAGCAGCAACCAACACCGGCACAATTTACAATACTGATCGAAAGGGATAGCACTCGGACGCAGCTGCATGAAGGTTGCAGAAACGTAGAAAAAACGTGCAAAGCGTCTCAGGATTGTCTTGGCTAAAAAAGAGGAGCTGTACAATAGTTGCCAGACAATTTTTTATATGTAGTTGATTTTAGACAAGTTTTGAAATCAGGTGGTGGACTTTTTGGTTGAAAAAATTGACGTTAATCCTGAAAGGGGGCGTGGCCGCTCACTACTTGGTTTCGGAAAAAGCGTTTTTCAGCCGTAAATATGGCTTTCTGAGGAAAGTGCGATTATGGAACATGTGTAGAAAGAACTGAACTTCTAAAATTCCAAAAGAAAAGAACGATTTTTTTCTAATTTTACCTTACCCTGTGCCCTTAAGGCGCTAATGTAAGCCTGTTGACGTCACGCGAATACCCCCTGTTCATGCTGAAACCGCAAACAAGAAAAAACTTCATTGCGCACCGATATATAAGGCACCCCTACCTTCCCAACTCAGGTGCGCCAACCCGGGAAGGTGTACGGAGCTCCGCGCCTAGAGGCTTGTGTGGCGAACCACTTGGTTTTTCGAAGCCTCGGTTGCCAGGCGGATGGCTTCGAGTTGGTCTTCGAGTTTCGAGCTTCGAAGGAGAGACTCCCAAGCTTCCTCATTACGAATGTTTACGGCAGCCCCAGGTGAGTATGGGCATTACCAGATTAAGTGGTTTAGTGTCCCACTCTAGGCGCATTGTTTACATCTGTCGTGTTTTCTGCCGTGTAGTTTAAGGAGGCATAGCCAATGTTAGTTCGGTTAATTGTCCGCCTGGAGTCTTCTCGGGCAACCGCAGGTGTCGCGCTCTCTGTGCACACCACAAGCTCAGCGAAGTCCAGCGCGACACCCGCTGCTGGGACGGCGTTTTTTAACTCGACAGCGTTAAGTAGCTCGTGCCGCAGAAAATCCGGTGTCGTCGGCGTCTTTGGCCGTGAGCGAAAAATAGCCCATCTCGATGGACACCTAAACTTCGCCGTAAAGGAAGGGCTTTTAACGCGACAGCGTTCAGGATTGATTGATTGATGGATTGATGGATGGATGGATTGATTGATCGATTGATGGATGGAATGACTGACGGCTTGATTGATTAATTAATTGATTGATTGATTGATTGATTGATTGATTGATTGATTGATTGATTGATTGATTGATTGATTGATTGATATTTCTTTCCCTTACGGTGCGATCCGGGAGTCCAGCGAGAAATGTGAGACAGGCGTCATTTCTTTTCCTTAAAAGCATATGTTCATTTCATTTTCCTTCTCTTACGGCCGGGTTAGCGTGTCCGCCGAGATATGTGAGACAGGTGTCCTTTCCTTAAATTGTCCAACGGGCCATGCGTCGCCCCGAACGGGTGTACTCCTCGGCAACGCTGCGACGCGCTGTCGCGTCTCACTCTTAAAGACTAAGATTAAGCGTCCTCCAGCTTTTTTTTCTGACGAACCTGACATGTGCCATTAGTCACCATGCGGTTCGATGCTGCAGTCCACTGCACCTCTCGCTACACACTCTGTCTACTACTATCACCCAGTAGGATGGCGAGTAAAAGAATTGTGTGCCTCGGGAGCGACGTCCTTAAAACTATAGAACAGGCGCGAAGTATTTACCACACTTTGTTTTGTGACAAAGTTTTGCAACGCTATCCTAAGCGGTGAACCTAGCTCAGCAAATGTCACCGTACCATGCGGTTGGTGTATTTACCCATTCTGCTATTGCCCTTATTGTTACGCTTCTTTCCTGCTCTCTCTCATAATATTGGCTGTAAAGTAGCTTTGGGTGCCAGAATAAAGAAATCAGAAACAAATCGAGGCTTCGACCGACGCTGAGCACCCGGTGCACTACAGGGTGCGATAATATAGAATGCACATAATTGATAACTTAATTTGTTGGTTAAACCCTGACGTGGTTTCTTGGTTTGCTGCACGGTGTACCCGCTTGAAAGGGTCACTGCTTGAAACTGCCCTTCGCCGAGGTATTTCGGCCTGACGTATGGCACGCTTCGCCTCGCTTCCCGTTGCGGCAGTTCGGAGTCCTCCTTGCGCTACAGTCACTTGTGCTAGGCGCTTGCATTAAGTCTGCTCACGCCATAGCCTGTCCAGACGCACAACTGCTTCGCGTGGGCACCTTAATCAAGCTCGGAGTAGGCGGTGGCATCTTCCTGCAAAATGTGGCTGTTATTCCCCTTTCCTTTTCCCAATACCAGAGCAAGAAACAGAAAGGCGCATAACAGGCTCAGAGATCAGTTGACTCCTCTATCGCGCTTACATGAAGTTGTCGGGGGTGTGCACCTGTAAATCGAGAAATTAAAGGACGCTTTAGCTCCGTCTTTAAGAGTGAGACGTGACAGCGTGTCGCAGCGTTGCCCAGGAGTACACGGAACGCCATCGCCCGTTCGGCGCGACGCATGGCCCGTTGGACAATTTAAGGAAAGGACGCCTGTCTCACATACCTCGGCGGACACCCGAACCGGACCGTAAGGGAAGGAAAATGAAATGAACAATTGCTTTTAAAAATCTCACATATCTCGGCGTACACCCGAACCGAACCGTAAGTGAACGGAAACGAAATGAATTGCTATTAAGGAAATGACGTCTGTCACATTTTTCGCTGGACACCCGGATCGCGCCGTAAGAGAACCGAAGATCGATCTATCGATGGATCGATCAATCAATCAATCGATCGACGATCAATCGATCAATCAACCAATCCATCATTCAATCAATTCATCCACTAATCAATCAATCCTTAGCGCGGTCGCGCTAAAATTCCTTCTCTTACGGCGCGGTTAAGGTGTCCACCGAGATGCGCCATTTTTCGCTCACAGAGAAAGACGCCGATGCCGACGACATCGGCTTTTCTGCGACACGAGCTTCTTAACTCTGTCGCGATAAAAATTCTCTGCCAGTACTACTTCAGTGTTTGACTTAGGAGTGCTGGTGGGTATGGGTAGCTTAAAGTGTTTACATTGGTGTGCTCAGGAAACATGGTGAAGAAAATGACCGTGGGTTTTTTTTATAGGAAAGGAAATGATGCAGCAACTGTCTCACTTATCTCGCTGGACACCCGAACCGCACCGTAAGGGAAGCGATAGACAAGTGAAAGAAGGAAGTAAAAGGAGCCGAAGTGGAGGTTTCCGGAATAATTTCGACCAGCCGGGGATCCTTAACCTCCACTGACATCGCACAGCACACGGGCGCCTTTTGCGTCTTAGGCTCCGTCGCAACGTGACAGCCGTGGTCGGGATCGAACCCGGTTTCGCCGGCTCAACGAAGGCCTTAACCACAGAGCCACCGCGGCAGGCCGTGGAGAAGACCAAATCCAAACGTTCGCGGATGTTTCCTTTCCGGAAACATCCTTCAAAGAAACAAGCAGCGATATCTACCTGATGGGCTTTGCAATACTATTGCTATTTATAGCCACCTTCGCTATAACCAGTACATTAAAGCGAAAGCTTTACTACGTTAGGTTCCGCGAGTTTCGCTGACCGCGTCGATTTAACCTTCAGCGACCGTAAGCGCGTGGCGTGTGAAACTGTGCCGAAACAGATAAAGAGCTGGACCTTCGAAAGCAAATGAAAGGCGCACAACTGGCCCCGTGGAAAAGTGGACACCTCAATCGCGCTTTAAGCTACGTGGCGGTAGTGACAGGTGTGCGCGGCATGCGTTGGCACTGACAACGTTGTGCCAGAAACGCACCATTGAGGCTATAGGCCGTCGGCGCTCATTGTGTTCGTTGGCGTTGACAATAGTCTATAATAATTTTGAGGGAAGGAAGAGCGAGCGCATAACTGGCTCCGTGAATCAGTGGACGCCTCAATCGCGGTACGTGGCGGTGGTGAGAGGGAGATGTAGGCTGCATGCATTAGCACTGAAAACGTTGTGGCAAACACGCAGCACTGCAGCAATAGGCAGCAGAGTTCATTGGGTGACCATACTCTCGTGATCAACCATTAATGAAATTGCCAGGGTAGCAGAGTGAACACGCTACCTATATAGGGTGCCGAACGCACTCAAAGTTACGGACGCCAAAACACGTCTAGTAGCCCGATGCAACAAAGCGTTCGCTCTCTAACCAGGTTCGGCAGTGGTTAAAAATATTATAAACGTCTGCATCATAACACGGAGAATCGTTTGAAAACAACCCGAACCACCTGCGACAAATGGTGCGGTCGTAATAGTCGTCTGAAGGTACTCGGAATGCACGGTTGGGGGGCGGAAAGTTCATAGTCTTCGAATTCCACAGATAATTGGGCTTCATCTCAATCAGTAATTTTATCCTCAGGAACATGCCAACTGATTTGACACTACGGCGAACATTCTGCGTCAGACGAGTGGACCCAAATTTTATGCAAGTGGTGTTCGCGGGGTGCCCCACTCTGATGGCCGCTATACTGGCACATGTATAGAACAGAACGAAACAATAGGTATCAAATGAGGCGCTAGGCGCCCACTGTTACGATGTGATATAAGTGTGGTCGCGTGCTTACTGCTTTGGTAAATTTTACCTTCTTTGCAGACAGACGCGTCCTTGACAGACGGAGTAGTAAGAGCTAACGCTCTTCAAACTGGCGCCACATCGAGGTCAGCCACTGGGGGGTTTATATAGAGGGATTAACATGAATATGACATTGATATCGTCCCCTTATTTCTTTTTTGACATCGCTGGGATTTTCTTTACCATCTGCGAGTATACACTAACAAACTAAAAAACGCCACCGTTTTTCTCTTTGTGGGGCTAGAAATAATTTCGCATTAAAATGCAAAAATATAGCCATCAAATGCATTGCATTAAAATACGTGCGCGCACGTCTGAACAGATCAGCGAACGCCCCCGAGAACACGTCCGCGAACCTGCACCGAACGCGACAAACGCGTGCATAAAAAGTCGGCAAACGCTCCCACAACGTAGCAAAACGCATAAGTAAGCGCTTCATGAACGCGACAGCGAACGCGCGCCCGCTGAACACACAGCTCGCCATAGAGAGGCACTGCCTCAATTGGAGTAAAGCCGGTATTATCAGATGCGAGCGCAATTAGCGGACACCTTAGGTGTAAAGCAAATAGAAAGGAAGAGAAACCGGATGGCATCGCAGAGGCGCCTACGCGGGCAAAAAACGTCTACGAGTTCCTGGTTTCAGAACCTCAGCCTACTCTAGTCAATTAGTAGTAGTCAGTGGTTTTATTAAAATAATTATAAAAAGGAAAGAGCCCTGAGATCTGCCATCGATACTGAAGCGCCTGAGCTGGGGCAGCTTAAATAAAGGATAGCAGGCAGAATGGAGAAATGAAATTAAAGAGATGAGGGAACAGGAAGAAGGGATAGGGGGAGAGGTAATATACACAAACTAATGTGCAAGGTTGCTAATGGAAAACAGCAGTGACTGCATTCTTACGAGCAGGACAGACCAGCGCTATGCGTCTTGACCGTGATGCTGTATGCCATAATACATGATATCGTATAAAATACCCGTAATTGAAGGAGCAGCAAATTAGGAACTTGTACGCTAAACAGACGGTCCCCACATAGGATAATGCTAGCCGATCATTAAACTAACGCTGGAAGAGAGAATGTTGTATCTCAAGGAGCTTTCCAGAGCGCCGGAACACCCGCGTCTGCAGCAACGCCCAACTTGATGGTTGATTCGCATTGCCTTCTATTCCTGACCCCTACTTTACACATTGCATTCCTTTCGCAATGGCAGCAGCATTTCAACAAAGGCAGAGATACAAGAACGCCCATATTAGGTAGTCAACTTGAAATCCTTCAAAACATCTCCGATGCCAAATGGCATTCGTACCGGCATGTGCTGCTTTATCCTTCGTGGTTACGCATGACCAACGGAGACGCCACAGTGAAGGGTTCTAAATTACTGCCTGCAATCTGAGGCTTTTTAATCCAAACTGCACCGCACCACCACGGATATTTTTGCACTTATCCGCCATCGAAATGCAGGTGCTGCGGCGGGAACTCTGTCTCGCGAGCTTAGTCTCCTGCGGCCCAATGCAATGCTAACTAATACCGCTGTCACACGGGACTTCTTCTCGGCCTTTCCCGTAAGGTTGTCTTATTGCACTAAAGGAGGAAAACCGAAAAGGAGCAGCGACGCTGCTACACGGCAAATCTAAAGGAGCTAGAACGCGGCCTCCGTGAATGCCAAAAGTCACCGCTGTGTGTGCAGCGGCGCTAGTAACATTATGAAATTAAATCAGACAGTAGCACTTCAGCTAAGAGTGCTTTCGTTTATGTTGGAAAAAGTAGCTGTCGCGATAATAAACGAGCGTTCTGACGGTGAGAAATGGATATTTTGAAACAAAGTTTCTTTTTTTTTGTCATCGTTCTCGGTCCGACCACGGTAGGCGCACTTTTCCGTTCGGCTCCTCGTCGTGTTCGAGAAGCGTGCTTTGTTGCTTGTGTCTTTGTGCAAACAAGCAAGCTCAAGACACGCACACAACAAAGAGCAAACGAAGAAGAAACAGCAAAGCAAGAAGCGCAAGCACGTGTGTGTCGATGCGGCTGCTGAAAAGCGTTCAAGTCCTTTCTTAGCAGTGTGGATGTCTTTAGTCATAGCCTCCTCTACGATTAAGTGCACTGTAACGCAAAATTAACGATTAAATAAGATAAATTAGGTATTTTTTTACGGTTTCAAAACTAAAAATTGCGTCAATTTTTTATTCTTTGAGCTCGCTAGCTGGCGCTGCCGTCTGGGTTGCTCCATTAAGCAACTTTAAGGCCGCTGACGGCCCCCTTTATTGCTACGGACCTTTATCGCAAAGGTCTCGACGCTTTGCCGTGTTGATGCGCGTCACGTGCCTTTGGGGCAAAGGACCTTAATTTCTAAGACCTTACAAGTGCCAGTGTGACAAGGGTATAAGAAGGAACACACGAAGGCGCAAGCGCATTAGTAAAGAAAACACTACACGCTGCGTTGTGTACTCACTATACGACCATCACGCTGGATCATGCACGCCACGGTGACACGTTGTAGTCATCCGCCAGGACGCAGCAGAACGCTCCTTGCTACTTGCATGTCGAGCCCGGCAGCTGCGCGAGCAGAAACACCACCGTCCCTGAGGTGCCATGAAGTTTTAAAGTACGACGTGGCAGCTCCGGAAGAACGTTTATCGAACGGAAGTCCAGCAGTTGCATTCAGGTCTTCAGGAGCGACCAAAGAGATTCAGCACAGCTGACGAATCCACGTGGCGTCAACATCAGGGAACACATATCGCAATGTGCGCCTCGAAAGGCAACGCTCACGACACAGATGGCGCGTATCTTCACAATAGACGCCCGCTCAGCAGCTCGTCTTTCCTTTCACTATCGCCAGGATGCCGGCAGCTCCCGCGGCACACCGTATCCCATGTGGCTCGTGCATCTGCTGGGCCAATCATACGACGCAGCGCTTCTCGTTCGAACGCGTTTACCATTCGCTCGCGCACGCGTTCGTTCTCTACTCACGTGCAAGGCGGCTGTGTGCGTTTCTCTTCCTGCCAGTGCCTCCTGTATACCTTGAATGCCCGGCGAAAGCAAAAAAATAAACAGAGCGCCACCGTCCGCGCTAGTACAACGCACCGCCTCAGGAGCGCCACCGAAATGGGTTTCTACGTCGCTCGTTGCGCGTTGGCCCTGATAGCTGCTGGGCTTGTATTCGCTTGCGATGCTTGGCTTTTGAAGCGTGAAGCTTCACTACGCCAGCTTTTCGAGCCGTCAGCGGGGACGCAAGTTTGACGTTGAATATAGCTAGAAGTCACGGTGGCCGCAGGTTTCCGCTTGAATATAGGTAGAAGTCAAACCATGAGAATAACTGGTGGTACTCAGACGATGATGATGATACCAGCTTTCCACCAGATAAGGAAGCCCCCTACTCCCCGTCTCCGGCACGCAGGCCTGAGTGACAGGGGCCGGGATCTCCGCGATCAGAAGCAGGCAAAGAGGTCTTGACTCCTCGCGGCTTCTTCCGCCGAGGGCTTGTTGCTGTGGGGAAGCGACCTCTCTCCGCAGCAGAGCTTCCCAGGTTTCTCTATAATTTATATTTGCTTTAGCCACTGGGGAGCAAGCGCATTCCCAGAATATGTAGTCGAGGGCCCCTCTCGCCCCAGAGTGATTGCCACTTATCGTTTTGAAGCGAAAACCTTCACTAGGCTGGTCAACATCGCGCTTTGCGCGAGCCCGCATATGTCCTAGCAAGAGTGACGTCACGCATGCGCAGGTGGCCACCGCGGACTCTGTCGCCTGACCTTTCGTTTCTCTCCCTCTCACTCCCTAATCACTACTGCGCACGTGCAACTAGTAGCACCAAGCCACTGGTGATACGCTGCTGCGCAGCGCCGCGCCTTTCCTCGAAAATAATAATAATAATTGGTTTTTTGGGGAAGGAAATGGCGCAGTATATGTCTCATATAACGTTGGACATCTGAACCGCGCGGTAAGGAAAGGGATAAAGCAGGGAGTGAAAGAAGAAAGGAAAAAGAGGTGCCGTAGTGGAGGGCTCCGGAATAATTTCGACCATCTGGGGATCTTTAACGTGCACTGACATCGCACAGCACACGGGCGCCTTGTGCTGTTAAGGCCCAGTGGTTAAGGCGCTCGGCTTCAGCTCCGGAGTTCCCGGGTTCGAACCCTAACGCGGCAGCAGCGTTTCGCCTCGCTCGAGGCGAAACGCATAGGCGCCCGTGTGCTGTGCGATGTCAGTGCGCGTTAAAGATCCCCAGGTGGTCGAAAAATTATTCCGGAGCCCTCTACTAGAGCACTTCTTCCTTTCTTCTTTCACTCCTTCCTTTATCCCTTCCCTTCCGGCGCGGTTCTGGTGTGCGCCGATATGTGAGACAGATACTGTGCCATTACCTTTCCCAAAAACCAATTTCAAATTTCCAAAACGCCGGTACACTTTGATGCGTTCAGCAGAACGCTAGGTGTGATCGACGCGATGCCTGCCGTGAAGACAGACACCCAGGTTCTCCGGATTAACGAGCGCCTTAACCACAAAGCCACCGCGGCGGACCGTGGAGAAGACCAAATCCAAAGATTCGCGGAAGTTTCCTTTCCGGAAACATCCTTCAAAGAAACAAGCAGCGCTATCTACCTGATGTGTTTTGCAAAGCTATTGCGAGTTACAGCCGCCTTCACTATAACCACTATATTAAAGCGAAAGCTTTTCTACGTAAGGTTCCGCAAGTTTCGCTGACCGCGTCAATTTAACCTTCAGTGACCGTCAGCGCGTGGCGTGTGAAACAGCCGAAACCGATAAAGGGCGGGACCTTCGAAAGCAAATGAAAGACGCATAACTGGCCCCCTGGACAAGTGGACACCTCAATCTCACTTTAAGCTACGTGGCGGTAATGACAGGTGTGTGCGGCATGCGTTGACACAGACAACGTTGTGCCGGTAACGCGCCACTGAGGCTATAGGCCGTCGGCGCTCATTGTATTCGTTGGCGTTGACAACGGTCTATAATAATTTTGAGGAAAGGAAGAGCGCATAACTGGCTCCGTGGATTAGTGGACGCCACAATCGCGCTACGTGGCGGTTGTGAGATGTGGGCTGCATGCATTAGCGCTGACAACGTTGTGACAAACACGCGGCACTGCAGAAATAGGCCGCAGCGTTCATTGGGTGACCAAACTCTCGCATCAACCATTAATGTAATTTCCAGGGTAGCAGGGTGAACACTCTGCCTAACCTGTGTGCGGAACGCACTCAAAGTTACGGACGCCAAGGCATGTCTACTTGCCCCATACACCAGAGCTTTCGCTCTGTAACCAGGTTTAGCAGTAAAACATTTTATAAACGTCTGCATCAGAACACGGGGAATTTTGCAACAACTGGAACCGCCTCCGACAAATGGTGGGGCCGTAATAGCCGTTTGAAGGTACTCGGAATGCACGGTTGGGGGGCGGAAAGGTCTTCGTCTCGAATTGCACACATAACTGGGCTTCATCTCAATCAGTAATTTTATCCTCAGGAACATGCCCGGTGATATGACTACTGCTAACATTCTGCGTCAAACGGGTAGACCCAAATTTTATGCAAGTGATGTTCGCGAGGTGCCCCACTCTGATGTCCGCTATACTGACACATATATAGAACGGATCTCTTTTAAAGAATAGGTATCAAGTGAGGCGCTACGTGCACTGTTACTATGTTATATAGTGTGGTCGCGTGCTTAGTCTTTTGGTCCATTTTACCATCATTTGGAGACAGACGCGTCCTCGACAAACGTTAGTAGTAAGAGCTAACGCTTTTTAACCTGGCGCCACATCGAGGTGAGCCAGTGGGGGTTGATATAGAGGAATGAACATGAATATGGCATTGATAACGTTACCTTATTTTTTTTGCATCAATGGGATTTTCTTTACCATCTGCGAGTACACACTAACAAACTAATACACGCCACCGGCTTTTCGCTTAGTGGGGCTAGTAATAATTTCGCATTAAAATGCAAAAATGTATCCGTTATATGCATTGCATTAAAATACGTACGCGCACGTGTGAACGGAACAGCGAACGCCCCCGAGAACACATCAGCGAACCCGCACCGAACGCGACAAACGCATGCATGAAAAAGTCAGCAAACGCTCCCACAGCGTAGCAACACGCGTAAGTAAGTGCTTGATGAACGCGACAGCGAACGTGCGCCCGCCGAGCAGACAGCTCGCCATAGAGAGGCACTGCCTCAATTGGAGTAAAGCCGGCATTATCAGATGCGAGTGCAATTCGCGGACACCTTGTGTGTAAAGCAAGGAGAAAGGAAGAGAAACCGGATGGCATCACCGAGGCGACTACACAGGCAAAAAACGTATACGAATACCTGGTTTCAGAAAGTCAGCCTACTCTAGTCAATTAGTAGTAGTCAGTGGTTTTATTAAAATAATTATAAAAAGGAAAGAGAAGGAAAAGGAAAAGGAAAGAGCCCTGGGATCTGCCATCGATACTGAAGCGCCTGAGCTGGGGCAGCAGGAATAAAGGATAGCAGGCAGAATTAAGAAATGAAATGAAAGAGGTGAGGGGACCGGAAGAAAGGATGGGGGGAGAGGAATGTACACAAACTAATGTGCAAGGTTGCTAATGGAAAACAGCAGTGACTGCATTCTTACGAGCAGGACAGGGCAGCGCTACGCGTCTTGACAGCGATGATGTATGTCCTAATACATGATATGGTATAAAATACCCGTTGAAGGAGCAGCAAATTAGAAACTTGTGCGCTAAGCAGACGGTCCCCTCATAGGAAAGTGCTAGCCGATCATTAGACTAACACTGAAAGAGAAAATGTTTTATCTAAAGGAGAGCTGTCCAGAGCGCCGGAACACCCGCGTTTGCAGCAACGCCCAACTCGCTGGTTGATTCGCATTGGCTTCTACTCCTGACCACTACTTTACACACTGGAATTCTTTCGCAATGGCAGCATTTTAATATAGGCACGAATGCAAAACATTCATATTAGGTAACAACTTGAAACTCTTCAAAACGTCCCGATTCCAAAAATCGGACGTGGAGACGCCACAGTGAAGGGATCTAAATTACTGCCTGCAACCAGAGGCTTTTCAATGCAAACTGCGTCGCACAACCACGGATACTTTTGCACTTATCCTCCGTCGAAATGCAGGCGCTGCGGCGGGAACTCTATCTCGCGAGCTTAGTCTCCTGCGGCCCAATGCAATGCTTACTAAGGAGGAATACACGAAGGCGCAAGCGCCTTAGTAAAGAAAACACTAAATTAAGAAACTGCACGCTGCGTTGTGTACTCACTATAGGACCATCACGCTGGATCAGGCACGCCACGTGACACGTTGTAGACATCCGCCAAGACCCAGAACGCTCCTTGCTACTTGCATGTCGAGCCAGGCAGCTGCGCGAGCAGAAACACCACCGTTTCTGATGTGCCGTGAAGTTTCAAAGTACGACGTGGCAGCTCCGGAAGAACGTTTATCGAACGGAAGTCCAGCAGTTGCGTTCAGGTCTTCAGGAGCGACCAAAGCGAGTTCAGCACAGCTGACGAATCCACGTGGCTCCAACATCAGGGAACACATATTGCAAGGTGCGCCTCGAAAGGCAACACACACACCACAGATCGCGCGTATGGTCACCACAGAGGCCCGCTCAGCAGCTCGTCTTTCCTTTCACTGTCGCCAGGATGCCGGCAGCTCCCGCGGCACACCGTATCCCATGTGGCTCGTGCATCTGCTGGGCCAATCATACGACGCAGCGCTTCTCGTTCGAACGCGTTTACGATTCGCTCGCGCACGCGTTCGTTCTCTGCTCACGCGCAAGGCGGCTGTATGTATTTCTATCTTCCTGCCAGTGCCTCCTGTATTCTTTAAATGCCCGGCGAAAGCAAAAATATACACAGAGTGCCACTGTCGGCGCTAGTACAAGGCACTGCCACAGGGAGCGCCACCGAAATGGGTTTCTACATCACTCGTCGCGCGCTAGCCCGGATGGCTGCAGGGCACGTATTCGCATGCGATGCTGGGCTTTCGAAGCGTAAAGCTTCACTACGCCAGCTTTTCTAGCCGTCAGCGGGGCCGCAAGTTTGACCTTGACAAATAGCTAGAGGTCACGGTGGCCGCAAGTTTCGGCTTGAATGTAGATAGAATTCAAACCATCAGGATAACTGGTGGAACACCGAGCCACTGGTGTTCCGCCCCTGCGCAGCGCCGCGCCTTTCCTCGAAAATCCAACTTTCAGTTTTCTCTTTCTTCGTTCCCTCCCTCCTTTACCCCTTCCTTTACGGCGCGGTTCGGGTGTCAACCGAAGTATGTGATAGTTACTGTGCCATTTCCTTTCCTCAAAAACCAAACAAATCAAGTGGGCCGACGGCGCTCATAGAGTTCATTGGCATTGAGAACATTGCAAAGGCCATCTATTTTCACGAAAGGAAAGGTGAAGAACCGGCTCCGTGGGTCAGTGGAGACCTCATTCTTGCTTTCGCTTTGTATATCTATTGATTTATTTATTATTTATTATAGATACATCAAGGGCCCTTGAGGGCTTTACATGAGGGGTGGGCTAACAACCTAGTGTTAATAACACATAGTTTCGATGGCTTTCCTGAAATGGCCCGGGATTGTAAGAAGGATGGTGGATCCTAGATGAGCTGAACTAATCAACATTTATTTTTTTTCTCGCACCTTTCTAAACAGGATATCCCCAGACCAAGTTTACGAAGTTCCCAGATTGGAGGCGCCCCCATGCGATTGCCTCCCTATAGTTTAGACCTTTATCCGGTGGTGCACCAGTCTCCTCTGTAACCTACAATTTTCGATAATCTCCGCATATTTTTGCAGACGCTTGTCCATGTTCCGGCAGTCAGGTTCAACAAATGACGTCAGCTACAGCAGCGACACCAGCGGCTGTTACACCGTCTCGACATTGACCTTTGATCTTTGGCCTTGACCTTGACCTCCGGTCAAGCGGGAAAGCGCCTGTCATAATCGCATGCGCACGTCATGAAACTGGATTCTGCATTAAACGCCTCGAACCCGACCGCGGCGGCTGCGTTTTTATGGATGCAAAACGCTAAGGCGCCCGTGTGCTGTGCGATGTCAGTGCACGCTAAATATCCCCAGGTGGTCGAAATTATTCCGGAGCCCTTCACTACGGCCTCTCTTTCTTCCTTTCTTCTTTCACTCCCTCCTTTATCCCTTCCCTTACGGCGCGGTTCAGGTGTCCAACGATATACGAGACAGATACTGCGCCGTTTCCTTTCCTCAAACACCAAATATTAGAGAGTTTTAGTTTGACGTACGTAGAGGCTTCACGTACGTAGAGCTCTTACGGGTGACCAGTGCGCATGCGCAGAACGCAAAGGGTATACGCGAGTCTCACGTACGTACGTGAGATTCGGATTCTTACGTTGCGGTCTTTGCGTTGCTTGCGTACGTAGCGTTGACAAACATGGCGGCGCCCTGCCCGCCGCTGCACAGCGATAACAGCTTCGTCGCTAATCCCTCGAGGCGATATCGTGTTCTAAACTGTTGTATTCGCCTTCGATTGGCCCATTCTTACCCTCGCATAAGGTTTCCATCGACAAATAGCTTTTGTTTTTCAGACAGAAGAGCGATTTTTCAGCTGTTAAGCCTGACGAAGTAGCGCTGGTCGTCGTCATAGCAACGGTCTCGCTATGAATGGCTTGGCTTAAAGACTTGTCTTGGATGATTTAGGCTACAACCAGTGTCTGTGTTTCTTAGTAGATGGCGCTAGGCGTAACGCGCGGCGTGTTTCGCGTACGTGTAACTATAAGGGTTTCAAACCACCTGCGTGCAGGCTACGTAGACTTCTCACGTTTGCGTCCGTGAACCCTCTACGTACGTGAAACTAAAACACTATTATTTAGTATCATAAAACGCCGGACCCGCCGTGGTGGCTCAGTGGTTAAAGCGCTAGGCTTCTGCTCCGGAGTTGGCGGGTTCTAACCCTACCGCGACGGCAGCGTTTCGCTGGAGGCGAAACGCATAGGCAGCCGTGAGCTGTGCGATGTGAGTGCAAATTAATGATCCCTAGGTGGTCGAAAAATTATTCCGTAACCCTAACACTAACACTAACAACCACACAACATGGCAGGAAAAAACCAACTGGCGCTGCGGCAATGAACCTGTAGGGGCAACCGGTGTAAACAGGGGCTCCTACAGCAGTACAACAAGAGGAAAGGCACACCACCAGACATTATCGTGCTACAAGAAACCAGCAGTACACCCATGCTAAAAGGGTACACATGCCAGGAAAGCGGAAGCACCGCCACCATCATCAGCAACAAGATAGTAGCCATAGCACACAAGGAAACTGAGGGTACAAAGATAGAACACGTAATAAAAGAAATAATCCCAAAGAAGAAACGAAGAGCCAAAAGCACCTTCGTAGTAAATCTCTACAGCCCCACTAGACAAAAGGGCGGCGACTTCGTTAAGCTTTTCGCTGAAGCGAGTAGGCTAGCCAAGTCGAACATCCTATCATAGCAGGAGACTTTAATGCCAAAATCCCGAGCTAGGAATACCAGAAAGCCGAGAGAAAAGGGCAGAATATATGTAATGCAGCACAAGGGATAGGCTGCGAGCTCTTAACAGGTGAAAACCAACCAACAAGGATGGTAACAGCGTCAGCCCAGACATGTGTCCAGACCTAACCTTTGTTAAATGAGCAAAGCAGGCCGAATGGGAGAACATGCTGGAAAACCTAGGCAGCGACCACCATATCATAAGAACCACGATAGAGGCAGAAAACGTCAAGAGAAAGATCGGCACGGCCCGCCTAACGAATTGGGACGCATTTCGATAACAAAGCCGATAACTGCAAGGCGGGATCACCTCGATAGAGGAGTGGTGCCAGCAGCTAAAGCAGATACAAGAAATGCACAAGCAAGAAGTAGATAGAACGGAACAAGTACCGGAGGTGGACAAGCGGCTACTCGGGCTATGGGAGGCAAGACGCGGGCTCACCAAAAGATGGAAAAAACAGAAGCTGAATAAGAAGCTCGAGAAGAAAATAGCGGAAATCACGACTCAGGCGGAAGAGTACGCGGAACAGCTAGCCAAACAAGGGTGGCAACAGTTCAGCAGCTCGCTGAACGGAACACTCAGCACGGCTAAAACGTGGCGCATACTTAAAGCCCTTATGGATCCACAAAGACTAAGGCCGAAAGCGGAAAGGCGATCCAGAGACTCGTACACCAATACGAGGGTACCGACGAGCAACTACTCGAGGCGGTACGAACAAAATGCTACGGCAAGAACGAACCCGAAGGCTACGACGGGGAGTACCTAGGAATAGAGAACCCCGACATGGACAGAGCCATAACACGCGAGAAAGTCATCGCGGCAATGAGAGATATAACCAAGAACACGGCAGCGGGAGCTGACAGAATCCAACTCCCTGATACGCAACCTCAGCGACGAGGCGACGGATCAACTAACAGCATACTTCAACACACTGGAAAGAGGGAAGAATCCCAGACGAGTGGAAGCACGCCGTAGTGGTGATGGTCCCTAAACCTGGCAAGAAGCTGCAGATAGAGAACCTCAGACCCATCTCTCACTTCATGCCTGGGGAAGCTCTACGATAGAATCATCATGAAACGGATCCAACTACACCTATAAAACAAAGGGCTATACCCGCACAGCATGTTTGGCTTCAGAGCAAACCTATCGACACAAGACGTCCTCCTACAGATCAAGGAGGAGGTCCTCGAAACAGCACCCAAAACGGGCGAAAACATAGTCATGGCCCTCGACATGAAAGGGGCCTTTGACAATGTCAGCCACGCAGCCATCATGGAAGGGCTGAATAACGCCAACTGCGGAAGAAGGACTCATGACTACGTGAGGGCCTTCCTGACCAACCGAACGGCCACAGTAAGACTTGAGGACTTGAGAACCGACATCTTCACTGCCCCGAGCAAAGGAACGCCACAAGGCTCCGTCATCTCGGCCATATTAATTAACACAGCGATGATTGGTCTAGCCAAGAAACTGCAAGATCGAAGGTATACAACACGCAATGTATCCAGATGATATTACAGTCTGGGTGAACCAAAGCTCCTTGCGAGAAAAACAAGAGCAACTGCAAGAAGCAGCAAGCTGCGTGGAAGGTTATGTTAAAGAAAGGGGACTAGCCTGATCCACGGAGAAATCCGAGCACCTGAGAGTAGGAAGACGCCCCACGTGAAGCTCGAGGGAAAAAACATACCACAGAGAAACATGATACGAGTCTTGGGCATGTGGATCCAAGGAAGTAAGAAATGCAGCCACACGATCAGCCTGCTTCAAAAGTCAACGGAGCAGGTGAGTCGTATGATGACCAGGGTCTCCCAAAGAAGATACGGAATGAAAGAAGCGGATACGATAAAACTGGTCAGAAGTCTGGTGGTCAGCAGAATCACCTACTCGCTCCCATACCACCCCATGAACAAGCAAGAAAGGAAACAAGCTGACACGCTCTTAAGAAAAGCATACAGGACAGCGCTACACCTGCAAAGAAACACGCCAAACGACAGGCTGCAGCTGGGGCTCAGCAACACCTTCAGGGAACTAGCGGAAGCACAGCTCAAGACGCATAAGTTCAGACTGCGAACGTCAGCCGCCGGCCGAGCACTCCTAAAGATGTCAGGTTACAACATGGAAGGGTATTTTGATCGATCCGCCGATATATCCGACAACATCCGTAAAACCCTCCAAGTCTGTCCTATACCAAAGAACATGGACCCGAATCTCCACGCGGCTAGAAGAGAGGCGCGGGCAGATTATGGGTAACTCATTAACACAAGAAGCAGTGAACTGGCGGAGACTGCAAACAGGAATTTTCTTCAACCTATACATTCTACACAAAATGTACCCTAAACAATTCAGGGACACATGCCAGTGGTGCGGGGCAACCCCCACGCTATACCACATTACATGGGAGTGCAAACGCAATTATGCATTCCACAAACTCAAAACCCCGAGTGCGGAGCATTGGCAGGGTCTGCTCACCAGCAGCGAGCTCACAGCCCAAAGGGCACTTGTGCAGCACGCATGCGAAGCAGCAAGACTCAGCGGAGCCCTGGATTAGGGTCCCGACATTGCGAAGAGGCCAGACGCCAACGATGAAGACGACGGCCCACCGCTAATCTCATCCAGATTTCACTAAATGTTTTTTTCTCTCTCTCTCTCTGCAGCCCTCCACTACAGCACCTCTTTCTTCCTTTCTTCTTTGACTCCCTCCTTTATCCCTTCCCTTACGGCGCGATTCTGGTGTGCGACGATATGTGAGACAGATATTGTGCCATTCCTTTTCCCCAAAAACCAGTTTCCAATTTCCAAAACGCCGGTGCACTTTGATGCGTTCAGCAGAACGCTAGGTGATCGACGCGATGCCTGCCGTGGAGACCGACAACCGGGTTCCCCGGCTCAACGACGCCTTAACCACAGAGCCACCGCGGAGGGCCGTGGAGAAGACCAAATCCAAACATTCGCGGATGTTTCAATTCCGGAAACATCCTTCAAAGAAACAAGCAGCGCTATCTACCTGATGGGTTTTGCAATACAAATGCGATTTACAGCCACCTTCGCTATAACCAGTACATTAAAGCGCAAGCTTTGCTACGTTAGGTTCCGTGAGTTTCGCTGACCGCGTCGATTTAAACTTCAGCGACCGTCAGCGCGTGGCGTGTGAAACTGTGCCCAAAACAGATAAAGAGCTGGACCTTCGAAAGCAAATGAAAGACGCATAACTTGCGCCCTGGAAAAGTGGACACTTCAATCGCGCTTTAAGCTACGTGGCGGTAGCGACAGGAATGCGCGACATGCGTTGACACTGACAAAGTGTGCCAGAAACGCGCCACTCAAGCTATTTGTCGTCGGTATTCATTGTGTTCGTTAACGTTGACAACGTTCTATAACGATTTTGAGCAAAGCAAGGACGCATAACTGGCTCCGTGGATAGTGGACGCCTCAATCGCGGTACGTGGCGGTGGTGAGCGGGAGATGTGGGCTGCATGCATTAGCGCTGACAACGTTGTGGCAAACACGCTGCAGTGCAGCAATAGGCCGCAGCGTTCATTGGTTGGCCAAACTCTCGCGATCAACCATTAATGTAATTGCCAGGGCAGCAGGGTGAACACGCTGCCTATCCAGTGTGCAGAACGCACTCAAAGTTACGGACGCCAAGGCACGTCTAGTTGCCCGATACAACAGAGCTTTCGCTCTCTAACCAGGTTTAGCAGTGGTTAAAAAATTTATAAACGTCTGCATCAGAACACGGCGAATCGTTTGACAACATCTGCAACCGCCTGCGACAAATGGTGGGGCCGTAATGGCCGTCTGCACGTACTCTGAATGCACGGTTGGGGGGCGGAAAGGTGATCGTCTCTAATTGCACACATAAATGGGCTTCATCTCAATCAGTAATTTTATCCTCAGGGGCATGCCAAGTGATTTGACACTACTGCGAACATTCTGCGTCAAACGGGTAGGCACAAAATTTTATTCAAATGGTGTTCGCATTGTGCCCCACTCTGATGTTCTCTATACTGGCACATATTGCTACGGTTGTGCTTGTGCTTGGAACGCTCGTGCTTGGTGCGCTCGCGCTTGGAACGCGAAGAGGACGAAGTGCGTTTCTACTGCTGGGCTTCGCGTGCCCGGTTGTTCGGCTGCGTGGCTGTAAGCTGTTTCCCTGTAAATATATTTTTCCCTTTTGGTGTGCACATCTTCACGTTACATTATTGGTGTGAGGTGCTGGGTACAGCCACAGCAAGCACGGAACTTCGCAGCGGTCGTCAGCTCGCCGGCTCTTCAACCATGACCAGCGAAGGGGCCGCTCCGTCGGCGTCCGCCAACCCGGCGTTCATCATTGCCCATCCGAGAGATCCTGGGACCTTCAACGGAACGGACGGCGTCGACGTGGAGGACTGGCTCGCAATGTACGAGCGCGTGAGCACACACAACAGGTGGGACCCGACCCTAAAGTTGGCCAACGTCATCTTCTACCTGACGGGCACTGCCAGGGTATGGTTCGAGACCCACGAGGATGAACTCACCAGCTGGGATCTCTGCAAGCGCAAGCTTTGTGACCTGTTTGGTAAGCCATTCGGGCGTCAGCTCGCTGCGAAGAAGGAGCTCGCATGCCGTGCACAAACGTCCACAGAGTCCTATGTATCATACATTCAGGACATATTAGCTCTCTGCATGAAAGTCGACGCCACTATGTCAGAGTGCGACAAAGTAGGTCACGTGCTCAAAGGCATCGCAGATGACGCCTTTAACCTTCTTGTATACAAGGACTGCGGAACGGTTGACGCAATCATCAAGGAATGCCGCCGGTTCGAACAAGCGAAGAGCCGCCGAATTTCTCCGCAGTTCACGCGGTTGCCGAATACGACTGCGACGTCGTCCTGTGTAGACTCGACTCCACCGAGCCGTCTGCCGACATCTGAGAGCCTGACACGACTTGTGCGCCAAGAAGTAGAGGCAATGTCCCCCGTTGCGTTTCATCCACCCGCAACAGACAGTACTCCAGCAGTATCCCTTATACAGGCTGTCGTTCGCAAAGAATTTGCCAATCTTGGGATTCAACCTGTTTGCTCAGTTAGTGCCCCATATGCTCGCCGCATGTCCCCGGAGCTCGGTTCTGAACGTGCATACTACCCTCGACGCAGCCGCAATCCAGATGAATGGAGAACACCTGATGACAGGCCCATCTGCTTTAACTGCTCCCGAGTTGGCCACATATCTCGACACTGCCGAAGCCGTCCGTCCTCGACCTACAGCCGCTACCCGCCGGGTTCTGCATATTCCCGCCGCTCTCCCTCGCCCTCGGAAACGACCTCTGCTGGCCACAACGCTCAGACCCCGCTTACCAACCGTTCGTCGACACCTCAGCGCCGTCGATCTCCATCGCCCCGACCTCGCCGCCCTTCGTCGCCGGCCCCATATGCCCGCTCCCGGTCGGAAAACTGATGGCTGCAGCGTCTGGGGGTGATGCTGCTCTGACGACCCGACCAGAAAACCCTCCTTTAACTCTTCATGCTCATCGGAACATCCTTAACGTCGACGTGGACGGGGTCCCTGTTACCGCTCTGATCGACACTGGAGCGCACGTCTCAGTCATGAATGCTCGTCTTCGCCGTCGCCTAAGGAAAGTGCTCACTCCTGCCCCCTCAACTGTGGTCCGTGTTGCAGATGGCGGTATGTCTATTGTCGTCGGAATGTGTACTGCTCGTGTTTCAATAGCCGGCCGCCATACTTCTGTGCTCTTCACTGTCCTCGAACACTGCCCTCATGACATCATTCTCGGCCTTGACTTTCTCACCGACCATTCCGCCCTTATAGATTGCGCCACAAGCATCGTTCAACTCGCTCTACCTGTTCCTTCAGAGCCACCGGATCCAATTGTTCACCGACTGTGCGCCGCCGACTTTGTCCGCCTGGACCCCGATGCCGCCACTTATGTCCGTTTCTCCTCGGTCACGCCAGTTCCCGATGGTAACTACATCATTACTCCGGTTCCTGATGTGCCCTTTACACGCAGTTTTGCCCTTGCGCATACAGTTGTCACCATGTCGGCAAATCAAGCGCCCCTTCCGGTTCTCAACTTTGCCTCTTACGTTCAGCCGCTCCCACAAGGTATGTCGCTCGCCACGCTGTGCCCTGCTGCCGAATGCGTCGTATCGGCGGTGAGAAGCGTCCCACTCTCGTCGAACTGCCGCGACTCTGACGTCCCACCACCTGATGAATATGCAAAAATGATTGCTGCTGACCTCTTACCAGGGCAAGCTCACGACCTTCGGTATCTTCTGTCGTCTTTTCGCGACATCTTTGACTTCGATGACCGCCCTTTGGCTCGAACATCTGTGGTCACGCATCGCATCAACACCGGTGACGCAGCTCCTATTCACAGACGACCCTACAGAGTGTCCAGTACAGAACGCACCATCATACAGCAAGAGGTGGACAAGATGCTCAGTAAAGACATCATAGAGCCCTCGTCGAGCCCTTGGGCCTCACCAGTTGTGCTGGTTAAAAAGAAGGACGGCAGCTGGCGCTTTTGCGTTGATTACCGGCACCTAAACAACATAACAAAAAAAGACGTCTATCCACTCCCAAGAATAGACGATGCTTTGGACTGCCTTCACGGAGCCAAATTTTTCTCTTCAATTGACCTTCGGTCCGGGTATTGGCAAATCTCTGTTGATGACAATGACCGCGAAAAGACGGCATTCGTCACACCGGACGGCTTATATCAGTTTAAAGTTATGCCATTCGGTCTCTGTAATGCGCCAGCTACCTTCGAAAGAATGATGGACTCCTTGCTTCGCGGCTTTAAATGGTCCACATGTCTATGTTACCTCGACGATGTTGTGGTTTTTTCGCCCACGTTTACCACGCACCTCGAAAGACTGGCGAGCATTCTTTCTGTCTTCCGTCGAGCCGGGCTACAGCTCCATTCGTCGAAATGTCAATTCGGTCGCCGCCAACTCACCATTCTCGGACATCTAGTCGACGCTTCTGGTGTCCGCCCGGATCCCGTTAAAGTTAAAGCCGTCAAGGACTTCCCTATTCCCCAGTCGTCTACGGATGTGCGCAGCTTCGTCGGCCTCTGCTCGTACTTCCGCCGTTTCATCAAAAATTTTGCTGGCACCGCTCGCCCCCTGACCGACCTTCTAAAGAAAGACACCCCTTTTACCTGGGGCCCTGCCCAAGAGGAGGCCTTTTCTTCGCTAGTCGACTTACTCACCTCCCCACCTATTCTGGCCCATTTTGATCCGTCGGCTCCGACTGAAGTTCGCACAGACGCCTGCGGTTATGGGATTGGCGCCGTGCTAGCCCAACGTCACCAAGGGCAAGAACGCGTTATTGCATATGCCAGCCGCCTCCTTTCTACAGCTGAGCGCAATTACTCAATTACAGAGCGCGAGTGTCTAGCTCTTGTTTGGGCCGTAGCTAAGTTCCGACCGTACCTGTTTGGCCGTCCATTCTCCGTAGTGACCGATCACCACGCCCTTTGTTGGCTGTCTTCACTGAAAGACCCCACAGGCCGGCTCGGACGTTGGACGTTGCGCCTCCAAGAGTATTCTTACATTGTTCATTACAAGTCAGGGCGTCTCCATCAAGACGCCGACTGCCTGTCTCGGCACCCTGTAGAGCCGCCTGATCCTGGAGACAACGACCTCGGCCCGTGCCTCTTCGCTATCTCCGATCTGGTTAACATCGCGGACGAGCAGCGACAAGACTCTTCCTTGCGTATTCTCATTGATCGCCTCAACTGTGCCAGCCGAGATCCTTCATTGCAACTGTTCGTCATTCAGGATGGCGTCCTATACCGCCGCAACCTTCGTCCTGACGGACCTCCGCTCCTGCTAGTCGTTCCCCAGCGTCTCCGTTCATCTGTCCTAGCGGAACTACACGACCTACCGACCGCAGGCCACCTCGGCGTCTCCCGCACATACGATCTGGTCCGACGCCGCTTCTTTTGGCCTGGTCTGTACCGCTCTGTTCGGCGTTACGTTGCCTCCTGCGACCTCTGTCAACGCAGGAAGAGACCATCAACGTTGCCTGCTGGCCTTCTACAGCCTATTGACGTACCTCTCGAACCATTCTACCGTGTTGGACTCGACCTTCTCGGACCTTTCCCGACGTCCTGCTCCGGCAACCGTTGGATTGCTGTCGCGACCGACTATGCGACCCGGTACGCTATCACGCGTGCGTTACCAACAAGTTGCGCAACCGATGTCGCCGACTTCCTATTGCAGAACGTAATCCTTCACCACGGCGCTCCACACCAATTGCTGACGGACCGCGGCCGCTACTTTTTGTCCCGAGTAGTTGACGATATCCTCCGGTCCTGTGGCACGCAGCATAAGCTCATTACAGCTTACCATCCCCAGACGAACGGGCTTACCGAGCGCCTCAACAGGACTGTGACCGATATGCTATCCATGTATGTCTCGCCCGACCACCGCGATTGGGACGTTGCCTTGCCTTATGTAACATTTGCTTATAATTCGTCGCGGCATGATACCACCGGCTATTCTCCTTTCTACCTTCTGTTTGGTCGGCATCCTGCGCTGCCATTGGATACATTACTACCGAGTTCTACTGCCTCGACCTCAGAGTATGCACGTGACGCCATCTCCCGAGCAACTATGGCCCGTGAAATCGCCCGAGACCGGCTCACCGCATCTCAGACCTACCAGAAGTCAGTTTACGACCGCCGGCATCGCCCAGTACACTATCCGCCGGGCTCACTCGTCCTCCTTTGGTCTCCTTCTCGCCGTGTAGGTCTCTCTGAGAAACTTCTACGTCAGTACAGTGGCCCTTATCGAGTTCTCCGTCAGGTGACCGACGTGACCTACGAGATTACACCTCTCCATGCTCCGACGTCGTCCACTAGCCCTTTGACTGACGTCGTTCATGTAGTCCGTCTCAAACCGTACCACACGCCTGCTACATCATCCACTTAGCACCGGGACGGTGCTTTTGCCGCCGGGAGTTATGCTACGGTTGTGCTTGTGCTTGGAACGCTCGTGCTTGGTGCGCTCGCGCTTGGAACGCGAAGAGGACGAAGTGCGTTTCTGCTGCTGGGCTTCGCGTGCCCGGTTGTTCGGCTGCGTGGCTGTAAGCTGTTTCCCTGTAAATATATTTTTCCCTTTTGGTGTGCACATCTTCACGTTACATTATATATAGCACGGATCGAAACAATAGGTATCAATTGAGGCGCTACGCGCCCTCGGTTACGATGTGATATAGTGTGGTCGCGTGTTTACTCTTTTGGTCAAATTTACCTTCATTGCAGACAGACGCGTCCTTGACAAACGTTAGTAGTCAGAGCTAACGCTCTTAAACCTGGCGCCACATCGAGGTCAGCCAGTAGGGGTTTATATAGAGGAATCAACGTGAATACCGCGTTGATAACGTTACCTTATTTTTTTTTTACATCAATAGGATTTTCTTTACCATCTGCGAGTGCACACTAACCAACTAATACACGCCACCGGCTTCTCGATTAGTGGGGCTAGTAATAACTTCGCATTAAAATGCAGAAATGTAGCCGTTATATGCATTGCATTAAAATATGTACGCGCACGTGTGAACGGTATAGGGAACTCCCCCGCGAACACATCCCCGAGCCTGCACCGAACGCGACAAACGCGCGCAGAAAAAGTCAGCAAACGCTCCCACAACGTACAAAACGCGCAAGTAAGCGCTTGATGAACGCGACAGCGAACGCGCGGCCGCCGAGCAAACCGCTCGCCATTGAGAGGCACTGCCTCAATCGCAGTAAACCCGGTATTATCAGACGCGAGCGCAATTAGCGGACACCTTAGGTGTAGTGCAAAAGGAAATGGAAGAGAAACCGGATGGCATCACAGTGGCGATTACGCAGGCAAAAAACATCTACGAGTTCCTGTTTTCAGGACCTTAGCCTACTCTAGTCAGTAAGTAGTAGTAAGTGCTTCTATTAAAATAATAATAAAAAGGAAGGAGAAGATTTTTGCTTGCCCCGGGATCTGCCATCGATACTGAAGCGCCTGAGCTGGGTCAGCGGAAATGAAGGATAGCAGGCAGAATGGAGAAAAGAAATGAAAGAGGTGAGGGGACAGGAAAAAAGGAATAGGCGAGAGGTGATATACATAAACTAATGTGCAAAGTTGCTATCGCAAAACAGCAGTGACTGCATTCTTACGAGCAGTACAGGCAAGCGCTAGGCGTCTTAACCTTGATGCTGTATGCCCTAATACATGATATTGTATAAAATGCCTGTAATTGAAGCAGCAGCAATTTAGGAGCTTGTGCGCTAAGCAGACGGTCCCCTGATAGGATAATGCTAGCAGATCATTAGACTAACACTGAAAGAGAGAATGCTGTATCTAAAGGAGCTCTCTAGAGCGCTGGAACACCCGCGCTTGCAGCAACGCCCAACTTGATGGTTGATTCGCATTTCCTTCTATTGCTGACCCCTACTTTACACATTGCAATCCTTTCGCAATGGCAGCACTTCAACAAAGGCAGAAATACATGTACGCTCATATTAGGTAGTCAACTTGAAACCCTTCAAAACGCCTCCGATGCCAAATAGCATTCATATCGGCATGTGCTGCTTTATCCTCCGTGGTTATGTATGACCAACGGAGACGCCACCAGTGAAGGGTTCTAAATTACTGCCCGGAACCTGCGGCTTCTTAATGCGAACTGCGTCGCACAACCACGGATATTTTTGCACTTATCCTCCATCGAAATGCAGGCGCTGCGGCGGGAACCGTCTCGCGAGCTTAGTCTCCTGCGACCCAGTGCAATGCTTACTAAGGAGCATTACACGGAGGCGCAAGCGCATTAGTAAAGAAAACACTGAATTGGGAAACTGCACGAGGCGTTGTGTACTCACTATACGACCATCACGCTGGAACAAGCACGCCACGGTGACACGTTGTAGTCATCCGCCAGGACGCAGAACGCTCCCTGCTACTTGCATGTCGAGCCCAGCAGCTGCGCGAGCAGAAACACCACCGTCCCTGAGGTGCCGGGAAGTTTCAAAGTACGACGTGGCAGCTCCGGAAGAACGTTTATCGAACGGAAGTCCAGCAGTTGCGTTTAGGTCTTCAGGAGCGACCAAAGCGAGTTCAGCACAGCTGACGAATCCGCGTGGTGTCAACATCCGGGAACACATATCGCAAGGTGCGCCTCGAAAATCAACGCACTCGCCACATATGGCGCGTATGCTCACCACAGAGGCCCGCTCAACATCTCGTCTTTCCTTACACTATCGGCAGGATGCCGGCAGCTCCTGCCTCACACGGTATCCCATGTGGATCCTCTATCTGCTGGGCCAATCATACGACGGAGCGCTGCTCGTTCGAACGCGTTCCGATTCGCTCGCGCAGGCGTTCGTTCTCTCCTCATGTGCAAGGCGGCTGTGTGTATTTCTATTCTTTTAATGCCCGGCGAAAGCAAAAAGAAAGACACTGAGTGCCACCGTCCGTGGCCTCCGCGATCAGCTCCGGCGGCGCGCCGTTGCTCAGGCTGTCCCATTCGGCGCGTAGCGCAGCGGAGAAATGTAATTATTAGGGGTGTGCGAATATTCTAAATTTTCGAATATTAACCGAATACTATATTTTTAGTATTGGTATTCGATTCGAAAACCAAGTATTCGTGTTGTTTCGAATATTCGATGCGACGCGAATATTCGTATTTAGCCGAATATTTTACTGCGGACACCGTCGTTCGTTTCGGTCCGCAAGTCCTATCGACATCGACATAGCAACATGGCGGCGCTCAGAGCCATGCGTAACGTCGGGCCATGCTGTAGGTGATTGTGCTGGTGAGTTTCTTGGTGGCTATACCTGCGACGGCGCGTCCGACTCTGATTCGTGCCATGGCGAACCAAGGTTGTGGAAACCGAAAAGGAAAGAGCGCTGTATGGAAATACTTTGTGAAGACATCGCCGTCGACGGCGGAGTGCACCACGTGCAGCAAAGTGCTTCGAACGCCTTCAGGTACGACAACGCCGCTTGTCAACCATTTGAAGCTGCATGCGGCCCAGATGAAAGAATATCGAAAGATGGCTGCAGGTGTGCCGGAGAAAAGTCAGCCGACCATGGCCGACTTTGTGCGCCCGACAGAGCCGCTTTCAGAAAAGATGACGCAAGCACTAAATAGGAAGGTCGCTGCCATGGTGGCGCTTGATTTGCAGCCCTACAGCGCCGTTGAAGACCGCGGGTTTAAAGAGCTGTTGGCAGCTGCTGTTCCTAACTATCGCCTACCGTCGCGCTCTACACTTTCGCGGGTGCTTGTTCCGCGCATGTATGACGATACGCGGAAGGTGAAAATGGAGCTTAGCAACGCTTTTGAAGGCGGAACTGCAGCTGTTGCCTTTACCAGCGATATGTGGACATCGCGAGCAAACGAAAGCTACGTAATCTTCACTTGCCATCTCCTAGCTCCTAATTTTCAAATACAGCAGTTCACGCTTAACACGTGTCATATGGCTGACAGTCACCGTGCTGAAAACATTGCAGCTATGCTGGACGAGATGTGCAGCGAGTGGGAGATACCCCACAACTGTGAAAAATACATCGTGACAGATAATGGGCGCGACATCCGTGCCGCTGTCAGGAGGCTCCCGTGGACTGAGCGATCGTGTCTTGCCCACACCCTGCAGCTAGCCCTTAACGACGCAAGATCTCGTACGCCGCCCATTGATCGTCTGTGCAAGAAAGCCAGACACATTGTTGGTCACTATAAGCACAGCTCATTGGCACAAAAAAGGCTAGAAGAATACCAAAAAAAAAAAAACAGGCAAAGATCCTCTCCGTCTGGTGCAAGACGTAGAAACCAGATGGAACAGCCAGTACCTAATGCTATCTCGTCTCTTGGAACTAAAGGAGGCAGTCACTGTTGACCTTGCCACTTCAGACAACAGCATTGATGGGCTCAGTTCACAGGAATGGAAAGAGGCTTCTGAATATGTAGAAACGCTCAAGCCAGTCTTCGAAGCCACTGTTATCGCCAGTACAGATACGTATCCATCACTTTCAGCTCAAATACCACTCATTTTTGGAATGCTGCATTATCTTGCAAACTTCTCTGGTACTACTGGATTTCGTACAGCCCTGGCATGCTCGATCAGATCAAAGTTCCCCCTGTATGCAGAGGACAAGGAGGCATGCCTGGCCATGTTTTTGGACCCACGCTTCAAATCCACCGTATTCAGAGCCGACAAGGAAAAGATGATATGGCTAAAAGATTTAGTGCTACAAAATCTGCCCCGGTGTGCTCCTGACCCAGAAGCTAAGAAACAGAGGCCAGAACTCTGTGCACAGCAGTCTTCTAATGTCTGGAATGCATTTGACAATTTAGTGAAGAATGCTGTGGAAACTGAAGCAGTTTCTGCTGCAGGATGGGAGTTTGCTGCTTACTCAGAGGAGGCATTGTTGAAACGAGACAGTGACCCATGCGACTGGAGGCGGAGCGTGGGTTCTTTCAGGTACCCTAGTCTGTCAAAGCTGTGTACGAAGTACCTTGCAATACCCACCACTTCAGTGCCAAGTGAGAGGGCATTTTCTGTGGCTGGAGAAGTCGTTTCAGCTAGAAGGGAAAGACTTCTGCCTGACCATGTGGAGCAGCTGGTTTTCCTTCACGACAACCTTTAATGTTCATCCCAGCAACGTGCTTTTGTGCTTATGGCAAGATAGCCTTAATCAGTGCTGTGTACTAGTCATTTTCTGTGATAATTCCACTATTCTAAAAATATTGTTCTAGACTTTGGCGCTTTTTGTGCAGCCGCACACACCTTTTGTGTTCATTTACTCATTGATAGTTGAACTGCGATGTTCTTGAATGCTCAAATAAATGTTTTGTAGTGGTTAAATGCGTCTGTCCTAGATTGTTCGATATTCGATTCGATATTCGGAACTAATTAATCGTATTCGATTCGTATTCGAAAAATTTGATATTCGAACACCCCTAGTAATTATGCTAACTCCGTAACATGCCGCGAGGTGGCGACCTTAGCCCAAGTTCAAGCGGCGCTCGCCTGGCCGGCACTGCCTGCGATTTCAGTGGCGGCATCAACCCTGTTGGCACGTTTTCACGCAGAAGAACAGTGAATACGAAGTCAATTTCTTTCGGCTCCTTCTTGCAGCTACAAAGAAGTCGAGGTACGTTGTTAAACAGTTACGGATTGCTTTCGCATGTAGCTTTTGTGGTCGTCTAAAAGCCGACTGGGGCAACCGAGGCTTTTACCGGGCAACATTTCGTCCAGATTGCATGCCATCGTGCTGAATGTTTTTTTTTTTTTGCAAAATGTTCCGCGCTGTATGACAAAACTCAGGTATGCTTTTTGTGGCTTTTTGTGCCTTTCACTCGATTTTTAAAGTACTGGGCAGCTACTTTAGAGCGAAGCTCTCTCTGGCTCGAACAACATAATTAATTACGATAAGCGCTCGTGCATTGTTTATACGCCACCACGAGAGTCAGTTCTGAGCTCTGCGTTTTTGCTCTTGAAGCTAGAACTTCTTTCTGGGCTTTGTTTTGCTATGTTGGATGTGTTCCTGGTAGGTACGAGTGGTTTCGTGTAGCTAATGTGATCCCGCAATTAAATTATTTGCTGTGTGATGAAAACTGCATCGGTTCTCTGTCATGAGCTTCGCACCAGAATTCTATCTGCTTCTGTATTTTTCAGATAAATTTACTGCTGCGTACCTTTCTGCCACTCTGACAGAAAAAAAACTTGGCATAAGTTTTCACAAATTTCCCGCGAATGATGATCGCTACCAAGCATGGCTGAAGGCCATATCAAGAAAAGATTTTGTCCCAAATGACACGTCTGCTAGCAGTGTCATCTGCAGCCTTCACATTTTAGATTAGGATTATACTTCAGGGTCCACAAAGCTGCGGCGCCTGAAACGGGATGGTGTTCCGAGCGTGTTCGCGGGTTACCGAAGCTACATGCAGCCACAACAGCCACAAAAAAGACGTAAGTTGGAGCGATTGACGCAGAATTCTACTCCAAACCAAGAAAGGGCATCAAATTTATCGAGCGGCCCTGATGAAGCTGCTGGTTTAGCCTGTGGTCGCGAAAAAAGCACAGGCCATTCGGCAACTTCTGCCTGCTCGTTTCCTGTAGTGTATGAAGATAGCCTGATTCATGCACCCTGGTTAGGAGATGAAGAAACAAGTCTTAAAGGTGCAGGATACGAGAAACCAAGTGCACAAGATGCAGTCGGTGAATTACAGCAGACTAGTGAGGCACTTGATTGCGCAACGCAAACTACCGATGACCTTCTTCCGCGCAAGCAGTCGGATTCAAGGAATGTAAACCGAATGAGAGTGCAATTGTTCATATAAAATGTATCATAAAATGTATCATATAAAAAGCTGCACAACTGTCAACATAAGAAGAATGGTATACCAGTCCTTGGGGGAAGCACAGTTACGGCATGGCATTACACTGTACGGGTTTTGCTCAGAAACACTAAAAAAGAAAATTACCAGCGTAATTTATAAATGTGTTCAAATGTTTTGTATGGTGTGCTATTAGAGGGTAAAGAGAAAAAAGACCTGTATAGAGCAGGAGACCTACTACCATTTGAAGAATTCAAGAGATATACTATCTATACCAGGTTCTATTACGACAATATGTTTAAATCAGAGAAGCCTCAAAGCAAGTTCACCTTAAGAAACATAGAACGATTCAGCGTCCCCAGAATTTATACGAATTATGGCAAACGATGCAGAGCTTACTATGTGCCTGCATTATTCAATAAACTATCCGATGTCGAGATCAGCCATACATCGATAAAAAAGGTAAAGCGAGTACTAAAGGATGTTTTCCTTAAAAATCTATAAAAAGGTTTGCACCTTAACATTACATGCTGTATATGTGTTACGTTGTATATTTCCACATTCACTATTTCATTTTCTTTATTCAAGTGTCTAGATGTGTAATTATATATATTAGACTTTTTACTTTGTTTTTTTTATGGAATTTCCCCGTGTCGTAGAGAAGATGCAGTATCTGTGTATGCTTGCCCAATTCTTTAGTTACTAACAAAATTCAATCTGTCCACAGACTAACGATGATGACATGTCGCGCTTGTGTACAAAAACTGTGAATGATCTTGTGCTTTAATCAAAAATTTCCGCTGTCCAGATAGCGACGACGGTAACATGTGCTCTTGTTTTTTTGTTGTACTTTGATAAGATTGTCAAGCCAGTGATTTAGTTCTAGAAAGGTACCGAGAAAACATGTGTATTTCGCAGGCTGCCGGCACCGCAGACAAGCACAACAGTGCTTAAGCGGTGCGGGAATGTACGCTTTGTAAACAGTTGGATAAAATAAAACATTATTATTATTATATTATTATTATTATTATTATCAGCAAAGCAGATGCTATCGGGAGACTGCAGCGAGAAAACAGCCGCCTAGAACAGAAGCTCAGTGGTTTTGAAAACCACACTCTCCACTCGGCGTTGAGAAAGTGCTTGGACAAGATCGGCAAAGCCCAGTTCTGCTTAGAAGACTGCCTAGAGGAACAGATCGCCAATGCGTCAAGACAACGGCCCGTGTGGTCTCCAGACTTCGTCCGGGAATGTGTAGTGTTGTACTACTTGTCCCCTAACGTATACCGTTACATACGCAACAGAGGGCTGTTGAAATTGCCTTCAAAAAACACGCTACTTCACCATGTTGGAAAATCCAACAGTGAAAGTGGGATCACACTATTAATGAAAGAACGCTTAAAGCAAGAGTTGGGGCAGCTGAAAGAGCAGCCGCGGTTTTCCTCAATTATTTTGGATGAAATGGCTATAAGCTCCAAATACATCTACGATCGTAAAATGTACTGCTTTTTTGGTCAGCAAACTGTGAGAGAAGACGCCGGAACAGGAGAGAAGGTAAACAACATCGTGCTTGCCAACAAGGTGCTGTGTTTCGTTGCAACAGGCCTGTTCACGTCGTACAAAATTCCTTGCGGCTTTTTCTTCACTAGCCGATTAAGTGGCAAGCTCCTGTATCAGCTGACAAAAGAAGTGATCGCTGAAGCTGAAAAGTGTGGCCTCTACGTCATCCGGATCGTCACGGATAACCACAAAAGTAATGTCACAATGATGCGCCACCTGGGCAATGGCTCACTCAAGCCAGTGGTCAGTCATCCATGTGATCCAGAAAGAAGCCTATTCTTGTCCTTTAAGCAGTGTCATATTATAAAAAACGTGCGAAGCCTTCTCCTGGACGGGGAAATTACAGATGGCAGTCAGCCAATAACTGGAGAGTTTGTGAAGCAGCTCTATGTCCTTAAAAAAAAACGAGATTATGAAACCAGCTCGATTCCTGACACACAAGCACATAGAGCCAAGTAATTTTGAAAAGATGCATGTTGGCAGAGCAGTGCAGCTGTTTTCAGATGAAATTATCTCGGCGCTTTCTTTTTTGAAAGAATACCCCAGTTACCACCTTCAGGCAGAACCGTTCAGGAACGCAGACGCAACAATATTGTTTATGAAGATGATGCAGAAGTGGTTTGCCATCCACAATGTGGCCAACCGAACAGCACATGTGCATATGAGAAAGCCTGACCAAATGCACTTTTTTTGCGCTACCGACGAACGCCTACAATGGCTGGAGAAGGAGTTCCCAGACTACCTCGAAACTCTCTACAATGCCTGTAAAAGGAGCGGGAAAAAGTTTCTTTGTGCTGAAACCTACGAAGCTATCTAGCTGACAAGCAAATCTACGGTACTATGCATTAAGTACCTTCTCGAGAGCGCGGCTTCTTTTATGTTTTAACAAGGAACTTCTCGAGCGGCCCCGTCGAGATCCTCTTCAGTTCTTTGCGGAAAATGGCTGGCGGAAACGACTGTCTGGATGCAAAAGATGCAAGATCTTGCGGACTGGCAGCCTGTGCCCATCCCAAGCTTCAAACGTTGAAAACGGACAGACTGTTTTGAGGTAGGTGCATGTTATTTGAGCTCCGGGACGAGTGCTCATAGTTGTGAACTGGTTGTTTCTAGTTTCAAAATAGAAAGCTTATCACATTTCAGGCCCTTGCACAACTAAGATTTCACGATGCGAGCAGCTACTAGTGCTTTAGCCTGCCTGCTGACTGGAATTTTTTACAGTTCAGAGCACACGAGCACGCAAATCCTGCTGTGCCGATGGGCAATGTGTTACAAGCAGTTTTTGCTTTTATGTGGCTGCTGCTTAGTAGTGGTGGTAACTGTTTTACATGTATTGCATTATGCATGGTGCCTCCCTGAATGTGACGTCCTCCGAACTTCATGTTTCGGCTGAAGCAACAGCATAGGCAACGCACGATTCTACCGAGACAGCGCAAGTTGCCCCAGCCAGGTATACCTTGCATCAAATGTTTCTCAAGAGCTTACGCTTGGCTGGCTCGCTGGACTACTAGTGCTGTTCTTTTGCAGCAAACAGCGATTTGTCTAATAAATATATTTGGCTTATATGAATAGTGTGCATATTTTTGTTTCGGGTTCACGGGAACTGAAGGTTTTGTGATGCACATTGACGAGCTCTTAACATCCCTGGAAGCGATGCCTCATGAGTGCACACTCGTTCACCTACTCCACCCATGTGAAGTGCCACCAAAAAGCGATCATTTCGCGTTATGTCAAGGCTATAACACCTTAGTGGTATCAATGCCCAAAATTAGAAAATTTTGAGGTAATGCACGTTGTGTGGCGACATGATAAATGTCATATTTGGTTTATGCACAAGCTTTGTCTCTACATGCTGTCTAAAATTTGCTCTGCGGTACTTTTTTATAGGTTAGTGCCAAAACCTGATTTTTTTTTTAGCTCTCACAAATGGGAATACACTGCAGAATGTCAAGCTCCCTATACTAATATGGGTATGTTCTATTTCAGTGCAGCGGCCCCATCAACCATAGCAAATGCCAGCACCGCTTATACAGTATTGTGCGTTTTTATCATGAAGACTTTCAAAAGTTTCCCCGCCTCAACCGCTGGCTCATTTGCGATCAAACTGCACACAGCGCTTGCGTATTATGGTAACTGTTGTATCGTAGGAAGTTTGACAACGGTACTTACTTAGTTGAGCCGTGCATGATGCGAAAACGTAATCGTCTAAGTAGTGATCGGCAACCAAAACCCGCAGACGACTCTTTTTCGCTGAAGGGCGGCAGTGGCGCCATCTCTTTGCGGTAGCGCAAAGCCTACGACAAGGCCGTCGAAGAGAGCGTTGCAAGAAGCGCGGGCCGTTTGAATATGCCGTTCCTGTCGTTTCGTCTGCTTCTACTGAAGCGCTTACAAGATTTTCGACTAATTAAGCGGAAAAATATCAGAACAAATGATTTAACGAGGCTTTACCTTTTAAAGAATATTGTTTGCAATGCTCGCCTCGGCGGCCTAGTTGCGACGCTTTCCGCTGCCGAAAACAGATGGCGCCACTGCCGGTTCTCAGCGAAAAAGCGTCGTCTGCGGGTTTTGGCTCGCCGATCTCTCGTAGACACGTTTTCGCATCATGTGCGCCTGAACTAAGGAAGTACCATTGTCAAACTTGCTACGATACAAAAGTTACCATAATACGCAAGCTGTGTGTGCAGTTTCACCGCAAATGAGCCAGCAGTTGAGGCGGGGAAATTTTTGAATGTGTCAGCGATAAAAACGCACAATACTGTATAGCAGGGTTCGTGGCGAGAGCAGTTGAGGAGCGGAGAACATGCAGCTTCTGCCCTGCCCTCCACCAGTCGGATGGACCCAGTCCCGTGCTGATGGGGCTTATTGACCTGCAATCAAGGGGTGGGCTAACATTCCCAAAGTCAGAATTTGTCAAGGTCCTTGTGACCGTTAAGAAAGCTGTTGACATTGCCCTGCCGCACATAAAAAAGAGCAACCTGCCTCAGCAGCTGGCTGAACTGTTATTGCCTCGACTCGAGCAGTGCCCCCTTTTCGTTTGCCCAGCAAGGGATGCCCACGCCGCAAGCACACTATCTGTAGTGTTTGATAAGTTCATGAGGCCACTCTCAGCCAACGTCGGCGCTACTGTGACAGACAGGGCTGCTTAACCCAAAAAGCTGGCCTGCAAGCCACTGCATAGGAAAGTGCTCCGTGTGTAAAATAAACACAATGTAAAACGAATGCCGAACAATGTGGCTCCGATTTGGTATTTGGAAATAAAATGACATTTATCCTCAAATGGTTTTATCTGTCCTCCTGCCAAGCTGCAGCTTCGGCGCTTTAAACCCTCTTGTCTGCTTGCCGCGCACGAAAGAAAAAAAACTAGACTAAATTCGCCTCACTTCCAACCATACACAACGTAAGAAAACCTTATGCATTGCAGGCTTTTATTTATTTGGGTATACTGCTAGCCTCTTTCGAGGTTGTAGCAGGATAGGGGTATAATATGATACATTAGAACACGTCACAAAAGAGCCATCCACAAAAAGGAAGCCCCACATTTGAGTGGGACAATGCATTCAGTGGCATCTGCAAGAGTTGAAAGCTAAATATATTACACGCATGTGTAATAAATCACATTTGTATCATTTCTAGAGGAACACTCAAAACTCCTTGATCTCTATATATCAAAAGTAATTTCAGGTTCAAAACTAATATGTAAAAGAAATGCAGAATTAAAATAATCCTCTCCGCTCAACTGTAAAATGTTCTCGGTTTTGAAACCATGCACAGCTACAGAAATAAAGAAAATTGCCTGCGTGTTGTGAAACGAACGCTCTTCTGACGATCTGCCTCACCCCGGTCCGATGTCTGCGTCAAAATTTAAAAAAGCAATTGCCTAATTGCACCAGTCAGCTACTTGTGCTGGGCGATAATTTTCTAGGGCGCCTCGCACACAGACTGCGAAAACCGCCGCGGTGGCTCAGTGGTTAGGGCGCTCGACTACTGATCCGGAGTTCTCGGGTTCGAACCCGACCGCGGCGGCTGCGTTTTTATGGAGGAAAAACGCTAAGGCGCCCGTGTGCTCTGCGATGTCAGTGCACGTTAAAGATCCCCAGGTGGTCGAAATTATTCCGGAGCCCTCCACTACGGCACCTATTCTTCCTTTCTTCTTTCACTCCCTCCTATATCCCTTCTCTTACGGCGCGGTTCAGGTGTCCAAAGATATATGAGACAGATACTGCGCCATTTCCTTTCCCCAAAAAACCAATTATTATTTTCTTCCTCTGCGCCCGTCCGCATCAGGGAAAGAGAGTCTTGGGTTGCACGCGCCACGGTGCGGCGAGAGGAGACGTCACACCCCTTTCTCCGATTACGCTTTCTCCGTGCGAATGGAATGGTCGGAGCAAAGGCGCGCCGCCGGAGCCGATCGCGGAGGCCACGCACCGTCGGTGCTAGTACGAGGCACCGCAACAGGGAGCGCCACCGAAATGGGTTTCTGCGTCACTCGTCGCGCGCTGGCCCGGATCGTTGCCGGGCTTGTATTCGCATGCCATGCTGGGCTTTTGAAGCGAACAGCTTCACTACGCCAGCTTTTCGAGCCGTCAGCGGGGCCGCAAGTTTGACCTTGAATATAGCTAGAGGTCACGTCACGGTGGCCTCATGTTTCAGCTTGAATATAGGTAGAAGTCAAAACATGAGGATAACTGGTGGTACTCAGACGATGATGATGATACCAACTTCCCACCAGATAAGCAGGCCCCCTACTCCCCGTCCCCGGCACGCAGGCCTGAGTGACGGGGGCCAGGATCTCCGCGATTAGAAGCAGTCAAAGAGGTCTTGACTCCTCGCGGTTTCTTCCGCCGAGCGGATGGCTTGTTGCTGTGGGGCAGGGACCTCTCTCCGCTGCAGAGCTTCCCAGGTTTCTCTATAATTTATATTTGCTTTAGCCACAGGGGAGCAAGCGCATTCCCAGAATATGTAGTCGAGGGTGGCTCTCGCCCCACAGTGCTTTCCAGTTATCCTTTTGAAGCGAAAAGCTTCACTAGGCTAGTCAACCCCGCGCTTTGAGCGAGCCAGCATATCTCCGAGCAAGAGTGATGTTACGCATGGCGCAGGTGGCCACCGCAGACTCTGTCGCCTGACCTTTCGTTTCTCTCTCTCTCTCGCTCCCTAATCACTACTGCGCATGCGCCACTAGTAGCACCCAGCCACTGGTGATACGCCGCTGCGGAGCGCCGCGCCTTTCCTCGAAAATAATAACAATAATTGGTTTTTTGGGGAAAGGAAATGGCGCAGTATCTATCTCATATATCGTTGGACACCTGAACCGTGCCGTAAGGGAAGGGATAAAGCAGGGAGTGAAAGAAGGCAGGAAGAAGAGGTGCCGTAGTGGAGGGCTCCGGAATAATTTCGACCACATGGGGATGTTTAACGTGCACTAACATCGCACAGCACACGGGCGCCTTGTGCTGTTAAGGCCCAGTGGTTAAGGCGCTCGGCTTCTGCTCCGGAGTTCCCGGGTTCGAAACCTACCGCGGCAGCAGCGTTTCGCACGAGGCGAAACGCATAGGCGCCCGTGTGCTGTGCGATGTCAGTGCACGTTAAAGATCCCCAGGTGGTCGAAAAATTATTCCGGAGCCCTCCACTCCAGCACCTCTTTCTTCCTTTCTTCTTTCACTCCCTCCTTTATCCCTTCCCTTCCGGCGCGGTTCTGATGTGCGCCGATATGTGACACAGATACTGTGCCATTCCCTTTCCCCAAAAACCAATTTCCAATTTCCAAAACGCCGGTGCACTTTGATGCGTTCAGCAGAACGCTAGGTGTGATCGACGCGATGCCAGCCGTGGAGACCGAAACCCAGGTTCTCCGGATTAACGAGCGCCTTAACCACAGAGCCACCGCGGCGGACCGTGGAGAAGACCAAATCCAAAGATTCGCGGAAGTTTCCTTTCCGGAAACATCCTTCAAAGAAACAAGCAGCGCTATCTACCTGATGGGTTTTGCAAAGCTATTGCGAGTTACAGCCACCTTCAATACAACCAGTACATTAAAGCGAAAGCTCTTCTACGTTAGGTTCCGCGAGTTTCGCTGACCGCGTCGATTTAACCTTCAGCGACCGTCAGCGCGTGGCGTGTGAAACTGAGCCGAAGCCGATAAAGGACGGGACCTTCGGAAGCAAAGGACAGACGCATAACTGGCCCCCTGGAAAAGTGGACACCTCAATCTCGCTTTAAGCTACGTGGCGGTAATGACAGGTGTGCGCGGCGTGCGTTGACACAGACAACATTGAGCCAGTAACGCGCCACTGAGGCTATAGGCCGTCGGCGCTCATTGTATTCGTTGGCGTTGACAATGGTCTATAATAATTTTGAGGAAAGTAAGAGCGCATAACTGGCTCCGTGGATCAGTGGAGGCCACAATCGCGCTGCGTGGCGGTTGTGAGGGAGATGTGGGCTGCATGCATTAGCGCTGACAACGTTGTGGCCAACACACGGCACTGCAGAAATACGCCGCAGCGTTCATTGGGTGACCAAACTCTGGCATCAACCATTAATGTAATTTCCAGGGCAGCAGGGTGAACACGCTGCCTTTCCAGTGTGCGGAACACACTCAAAGTTATGGACGCCAAGGCATGTCTAGTTGCCCGATACACCAGAGCTTTCGCTCTCTAACCAGGTTCAGCAGTAAAACATTTTAGAAACGTCTGCATCAGAACACGGGGAATTTTGACATCTGGAACCGCCTCCGACAAGTGGTGGGGCCGTAATAGCCGTTTGAAGGTACTCGGAATGATCGGTTGGGGGCCGGAAAGGTCTCCATCTCGAATTGCGCACATAATTGGGCTTCATCTCAATCAGTAATTTTATCCTCAGTAACATGCCCGGTGATTCGACACTACTGCGAACATTGTGCGTCAAACGGGCAGACCCAAAATTTATGCAAGTGATGTTCGCGGGGTGCCTTACACTGACGTCCGCTATACTGACACATATATATAGAACGGATCTCTTAAAGAATAGGTATCAATTGAGGCGCTGCGCGCGCACTGTTACTATGTGATATAATGTGGTCGCGTGTTTACTCTTTTGGTCAATTTTACCTTCATTTGTAGACAGACGCGTCCTCGACAAACGTTATTAGTAAGAGCTTACGCTCTTAAACCTGGCGCCACATCGAGGTCAGCCAGTGGGGGTTTATATAGAGGAATGAACATGAATATAGCATTGATAACGTTACCTTATTTTTTTTGCATCAAAGAGATTTTCTTTACCATCTGCGAGTACACACTAACAAACTTATACACGTCACCGGCTTTTCGCTTAGTGGGGCTAGTAATAATTTCGCATTAAAATGCAAGAATGTAGCCGTTATATGCATTGCGTTAAAATACGTCCGCGCACGTGGAAACGGAACAGCGAACGCCCCCGAGAACACATCAGCGAACCTGCACAGAACGCGACAAACGCCTGCAGAAAAAGTCAGCAAACGCTACCCCCAACGTAGCAACACACGTAAGTACGCGCTTGATGAACGCGACAGCGAACGCGCGCCAGCCGAGCAGACAACTCGCCACAGAGAGGCACTGCCTCAATTGGAGTAAAGCCGGCATTATCAGATGCGAGTGCAATTAGCGGACACCTTAGGTGTAGTGCAAAGGGAAATGAAGAGAAACCGGATGGCATCGCCGAGGCGACTACGCAGGCAAAAAACATCTACGATTTCCTGGTTTCAGAACCTCAGTCAATTATTAGTAGTCAGTGGTTTTATTAAAATAATAATAAAAAGGAAAGAAGATTTTTGCTAGCCCAGGGATCTGCCATCGATACTGAAGCGCCTGAGCTGGGGCAGCAGGAATAATGGATAGCAGGCAGAATGAAAAAAATGAAATGAAAGAGGTGAGGGGGCAGGAAGGAAGGATGGGGGGAGAGGAATATACACAAACTAATGTGCAAGGCTGCTAATGGAAAACAGCAGTGACTGCATTCTTACGAGCAGGACAGGCCAGCGCTATGCGTCGTGACCGCAATGATGTATGTCCTAATACATGATATGGTATAAAATACCCGTAACTGAAGGAGCAGCAAATTAGAAATTTGTGCGCTAAGAAGACGGTCCCCTCATAGGAAAGTGCTACCCGATCATTAGACTAACACTGAAAGAGAGAATGTTTTATCTAAAGGAGAGCTGTCCAGAGCGCCGGGACACCCGCGTCTGCAGCAACGCCCAACTCGATGGTTGATTCGCATTGGCTTCTATTGCTGACCCCTACTTTACACACTGGAATTCTTTCGCAATGGCAGCATTTTAATATAGGCACGAATGCAAGAACACTCATATTAGGTAACAACTTGAAACTCTTCAAAACGTCTCCGATTCCAAATAGCATTCGTGGTGACGCCACAGTGAAGGGTTCTAAATTACTGCATGCAACCTGAGGCTTTTTAATGCAAACTGCGTCGCACAACCACGTATATTTTTGCACTTATCCTCTATCGAAATGCATGCGCTGCGGCGGGAACTGTCTCGCTAGCTTAGTCTACTGCGGCCCAATGCAATGCTTACTAAGGAGGAATACACGAAGGCGCAAGCGCATTAGTAGAGAGAACACTAAATTAGGAAACTGCACGCTGCGTTGTGTACTCACTATACGACCATCACGCTGGAACAAGCACGCCACGGTGACACGTTGTACTCATCCGCCAGGACACAGAACGCTCCTTGCTACTTGCATGTCGAGCCCGGCAGCTGCACGAGAAGAAACACCATCGTCCCTGAGGTGCCGTGAAGTTTCAAGTACGACGTGGCTGCTCCGGAAGAACTTTTATCGAACGGAAGTCGAGCAGTTGCGTTCAGGTCTTCAGGAGCGACCAAAGCGAGTTCAGCACAGCTGACGAATACACGTGGCGTCAACATCAGGGAACACATATCGCAAGGTGCGCCTCGAAAAGCGACGCACACGCCACAGATGGCGCGTATGCTCACCACAGAGGCCCGCTCAGCAGTTCGTCTTTCCTTTCACTGTCGCCAGGATGCCGGCAGCTCCTGCCTCAAACGGTATCCCATGTGGCTCCCGTATCTGATGGGCCAATCATACGACGCAGCGCTGCTCGTTCGAACGCGTTTACCATTCGCTCGCGCACGCGTTCTTTCTCTGCTCACGTGCAAGGCGGCTGTGTGTATTTCTATCTTCCTGCCAGTGCCTCCTATATTCTTTCAATGCCCGGCGAACAAAAAATGCACAGAGCGCCACCATCGGCGCTAGTACAAGGCACCGCCGCAGGGAGCGCCACCGAAATGGGTTTCGGCAGCGATCCGAGGCTTCCGGGCTTGTATTCGCATGCGATGCTGGTCTTTTGAAGCAATAAGCTTCACTACGCCAGCTTTTCGAGCCGTCAACGGGGGCGGAACTTTGACGTTGAATGTAGCTAGAGGTCACGGTGGCCGGAAGTTTCAGCTTGAATGTAGGTAGAAGTCAAACCATGAAGATAACTGGTGGTAGTCAGATGATGATGATGCCACCAGCTTTACTTTCTACCACATAAGGAGGCCCCGTATTCCCCGTCCCCGGCACGCAGGCCTGGCTGACGGGGGCCGGGAGAGGTCTTGGCTCCTCGCGGCTTCTTCCGCCAAGCGGACGGCTTGTTGCTGTGGGGTAGGGACCTCTCTCCGCAGCAGAGCTTCACAGGTTTCTCTATAATTTATATTTGCTTTAGCCACTGGGGAGCAAGCGCATTCCCAGACTATGTAGTCGAGGGTCACTCTCGCCCCACAGTGCTTGCCACTTATCGTTTTTTCTCTCGTCTTTGTGAATATGTTATGCCCAGACGAGGCTTACGAAGTTCCCAGCTTGGAGGCGCCCCCATGCGATTGGCTCCCTATTGTATAGAGTTTTATCCGGTGGTTGCACCAGTCTCCTCTGTAACCGACAATTTTCGACAATCTCCGCACAATTTTGCAGAAGCTCGTCCATGTTCCGGCAGTCAGGTTCAACACATGAAGTCAGCTACAGCAGCGACACGAGCGGCTCTGACACCATCGCGGCTTTGACCTTTCACCTTGACCTCCGGTCAAGCGGGAAGACAGCGCCTGCCGGAATCGCGTGCGCACGTCATGAAAGTGAGTTCTGTTATTATTATTATTATAATTAACACCCGCGGCGGCTGCGTTTTCATGGAGGCAAAACGCTAAGGCGCTCGTGTGCTGTGCGATGTCAGTGCACGTTAAAGATCCCAAGGCGGTCAAAATTATTCCGGAGCCCACTACTACGGTACCTCTTTCTTTCTTTATTCTTCCACTCCTCCTTTATCCCTTCCCTTAAGGCGCGGGTCAGGTGTCCAACGATATATGAGAATGACACTGCGCCAAACAGGCGATGGTGTTCTATGAACTCCCTGGCGTGCTGCAACACGCTGTCGCGTTCCACTCTCGAAGGCGAAGCTTAAACGTCCTCCAGTTTTTGATGTGAAACTTGATTTTGCAGGAATTGCTTTTTCAGATGCAGTAACTTTCTCATATGCCGGTGGACTCCTCAGCTGGGCCTTAAGAGAAGATTGTTGTTTTTGTTACTAGCTATTTATTAACAAAATAACAATGGAGGGAAAAGATGCTGTTAGCCGCGGCATCTGCCATCGGAACCTGAAGCACCTGAGCTGCGATTTGCAGGAATAAAAGGACAGGGAGTGGTCAGGGAAGGGGAGATTCATGTGGTTTGGTTTATAGGTGTACCCAAAGCGACTCCCGGGTTGGAACCCCACTGCGGCGGATGCTTTTTGATCGAGGCGAAACGCTAAGACGCCTGTGCGCTGTGCAATGTCAGTGCACAATAAAGATCCCCGGGTGGTCGAAATTTTTCCGCAGCCCTCTACTACGTCACCGCTTTCTTTCCTTATTCTCTCACTCCCTCCATTATCCCTTCCTTTACAGCGCGGTCCAGGTGTCCGCCGATATGTGAGACAGATACTGCACCATTCTCTTTCCCCAAAAACTAATTTCCAATTCTCAGTGGTTAGGGCGCTCAGCTACTGGTCCGGAATTCTCGTGTTCGAACTCGACCGTGGCGGCTGCTTAAGAACTGTAGCTTGATCAACTATTACATATTTCTTTTATTTACAGCACAACTTACTATTGAAAGTTCGTGCGGACCACTTCGGTCCAGAACTGCGTGTACAGCTTCCTTCTGCAACTTCCGTCCACGCCACTGATGAGCCAAGAAAGGCTTTCGCTTAAAAATTAGCACCGCAGAAATTGGAGCCAAAACTTTGGGACAAGCTAAAATTATTGATAAATAAAAGCGGTATTTTCTTGAGTCGGTTGAACGCACAGAAACGGTATTTTGAAGTTTTTTTTCAGCTTTTGTGGAAACGGGGCGGAATGTTTCTTGTTTCCTTTTTTGTGCTCGGACAGAACAGGCAGATAGCGCCATGAGTTTTTTGTCAGGATGTAATAATAATAATAATAATAATAATAATAATAATAATAATAATAATAATAATAATAATAATAATAATAATAATAATAATAATAATAAATAATAATATTATTACTGTTTATGCCGCTTTATCGTGACCGTGTTCTTTAGTAACCGTGTTTTTTAGTGTTTTTAGAGTGTACAACCTCTCGCCTTAAGTTTTGCTGTCCAGTAATTCTGGTTTCTCATTTTTGGACTGTAAGCATCACACATTTGATCATCTGTCGTCGCATTCAATAGCTAAGTTTGTTAACGCACTAAATTTCGCAACGTACCCCTCCTGTTCAGCCATTGTGACCCACATTCGTGTACCTACATATCGCGTTTTAGTCACGTGTGTGTTACGTTTTTTAATATTCTGTGCATTATATCTTTCTACGTTTTTTATGCACCCGCCGTCATATTCTGTGCCCTCCATTCCTATTCTGTCATTGTATATGAAGGACGTTCAACGGCCGAAACGTCAAATAAATTTTTTCGAACGTTGGTCTGTCTTTAGTCACTACTACTGACCGTGCCAAGACGTCTGTTTCCCTGAAATATATATATATATATATATAAGGCACCAACATGACTGAAACGTCCGAAGCACAGGTGTTAGCTTATCTCCTAAGGAGGGGTGTGTGTGTGTGTGTGTGTGTGTGCGTGTGTGTGTGTGTGTGTGTGTGTGTGTGTGTGTGCGTGCGTGCGTGTGTGTGTGTGTGTGTGTGTGTGTGTGTGTGTGTGTGTGTGTGTGTGTGTGTGTGTGTGTGTGTGTGTGTGTGTGTGTGTGTGTGTGTGTGTGTGTGTGTGTGTGTGTGTGTGTGTGTGTGTGTGTGTGTGTGTGTGTGTGTGTGTGCGTGTGTGTGTGTGTGTGTGTGTGTGTGTGTGGCACAATGGCAGCTTTAAAGCTATTGCTTTAAGACGTAATTCCCCGCTGAAATGTACGCGGCTGGCTTTATCTCAAGCTACGTCACGCATGAAACAGTAAGGATTCATGAGTTACCTTTCCGCAATGGCCAAGTGGAAGCAGCAGCGCAAAAATAATAGAACAAGCAAAAATAAAAGACTACCCGGCGATGAAACAATGCTTAATCACAAAAAAGACACCAGTTGTTCACTCCGCTGAAGCCTACAGATGCTGAAATGCAATCAGGTGAGATTTTGAGCGATTGTTTGATCATTCGCGTAACGGAACGCTTCGCGTGAACAGCGGATGTTCGTTCCTTTAACTCAATGAGGCAATCTGCTTGCGATGTTATGCATTGTTTGGCATGCTAAAGGCGCCGTTTGAGGCTGCCTTCAACGAGGAACATTTGCGTTTCGATAGAGGCGAAACGCAAAGGCGCCTTTGTGCTGTGCGATATCAGTGCACGTTAAAGATCAACAGTTGGTCGAAATTATTCTGGAGCCTTCCAATACGCCACCTCTTTCTTCTTTCTTCTTTCACTCCTTCCTTTATCCCTTCCATTATGGCGCGGTTCAGGTGTCCGCCGAGATGTGGGAAATACACTGCGCCATTTATTTACTTTCCGCAACAACCAATTTTCAATTTTTTTTTTCTGTCGACAGCAGGAGTGTCGCCTGCATTATGAAAGCACGGCCACACAGCCGGCGCTGTCACCAATTTTAGCTAGTATTGTCATAATAATAATAATAATAATTGTTTTTGGGGAATAGAAATGGCGCAGTATCTGTCTCATATATGGTTGGACACCTAAACCGCGCCGTAAAGAAAGGGATAAAGGAGGGAGTGAAAGAAGAAAGGAAGACATAGGTGCCTCAGTGGTAGGCTCCTGAATAATTTTGACCACCTGGGGATCTTTAACGTGCGCTGACATCGCACAGCGCACGGGCGCCTTAGAGTTTTGCCTCCATAAAAACGCAGCCGCCGCGGTCGGGTTCGAACCAGGTAATATTGCCATGGTGATCACAGTTCGCAACAATGTATACATCACCGGCATGGGCGGGGATCCTGTAGGCAGCTTCAGGTGTGCTCGCAATTTTTTGACTCCTTAACTGTTGCAAAGGAGCGGGAAAAATACAAAAAGTTTGTATAGCAAAAGTCATGCATGTATCTACATATGATCGCCGTACTGCAGTGTGTTGACGACTGAGCTTATGATGAGGATGTAACTCGTTCAATCTCGCACACTAAGAACCTTTTTTACATTTTTATATCTTACTGTTTTATTAGTATGCACTGTATTTAAAATAAAGTTGAGATTGTCTCCAACCCTTGGCTTTCCGGCCCAGGGACCAGTGCCGCCCAGTAACGATCTTTCCAGTATTGCGCTTTGAAATATCCTAGTGGTTGAGCATCCGCCTTGCATGAGGGAGGCGGATGCCTGTGATACAATGACTAAAAGCTTTCCCAGGCCTGGTGCTCGCCTTATTCAGGGTGAAATGCTTGGGACATGAGTCTTTGACCTCACCTTGAGCAAACGAAAATATCTTGTGGCAGGGCGCTCTTTGCCCACAGATGCACTTGCGCCATAAAAAATCACTTACATCATCGCTTATTTATCAGGCATGGCAATGGAAGCTTGGATGCCATTGTTCTTCTCCGGGCACTGCATAACCAGTGCCAATAACTGTGAATGCTGCCGAATGGTGAATGTGACCAGAGTTGCTGTGCAATGAACAGGAGAATCTCACTCTGTGGTTGGTATAAAATAATTTTATTTATTCACTTCGTCTCATTCGCAGGCTGGTGCAAGCGATAAGTTCATGACAGTGCATGAACGAGTTAGTATCGCGGCAATGAATAGAATTCCAAAGCAGGAGTAGCATCAGTATGCTCTAGATTGCTCCCAAGAATTTGGCTTCTCACCGCTTTCGAGCCAAAAGCTTTGACATCCTCACGGAAGCGCGCAGAGCGTTGCGGTTGAGTCTCCGTACTAGAACAGAGCTGTTGAAGATACAGCTTCAAAAGATCGAATACCAATTTTAACACACCTCCAATCATGCGTGAGCTCAAAACTTGGACATCACGCGGTTTAATTCGTTACTCTAATAGTTTAGTTTCTATGGTTCACACTGAAAGAGTTAGTAGACGGAGGTTCACACACCTCCAATCATGCGTGAGCTCAAAACTTGGACATCACGCGGTTTAATTCGTTACTCTAATAATAGTTTAGTTTCTATGGTTCACTCCTGCTTTGGAATTCTATTCATTGCCGTGATACTAACTCGTTCATGCACTGTCATGCACTTATCGCTTGCACCAGCCTGCGAATGAGACGGAGGAGGTTCACACACCTCCAATCATGCGTGAGCTCAAAACTTGGACATCACGCGGTTTAATTCGTTACTCTAATAATAGTTTAGTTTCTATGGTTCACACTGAAAGAGGCCCGAGAGCATTGACAAAGGCCTTCACGCTGAAAATCGTAAAGCTAGCAAACCAGTGAGTGTTAGGGCGCAACCCGCAGCGTGTATTTTTTTTTGTAGCACTGCGCTACACATACCAGAGCACAGAGACTTCATTCTTTGCTTAATGAAAGTCATCGTTGGCGTCTTTGAACATGCTAAGTTCCGCACTGATGTCCTGAAGTCTGTGTCATGACAACCTAAGTCTGAGATCACGTAGCATACGATATCGTCCTACACATTCAAAGCACTTCGGCAAGCAGCAATTGGGGCGCTACCGCAACTCCTCGGAAGACGCCAGCCTAGTTGGACAACACGAATAATCAATAGATGAGAGTAGTATACCAACGTAAAGTGATATGCTGCAAAAATCCATCCTATCCGAGTGGAGGTAGCTTCGAGATGGTTGAAATTTTTTCACTATTATTTAAGTCCTCAGTTATCGCTACTGAAATCACGTGTCTACATACACACCAGTAAAGCGACCCCGCCACCCCTCCCTCTAATCACACGATGATACCAAACAAATACCCAACAATTCTGTGAAGACGATACCATTCGGGGGCAGAGTAGCGACTGGTGAATGTCTCAACCAGCTGTTAGCTGCTGAGATAGGTGGTAAACATGAAACCAAAATCGCAGTGTTACTAAAAGAAGGCGCCGAATTTGGATCAACACCGAATTGACACCAAAGCCAACTTAGACACTGAGAAATTTCAGTTTAAAAGGCTCAAAACTGTCACTCATATCTGCATTTTGCAGAGTTCAACTTACGTCAAGTACTCTAATAATTCACGTACAGGTATAATGATCTTACCAGCGCAAAACAAGGCCAGTCACACTATTTTTATGAGTCATTGATTAAGACTATGCATTTATGGTCAATGCCAGTGATATGAATCGAACACAGTGTATATGCTATATGGTCACACAGAGCACTAAATCTACTAAATAGCGCAATGATCTGAGGAGTAGAGCGCCGTTGGGTACGCGCAGTTGAACGCCACAGCAAACTCCTTCATATTGAGCAGTGGAAGTAAGCAGTACGCCCTTGAAGTGAGGCGTTGCTGCTGGCTGCTCACGCTGCACGACAAAAGACAGAAGCGTCTGAAGAAGGTCTTTTGAGCGGAACGCCAGTAGCTCTCCCAGTTGCTGGTCGTTCGGCGTTTCTCGTAGACTGCTCTGAGAGCATTAAAAGCGCTGCGAGCACTCTGGGCCCAGATGTACACGTCACGCGGCTTCTCACTGTCGTCACTGCCAAGGCTCGCATTGAAGGCAGCGCGAGCAAGTCCGTCCATACACTCGTGGAAGCGCCGCAGATAGGACCATTCTTTCGGCGACCACAATCCCGTTGAATTGGTCGGCAACGCTGCGCCCAGGAGAGCTCTTGCCAGCAGAGTTCCCAGAGTGCCCATAACGTACTCCGTTGGGACGTCGCCTGTGTACAGGACGGGCTCCTGGCGGACTGAGGCTGGGACCACGACCGTGTTGGACAGGTCATCACAAAACACATCGCTACTCAAGAAAAATGCCTCGTCGATATCGCCATCTTGCAGTGCCGGAGGGTCATCCAAAAGACTCCACTGCTGCCTCTCCTTCATGTTGATGAATAAGCCTGGAAAGTAGCTGGTGTCGGAAGGCGCCTCCCTTCGAGTCTCCTCGTCAAATGGGTAGCTCGGGGAGTAGACCCCGATGTCGTTGATTCTGACGTCATGGAGCGTGTTTGCAGCCTCCCCTCTCATAAACGCTGTCATCCAAGGGAACATGCTTGGGTCTGAGATGGACTTCAGCACCTCGGAGAAGGTGCGAAGGATGGCAACGTCCGTGCTCTGCTCCGGGAACAGCTGAAAAGCAATGATGTGCTTAGCATTTCTCATGACCAGCCGCGTCGCTCTCAGGCATGATGACACTATACGTTCGGAGTCGTTGGAGCTAACTCGGCGCAGGTAGTCGAACCGGAGCGCGTCAACTAGGATCTGGACGTACAGATAAACCACACCGTAATCCGCGAGGCCTCTGAAGAAGCTGAGCAGTAGCTGAATCACATCTACGGTGTCGATTGATATTATAGACCGACTGCTAAGTTTGTACTGCTGCGGCAGGTGTGCATTTATAACCTTGAGCCAGTCGTCAAGACCCATGGCCTCAGTGAGGTTTTCAAAGATGGTAATGCTTTGGCGTTTCTCTCCAGCTGCTTGTGCCATGTATTTCTCCAGCGTGAGTTCTATTTTTAGGAGTTCGGTGGCGCTAAACTGGCGCCCGAATATGCGGGACATTTCAGCCGCCATTTGCTTCAAGTACTGCTCCAGAGGCAACGTAGGCACTGCAGCTATCTTGGTCGACAACGTCTGGCCTCGCAACAGTCGCAGCAAGACAGCGTCGGGGAATTTGTTCAGACGGACCTCCAAGACAGTGTGGATCCCACGCACCAGCGACAATTGCACCAGGTATCGGACAACTGCGGGGAAACTGTGCACGCTTAGAAGCTCCTCGCCGTAGGCGCGAAAAGGAAGAAGATTGATCCTCTTTGAGGCACTATGCGCCGTCACGAAGCGCTCACAGGACTGGTAGAACTTGGCCAGATGGTAGAATTCGATTGAGGCTGGCATGGCGCCATTCACGCTGCTTAGAGTGCTGTTGAGACGCCACAGAAGCTCTCCGGCGCCCCTGCGAAGGAAGGTGATGGGTCCCCCGACAGTTTTTTCTGTCTTCACCTGCCAGCGCTGGCAGACATGGCTGTAGAAGTCCTGGCATGGGTCCACGTCAAAGTTCATCAGCCGGTCTAAGTCACGCAGTGCGCGCCTGCAAGACTGGCTGGAGCACTCCTCAACGTTCGGGTCCTGATGCCCTTTGCTGCGAGGGAACAGTAATAAAGTTATAGCGCCGATGAGCCCAGCTATTATTCCTAGGATGCTCACGAAAACGGCAAGATTCTGGCCGTTGAGAAGCGGGTTGCTTGAGGGCGAAATCTCCTGAACTGTGGTGCCTCCAACTGCAAAGAAATGGTGGATAGATGCGACATTTTGAGGAACAATTGCGAGTCTGACGCTAAAAGTAAAGAACAATGGCGAAAGACAGCGTGTAAGCCATGAGAAAGCCTTCGTTTTGGATGTAGGTTTTTTTTTATCCAGCGAGAGCTAGCGCGATGAACCCTGTGGCCTCTAAGAGCGCGACATGGAGCTTGGAAACAGTTTCAAGCCTTAGGAATCATTTGAAAGAAGAGAAAACTAGGCAGAGCAAACTAAATAGACATGTTCAAGGCTACGCAAATTATTTTTTGCATCCAAGTACCTTAGGTGTCCAAATGTGTGCCATGCCTACAGCTGCAGCCTGAGTATGTTTTACCCGTCAGGACGGGTTTATATCTGCAAGCGTGTTACAGCGGAAAGCTGTGTGTCGTAGCACGAGAAAAGTAAAGTTTAAGTCTGCGCTTTCGTTGTCACGCTTCAAAGTACGTAGCTCGTGCTGTGAGTTTTTATTTTCCTGCGACTCACAGTGCAGCGGATTCGAAGTGCGAAAATATGGCCGGTAAGTTTGGACAAGCAATCATTTACAAAGTACATAAGGAAGTCATTCAACATAAACTGACCATGAATCTTCGGTTCTCGGATGCGTACCTTTGTTATGGTAATGGTAAGAGTCGGGTGTGGTATGAAAGTGCGGGCTAAAAAAAAACAAATGGAAGTAAATCTTATATACTTCTGTTTGTAAGTGTCTCTACTTAGGTTTCAAATTTTCATTATGCAACCATAGCACAGATCGCACTTTTCTACAACAAAGTTGCTATTTACTCGTTCAAGGGCAACTGCGGGTGCTGCTTCAGCGTCACATATTTTAGCATAAGGTTTACTGCAGGTCAACCCAGGCTCATCGTTGCCTGTGTCTATATTATGCATTAAAGGAACATAATGGAATATACTTTGCCGATAATCCTCGTCACATCATCGCTGAGTCCCCTTAAGCACTCCCCTTAATCACGCAGTAAAGCTTTCATCTCAGTTCATTTCAAATGCTTCTTTTTGCTATTAAAATATTTGCTAACCCGAATACGGGCTCTAAGGGCCATGTGAAAATCAACTCCCAATGCAAAAAAAAAACAATGAGCACATTTGCAGCCTGTCGCCTTCCTTTGCATTTCGGTGACTGTGAACGTTGCAGAAAACACTGCAGCTCACTATCATTACATTTGCTTGGTCGATATCGTACCATTTTCATTACACATATGGTATAAAGTATGTTTAAATTTCAGGCGGTCAATACAGCCTAGGCTGCATCACATCCACAACTCACATCGAACGGACGACCTCCTCCGACCGTGGGTCGTTTCGGTCTCCACACCCGCGATGCCGGGCTGCTGACCCTCTGAAGTAGGTGAGACCTGCGAAATGTTTGAACTGTTTCGTTACTGGCATATCAGGGGGGCCGTATAAAGCATGCGATTCCGCACTTCGGGAGTAATTTTATTTTGCCTTTAAACCTTTGTTTAAGTTCAGAGGAACAAAAGGCTCTGTATGCCGGACTTTTTTACACCGCCGAAAGCGACGCTAATTAATATAAAAGAGGAAGGGTCAGATTGACACACTCTAAATGTGACGAAATTGTAAGCTTCAAGTTTGAGGCTTCATCTCAGTGTGTAGTACGAGGAAAGCAGTTGGGAATATTAAACGTGGGAGAGCAATAGAAACTGTGTCCACGACAAGTCAGTGTGGATGATTATGACCACTGGCTTTCCAAACCGACGTTTCATATCTGAGTTTTGGTGATTGGGCAGAAGCAAAGAAATATGCTCGATTCTGCTGGCAGAAGTCTCGGGTGAGAGACGAATGATGAAACCGTTTATTATAGCACGGCTGCAGATCGCCGTGAGTCTGGCTGTACAGTGACTAGGCTGTACCAGTACCTGTCGGCTGAAGCTAGCAAGAAAATCCATGTCGAGGGCACCGGACGCTACGTAGCCTTTTCTAATCGAGCGCATCGCGAGCTCGCTCCGAACGACTCAAAACATAAGAAACGCGTCTGGCTCTGCAATTCCCTCCGCTAGTAGCTTTTGTCACTGCTGTCGAACGCGACGTTACTCTTGTTTCTTTCTTTTCGCTTATATAACTGATTTCTCTCGAACACAAGTCAGCTCAAGGCAAATAAATTTTGGATGAATAAACTCACTTAGCAGTAAACAGGAAAAGTAATTTTGGTGGAAAACAGCGCAACGACGCGGACAGAGTGGAAGAAAATACAGGACAAGCGCTGACTCACAACTGATTTTTAGATCTGAGATTGAAGGTTGCGACGGGGCACGTCTGTTGGGAATATCGTCCAAGGAAGGGAAACCGCTGTTAAATTATAAATCGCATCATTCCAGAACAGTTAAAACAGGAATTGGGGTCTCATCTCTTTTGTCCTCATTATCAAAATCTTGTATCCATATGGCAACCAACAGCTTCAACGAACAAATTAAAAGGTTGAAGGAAGCTGGATACCCGGATGGTGTTATGTTATTGGGCTGTAGCAAGGTAGCCAAAAAGCTTAGGAAGCCATCTTTGGTCCTTAGTCCGGGAAAAGAGAAGGAAAGGAAAAAGTTTGCCATTCTCCCGTACGTACACCGTATGTCACATAATCTTAAAAATGTGGCAAAAAGGTATGGCGTAGGGGTGGTTTTTTCAGCACCCAAGAAACTTAAAAGGGTTTGTGTTGTTTTGGAAAGAAAGGCTGAACAACGAAAGGATCTGAAACAACTTGTGGGGTTTAGCACGAAACAATGTATGTGCCATGCGCAAAAGAGGTTGTGTACAAAATCCCAATGTCATGCGGACAAATATATATCGGGCAGACGGGGCGTTGCATCAATACACGTTTGAAAGAGCATGCAAATAATCTGGAAGCTAACAAATCTAATCATCTAGTTGACCATGTTCGAGACTGCCAATTTTGTTTTCCTTCATTGCCTTACTGTGATATCCTCTACCAACACCCGTCCCGATTAACACGTGAGATTATGGAAGCATATCACATGAAGAAAAAAACAAGGTTATGTGTCAGTAAGCCATCTATTTCATTATATGACAGTGAGGTTGCATACCTCGATGCCACGTAGAAACTTGGGTTTTGTCTATGTACTAGCTGATAAGTTGGCCACTTTTTCTATAAAATGTACTGCTTTCCTTAAATAAATTTCAGTTGTGAGTCAGCGCTTGTCCTGTATTTTCTTCCACTCTGTCCGCGTCGTTGCGCTGTTTTCCACCAATATGTACCACCAACTCGCCCGTTTGGCTATTGTGAGGAAAAGTAAAACGCTGACCACAGAGGAGCAGCATCTACAGCGACACCACCTCATTTGTTGATCTACAAAAACGTACGGCGCAGCTGTGTGAACCGATGGCCTGGGCGAGACTTCACCGCCGCTGTGCATTTGGTATCCTCCCGCGCAGACAAGGAAGGCAGCCAAGTGCGGCTTCTGAGAATACAGCCTTTAACGCGCCCACGCACCTAACATTTTGCGCAGCTACATTTTAGCTTCAGCCTAGTACTAAAGCCGCCAGAGTCGGCCATAAGTTATGCGTAAGTAGCTCGGACGTAGCAGAGTATGATGTGGACGCGGCCGCCGCGAGACAGAATACATGAACTTTTTTGTGTGAGGTCTTAGCCTTTGGAAGTTCAGCAATATCACGATAACCCTAGATGATGATGGCTTGTTTACAAAGGTCAGCTTTGACCTAACATGCTTCACAGTAGCAACTATTGCTCACACTCGCACACGCATGGTTCTGACTGAACTGCACTAAGAAGCTAAAAACTCGCGTTTTCTTTACTAAATGATAACGCCCAACTTCCATCCTGAGTGGGACAGAGTGCATATGTTTACCTATAGACCACAAGGACGGGCGACATGCGAAGTGATCGGGAGACAGCGATAGCGAGGTGGCAGCGGGGGCGGTAATCTGGCGGGAGGGCGTTGCCTACGAATGTCAACGCTATTTGGCGTGGAGCAGTTACAGCTATACATATGTATCAGCAGCGCGAACACAAAAAGGAAGAAGGAGAAGATATTACAGAGCGCTGAACTTCCAACTTTTATTTGAACGAAAACTGAGCCCGCACTTATATACACACACCAAGAAAAGCCCACCAGAGAGAGTGGTCAAGCCACGCGAACAAACTGGGACCCACATGATTTTACAGGGCATCAAAAGTGCGGGTTCAGTTTTCGTTCAAATAAAAGTTGGAAGTTCAGCGCTCTGTACTATCTTCTCCTTCTTCTTCCTTTTTGTGTTCGCGCTGCTGATACATATGGATCGCAACCAACTAGCCCGGCAGATGGTGTTATGGTGTTAGTTACAGCTAGTACTGTGAGAGGGTCTTGAAAAAACTGATGGAGCGCTCATTTGTGCTCCGTTCACAAAATGAACAAACAAATTTGAAAAAAAAAGGCAACATACCTTTCGAACACCTATTACAAATACAGCCGCTTATCACCTTCCTTTTCTCGCCACGAACGGTAAATAACTTGGGGGCCTTCTTAACCACATTCATAACGAAGAAAATGCGATAGTATTTAGGTTGCCTGCTATGGTGTCAACAATGATTGCCTGATATTGCTCCTGCAATTTTCTCACCAGAATTCATGTTGTAACAGGTCCCATTGCCATCGCATGGTATGCATCAGTCATCACCGCCGAGAATGTTGCAGAACCTTCTATTCGATTATCAGACGGGATTACACTAATCCGTCCCACTTGACAACGTTTATTATTTATTAGTTAAATAATAAACGTCAAGTGGGACGGATTAGTGTAATCCCGTCTTCATCCACTAATTCCCAATAATTCACCTTCATTCATTTTCTGGGCTGGGTCTACTTCGAGAATTGTGGGAGTATGATGGAATTTCTTGGGGACCTCCAACTTACAAATTTTCGGGATCCTCAAATTTTAAAATTTGGCGGCGCTCTACGATTGATTCACTCGTGGTCACGTGGTGCTGATGGCATCACGGTCCTCACAGTCGCATTCATAGATCGCGGGGAGTCCTCATATTACGGCTGGCGTAGGGGTGCAGCGGTTAATTTAAGCGCCATTGCCCCGGCAGGTGGCAGTTTCAAAAACAGTCACCGGTGGGGTTTGTGTGACTTAGGTTACTCTTCTCGAGCTCTGTTAGGCTCGCGCGCAGCGCCACGATGTGCAGGTGGCAACTGCATTAAATTTGACAACGGTGGGCAGTTTGCTCACAATACGGTCGGCATGTTGCCACCTGCCACGTTGGGCAGGTTGTGATGGCGTAATATGGTCCTGTGACCTCTCTCGACCGCTCAGGAAGTTTTGTGGCAGCGAAGGCGGAAATTTTTTGAAAGAAAATAAAAATACTGTCGCATTAAAGGCGTTTCAGGGATGTCAACCTCCTGTAGTCGAGGGTTTGACGGCATACCGTCTGGTCAGGAATCATGGTGATGCAGATTGCTGGTCACTGGCCAAAGTCAAAAGATGAAAAGATGTTTCGGGAGCACTACGGCTCCGTTGTCCAGATAGTGAACAAGGAAGCCGTAGTGCTCCCGAAAAGTCGTTTCAACTTTTGCCTTTGGCCAATGACCAGCAATATCAACCTCCTGCAGGTTGGCAACTCCCTCCATCAGTGTTCAGTGAAGAGAAACATGTTTATGAAGATGCACTGCAGCTCACCCTGTCTTTCGTTCAGTGCGTGCATACCAAACGTGCACCCACAGCTCATTCCAACATCAGGGAGGTCGAACATGACGAAAGAGCGTTCGCCTTATTTACATGGTGGACTACACTAAGCCGTAACAAACGCACATGAAGATGCGTTCACAACGCGCAGCTAGTGCTCTGGCACAATGTATGGGCGACATAACAATGTACTGACACGCTGTTTACGTGTGCGTCACTGGGTGACGCTACGGGAGCCGAAAAATTCATGCTTTCCACTGCTCCGGTCATATGTGGACACCCGGCAAATCATGATGTATATGTCTTGACATATTTATGTGTCAACATATGTACCTTGTTATATTGGCTTTCAGCTTTATATTCAAGCCTGAATCGCCACAGTACTGACTATTGGAAACTACGGCTGTTCATGGTATTCAACAACAGCCAAGCTCACAAATTAGGTTTCCAGCAGATGCACCTGAATAAGTGCGAATACGCAATAGGATCGCCTGCATTGTGAGGGTTGCAAGAAGGACGCCACTCGGCGCAAGAAAAATAGCCTCCCGTTCTCTGTTGTAAATTTGTTTGGGGAAAAACACGCATACCAAAGCTCTATTTACGCCTAAAAATACTTTTCGAACATCACTGGCGTAAACACTAAATATTATCATGGATAAAAAGCATGAGTATAAAACGAACATTCACGTCTCCCGCCGCACTCCAAAAAGACAAATGTTTCCTGGTTAGTAAAGTTATTCTTCCAAGTCGTCTAAAATGTTTAAGTGAGACGGAATAAATTCAAAACGAGTCTTTGTAGGCGGTCGTCTGGGAAAAGCAATACAAAGTTGTTGATGTTTCTCTTTTTTTCAGATTACTACAAAAATACCTCCAGTATTAAACGCGTAACCTGCGCACCAGGCACGTATAAGTAGCTGCTTTTCGTTCTAAAATTTTGGCATTTAATTCGTTTTCAGCCACAGCGGAAAACACGTATGTGCTAAAGTAAATCTGAAGTCACCAAACAAAGGACCGCTTTGTGCTGATTTCACTTTTGATCACAGTAACTTTTATTAATATAAACCTTCAGAAAATAATGTTTGGGCGTCCTCTTGTTAGGATTGCGGGGCCGAATCTTCAATGCGAGGGTGTTCTGTGAGAAAACTTTGGTTGGCGGTTGGGCTCAGTGCCCCGTCTCTTATTCGGTCTTCTTGTATCCCTCGTCTCTTCGCCCACAATGCGCTACTTTCAATACCCCACCCCCCTCCCATGTAATGAGCTCCTCTACGCCGTAAAGACCGCGAGCCCACAGGAAGAATTTAACACCACTCACAGGCGTCTCCAGAGTTCTCGCTGAGCAGGGTGAGAGCTTGGCGTCGTCAGACAGGTGGCGCTCATTCAACTCAGGAGATGGCAGCCACGATGGTGACAGCGGTGTCAGGAGAGGGGAATCTTGCCGCGGTGGCGTTAAGGCTGGTTCCGTTGACTCATCATACTCCACTGCCGGCCAAACTGCTCTAGGTGAGGCCGCCTCACTGCCTCCGCCTTTGGGCTCCGGGTGGTCAGTGCCACCGACGAGACCCAGAGTGGTGCTGACCCTCGCCTCACCAGACACACACTCGGCTGCGCAGTTATGAAACACACGGGCATCGGTTTTACGCAGTGCCCTTCCTTCGGGCGAAACTTTTAGCAGCGTGGCCGACTATTCACCTCAACTTGTAGAGCGGTTGTATTTTTTGTATTGTTTGTATTTGCCCTCCTCAGACACTTAAGTACAGAATTCGTGTAATAGAAATATAAATCGGAAACGTTACAGGCTCAGAGCATCGATATAACCGAACGTTTGTTATATAGAAACTGCGAAGCATCAATGCCTTCAACAGGCACTAGTTTTAGCATCTATAGGGCAATCATTCCTGAGCCATTTTCGGAACAAAACAAGCCGCTCGTGTATTAAGATTGCTACTCATCGATACTGATTATCTTTCTGCGCAGGTGCGGAAAATTTGTTGGTTTAGAGGGGTTAAGCAATTACTTCAAAAGCATGAGTTAACGACAACTTTGGGAAGGATTGGGATTGGTATCTCAACGATTAGTGCGTACAAATTAGTGGAGCACTTGTGTCCCACCCTTACTTTCTGCAGAGGCTCCGAGTTCTATCACGTATCACCTCCAAGAGGGGCCCGGGATTCCAGATTCCACCTGTGCTTCATTCGCTGTGTGCGCTAGGTGTAGCCCCTTAACACTTAATACATGGAGTATATATGCCAACGCGCATAAGCCGTAAGCCGAGTTCATTTGTTAGAAATCAGACACCTGTCGACAACTGTTTCTGACTAAGGCAATGCGTAGTCTTCGCGTTCTTCTGAATGTGGATGTTCGTCCAAGAACCTTATTCAATTCTTCTGGAATCCTAAGAAGAAATCATTGTACAGCAAACATTGACACCGCACACCACGTATGAAACGTTACAGAACCGCACCTAGTTTCTAGAGATGCTACTTCTGTTCCTCACAGCAATATACGCACGCATTGCTTGTATGACACTGTTAATTTCACCCAATCACCGCTAAATGTATATGTTGACTACTTTCCGTGGCGCGGTTATCTCCGGTGTTAAGCGTGAAGTGAGATTGGCGAATGCAGCGATGACGTAAACGTAGAGCGTCCGCCTTGCGGCAAGGAGATCGGGGTTCGAATCCGGGTGCCGCGCAATTCTCCACCGGGTTTGGAAAAAAAAAACTCCGCGTGTCGATGGAATTGCATAAGCAGACCTGGGGTGCGGCCTGATCTCGATGACCAGAACCGACAACGCACTTCCTCACCAGAACAGAATTTGGCCACCCTGGCGCAGTAGTCGACCACAACCTTCTATGATCCAACCAATTAACACAATGCCCTCAGTCCCCAGCGGCTGCGGAGCAACTGACCAAGGCGGCGGTCGGACCTGTGACGCAGCGGAGGGTGCTAAGAATTTCTGGCTCCGGACAGGCCGCCATTGGAGCCTGAACCTGACAACGTTTAACGCAAGAACCTTATCAAGTGAGGCTAGCCTAGCAGTGCTGTTCGAGGAACTAGCGGGCATTAAATATAATGTCATAGGGCTTAGTGAAGTTAGGAGCACAAGTGAGGCGCATACAGTACTAAAGGACGGGAACATACTGTACTTCCATGGTTTAACGGATAGAGGAGAACTAGGTGTGGGATTCGTCATTAATCAGGATAGAGCTTGCAGCGTCGAGGAACTCTAAGGTATTAACTAGAGAGTGGCAGCTATCGTAATTCGGCGCAATGTGAGGTACAAACAGAAGCTGGGGCAGACCTATGCGCCTACATCCGGCCATGATGATCAGGCCGTTGAAAGCTTCTATGAAGACGTGGAATCGCGAATGAACAAAGTAAAGTCAGAGCACACTACTGATGGGCGACTTCAATGCGAAGGTGGGCAAGCGGCAGGCTGGCGACCACGTGGTAGGCGATTATAGAATAGGTTCTAGGAATACCAAGGAAGAGTTATTAGGGTAGTTCGCAGATAGAAATAATTTACGGATCATGAATAGCTTATTCCGCAAATGAGAGAACAGGAAGTGGTCCTGGAAAGCCCCAATGGTGAGACAAAAAATGAAATCTACTTCATACTATGGGCTCAACTTGGCATCCTTCAGGATGTGGCCGTGCTCGTAAAAGTGAGTTCTAGCGACCATAGAATGGTAAGGTCTCGAATTTGCTTGCACTTGAAGAGGGACCGGAAGAAGGCAGTGAAGAGGAACTCCATTAAAGAGTTAGCGGTAAGAGGGAAAATCGAGGAATTCAGGATATCGCTGGAGAAAAGACATTCAGCTTTATCTGACGAAGACGATCTTAATGTTCATACCACGATCTCTAACCTAACAGCTATCATTTACAGAGCTCGGTAGAAGTAAGCGGTAGGATAGTTCAACAGGATACCAGCAAGCTATCTCAGGAGACGAAGTCTGATTAAGAAACACCAAACCATGAGGGTGTCCAACCCTACAAACAGCATAGAACTAGCAGACCTATCGAAGCTAATAGATAAGCGGAAGGTAGCCGACATAAGCAAGTTTAATATGGAGAGAAACGAGCATGCTCTAAAGAACGGGGGTAGCCTAAAAGCGGTGAAGAGCAAACTTGGCACGAGTAAAAACCATATGTTTGCGTTAGGAGACAATGAGGGCAATGTCATTAGAATTACTGATAAGATAGTTAAAGTAGCCCAAGAGTTCTACACAAAACTACACAGTAGCCAATGTGATCAGAATTTTAATGAGAGAGACAATAGGCACAGAAATGCGTCATCCCGCCAGTAACAAAAGATGAGTAAAGAGAGCCCTAGGAGCAATGCAAAGGGGAAAAGCAGCTGGCGAGGATCAGGTAGCAGCAGATCTGTTCAAGGACGGAAGAGAGATTGTGCTAGAAAAACTAGACACCCTGTATACGCAATGCCTTATGACCTCAACCGTACCAGAAGCTTAGAAGAAAGCAAACATTATCTTAATTCATAAGAAAAGAAACGTCAAGGACTTCAAAAATTAGATCCATCAGCTTACTGTCCGTTGCCTACAAGGTAATCGCTAATAAAGTGAGGGAAACATTAGACTTCAATCAACCGAATGATCAGGCAGGCTTTCTTAAAAGATATTCCACAATAGATCATATTCACATTATCAATCAGGTGATAGAGAAATACGCAGAATAAAAAAAACACCTATTTATAGTCTTCACTGATAACGAGAAAGCATTATTAACGAAACAATTATCAGTAACGGATGGTGAGCCACTTTTTTTAAGAAGAATAATGATAGAAGTGCGGCCATAGGAATAGATAAATCTTACTGCTTTCCTCTTCATTTCTCCATAACTCAATGTGATTTCTGGTTCGAGATTAAAGAGTAAATGAGGCATTTCTCCGCTCTATTGGTAGCTACACTGATGATCTCCCCGTAAAAATGCAAGCTCAGTTATAGGCATGACGGGGTTAGCTCTTCTTTGCCTGCAAACGGGGATTATCCATACAATGATAATGTATATGATCTATGACGTTGTACGCTGAAGAGATAACGCTATATTCTTTTAGTATGCCGACGACACAACCATTTTTATTACAGGAAACGTGGGAACAGAGATAGAAATAAACGTTAATAAGACGCTTTCTGACTTAGAACGCTGGTCCGCGATAAACTGCTTAAAAATCAACTCTAAGAAAACAAAAGTAATCTTGTACACGCCTAGAGGAAAGTTGTTGACAACTAATATAAATTTGTGCCTTGGCAGTGAACAGTTAGAGAGGGTCGATTCCGTCAATATTCTTGGGGTGCGTTTTTCAAAGCATCTTACCTGGAATGAGCATGTTGATCACCTGCGATCAAAATTGTCATCTGCCATTCGTGTCATTGCTCGTCTGCGTCGCATTCTCCCGCCCAAGGTAAAAATAATGTTGTACAATGCTCTGGTGATATCTGTCATGCAGTACTGAATCATGTCTTGGGGCACAACTGGTGTGACAAACTTTCAAAAACTACATTTGCTACAAAAAAGAGCTGCGCGTTACATAGCTGATGTCTATTATACGTACTCTACAGAACCACTTTTCTAAATATAAAATTCTTCCGGTGTTTTGTTTTTATAATTATAGGTTGAAGTTGTGCTACAAAAGTTTCATAAAGTTTGGCATTGTTGATACAATTCATCTGGCAAAACTCCGAGAGAATACAAATATTCGTCAGACCCAACTTAAAGAAATGTAGTTCGCACCCACCCCGAGAACCTCCTATGATGAACAATCTTTATCTTATACATTACCTTCGCTGTTAAACTTATTAGAGCGACAAAATTTTGATCCCTCCAGAAACCTAAACTCTCGATCGCATTAAATGTTTTTGTCAACTTATTTATTTGCAAGCCTAGACCACGCCTTTTTATTCTCCTATTTTATTCACCACTGTTGCCTATGTGTGTTGATTATATTTATTAACTTTTTTTTTGTCTGATTGCTTGCCATGTTGTTTCGCTCTGTATTACCCGTTGCTTTGTGATGCATTTTTTTATTTCTTGTGTATGACTGGCCGTCATCTTGCTGTCGTGCCAACTTGCAAGGGGTCGGGACCTTGTCAAACTGTCTGAGCTTTTAGTCCCGTACTCCTCCTTTTCTAAGGAAATAAAATGATTGATTGATTGAATAATTGATTGATTGATTGATTGATTGATTGATTGATTGATTGATTGATTGATTGATTGATTGATTGATTGATTGAAAACTCGTAGTCAAGTGATGCGAGGGATCAATAACCTCTGCGTCATCTATGTAGGAAACTAAAATTGGTTTTTGAGGAAAGGAAATGGCGCAGTTACTCGATTATTTCTAGGAGGACCTCTCAATCATACCATTTGTGAAGGGAGGAAGTTGGGAGTGAAAGAGTGAAAGAAGAAAGCAAGACAAAGGTGTAGTAGCCGTTCGCACCGGAATAATTTTTACCACCCGGCAATCTTTAACAAACCGTGACATCGCAGGACACACGGACGCCTTTTATGTTTCGCCTTCATCCAAACGCGGCTGCCGCAGCCAGATTCAAACCTGCAATCTTCGGCTTCGTAGCCGAGCACGCTACCCGTTGCAGGCGAGTGGGGGACCAATCATCGAGCCCAGAAGAAAAGGCAATACCAGCCATGGAACCTGTAATTCCGTGCTCTGGGCAGTACCGTACCCCTACTTGCCGATGGCTTAAAAGCATCTGACAATACAAACATAAACGGTAGCACAGCTATGTGAAGTAGATGATATGCGAACGATTCATTCTTAGGGAAGTAATCTCCGCCCCTCTTCATTGCTGAGCAGAAGGCTAAGCTTAGCCGTAGCTGCCAGACGCCTCGCTCTTCTTGCTCAAGCAAGGACTGTGGTTGAGGCTACTCGGCCTCGTCTTCAATAAATAACACCGCTTACCATAATGTTTAGGCGCTTTACACCACTTTAGGCCATTCCACCGGACTTATGCACCCTCTTGGCACACTATACATATGCGCATACTGACTACTCTTTGGTCCTATTTACCCGACGTTGATTTTAACATGTGTACACATTTTAGCCTGAGCCGACCGAAAACCTCGAGTTTGACACTTTTTGGCCTTAGAATCCCTTCCGCCAAAAAGAACCTAGCATCATTATTAATTCTTGGGGAAGCAAACAAGAGAAAAAGAAGCAATAGAAATCCCCGTTTTAATGGTATTCGTACCCGTTCTCAATAAGTTTGTATCATACTGCTGTCACGCGCGCGTTTGAGATCGTGATCAGTATTATAGTAATGGAAGTCCATGCTCTCCAGCGTTGCTACTCGATCAGTTAAATAGCGATCGAGCCCGATCCTCCTCGACCCAAATCCGGCTTCTACCCGCTTGCTAAGGAAAAAATGAAATGCTAAATAAAAATGAGAGTTGCAAAAAGATGTTCTATAAAAGGTGTAAAATTTAGGAATTTTTCTCTTTTATACAGGGTTGCTTATTACCAAAACTGCTTTATCAAAATAGCACGCCTACCTGGCCGCTAAAGAAAACTAGCACCCGCGTGCCTTGGCCACTTGAACGGTGTTTGCGTGCGTTTGTGATTGAACCTCCTGTAGGAGCGTCAGATCTATGTAATGATTTATCACAACTGTGTTTGCTTTTACTTCTTACGAACCCAATTGATAGATTTGTTTGTACAACCACGTAGGCCTACAATGCCACTTGTCATTTAAGCAGGCCATCTAACCCATCGGCGTCGAGTTGGAACGTGCAGCAGCCTGGCATGAGGAGCGCGCTCGCAATACCACTCGAGATCAGGATCGACTGGAACCAAAGTGCCCGCTCGACAGCGGATTATCTGCCACCTTTTGGCCCGCTCAACGGGAAGCTGGGAAGCAGCATCAATAAGAGAACCCAATCAGGAGTTACATGCGCAAGAGAGGCTTAGCCGATACGCCCACAACGTCGCCTGACATGCTGTAATAGCGGCATGTTTTCCCTGTGCCCACTGCTGAAGAAATGCTGTCCATTGGTAGGTATCCTCGTCAGAAGTGGGACTCACCGCGTCCATCAATTGGTTTCGGGCTGAGCTGACTGTCCACGGAGGTCGCACCTGGCGCTTTGGACCGGTGCTTGTGATGCCGATGCTTCAGGCGGTGCTTCCTCGAGTGAGCCAGACGATGTGTCCTCGGTGACTGGAGCACCGCAGTTCCGCTCGCGGCCTGCTCCTGGCCTGGACCCTCTCTCGGCTGCTGCTCCTGCGGCGTGGCGGCCTTTGGGCTCTCTTCGGGACTCGCCTGCATGTGCGAAGGTAACGTCGCCGACCTGCGTTCCGGAAAGAAAGCCGCCTTCTTCTGCCAGTCCCGTGGAGAGCGAGCGATGCAGACACGCGACACGTGTCCCGTTCTTCCTCTTCTTCTTCTTCCTCCTCTTAAAACATGGCACTTACCCACATGGGGGGATTGGCCAGTGTGTAGTGGCATAAACAAGAATATTTCCATAGGAGAATACAACAAAATTTTAGCACCATACGTGAATGTTTAAAAATGTATCAATAAAAACGGCAGAAAAATATCTAAAGTACAATAACAGACAGGAGTTTGGTGAAAAAGAAGAGCTCGAAGGTAAAAAATTAGCAAATCAACCTACCAGTTGCAAATATCTAATAATGGAGGATCCCACAAAATGAAACCAATGCAAATTCTTTGGCGCTCGCACCGAACGATGCTAGCACTGGCAGCGATAACGGGAGCCCTAACCTGGAGAGAGAGACCCCCAAAAATGTTTCTCTGAAGTGCGAACTTTGGACAGTAGAGGAGAAAATGGTATAACAGATTCAACTTCCACGCATGCGTCAAATATGTTTGTCGGTGTCGACCCACTCCTCCATAGATGTTAATTCAAGCTGGGAATACTGCACCCGTGCACCGTGTCCCGTGCTTTTAGCTCTTCTTCATCTTTAGTCCGAGATAATGATATGCAGCAATCGAGAGTCTCCTCTGTCATCAGCCTGTGAAGTACGCACAGTATGGCAGCACTCTTTTTTTTTCAAGCTTCATGAATAATAATGATTTCCCACTCCTGCCCTTGATGCACGATGTTTTCTAAGGAATATACACTGCATCACCGAAAGCATTTGCATGCGCTTGGTTTAAGAGGTATCGAAAGGATATGGTTTCAAATGATCCTAAGAATCTTTCTTTTTATTACGACAGTGTGCCTGTTGGCATTAAGTATTATTTGCGAATATAGGTACACACTAGGCTCTCGAAGGAAGTCTAGTAAGTCTAGTAGTCTGGTGGTGCGGCCCAAAAATCCATACATCTACATCTGGTGGACGCCCTGGGGGCGGTCCGCACCTGATCAGGTGTTTCAGCCGGATAGCACACAAAGAGGGGCTGATCCAAAGCAAACTGGTTTTGTGTCTGCCTCGCAGACAGGAGCAGGACAGAAATCGCTCTTGCGATATATGAGACAGATACTGCGCCATTTCCTTTCCCCAAAAACCAATTATTATTATTATTATTATTATTATTATTATTATTATATTTCATGAACGGTATGGAGCCCTGGCTTGTGCTTTGGACTCCTGACCCATCTGAAAGGCTTTGAAACGACGCTTTGTGTTCAAAAGAACCTCAGAATGCAACCTATAGGGTAACACTGAGGCGTAATATTAAGTGATTGTGCGCGGTGGTAATACTACGTCGAAAAATAAAAGAAGGCTAGAAAGATTGCTTTGCACTGACTGCCATAAACAACGATTTCCTCTCAAAAGCACCCATGCAACCTTAAATGTAACACATACCTAGGGGAAAAAAATCAGTGACTATGCGTTACGTAAATACGAAAATAATATACAAGAACCGATTTACAGTGTACAAGTGGAAATAAGAATAGAACTCTTGTCATATATACCGAAATGCGGAGTACTGATCCATCGCTCCACAGAACGACATTGCAGGATGTTAAGTTTGCTCTTACCCATTCTAATAAATATTCCATTCTCCTCTTGTTGGCGCGACTTACATCCTGCACTCTACTCTTCATTGAGGGTTCGGAAATGCGCATCGCTCTTTCAAGCTGATCCATGTGATTTTCTTTCCTGAATCACGTGCCGTATATCAGACATTCTCGTATTCTTGTGGTAGCACTAGAAGCCTCATCAAGATAGGTCTCAGCATCTGGTCTGTGAACAAATTTCCTGATTAGCCTCGACAATTATGACGTCATCGGGTCCTGTAACGTGCCACGTGTCACTTTTCTTCACCCCTCTTTTCTCCAGCATCATTGTAAACAGTAGCCTCATGGGGAAAATTCGCAAAACACCCAGTGTTATGATCTGTCATAAAATTCGTTGGTTAGTCAAGACAGTTAAGACGCACTCCGTGACAGGCTCTCTCCCTCGATGCCCCTTCGCTCCACTTGCGTCGCCGCAAAGAGAAGCGCTATAGCGGGAAAAAACCGGCGTTGTGCTTTCATTAAATTCGCTGATTGGTCAAACAGTTAGGACGTGATCAGATCACGTGGCGTGCCACTTTCCGCGCCCCTCCTCCCCGCCCCTCCAGCTGCATCGCCGCAAGCACAGCTTCATCGCGCGAAGAACACGGTGTTGTGGTCTGCCATAAAATTCGCTGATTATGATACCTTCGGATTCCCCACGTGTAGTATAATTTAGTGTCCCCATAGTTGTTTGCGGAATGGTTTTGTGCTGTTACATCGCTCAAAATCTTTATCATCGTCAAGCCAGATCAATACATCATAACAGGATACCGAAACACGTCCAAGAGGCAGCAAAATTTACAGAAGCAAACATCATTTGTTAAACATAAATTGCTTTCGAAAAATTCCATGAGTTTACTGCATACGGAAGAGAAATGGACTTGTAAAAGAAAGACGACATTTTTTATTACCACTGATCCCGAGTGTTCAAAATTACTTTAACACATTTTTACTGCAGCCTATCCTCAAAAGCACAGGAACCGTTTGGACGAATTGGGACTGATAGGCTTCGTAATACAGCAGCACTCAACTCTTCCATCCCCTATGCCCGAAACATGGCATAACTGCGCATCACTACTCAGCTAAAATGACGCTTAAGCGGCAGTTTCTTCTTTCGTGCTTCTATACTGCTTCACAGAGCATTTGACAGTAGAAGATATCATCATCTTAAAAATGCATACAAAAACCTTCCTCGCGATTTCCCATAGAGAGATCAAGTGCGGACAGCTGCTCAAGGCGCCGGTTTCGAGATGATTACGGAGAAAGCTACCGTTCTGCGACCGACCAGTCCCCTTAGGAGAGCCCTTCAGGAGAAACGATTGATTGTCCGCAAAAGAAGCTTGCATTAGCGAGGCACTTTGTCGAGACCCTTTTTACGGCTGTATACACTGTGCCAAACTAACCGCGAGAAGAAAAGACAACCTTCACACTAAATATCATTGCTACCCTCTTGAGTTGATTCCAGATGTCACGCAGGAATGGAATGCTTGCGAACTTCTTGCTTACCAGAGCCTAGCAATGCTGTCTAAGATATCCATCTTAAAGAAGGGGAGAAATGGGGAGGCAAATATTTTAACGCTTGCAAAAGGCACCACATGGCTATGTCGTACTTCATCAATCTTGAATGCCCATATTTGAAGGCGTTTTCCTTTTGAAACATCTGCGTGCTATCTGCGTGGATAGCTTTATTGAGGTTTCATCTTTCTACTTCTGGTTAACATTCCCGGTCTTGGAGGTGTGCACGGGCCCTCCAGTCGCCGCTGTCCTCAGAGAGCGCCTTGTGGCGAAGGTGGTTTTATGGACATCGCAGCGAGGATGTTCAGGTATGTTAACTATTACCTCGATTTCATCCTAGGATCCGGCAGTGTGAGCACGAAGTTCCACAGTCTCATGCAATGCACCGAAAAGCTTCAAGGGTTGACGTTCCCTTTCGGCTGCGCAAAGGTGACATAACATTTTTTGGTCGTTCATTGGGGGAACAAACGCGGGTTGATGACTTCCTAGTTCAAATCAAGAGGAAGAAATGGGCTTGGACACGACATGTAATGCGAAGACAAGATAACCACTGGTCATTAAGGGTAACGGAGTGGATTCCATGAAAATACAAGGGCAGCAGGGGGTAGCAGAAGGTTAGGTTGGCGGATGAGATGAAGAAGTTTGTGGGGATACGATGGCCGCAGCTGGCAAAGGATAGGGTTAATTGGAGAGACATGGGAGAGGCCTTTTCCCTGCAGTGGACGTAGCCAGGCTGATGATGATGATGAAGAAGAAGAAGAAGAAGAAGAAGAAGAAGAAGATGATGATGATGATGATGATGATGATGATGATGATTAGGTATTGAAACCTTTTCCTTGGTTGCATTCGCCACAAAAACGGGAAAAGACCTTCTTAGCTTCAAATCTGAGCATGCGAGACTAGTGAAAAATGGTTTAGCTATGTCGTGCCTTTTGTCGACAATTAGAGTTCTCCCACTGACTTGAGGATGGGTTTTTGTACGAGTCACAGCACTTGTCACCCTCAAGTACCGCCGACGTTCAATACGAAGTTGGTGTTGTCTGCTGCGCACAAGCTGATTAGTGCGTTGCCGGCTTTAGGGAGAGAGAGAATGATGAGCGGAAAGCAGGAAGGTTAACTATGCGAGGACCAGTATGCTACCCTACACGTCGGAAGAGAACGATGGGAGAGATGGAGAGGGGAGAGAAGAAAGTAGATGCCTTTATATACATCTCTGTAGTCCGGAAATAGCAGCGCACGCTGGGCACACTCTGATTGTTTACAGCCTTGAACTCAATCCTGAGTCTTTCAAAAATTTTAAAAAGCGGTTAGATAAGGAAGCCGCTAATGGAAGATAAGAATGCGCGGTCTGTCATGCGATTATAATTAATTTCGTGCAAAACAAATGCTTTTTAAATATTAGCTTGTCTTCCAGAAAGAATTAATTGGGTCCAACAAGAATGTTCGCGCATCAACCTGCGTTTAAAAGTGAAAGAAAAAATTAGGAGCTGTCGCAGTCATTCAATCTTGAGACACGACCCTGCTCCGGATCGCCGCATAAAGTCGATGAGTTAAGGCTGGCGCTTGGCACTGTATGGTTGTTACCCAACACGTAGGTAATTACATTAGGGGCATGGATAAATTTATTACGTGCGAGGTGGGAGGAAAGTTAGGTGGACGGGTGAGATTAAGTAGATTGCGGAGACAGGGTGGCAGCCGGTCGCACAGGACCAGGTTAACTGGACAGGTTTGGGAGAGAGTTTGCCCTGCAGTGGAAGTCAAGCTGATAATGACGACGCAGGTATAATGGGCAACGCGCATTTGCCTTCGTATTCGGCTCAATGCTGCAGGAGGAGCGGCCAAGTTCTGTTAGGAATTGGTGAGGACGATGGATAGGAATTTCCATTGGAAGTAGTGCCTGGATTGAGAGGTGCACCAAAATGCAAAACACTAAATTCCTCGACAAATTTCAAACGCGTTACGATTTCTTTAGAACATTGTGCCAACACTGAAGGAAAACCGTATAGGGATACCTCGTTGCTAAGTCCAGGGCACATGTCGAAAGACCTTGAAACAAAGAAAACATACCCACCCATGCGCTTGCAGTTTCTTACAACAGTTTAAGTTTGATTTTAATCTAGCTTGGTTGCACACGTATTTTCCCGCTACTAAACATTGCAGGCTTTTTGAATAAATTTGTTTCAGGTTTCTTAGCTTGTGTGTTGTGTCACGCTTAAGCATCGCGCTGAATGACTGCACAGTGATATTCGCCCATTGTTTTCTAATTACCTTCCGTTCTCTTCTTTTGCAGTCTCGTTATGTTCTTCCTGTCTCTTCATTCCTAAGTTATATACAATGATTTCTATCCATGTTCCTTTATTTATTTTGTTCTATCAAAATTTAGCCTCCTAGTAGTTTACTGAGCCTCCAGCCTTAGTGCTGGAGGCTCAATGTCACTGTCCTTCAATGTGATGCCTCTTTAAGACGCCATATCTTATAGTAAACGGAATGCGGCGTTATTTTGCTCTGCTTCAAGCTTTCTGTCTTTGAGGGTTCATGTTCATTTTCTAGCAGTTTTGCATCTTTGCTCGCATGTTACTGAGCGCAATTTTAAATAATGGTCATATTCTTAAGCTTCGTTTCAACAAGGGAAGACCACTGCAGTATTGATGTCAAATACTTTCCAGAAAAATTAAACATTTTCATCGTAAGTACTAGTGAATTGTGCTTTGTTGAGCAATTTTCAATAACTCACTTAAGGTTTTTAAACCCTAAGAAAAGTTTCAAGGAATGGATACCCGCTGCAACGCGAATTTCATCGACATCTATTCCTGTTGCGTTTAAAACTGTGTAGGGAAAATACACGTGAGATACTGTAGGGGCTGCGATTTGCAACGATTGGCCTCGGAATCGACGTTCTGGCAGGTTCTCGTGTACAGGTCGTTCCTGACCGGTTGGCGCGGAGCACCGGGCTGTACCTTGTCGTTAGCGATACCGGGCCCTTCTACAATGCCCAGTGTCACCTTGGCGTCCTAAATGCATACATTAGAGGGTTTTATTACCCACTCCCCTTAGTTTATTTTTATTGCAAAAGCATCACGTCATCTCATTCAACCATCTTCCGGAGACCAACCCACTTGCTTTGACCCGTCACGCGATGTTACGCAAACCGCCGCGCCACAGCTGCTTTTCCTCTCCTCTCGTCATGCATGACGCTAACCTCAGCCCTTGCCACTTTTTGCCCCTTCTCTCCGCGCGCCTTCATTCCTCCTCCCAACTCTTCTTCCCCTTTCCTCATGCCTCCTTTACGCGGACAACGTCTACGAGGCAATAACAGCTGCTGCTGAAGACCCACATTTGCTTGGCTTCGTTTCTCTCGCTTTGTTCGAAGCCTAGCACTCTGCGGTCGCTTCATTATAAATTGATGTACAATTGGCGCTTAAATAACTTGTTCGTGCAATGCGCGTTCTTTCGCTTATTCGTTTGCTTTACATTTTCCATTATCTCTACGCTATGCCTTAATACCCCGATCAAAACGCACGAAAGAATTTGCTGGAAAAATTTCTGTCGTGCGACACAACTCTGTGTCGAGCGACAAGCGCTCTGGTCGTGCGTTGTGTCGCGCGACAGAGCCTCGTGTCTTCGTTTCTGTCGCACGACTAAGGCGTCATTAGTGGGATACGTTAATATTCCGCTGTATAAAAACATTTGTAAGAAAATTCTGGCAAGGTGTGGGTTCAGGCTAATTGCTAATTCATTTTGGTAAGCTATTTCGTGACACTTCTCTGTCTCTTTTCTTGTCTTCGTCTTCGTCGTTTTCTACCCGCGATGTTGTCAATAAGGCAATTTTCTTTTGGGGCATTATTTTTTTAATTCGAAGACTTTCCGAGTGGCATATACATGAATGGGTTGATTTAGGAATTTTAAAGTGTTAAGTTTGGTAAACTCGCTGTCGATCTTTGTATGTTTACTGCGGTTCTGTCATACTGATGAGTTTTAACTCCAGCCGTAGGCGAGTGGTTTCTTTCCTACAGCCTACTTGCAAATGCACAGGCGTTCTCAGCGCTGCTGACCGCGATTCTTACGGCATATTGTGTTTTGCAATTGGTATAAGTCTTTAGGACAGCTTTTTGTTTCGTTTCACGCCTGTTTCTGTTACTGTTGACCGTTTACGGAACGCTTACCGATTGTGTGCTCTTGGTCAAAGATAGGTATACAACCGGCGCGTTTTTTTTTTCATGTAGCCAGTTCATCAATTCCGGTGTGATTTTTGTTATTGCACGCATTGTTGGAGTATTTATGGATTGGTTTCACTCGCTTTGTAGTCTAAGCTCTCGCATAATTCCGAGCAGCCAGCGCACAGCATGAAGGAAAATGACTGATTGAAACTGCATCTACAACCAGTAAAAAGCACTGGAAGCACCTGTGAAGTCTGCAGGCTTTACCTACAGTCACGGTCACTTTCAGCTGTCTACATATACCTTGTCTTTCCAGCCGGACCGATCCATCAGCTGTGTCATCAATAGCTGCTTCACTCAGCGTTTAGAGCATCCTTCGTCTATTGCTTCGTGTATTTCACGCTTCAGCAGTGTAAACACACTTTCTGGAAACTCTGACAGCAGTCGGCTTTCACTGCTTGCCATTTGCCACGCGAAGAAAGGCTCTCCGAGAAAAAAACAAAAGAAAGGTCAAGGACAAGCAGAAGCAGCGGGCGGGGAAAAAAACTATGAGAAGAAGCCTTCAGTGGAGCTGTTTGCTCCTGCTCTGGTTAAATCCTGCGATGCCGCAACGCGGAAAATTTGCCATCTGCGGGAAGAGTCGAGGTGAGTGCTTATTCTTGGTAGTTTTCTTGCCAGTAAGGTTATATTGCGTGGAAAAAGCAAGCATCACAGCGAATTGGCGTACTATTATTGGCTAACGCTTCAACAGCAAAAATCGAATTGCAGTTTTAACTCCTAACGGTGTTTGTCTAATATCAGTGGCGGTGTAACTAAGCTAATAGACTCATTGCATCAGAACCGGGTTTTATTGTAATTCATAATACAACACAACATCAACGAGATTATCAGAAGTAGGCCCCGTAGTCACACTCTACTGGGACCTCCTATGATAATAATAAAAAGGTCGTACGTACCTAAATATCGTTACCAGCTAGAAATAAAACCTAATAAACAATTGTGTAGTTATCTCTTTCGGCAGTGGTACAGTTAATAAAAAAGCTATATCCAAAGATACAAGAGCTTACGCAGGAAATAACAATGAATGCAGGAGTTACATTTGAACAGTGTTGCTTATGCCGAAACTGGCGGAAACACAAAGTAATCGCGCAATATTACAGAAAGAACCAGGAACCTACAAATTCAGAAAATGGATTGAACGCATCAATAAGCATTGCGTACACATAAATTATATGATTTAATTTTTTTGTAACCACATAGAATTTAAAGTTTAAAAAGAAAAGGCAAGACATAGGCAACGTACAAAAACGCCATAACACTCTCCCAAATTGTACTACATCCTTACATTATTACCAGTGCAAGTGAGTAGACAGCTTAACAAAAAAACAATTTTAACACATGAATAAAGACATGATCTTGACATACTAACAGGTTGCACTATGCATTCCGCCAGACTACACATTTCGACCCCAACAAATACATGACAACGAATTTGAAAAATTACAGCGCGGAAAACGGGGACTTCAAGGGTAGAAAACAAAGGACAAGCGCTGACTCTACACTAAAGTTTAATCACAGCAAACAGGCAAATATAAGCGAACAAGCAACAACCAAACATTAAAACCACAAGGCACATGCACTATTTTGGATCAAGATAGGCAACCTCACTGCCACGCAGGAGCAGGGATGGTTTGCTGACGCACAATCTTGATTTCTTTCTTATCTTGCATGCTTCTACGATTTCTCTGGTCAATTGATCGGGGTGTTTGTACAATATGTCACTGTAATACAAGGCAGGAAAACATGATTTACGCTCTCGGCAATGATCAACTAAATTCGTGAGCGGTTAGAATCTAATGAGTTTAGATGTTCTCTCAGACGTGTGTTAATACACAGTCCTGTTTGATCAATGTAAATTTGACCACAGGACAGCTGTATTTTGTACACCACGCCCTCAGAGCACGGTAAAATGTTCTTATCATGCTTAATGCCACAAGACACTACAGATTTTTTAGGATTGGGAGCCTTATTTTCAACAATTGAACAAATTTTATTGAGCTTATTTGGTGCCGAAAATCTATATCAACTTCATACCTATGGGCCACATATTTAAGACCATGAGACCCTTGACGTCCCCGTTTTCGACGCTGTATTTTTTCAAATATGTATCAACAACTCGCCCGCCTTGCTATAGTATTGAATGACAACGAAGACATAGCCACAAAGCCATAAAATAAACAATGACCAAAATGAGAATCAATTAGGTTAACAACGCCCGAAGATCGGCATTGCTGCACTTATCGATGTCAATGCATTTAGCAAAGAGACGGTTGAGCAGTACAGGAAGATAATATCGACACATCTGTTACCCGTAGTTCGTGGTGTGTTAAGTTGTCTGTATGCGTTATCAGCCAAACGTTACTTATATCTGAGGACCAGACATGAAAGTTCGTTGCATCCGAGGTAGCATACTTAGGTTCGTTATAGCTGAGATTAACACATAAAAGTTTGTTATATCTGCGATTAACATACTTAAGTTCGTTATATCAGAGGTCTCATACTAAGTTTCGTTTCTCCGAGGTTGACCCACGAAAGGTCATTATATTTGAGCAGCAATACTAAGCTGCTTTATATCCAAAGTTGTATGCCAAGTTCGTTCATATCCCGCTGAACAGGTTGCCACCTGCCCGCTGTTGCAGGTGGGCTACCTGCCACTTGCTACTGAATGACGGTGCTCGCCATTTCCGCTTGCAGACACCCTTCTAATGGTAACGCATTAATGAGCGCATTAATGGTGGTAACGCATGGGTTCGTGCTCCGTCCTGTGAGTGTACTTCCTTTCTTCTGTGCTAATCCCGTAAAGTGTAGCGCAGAATAAGCATTCAATGAGCGAGTAGAGTGTGGGTTAAATAAATTTTCAGAAATAGAGGCCCAAGTAGAAAAGCCTGAAATCGCGAGTTCGCGCACCAAGAGCTCACAAAAGACGGTAGGGCGTAAAGTTATCGAATTACGGCTGCGTCTTCCCGGAGCACCTAAAAGTATTCGATACTAAGTGGCTGATTTTCGAACAGGTATCTTGACAGCTTCTAGAAGCGCTGAATTCGCCAGCAAGTTTATGCACAAGTGCGGCAGAACCATGATACTGAGGTTCCCCTTCACATCATCGATCCTCACGAAGGTAAGATAATGACGCAACCTTCGGTAGATTTTCTTCTTTCAAAAATATTCAATAATAATGCAGTACAATGAATTTATTATTCCAGGAGTGTATTTAGTGGCTACAATTTCTCACCTGCCTTGGTCACATATTTTTGTCCGTCTGGTTCCCGTCCATCCACAACATTGGAAACACGTGCAAATAAAATACACAGAAGAAAATTAGATGTCTATGAGACTACAACCCACGCGTTTTAGGTGCTAAGCTAACGTCCTAAGCAGTCTGCTACTGCCGCAAGGTTGCACTTCATGTTTTTTTGAAGAGCGTTAGCTCTTACTCATTACGTTTTGAGATTTCGCGGGGTCTGCTACCACCCTGAGATCCCAGCGCCATCTGAGATAGCAACTACTCATAACGTTTCGAGATTTCACGGTGTCTGCTACCACCATGAGATCTTAGCACAATGTGCGGCAGCAACTAGAAAGCAGCACATCTCTCATTGAGACTTGTAGCGCCATCTATAATAGCATTATAGTAACAACCACCTGCTGAAGGTCAATGATGACGTCGCGGTTCAATATGGTGGATAAAGGTGGAACTATTTAAGTATGGCGTCAGGGGACCAAATGGCGGCATAGTTTCGGTTTCTAAAATCCAAGATGGCGGCCAATAAAATTGGCTTTGCCCTCCCATTTTTTTCCCCTTACCCCTCATTAGGAGGTCAGGGGACGAAATGGCGACATAGTCTCCGTTTCTCAACTCCAAGATGGTGGCCATTAAAAATATCGCATAACTGGTAGGAAAACTGTCCCGTTACGGGAACGCTACGTCTGTATACATTCGTTCCGCTATATATATACTCCGACAACGAGGGGCACACATCCGGGGACCGTTGTGTACCGAATTCGGTAGGAAAATAAAACCCTATGGGTTGTGTCATAGAAATAAAACCACAAATAAATAATAGGTAAGCATTGTATACATGCAGTTACTAATAGAAGCACTACCATATCGCACCGCGAGCCGAATTCTAGGCTCACCTTGACCCCCCAAATGCAGCAAATTCCGTTTGGGACGTATCGTGAGGGGGTGCAACTCGATAACGTATAGACGTGCATTTTAATTTATCTGATAGATGCCGCTAGGCGTCGATCGCTCCACTAGGCGACGTGCGTGCACGCGTAGCCAAGCATGGTGGCAATCCACCCCGTTTCAAGGGGGACGCTCTTATATTCCATCCATCCACCCGTAATGAGTCTCCCTCGGGAGCTCCCCTCAGATGCGCTCCTTTCGCCGATACGTTCACTACCACAGTGTGTTTGAAGGACATGGATGTACCTCCCTTTAATCTCATTCATATCAATTCCAGTAAGCCAAACAGCAAACGCTCTTTACTTCAACGTCCTCCAGACGGTGGCGGCCTTTTATCTTTATTTTTATAGTTATAGTGCGAAAGCACTACTTCACGAATTCCAGAAACCTCCCATAACATAACACAATCGTGTTAGGAGTGGTCACTGCAATAATTATTCAACAAAGCAGCTCAAGTTGATTACTTGCGTACCGTGGGGGCAAGCCGCGCAGATATTTTTACCATTCTTCTGATAATATATTGGCCGCTTTGGTTAAAGGTCTCGAGCACATCATACGCTTGTGGATCTCCGAGGTGTCTTATCGCCTCTCTCTGAGGACCTCTGAGGCATTGATCGAGCACGATACCACCGCGGCACTTGACCTTACTGTGCTCGCGTCCTTGATGATTGAAGCGGCGCCGCAGATGCCTGAAGGTGGGCAAGCGTTTTTCTTCTCTCGTGGGCTTCCCTCAAATGAAACATTGGCCTACAGGTGTGTGTGTTCTCCACAGAAAACTACACAGGTGGCAGGATTAGTTTAAATCAAGTGAATTATCGATGCAGTAATACAATGCGCTGCAGTGGTGATCACAAGAAAATAGGAAGGATCGATTGCCTGCGGCAACAGGAACACGAAGAGAACGCGGTGGCGGACCGTCACAATTTGTCCACTTACTCGACCGACATCGCATTAACTGCCATGCAACTGCAAACGCGAAAGGGGGAGGCGCCACTCCACATAAGAATTAGCCTTGTGGCGTACACACGCGGTTGCAGTGTGTGCTACGCGATCGTATTGCACGTTCCCATCCAAGCGCATCACAGCTGTGGAGTTGTAGTGGCTTGTGAGGTAAATGTCCCAAGGCTGTACATAGAGTATGCGCAACGCCGTGTTGCAGGGCTCCGGGAAAAAACAACAGAATTTAGATATTCATACGGTGGTTAAAAAATAATCGGTATTATCCATCGCCTACGGTGAAAGGAGGGGCCACACCGGTGGGCCATCAATATATGTGCACTTATTCGGCCGATGTCATGTAATCGTAGTTAACGTTGCATTCAAAAGGCAACAGGGGCTAAGAACGGCAGTGCGTTACCATATTGGCTGTACCACCCGTACGCCCGTGCGAAAACTCAAATTTCACCCCCTGGGGTTCATAACCACACACCAACACTGCGAAATGCGTTCTCAAATTTCGCCCCAATGGATAAGCGGCGACGTTCAATCCGCGACATTAAGGTCAGCAGCCCAGCGCCGAAGCCACCGAAACACCACGGGAAGCGAAAATCAAATGTTTTTGTTTATTGAGTTCAACATCCCAAAGCGCCTTAGGCTAGGGCTCCGAATAATTTCCATCGCCGGGGGTTCATTAACATACACTGACATCACACAGTACACGGGCACCGAGAATTTTTCCTCCATAGAGATGCGACCGCCGCGGCCGAGATCAAACCCACGTATTTCGGTACAGCAGCTGAGCACTGTAACCACTCTGCCACCACGGCGGCGAAGAAGAAGAAAGTATCAGAAAAGTGTGACCACCTCGCACGACAGAAGCAGGGAGAGTGCTGAGCATAGCACAGCATTCAAACATGAGAAAAATGGGGTGGATTCGTTTTTTTTCTTCATTTTTATTTTCACTTTGTTTACTGCAAATTATTTGCTCTCGGCAGGTTGTAGTCTAGAAATGAACAGCGCGTTTTTGCGCGCTTGACTTTTTTTTTTTTTATTCGAGAAGTGTGCCATGAGGCATAAGTTGAAAAAGGAAAGGGGGGAAGGAATGCACGGGATTGAAAGTTAAAAGAAGGAGTGAAGAACCGTTGCGCTGAGGTAGTCGCAGAGGTTGTTAAACGCTTGACTTAACGCTACGCATACATGCTGCTTTTTCTCCAAAGCGCGAGCGTGCGCGCATTACAAGTTTCTTTCACAACGGCGTTCAAGAGTGAGCGAAGGAAGCACGAGCTGGCGTGTGAAACAAGTTTCTTTAGACTGCAGGCAATGCAGGTAAACACAAGTCAGCAAGAAAACTAATCGGCGCTGTTCACTGGTGTCTGCTGCGCCCTCTGGCCCGGGTTGTCTGCACCTCTATAGTATTTGAGAGGGCGATGGGCTATGGGCGAAGTTTTAATAATGTGATAGCATTAGAGTCGCCGCCATGTCAATGCTCCGCCAATGTCCGAGACGAACTTTCCTATTTGGTCCAGACAGGGATGACATAACACGCGACTCGTAAGTCATCCGCAGCCAGTCATTCGCGAGGTTTTTTGGGAGGAACTTTGCCTACTTCTTCAATTGTTACGTCCCATCGTATCACTAACGAATGTGGTTTGGGAAGAAGTCCATCAGGTTTCGGGCGCCTCACAAGCAGCACACTCGGCCACAGAACCCGAGGCAACGGGTTGTGCTGGCGCCGTACGCAACCAAATGAGTCCCATCATTCCATGCCAGGAGCCTTATTTTTCGCTCAAGCACCAAAGTCACCCCCCCGCCCCTGTTTCAGAAGCTTCTCCAATGACTTGAGCAGGGTGTGTTGCTGGGCGAGTTGGTTTGAGATTCTGAACACTCAAGCGCTGGCAGACGACGGACGAATGGAGGACTAAACAGTGCTCTGAAAAAAAGTGCCACAATTGGGCTTCTACTGCAGGAGGTGGATTTACGGTCTCTTGACGGTGGAACTTATCTCTGATCCGTCAAGGTAACTGTTGTCAAGGACCTTTTCCCAAGCACCTCACCCGAGAAGAGCCGAGCACAAGCCGGGGGAAACCTTGCACCCATTAGAAAGTAGGTGGGTACTCGGTGACACTGGGGATCGAGCCCAGCACCTCCCGAATGCGAGGCGGATGCTTTACCACAAGGCCACGCTTCTGTAAGGCAATGGTTTGGTTCAAGACCCTTTTCCCGAGACTCTCACCCCAGAAGAGCCGAGCACCAGGCCGGGGGAAACCTTTACCTATTAGAAAACCGGTAGGTCCCCGGCGGTACAGAGGATCGAACCCAGCACCTCCCGAATGCGAGGCGGATGCTCTACCGCAAGGCCACGGTCAAGGCGACGTCAGCAGGGGACTGAACGAGGGATTCAATGTGGACAGCCGGTGGAATCACTTTTTAGCGCCTCATGAAATTAAACAAAGCTCATTTATTTCCTGACTGCGAAAGGAAATCATAATGATTTGCATTATACTCTTTCTTAGCGCGGGAGACAGTGCGCTTAAAAGTTTCTGCAACATACTTATAATCCAACCTTTTTGGGCATTGATTTATGAGAAGTTTCTTCCAAGCTGCTTTCCGTCGTCTATATGCACGCGTGCACTCAGCATTCCACCAATTGTTCGCGATTGCAACCATGGTTCCCTTAACCAAAAATTCAGACTTTTGCCTTGCATGGTCCAGTACTGAACATAGATGTGCAGCCATGCACTCGGCACTTCTCTCCGGCATGGGTCGGAAATGATTATGAGAGCTGAGTTCAGCGTGTCTTTAAAGCAATTGTAATTTATTAACGTGCGCTGATGTCGCTCGGAAAGAGTTAATTTACACGCAAACTTGAAACTAATCGGTAGATGATCAATGTTTGTTGCACAGTCAACAGGCGCCCAAGACGTAACCGAGACTCCTGGGGAGGAAAAAGTTAAATCTAAGGCAGAGCAACATTGGCCCCGTACAAATGTAGGCAATCCGGAATTGTTGCAGATCAAGTTCCTGTCAGAAGGCCAATAAAATACTCTAGAACAAAAGCTGTCCATTTTTAACCCCCATGTCACATGGTGCGAATTGAAGTCTCCGAGAAATAAAGCCTGAGAACGGCTACTAGACATGAGTGAGTCAAGGGGCCGAGTGTCATGCACACCTGACTGGAAACAGGCATTAGCTACCGTAAAGGGCTGTTGACCTGGAACACTTAGGTAAACCGCACGGATTTCACACTCACTGAGCACATATTGGAAAGGAATGTATGCCCTGTGAAAAAACTTTGTAGAGATTAGCACTAACAACCCTCCCCCTCGTGTTGACCGGCCAAGCCGGAACGGACGGTAATTTTTAAGACGGTAATTTAAATCTGTTGTTAGTCATGTTTCCTGTAATGCAATTAAATCTGGTAGAAGTTGATTGCATAGGCAATTTAAATCTGTTGAAGCTGGGAATACAGAACCGCAATTCCACTGGAGTACACTTAAGAACCCTATCTTGGCGGGAGTGCCGCAGCCTCGAGAGCCTTTTCTAGAATCCTGGTCTTAGGATTTTAACTACCGTTATTTTTCTTTTTCTTCGACTGGGGGCAAGATGGACCTGCAATATTTAAAGGAGACCCACTTTGTTTCTGGGCGCGGATATCTGACACCATATCCACACAGTCCATAGAGGATGCGTCCATAACGCTGTTCGAAAGAGAGACTTCAGTAGTCTTTTCTTGCTCATATTGTTTTTGGCCTTGTGGGGCGCAATTGATGACCACAGAAGGAGGAGCAGCTTTCGAAGCCAAAGAAGGCAAGAGTGGTGGGCACCTGTAGCAGATTGGTCATCTGGGTAGCTATGACCTGAGAAATTCACGCGGATGCGGTTTCCATAATGCGATTCATTGCATTTGCCACCGCTTTCTCAACTGCCGCTCTGATAGCCTAGGACCAACTGGCATCCATTATGGGTGGGCATTTGGCGGCCACACTAGAGTAGCCTCAGGCTATCTCCGTGACTGCGGCATAAGCTTCTCTCAGCGTGCATCTGCGTTTGTCCATAAGCTCGAGCACCTGAACTTCTTGTGCTCGTGCAGGACAGTCAGGCGAATCAGCAGGGTGAGCACCACTACACAAACAACATTTCTCGTGCTGTTCAGGACATTCCTCTCTGCAATGACGTTCCCCACAGGCACAGCAGCGTAAGGCCGATTTACAGGCATTGCCGCTGTTTCCAAATCTCCAGCAGTTTTAACATTGAAGGGGCCGAGAGTTAAAAGCATCTACTCGAAACACTAATGGCCACACCTTTATCTCTGACGGGCAGAATATTCCTGCAAATGTGGCTCTGACGGACTCCGTAGAATTTTTTACTCCGTCGGCCATTCTGCTGCATCGATGGACAGCAATCACTCCTGCAGACGAGAGGTTCTCAAGCGTTTCCATAGGGCTCAATCGAGAGTCGACCCCTCGGACCAAGCCCTATGCGCCCCCAGTGCGCTCACCGGCTGGTTGACGAAGGACGTACACTTTAGCAGGTCTTCTATACACTCATTATCCGGTGACCTGCTCAAAATACCACCCCTGCCAAACTGCCGGACATCAGTAATGCCCATGTAGTGTTCCGATGTGGATTGAATAGCCGCGTGTACTGCCTCCGGGCTGTTCAGTCGGATCTCGCCTTCATCGGATGGCACTAAAGCGACCGGAATGCTGGAAACGCCACTGCAAAAAAAAAAAAAACAGATAAATTGAAAGCTGGCCTTGAGTAAGAGAGGCCGGCCAAGGGGAAAACCCCTGGCCGGGAGATGAAGTTGACATTAAGCCTTCTTCCCGCACCCAGTCACCCTAGAACAGGAGCAAGCAGGCACAGGCAAGAAGGAGAAATTGAGCACGCTAGCGCAACACCGCCAGGTACTTAGCCGCTACCCCGCCAGTTATGATGTTTTTGTTGTTGCTACCCTCGTACAATGGCACATGCCCACATAGGGGGATTGGCCAAGGATTGGGGGGCACAGAGAGTTTTTCAGATAAATATTTCCTGGACGAAAATAAAATGAATGCTGGGGAGAGAGAGAGAAAGAGAAAGACAGAAAGGCAGAGGAGTTAATCAGGCAGCACCCGGTATGCTACACTGCACGTGGAAAGGAGAACGGAGGGAGAGATAGAAACGGGAGAGAACAAAGGGATATGATCACTTTTCCACATGTCCGTTGGCCGTTACATCCAGGTTACACAAGGCACACACTGATAGTTCACAACCTTGCACTCAGTCCTAAGTCCTTCAAGAACTTGGAAAGTGCCTTCAAAGCTGTCCTCGGCGATGAAGGCTTACTCCAAGGACCCAGAATCTTTGCTTCGGTAAGGGGCCAAAGGTCTAAACGGCTGGGGAAGAAAGAAGTAAACAAAAAGGAATAGCGAAATGAAACGGAAAATTATAACGCACGCAGGAGATCGAGACTGATGTTTATAGCCGAGTGGTTAAATTATAATGAAAATAGTAAGAATAAAAGTTATATTGAGAAAAAATTACCAAGGTAGCCGATTTGATACCATTAAAAAATTTTGAACGGCGGTATAAACAGACTTGTGGCTGCACCCAAGTATGGTGGCTTCAAACGACAATATGACTGGGCTGCTCAAATAAAGGCCAAGCAGTTGTAGTGGTTTCTCTAAAAACCGTCTTGACATCATGGTGTACCGGCGACAAAACAACAAAAAATGGTGTGTGGTTTCGTGCTCACCACAGAATACGCATACGGGATGGTTCACCTCATGGAGACGGCTTTTCTTCGCCGTCGAAGCTCGGCAGACGCAAGCTACTCTTTAAATGCACTGTTTGTTCAGAGTTTAGCAGCCTAACTTAAAGTATATGTGAATATTAGAAAAGCAAGGATGCTGGCTCACTGATGGGCGTAGTGTACGTTGGAAACATAATGATTTTCTGCGGTATTTTTGCAGGTTCCTAAAAATGCCCAATAAATTTTTAACGCGTGTTTTCTTATTTTTACAAGGATAGATTTTATATTATGCGTATTCATCATCGTCACCCTTACGCGCTTGCATGCACCACCAAACCTCTACCCCCAAACCGCACAGAGAAAAGATAGACAACAAAATCTCTCTTCCTTAGCTACTCTGACGTGGTTGCTAGTATCTAGAGAAGGCGAACTTGGGCAACCGTTTCTCAGCTAGAAAGGCTAAATCCCCTCTCCTCCACTCAGACACGGATCCGCACAATCACTAATCAGCTACTGCGGTTATTTGTGTTTTGTTCAGTTCGGCTGCAGTACAGTCATGCATGGCCTGATCCTTGTATTATTCATTTCGAAATCGGGCAAGCGCTGATCTCTCGTCGTTGCCTCAGGGTAAGTTGCTGTACTTATTTTTCTTTTGTGTTACAGATCGCACAAAAAACTTGCATCGGGATGAGATTTTGCTATGCATACTATGAAGCCGAGTTAAAAAAGGTAATGCGTTGGAGAGTGGCTTCTAATTCACTGCTCTTCTCTCTGGAAAATGTAAATTGAAGGAAGATGTGATGACGTGTTGCAGTGGGTAGACTTGTAAAAACTATGACCAAAAGAATATCTGCAGAGCAAAGCCTGCAGGCGTTCAAAAAAGGCATTCTCTTTGAAACTATGAAAAACTGAAAATAATGTTTAAGCTTGTGTAACATCCATGGTCGTTTTCATAGCCGCTTTGAAAATTGCTTATTTCTCTATAGTGTGGAAAGCGGCGCATTGCCGCAAAGCGAAAACTCCACCGGTAAGCACAGGAGGTCTCAATTTCAGCAGCGGCAACCTGAAAATTGAGCGCCTTGAAAGGCTGTTCCCAGCATGCAGTATCTCGGGGCTGCTAACCTTCGTCCGCACGGCTGCCGTTTTGCTGTTCCCGTTACTGTGTCGCAGTTTGGATATGACGGTTGCTCATCAATGATGTGGCTGAGCACAAAGCATTTTATTAATATAATCTACCTTCTTGTCATTGCAAAGTTGGTTTCCTCCTTCGAATGTATTATTTATTTATTTATTTATTTATTTATGTATTTATGTATTTATGTATTTATTCATTTATTTATTTATTTATTTATTTATTTATTTATTTATTTATTTATTTATTTATTTATTTATTTATTTATTTATTTATTACATACTGCAGACCCTAGGGTCCAAGCAAAGGGGCATTAGTATATATACAGATAATAATGAACAAAACAGGAACAAACAAGTACATATTTATACGTTTTCGTCACACTGCCGTCAGCAAACCATGGTTCCAGTCCGGTACTCTCCGAGGAAAAAAGGAAAGCTTATACGTATCAGTGCGAGCATAATAGGGTGTGTGAGTCAGGATGATGATGTCTTGTGAGGCTCGTTAATGCAGGCGTTATATAAGGTGATTTATTCATTTGAAGTTTGTTGTTAAGAAGGAGGGAAAGGAATTCAAGTCTTAACTGCTTTCGACGTGATTCAAAAGTGGGTATACAATTGTCTGCCATGATTTTTTAATAAGGTGCATTGCGAGCCCTCATCTTTCAGCTTTCCTCCCCTTACAGTTGGTACAAGTTTTTTAACCCTACCACCCTAATAGAAACTTGGGAGACCCAACAAAAAAGCAGGAAAAGATACCGAATTGAAAGCTGCTATATCTTGAAATCACAAACCACCGTACTTACAGGATCAAAACTCTTATCACGGCAACGTTAACTGCATGAAGTTAAAAAATGATCTTCGTTGGACAAGAGGTGGCCTATGTGCGACATTGAAAGAGAAATTGGCGATGAAATGATCTGGCGTAATATATTTCAGTATTTTCTTCATTCATGACATTGTGCTTGCAGCAGTCAGCTTAAAACCATATTCCGAAATCCCATTTTTCTGACATGTTTTAGTTACAGGTTTTGCTCAATATTGCATATTTTAAAGCGTCTATTCTCACTTTATGGACTCGCGCTGTCATGTTCACCTATGAGAATTTCGCGTATTCTCCCTGTTGCCTTGTGTATGAAGGGGCTGCCTAGCTACCTTTGGTTTGCGCTGCATTTTTTTTTCGCGCAGAATGCGAGAGCACACAAAGAGTCCGTACGGGAGTGCGTACTCAACGGCACAGTCGTCCTTCGTGCAGTAGTGCCCGTAAGTACGCCCGCTTCCACATTGATTCTGCGAGGTTGATTTTTTTCTCTGTATGCTACTTCAGGAAAAGGCGCTTCTTCAGATAAGTGCCTTCAGATATCTTTCGTTCATCTAAAAACGGGTGCTGCTTGGAACGCCTTAAATATTTCCAGCGGTTTAAGTTGAGGAACCTCTGCGTCCCTTACTAGTGCGCGCGTCAGAAAATGGAGACATAATCGCTAGCAGAAACGAACATATACAAAGGACGAGGAAAGAGCAGGAGGAACCCTAGACACTAATTGTTCACTGAAGAAACAGGCACGAACAGCTAAATACACAAGATGCACATATATTATTTATGAAGTTTATTATTAAGCACACAAGATATTATTTCGTGCATTCAGCAATGTGTGCTTAACTTAAATCGAGTTCTTTTTAGATGTCAAACATTTTTTTAACACAATATTTGAGGTAAAGTGAAGGTTTGGTGGCATAAAAATACTATTGTTTCCGGATGTAAAAACGAGCAAATCATGTAACACAGTAGTGATTAACTTAATTTTGATAAATAACATTTTACTATTACCGACGCGTACCAGATTGCAATTAGAAATCTTTAGTCGGCCGTTACTAAAGTCAAATCAGTGTTTAGAATTTTGAAAATGAGATTAACTCGCCGCAATGGCTCCACTGTTTTGAGCCAATTTTCGGGTCATTCAAACAACGCGCGCTTGCAGAGGGCCCCGAGCGGCGTCAATCAAATCATTACACTGTATGACGCTCGTACAACATCACATTAGAGACTTTTAGAATAGGGTGACGCTATCATTTAGGGACATAGGGGAATAGCGGGGGGCCATTGCGCGGGCGCAGGCATGCTGTACAAAATTAGATACCTGCTTCATGTCTGGCTAAAGTGCCGGTTATACTACGCCCTTGTTTAATCACTTCTCAATTACTGCTTACTAATCTGGGGCCCTACTACAAAGTCTAACCTTTACAAATTGATCCTTCTTCAAAAACGAGCTATGCGATGCATCGGAAACCTTAAGCGGCTGGAACACACGGTCCTGGTGTTCCCAAGACATAATTTGCTAAAAATAAACCAGTTATACAAGCTTAAACTTGCTACTCTTATTAGGAACGAAATCATGCGAAATCCATCAGTGTTAGCCAACTTGCGCCAGCCAAGTACTACACTCTATATAACTTTCAAAACAACTTCTCTAGACAACCCGGCATAAGAAAGAGCTGTGCTACACAAACACTGAGGTATATAATCCCTAATTTTCTAAATACTCAGGCATCTTTTCTTGAGATATCGCAGTAAAAGGCTCAAAAATGCCTTCGGAACATATATAGTGTTGAATTCAAAGCACTAAGCGTATATGTTTTGAAAGCCAGCTAAAGTCTGTATTGGATGCTATTTCTTTCTTTTCTTTATTATTTTGTTAGCACTTGCATCATATTGCATAATGTTGTAATCCTTTGCTCGTGTCTGAGCACTGTAATGGTGACAGAGTCTTCGTTCAGGCCGAGAGGCCTTTCGCCCTGTTATCCTAGACCGTTTGTGTCTGAGAGTTCCAAATAAATAAATAAATAAATAAAATAAAGACCCTCCTTCCGGATGTTGCCCTGCGCCTGCGCTGTGGCCCCCCGCTATTCCCTTATGCCCCTAACCGTTAGAATCACTCTATTCTAAAGGTCCCTATTCTCTGCCCCGCCCGGGTTGGAGCAGCGAAGTGTCGACGAGCGAGGCACTGCAGCACGGGCGAGGCTGAGGTTATCGCGCGCCACGCCGGCACGGACTTTCGTGATTTGACTGACTTCGCTTCCCGTCCCCCCCCCCCCCCCCCCCATTGCGCGGTTTTGGAATGGGTAACAGCGTTTACGAAATATTTAGGACTTATATAGCTCTTAATAGCCGCTGGCTGCAAATATTTATTTGCAATAAGGTGCCAATCTGTAACAGTTAAAAAGTTAACATTTATAATTTCGATAATCAGTTTACTGGATAGCATGATTCGCCCGTTTTTTTTACGTTTGCCGCGACAACACTGCTATTGTTACGCCGCAAAACGTGGCTTTTACCTCTAAAACCCTTTCTTTTTAATTTTGGACCTTCTTAAAAACACATCCGGTTTTTGAGTGCGTTTCTAACAGTAATTATAAATCATGTCTAGTCATGGTCTAATCGTCCTCTCGTTTTTCATAAATGTATCTTCACGACCGCTGTTACGCCCCATATTTAAAACAGCAACTAGCCCAGCATTCTGTTTTAAACGCGTAGGAATGCATTTCAGAAGAGTGAATTGCTGGGCGAGTTGGTACATGTTCAAGAGAAACAAACCAGCGAAAAAAGACGCAAGACCGGGAGATGACACACACAGACTGTCGCCGGAATTTCAATTGATTTATTGTTCGTTCCACCACGTATTTAAAGCCACACTTGCGCAAGCGCACATACTGCCACATTCATCAAAGTCCAGACGTCATTACAAGCCAGATCTGTGTGTGTCTTCTCCTGGTCCTGCGTATTTTTTCGCTGTTTTGTTTCTCTTGAATGTATTTCCAACTTTTGAAGCATTTTAATCGGACTTCATTTGAACCCATCGGGTTGACTTATTGTCTACGGCTTTCAGCTCCTGATTTCAAGGTAGCGGGTTCGCTCCTAGCCACAGCCTAGAGTTTTGATGAGATTATACACAAAAACGTCCGTGCTCTTCAGTACCCGGCCCAATGCCGGTTAGCGCACGGTTGATTTAAAAACAGAAACACCCATATCAACAACCGATTTGGCATGCATGCACTGTGGAAATTCTGCTTATATTGTGCGTTGCCTTCTAGCTAGCGAAAAGACCATCAGAAGTTTGCTAAATGCAGCAAGTATTTTCAGCTACCTCGTGCAACTATAAGTCTGTGTGACTAACGGTTTTATCAATTTTAAATAAATACTCAAGAATCACGTGTAGCTGCTAAGGCGCCTAGCTCTTGATGTGCCTCTCAGCATGCAAGCAATGTGAAACAATATGTCACAAATTGCTTGGCGCTAACATAGCCTACATTCCCATTTGACAGGCTTTTATCTATGAGGAACAAACCTAATTGTTTGTCAAATATATGATTATTAGTATTTGCTTCATGTGCGTGTGTGCGTGCGTGCGTGCGTGCGTGTGTGCGTGCGTGCGTGTGCGTGTGTGTGTGTGTGTGTGTGTGTGTGTGTGTGTGTGTGTGTGTGTGTGTGTGTGTGTGTGTTGTGTGTGTGTGTGTGTGTGTGTGTGTGTGTGCGTGCGTGTGTGTGTGTGTGTGTGTGTGCGTGTGTGTGTGTGTGTGCGTGTGTGTGTGTGTGTGCGTGTGTGCGTGTGTGTGTGTGTGTGCGTGTGTGTGTGTGTGCGTGTGTGCGTGTGCGTGTGTGCGTGTGTGTGTGTGTGTGTGTGTGTGTGTGTGTGTGTGTGTGTGTGTGTGTGTGTGTGTGTGTGTGTGTGTGTGTGTGTGTGTGTGTGTGTGTGTGTGTGTGTGTGTGTGTGTGTGTGTGTGTGTGTGTGTGTGCGTGCGCGTGCGGTAGTGGAGGGCTCCGGAAATTTCGACCACCTGGGGTGCTCAGACGTGCACTGACATCGCACAGCACACGGGCCTCTAGAATTTCACCTCCATCGAAATTTGACCGCCGCGGCCGTTATTCAACCCGCATCTTCCGGGTCAGAAGCCGGGTGCTGTAACCACTGAGCCACCGTGACGGCCATTTTTGCCGTAAAAGTGTCCAAGGTACGAGCTCTTATTTATTGCTCATATCCGAATGCACTTTTTTGTCGTTTCAGGAAATGATGCCATTCACAGAGAAAGAGTTCCAGTCAATTTATGCTGCTTTTGCTGTAAGTATAACTACTCAATTTCAGGTATCTAGCTTCAAAGTGTTTATCTTCAGTTAAAATCGCCGTGCAATATGCCTTCTTTATATTTTTCAAGTGAAATTTAGTGATGAAATGTGAAATTTGTCCCCGCTAAAACCAAGAAGTCTCTTTCCGAGCATAGAACTCGCATGCCTCGCTTAGCCGTTTTAATTTAAATCAAACCAAAACACAGAATCATCCTTTTTACAACTTATAAAACGCATTTGATGTAAGCCTATTCCTCCAGACCAGCATGAGCATTAAAAACATCGAATACGCGTCCGCGATTTTAAGCTTGGTTGTTCCAGTTTAAGTGCTAAAGCAAGGGCTCATATACGAATCTACAACTGGCCTGCAAAGCCTCATGCAAGGCCTCTTTAAAAATGGCTGTGGTTAGCTCTGCTTAAACCTGGAGTGAAGCGCTTAGTCGAATTGCAAAGTCAGTCTGTCGCCGCTCCGTTTCGCTGAGCGTTCCTTCTTCATCTTTGTCTTCAGCGGCGCCGCGCCGCCGGCAGCTGCTTCGCACCACGTGACCAGCCACGGCGCCGCCACGCTGAAGGCTCGAAATGCTAGCGTAATGTAGCTCTCGCTACAAAAGGTGTTTCGTCGCCCAAACACAGGGCAAGAGGGACAAGAAGAGCACAGCTTCGGCATTTCCGCGCCAAAGCGACTTTTTTGACTGGATCCCCACATGTCCATGAGCCCATTCATGATAAGCTCTCTTCATAAATTTTTTATTACGGACGGGATGTGACTTTTAGGTATGTGGGAGATTTTAATTTCTTTTATCGGGAAAGCACCATTTCACTGCCAATCCAAAAAAGGCAATATGTGTCTGAAACCTCTCAGATGCCTAGAGAAATAAAATAAATATTGTAGCGAATAAAGTTCGAGCCCGCGGTTGCGCAAACACATCATCTTCGCTGACCACTGCTCGAGAGCGCTATTCTGTCGCCGCAGCAGATTATGTCTAGCATTAAACTGTAATACTCTCCCGCTGTGCACTGCGCATCGTCGTATTCCTCCTTCATCAACTTCCATCTGTGCTCAAAAGTAAGGAACGGAAACGCACGTGACTGGCTTTCTGGGTCAGTGGACACCTCAATCGTGCTTTGAGCTACGTGGCGGTATTGACGTAGAGATGTGCGCTGCTTGCGTTTGCGTTGACAGCGCTTTAAGAGAAACGCGGCACTGGAGCATAGGCCGGCGGCGTTATATGTGTTCAGTGGCGTTGGCGTTGACAACGTTAGACCCGTATTTTGGCCCCTCCGCGTTGGCTCAGTGGTTAGGGCGCTCGACTACTGATCCGGAGTTCCCGGGTTCGAACCCGACCGTGGCGGCTGCGTTTTTATGGAGGAAAAACTCTAAGGCGCCCGTGTGCTGTGCGATGTCAGTGCACGTTAAAGATCCCCAGGTGGTCAAAATTATGCCGGAGCCCTCCACTACGACACCTATTCTTCCTTTCTTCTTTCACTCCCTCCTTTATCCCTTCCCTTACGGCGCGGTTCAGGTGTCCAAAGATATATGAGACACATACTGCGCCATTTCCTTTCCCCAAAAAACCAACTATTATTATTATTATTGTTCCGTATTTTGAGGGAAAAAAAGGCGCATAACTGCCTCCCCGGGTCAGTGGACGCTTCAATCGCGCTTTCAGGCACGTGACGATTGTATCCACCTACATGAAACTGCTTTTGCACAATATTTTGTGCTTAGCAATGCTAAACCGTGAGCGATACTTTAGGTCGCCCACCTTTCGACCACCTACGCAACAAATGTTTGACACATTTGAACGCGCTGCAGTTCTCTCCTCAGTCGATTCAGTTAATAATGTTTTTCTCAGACTCCGCATCAAGCATGAAAATGTAGTTCAATTAAAAGTTACCCAATTAAAATACTTTACGGGCTCTTAACCAGGTTAATTCTGAAGTTTAGAAGCTTTTGTCATGATCGATTAGCAGTTATTTGAACGCCCACATAATAGTCAGCGGGGAATGCTTCCTAAGATGCACTAAGATGTTAATCAAATAAGTGTAAGAACCTCCACGTATCCGCTGGATCAATATTATTTCGTATTTATTAGCACCGAGGTGCATTCGGCAGAAGTGGCGCAAGTTAACAGTGCAGTGAAGGTGAAGTTAGCGGACGAAAGCATCTAAGCCAAAGTATATTCCTGGACAAATGGCACAACCGCGTGCCAATGCAACATATGTAAAAATCGTGTTTGACAGCTGATTAATAGGATTAGCCATCAGAGGGAAGCCGAGTACTCTACACCGAACAAAACAGCGGAATAAAAAGTGAAGCAGTGAATAGTTACGATATGAATTCGGTAAGGAAGAGTTTAAATCCAGGCCTCTGACTTAGGGCCAAACTTAAATTTAGTTACTTTTAAATGTAAGAGCTCGTGATTGAAGAAATATAAAGTGTTGGGAGATGTAATGAGTATTCTGTCGGTGTAGCATTCACTGTCAACAAGGAAGGTAATTTCGTTATGAAACTCTATTAGCTGTGCTTTGCAAGAAAATAATTAATGTAAATATTTCTGATGTGTTGTGACAGGGATACTGACGCGAGAAGTAACGCGTTCAATATATAAAACGCTCCAATAATTTTCACCAAACGGCAGTTATTTGGCTTTATGAAGATAGAAGGCTTAATGCTAATAATTCAAAAAAGAACCACCTAAGGCACCTTCCATTCGCTGGATAACGCGCTGGTCACTTTATAGTAAGAAATATCTGGGATAAATAGTGTAGGAAATACGTATGAGTTTCGCTTTAAACTTTAAAACGATTGTAGCATCACGTTCGCATCAGAAGTCAAGCGTAGCATGGTGCGGCAGGAAGTAAGGTAGATGGATGAGATTTGTAACTTTCCGAGAATAACCTGGCACAGGCCGCAAGAGGGGGCTTTGTCCTACGATAGACGTGGCTAGCTAGGATAATGAAGAAGCTAATGAACGTTGTTATAATTACGTGTGCGTGGTAAGGAAATGTTATAGCTTTTCAGAAAACTGAGAAGTTGAAAGGAGTAAATCGGCACAAGGTCCACGGGAGAGAAGCAGGTGGGTTTCTTCGGACGTATGCATGTTTCGCCGTATGCATGTGGCCGGCACATGCTTTTCCGTACAAGGTGGAAAGAAGGAAAAAAATTCTTCGGACATATCCTAGCACGCGATTAGCTTATGGGGAAATGCATTTCACGTGAAGACCCCAGGAAACCTTAGAGCATATCTTAACCGTGTGCTGTGCGATGTCAGTGCACGTTAAAGATCCCCAGGTGGTCGCAATTATTTCGGAGCCCTCCACTACGGCACCTATCTCTCCCTTTCTTCTTCTATTCCCTCCTTTATCCCTTCCCTTACGGGGCGGTTCAGGTGTCCAACGATATATGAGACAGATACTACGCCATTTCCTTTCCCCCAAAAAAACAATTATAAAAAACAATTATATATATATACATATATATATATATATATATATATATATATATATATATATATATATATATATATATATATATATATATATATATATATATATATATATATATATATATATATATATATATATATATATAAACCTCAATGCACCTATGTAACCATTCTTTTTCTTATAACTCAATTCGTTTGAACGTTATCGTGATGAGAAACTCGTGATGACACGGGACCGCAAACATAGCCATACAATGCTTAAGCATTAAAAATTCGTTACAGTACATTTAGTTCCGGGTGACAGCTACAATGGATGCATTGTATGATCTGAGGCACTCATCTGACTTTTGTGAGACTTTTTTCAGACGCGATGTCTATTAAGAGGGCATAACTCTAGCATTTCTGTACGTCAGACATCTATTTTAATGTGCCTAAAATTGATGGGCGTTAGCTTTTTTGAAGTAACTTTCTAAAAGGCTTCTGGCTGCAAACGTAAGATGTAAAAATTGCAAATTAATTGCGCTAATTCAGACATCCTACAGCTGTTTTCTTCACCAGAACATGGAAGTCTTAGCTTCAACCATCTGAAACAATGGCTATCACTGGGAGCTATTGTGGGAAATAATAATAATAATAATAATAATAATAATAATAATAATAATAATAATAATAATAATAATAATAATGATAATAATAAAATAACACCTTTATTTTCCATCATTGTGATAAGGGAAGTAGGGAGAAAATCCAGGCAATCGGCTCTCGATTCTACCCCCCCCCCCTAGAAATAATAAAAAAGTGAAAAAACTCATCAGCAGAACAGTGTAGCGTGTACAGAAAATAAAATTGCACTTCACGACACATTACAATCATGGTTGTCAGCACAAGATTCACAGAAACAAAAACGACATTTGCACGAAGCATGGGCTTAAATTTTGTTCGTCAAAAAAAAGAAGCGAGGCCATAATTTACGCAAGAAAAAGAAAAAAACAAAAAAGACCGATTTGGTTTCTATTAGCATCAATATAGTGAGACAAAGTGAAAGTTCAGAGCATTGAGCTTATTTTGCACTGAAGAACTTAGAAGAGACTCAGGAAAACTTATAAAGCTGTTACAGTTTCCATCAGTAGGGCGATAAACAACTGCTATAAGTTGCCTATTAATTATCAAACACAGAACCTCGTAGTCGTTGTGAGCGCATGTAAAGTCTGGCAGCATTTCACCAGTAAGAGTTCACTTAACCATTAATGAAACGCCTCCTCCACGACCTGAAGTTCGATTTAGGAAATAGTAGTTATATGTTGGCAAGCTTAACATATCAGCATTTTCGGTATGCCAAGCCTCCGTTAACATAATAACGTCAAACATGAGGTCAAACTGGCTGAAGAGTATCTCAAGTTGAGCACACTTATTTTTTGCCGGCTGTGTGATCCAGTGCAATAGTTTTTGAGGATTTTTTTCAGTTTGTTCACAAATAGCTTTGAACTCAGATGGAAGAATATAATCCACGCTACCCATGATCAAGAATAGGGGCGATACAACAGTATCTCGCACACACGGACCAACACAAAAAAAAACTAGAAAATATCTTCCAGGTCAGTTTCATTGCGTACTTGCAAAGCATTCTCCACATCCCTCTTTTTAACGTATAGCTTTCCGTTCCTGTGCCATGCGTACTTGTAGTCGTGTTCATGAGCCCATGTTCTGATCTTAGCCAGCAGTGTCCAGTTTTTCTTGGTCAAGTTTTCGACAATATAGCGTGTAGTTCTAGAATCTTTCAATTCAGCTCTCTTTTGAAAGAACTATTCTCTTACAACGTGCCTTGCAAAGTGGACTATCACATCCGGAATTTTATCTTTCGCTCCAGGCAGCTTCTGTGCCGAGACAACATCAGCAGCGGTGTGAGCTGGAAGGTTTAGCTCAGCAGCTACATCGATGACTTTGAACAGGATATTTTCATTTTCAGACACATAAATGCCGTGGAACTCAAGATTGGGCTTCCGGCTTTGCCACTCAAGTGCATCAATCTTTCACCTTATCACATCCGTATCAGAGTCACGTGCTCGCTCTTCAATTCCGTCTATCCGTTTTGTCAGATCAGTTATCTTTCGATCGTGCGTGCGCACGTTTCTCTGGATTTCGTCGTGCATATCAGATATTAGTTGAACGTACTGCTGGATGCTTTCAACTGTGTCTTTGAGTTTGATTAGAGCGTCCAGTTTTTCCTTGATGCCGACCAGCATGTCAACAATGTCAGCATATTGAAACTTCAGCTTGCTACTCTGGCTACCTCTTGATTTTGCTGTCCGGCAAGTTGGGCAACGCCAGGCTTTCCTCCGTGCTTCCCCTTCGCTTTTGAACGTAGACTCAGTTACCTCAGAGCAAGTGCCAAAATGATAGCAATAACCACATTCTGTACGCGACACCCCTTGATCTAAGCATTCCTCGTTACAGGTCAAACATACGACATCGTCAGGAGGTGGCATTTCAGTAATTCTTGCCTTACTGCATACAAAATAAAAAAAAAAGGTGGCAGCAGTGGCAACCGCGGCAGCGCGAAACAAAGAAATATTTGAAATCAAACAGGTGCACACCACTAAGCTGCGCCACTAACCACTAATCACTCACTTAACCAGTGTACCAGAAGAGGGACTTACATTTGAGCCGCAAATCCATACCCGCCGCTGTGGCTTAGTGGTTCGGCCTTTTGGCTACTGGGCTGAAGTTCCCGGGCTCGAACCCGGCCGCGACGGCCATGTTTCAATAGGGAAACGCAAAAGGCGCCCGTGTGCTGCGCGATGGCAGTGCACGTTAATGATCCTCATGTACTCGAAATTATTCCGATTCCTGAACTACGGCACCTCTCACTCTCCTTCTTCGTTCATCCCCACCTTCCTCTCTTCTCTTACCGCGTGGTTCTGGTGTCCACCGAGATGTGCACAATTACTGCGTCATTTCCTTTTCTAAAAAAAAAAAACGCCAACCAACCAATCAGAATCCAGCGTCTATGGCAGGCGATTCTTGCGTTATTTTCGAAGCGGAGTTAAAATTCAGAGCCCTTGTCACGCATATAATCAAATATTATCCTTCATCGCTCCAACGTGTACGCAAATTAATCCAAATGAAGATTAAGAGCAGCCATTTACCTACACCCAGCATCAGACAGCGCCTAGAGCAGTGGACGTCAGAACAGCCTCCAAACAGCCCATTTTCCTCTATATTACAAGATTATCGTTAATATCAGTTTTATTTGGTCTTCCATGGTAAGTTGGTTTTCATTTTATTTCACAATCTTTAGTCAAAAAAAGCGTTTGCTTCTTTCGTTTCGCCATTTAACGTTCAGGTGACTCTTGCTGCATCTTCTTATAACATGTTAAGGGTGCACGCGGGATTAGCCTTATGTTTAATACGATGGCAGTTGATGTTTCATTGTCTTGAAATAAATAAAGATACTTCCTAATACTGTTGCAGAGAGCCAGTGTTTAAGTATACTTTAAAGGTACGCCTTGGCTAGTGCACCTCTCATTACGTTCCCCGGTCCCACATCAAGTGTTGAACTGATTGTTGCATAGTCACGCTGCAGCAAGCTCGCGGACACTTTTTGCAATTTTTCCGCATTTTTAGGAAAAATTTCAGCGAAGCCGTCGGAGTATTTATGAAACCTTTCATCGTAGCGTGCTTTAACTCTCATTACTACTTTTTTTTCTTTGTTTTCACGAACAGCGCTGCTTTCAAGTTGATTTGGTGCCCACGGACGTCTCTGTTATGCTGGGGGCCATCCGATCCATGCTGAAGGCCGCTAATCTGGCTAGTTCAGTGTTCTAAACGAGCATCCATGTACAAGCACAACCCTGCCACTGAAACTGCAGACGATCTTCACGTACATTACTACTAAATTTAATAAACCTCATTAGTGCCAGTAGTATACTCCTTTCTTTCCAACAAGCGGAACACAAGGAGACTTCATGTTTGCAAGAGACAGGGTGATGACAAATGTACACCGATTCGCACTCAGTTGCGGGCTATCAACGTCCAGGTAATTGCATCCAGAGTCTTTGCTGCAGTTGACGCTACGATTGATTGCTTGACTTAAACCGCACAGAAAGAAGTGGCCATATTGTGACGAACTGGTGACTGCGATTCAGAGAGCCGAAAGATATCTAAAATGGCGTCTAAAAAAACTCTTTCTTTGAGCTGACTTGCGCCCGCAGTGAACTGAGTAACTCTGCGGTGGCGTAGCAGCAAGAGTGCTCGGTGGTCGTCGGACAGGATCCCCGCCGCTGCCGCCCATGCTCAAATTAAAGCTGACAGCAAACTTTATAGATAAAGCGCGCAATGTTACTACAACATTCTGGAACGAGGTAGAATCGGCTCCACCTGGATGCGATCTCTCTAGATAAATCTGGTCGCGTCTTGCATCCCCAAAGTGATAAAGCAGCGTGGCGGCAGCATTGAAGAATGAACAAATAAACACTACAAATGTTCGCGGCATTTCTCCCCCCTCAAAGAAGCATCGACTCGATGCTTTAAAACATAAGGTGACTAGAAACAAAAGTGATTATGCAAAATAAACACCGAATGCTGAAACACAGTGTCCGTAATTTTTAGCGCGCATAATACATTCTTAGAGAGACGACATCAACAACTTCTGGTCGAACGCGGCGTCGCTGGGATGCAGTTATTCCGTCAGGGACGACTTATAATCCAGTGTACCAAGACGACGAAGAACTTTGTACGGGCTGAAAAAGCGGCGCAAAGGCTTTTCACTCAATCCGCGGCGGCGAATGGGCGTCCAAACCCAAACTCGGTCTTCTGGCTTGTATTCCGCTTTGCGTCTTCGTAGGTTGTAGCGTATGGCGTCGGTGTGGTGCTGGTCATTGATCCGTAATCGGGAAATGGTTGGGGCTTCTGCGCGTTGAACGTAGGCGGCGACGTCGACGTTCTCTTCTTCGGTAACGTTGGGCAGTATGGTGTATAGCGCGGTCGTGGCCTCCTTTTCATGGAAGAGCCTAAAAGCTTCATCTGGGTGGTCTCCTGCACTGAGGTGTTCTAGGCGAAGACGACTTAAGGCAGGATGACGTCCCAGGTATTATGTTCGGCATCGAAATACATGGCGGCCATATCGGCGATTATTTTGTCCAGGCGCTCCGTCAGTCCATTGGTCTGCGGATGGTATGCAGTTGTCCTCCGGTGGCTGGTTTGGCTGTAACGCAGGATGGCTTGCGTCAGTTCCGCGGTGAATGCTGTTCCTCTGTCCGTGGTGAGCACATCGGGGGCGCCGTGTAGCAGAAGAATGCACTCCACGAATAATTTGGCGACTGCTGCTGCTGTAGCATTCGGTAGGGTTTCCCGTCGGCGTAGCGGGTCAGGCGGACGGTCGCTATGATAATCCACTAGTTTCCAGACGTTGACTTCGGGAAATGGCCAAGCAAATCCATGCCGATCTGCTGAAAGGGCCTTGAGGGGGGTTCAATGGGGTTGAGAAATCCTGATGGTCGGGTGAGAGGAGTTTTTCGTCGCTGACAATCTCGGCAGGTTTTAACATAGTGTGCGACATCGGCAGACAGTCGGGGCCAGTAATACTTGTTTTGAATTCGGCTGAGGGTGCGAGAAAACCCGAGATGTTGAGCTGTAGGCTCGTCGTGTGCAGCCTGAAGAACTTCTTCGCACGGACTTGCAGGCACAACAAGGAGGTAGGCTGTTTTGTTCGCTGCGAAGTTCTCCTCTGTGAAGCGTCGCCAGGCGCGAGCAAGACTTCAGTGGGCAGCAACCATAACTTCCTCCTATTTCCGAGAGCAAGGTCTGAGCGTGTCAGCCGAGAAGTGCGCTATAGTGGCATTTACGAGCATCAGTATGACTCGCTATCCGCTAACTATTGACGGCCATGTCATTGCCTATCGTGAATCTCATCGTTCTTTAGGAATTGTGATAGATCAAAATGTATAATGGAGCCCGCATTGCAGCATTGTAAAGAAAAAGCTAATCTCTATCACACACCTGCTCAGATTTCTTGGCGGCAAATCATGGGGCTTGTCGATTCTATTAATTCTGCAACTCTACAGAGCACTCTTTTGGGGATTTTGGCGGTATAGTGCACCAGTACTTTCAAGCGCATGCACGACGAATTTGCGTGCCCTTCAATCTGTACAAAGTCAGGCACTTCGCACATGCCTGGGTCTCCCCCGCAGCGCATCAACAGTTGCTACCATTGCAATCGCCCAGGACTACCCACTCTCGACGAATATAACCCTTGACACCCTGCGGATCCCCATACGGCATCTAACAAGGATTCCCCAGCACCACCTTGTGTCAGTGGCGGATCAAAGACCACACGCAGCGTTTTCAAAGGATATAGCAGCCCACCAGTCGTCCATCCCATCACAGTTCACCACGGCAGCACGGCTTTCCTCCGCGCTGTGATGTCTGCGGGAGCCATGCGTGCGCCTTACAATTCCGGGCATAACGAAACAATCGAACTTATCGACACCGGCCATTAAACAGTGGACACTCTACCTACTCCACGCCGCATATAGTGACCGCACTCATGTGTATACAGATGATTCGGTCTCAGGTACAAGTTCAACCTACGCCGTGGTCGTCCCTGCGAGACAGACCAGTATTATCCAGCAAACTTCGCATCGGACAACCTCCGCCGGGTCAAAATCGGCCGCTCTTCGCGCGGTTGTGCAGTACATCGGTGCACAAACATCCCACAAACGGGCTGCGTTCTGCGATTAAAAAGCAACCCTACAGTGTTTTAATTCTGCTTTACGCCATGGCGATCACGATCAATTCGTAGCTGGATTAAGACATCTCCAACACCAGGCGCAGGAAGAGAGTCATGACATCGTCTTCCAGTAGATACCGGGACACTCTGGCATTGTCGGAAACGACGCAGCTGACGCTGAAGCTCGAGTGGCTCACGAATGTGCCAACATTGTCCAGATATCGTTGACAAGAGCCGACGCAGCAAGACATCTGCGAATGCTTGGCCGAAGAGAGCTTTTAGCGTCATGGTCTTCTACTAGCAACTCCACATGCCGTCTGCACCGCCTAGACCCCCTACTTCAACTCAATCCTCCGTCCGGCCTCTCCCGCTGCGATGCTAAGCTGTTGCGTCGCCTCTGGCTGGGAGTGGCGTTCACAAATGCCTACTCCCAATTAATCGAAATGGCAGACTCTCTTGCGTGTGAGATCTGTGGGTGCGACGAAACTATAGAACACCTCCTTTGTAACTGCCGTCGATTTAAGCTTGAGCGTGCACTCCTGGCTGCAACACTCCGCCGTTTAGATCCTCGGTGCCTTACTGAAGCCAAGATTCTGGGTTCTTGCAGTAAGCCTTCATCGCAGAGGACAGCTTTGAAGGCACTCTTCAAGTTCTTGAAGGACTCAGGACTGAGTGCAAGGTTGTGAACTATCAGTGTGAGCCTTGTGTAGCCTGCAAGTAATGGCCAACGGACATGTGGAAAAGTGATCATCTCCCTTTGTTCTCTCCTCTTTCTATCTTTCCCTCCGTCCCCCTTTCCATGTGTAGGGTAGCATACCGGGCGCTGCCTAGTTAACCTCCCTGCCTTTCCGTTTGTCTTTCTCTCTCTCTCTCTCTCTCTCTCTCTCTGCGAAGTTCTTCGTCACGAGGACATCATTTTTAACACAGAAGGAATACAGTCCTCATTTGAACGAGGCGTGGGGGGTGGGGGGGGGGGGGGGGTAAAGAAAGCTTGCCTTCCAAGTTCTGGATGAGGCGTTTTTAGGCCGCGGTTCCAGCGTTGCTGCTGTGAAAAAAGAGCTGGAGCTGGTGGGTTTCAGGAAGGCATCCTCAGCCTCGCCCGGCGGTGGTGCATCTGCACGGGCTCGTGACAGGCAGTCGGCGTCAGAGTACTTGCGTCCGGACTTGTAAGCGACGTTGACGCCAAGGCCTAGGATGCGCAGGCTCAATCGAGCGATGCGGCCGGAGAGGTCCTTCAAACTAGCTAGCCAGCACAGTGCGTGGTGATCGCTGAACACCTTGAACGGTCGTCCGTAGTGGTAGGGGCGGAATTCTGACGCTGCCCAAATGATAGCAAGGCGCTCCTTCTCAGTTCTCGGATAGTTAGCAACGGCCTTGGAAAGGGAACGGCTAGCGTATGCGATGACTTTCTCCAGCCCTTCGCTTTTTTGAACGAAGACGGCGCCTAGGCTCACGCTGCTTGCGTCTGTATGAACGTCAGTATCGGCGGTTTCATCAAAATGCGCGAGGATCGGTGGGGACTGTAAACGACACTGTAGTTCGTTGAAGGATTCCATTCGCGGTGCTTTCCATTTAAATGACACGTCTCCCTTTGTGAGGTAAGTCAGAGGCTCAGTGAAGCGCGAAAAGTTCTTAAAAATCTTCAGTAATACGCGCGCAGTCCGAGGAATCTGCGCACAGCTTTCTTAGCGGCCGGTGGTAGAAGCTGTTCAATAGCACCTGTTTTCTGCCGGCCTGGGCGTACTCCCTCCTTGCTAACGATGTGGCCTAGAAACAGCAGCTCTACATAGGCAGAGTGGCACTTCTCTGCTTTCAAGGTTAGGCTGGACGACTTGATGGCGTCTAGGACTGTTCGAAGCCTTTTCAGGTGCTCTTCAATGTTCGATCGAGGCGAAACCAGCGACATCATATAAATATACCAGACACATTTACCATTTCAGGACTGCCAGCACTGTATCCATTACTCGCTGAAACGTCGCTGATGCAATCACCTTAAACTCAAAGAGCCCATCCAGAGTGATGAATTCTGCCTTCTCGCGATCTCTATAATCGACCTGAATTTGCCAGTAGCCGCTCTTGAGGTCCATCGATGAGAAATACTTGGCGTTGCAGAGCCAGTCCAGTGTGTCGTCGATGCGGGGGAGGGTGTAGGCGTCCTTCCTTATTATCTTGTTTAAGCGACGGTAATCAACGCCGAAACGAAGTGCGCAGTCTTTCTTTCTCACTAGAACATCCGGTGCTGCCCATGGGCTCTTTGAAGGTTGGATGGCGTCGTCACGAAGCATTTATTCCACTTTGTCCCGGATGGCTTGTCGTTCTCGCGGCGACACACGGTAGGGGCTTTGGCGGAGAGGTCGGGCGTGCTGGTCAGTTATAATGCGATGCTTGGCAATCGGCGTTTGTCGGACCTTCGGGGATGAAGAAAAACACTCGCTGTAGCTTCCAAGCATATTGCGGATCTGGTCTTGTTTGTTCTTGGGCGGGGCTGGGTTGATGTTGGAAGTGAGCCAGTTCTCTTCGTCTGGCGAATCTTCTGCGGATGGGTCGGAGAGGGCGAAGGAGTTCGCAGAAATATACATATGGCACTTCGTACTGAAAAAAAAAACAGTATTTTCAGCTTAACGGAATCCGAGTTGGGATCAAGTTCACACGCGAAAATGTTTACCGTGGGGCGACCCCAATGATTCCTGAAATAATTTTCGGAGCGGTCTATGCCATGCGTGAAACAACCGTTGTGCTCAAGACAAACATATAAAGGAGAAGTAGCGAAATGGACGGGCACAGCATCTAGGGAGCCCGACCAAAGCTCCGCGCAGTTAATAAAATGACCACGAACATTCCAGCATAACGAAAACGAGGCCACGAGGAAGGAACACAGAAATGACCAGACAAGCTCCGTCTGCACGACGAGTTTATCGGAGCAAGCAGTCGAAAATATATAGAAGGCTGCGGCACCTCAATACCAAATACGGTACCTGAAAATCTGATGGCGCATCCAGCAACAGCATGTAACCGATACGGTCACCGGATACCAAATGAAAGCCATGTGCATGTGCAAGAAATTCTGACACGCAAGGAACCATATGGCGGAGCGCGACAGTGAGACCGGATTTGAAAAAAAAAGGAAAAACGAAGATCTGACCCAACGCAAATCCAAAACGTCATAGCAAAAAGAATCAAACAGTCCTAGCAAAAGCACGTTCATTCGTAAAAGGCAGCCTAAAACAAAACACTCAAAAGCGCCAGTAGACAACATTATACGCAGTAAGAGAACAAACCGATGAAATCAAGCAACCGAGGTCAAAAGTTTAAACTGATAGCAAATCAATTTATAAAACCATCCAAATAATTGACAGACTATTAGGATAGTCGGTAGAGCGAAATTTCAGCGCAGCTCTTCACACGCCACCTGCTAGCGCTGGTAGGTGGCGTGTTGCGCTGGTAGTCACCCTCCGGAGTCTCCCGTGGCAGCTACCTTCCGGTTGTTCATTCCTCCGTTCTCGCCGTGGTAGGTGGCGTTGCGCTCTGCTACTACCTGCTGTGGTTGTCAGGTGTCGTCAACGAACGGGCGCCTAAGAGCTGTGCTCTAAAGGACTCTTTCCTTCCCTGGTAGTGAAATTGAGGAGTATCGGTTTATAGAATGTTTTATGGTGTGATTTCATGCTATAGTATAGTATGTTCAGCTGCTTTAGAACCAAGATAACCCTGTTTCATTAAAATCTTTCTCCTCCTCCTCTGCTGGCTGTCATGTTATGTCCTCATTCTCCTCTACCGCGCCTACAGATGTACGGGCGCCTTTCTGGTTGCGCGACGCTAAAGATGACGAAGCTTTGCCTATAAGGGGTGTGCGACACTAAAGATGATACATTTGCAACGAAGCGCTTAGTCAAGGTGACAGTTTAGCCACGCTTACGAGCCGTTACTCGGTATTCAACGCTAGGCTTTCCTAAGTTTAGGGCTTTACTGGCGCTCAGAAGTTGCTACTATCCCGGATCTCATTCGCCGATTCCAGCCAAAGGTGAGTTTCCCAGAACCAAGGCTTCTTTCGCCCAGCCGCTCTTTGGAATCAGAGACCAGTGAGTTGTGTACGAATGGCACGCCCTTCTCACAAGGGATTGAGATCGTGAGGTATTGTCAATTTACCCGCTTTTAATTTTCGCCTCATTTTTAAGCAAGCAACACAAGCCGAGCCTGGACCCCTCGGACCTCTCACCGCACCTGGCAACGGACAACGCGGGCTGCAGCTCGCTAACGAAGCCGCGGAGACTACGCTGTCAACTCTCCTGGGAAATCGCAACCCCTTCAGGATGGGCCTCGGCTTGAATCAATCCCTACCGCCGGCGTTGCCACTTCACGTAACAGAGGAGCCTTAAATTGGCTCAGGGCCGCCGCGGTGGCTGAGTGGTTATGGCGCTCGACTGCTCACCCGAAAGACGCGGGCTCGATCCCGGCCACGGCGGTGGAATTTCTATGGAGGTGAAATTGTAGAGGCCCATGTGCTGTGCGTTGTCAGTGCACCTTAAGAGCCCCAGGTGGTATAAATTTCCGTAGCCCTTCACTACGGCGTCCCTCATAGCCTGAGTCGCTTTGGGACGTTAAACCCTCATAAATCATGAACCAACCTTATATTGGCTCAGTGCATTCTGCCGGCAGGTACGAACTGCCAGCAGGTGCCGGGCGACCCCCCCCCCCCCCCCCCCCCGGTAGTACATTCACAATCATTAGTTCTTTTCCAGAGTAAGCAGTAGGAGTGCCATTAGGCGAAAATGGTGGCGTGCGTCTCTGTTTAGCAGTCGAGTGAAGCATCTGCCGCCTGCAGCAAGACACGCGCGAGACTCACTTCGCTATGAGTCACTCACAGGGACTCGCGTGACGACTCATGTAGGCTTACTCACTAATTTCAACTCATGAACCATTTGGTCCCACTCACTCATTTCGACTCACGACTCATCAGCTCTCACTTGTTAGGGCTCACTCACACATTTAAACTCATTACCCAACTAAGCTCACCTTGACTCAAGCTCCTACGAGCTCACACATCAGACTGTTCAATCGTTTTTAAGCCCAACGGCTCAAGTTACGCGCCCAAAATAGAAAAAAACGTTGTTAAAACGTGGTGATGCGATGAGCTATATACTGCAGTTAGCCTGCAGACAGGACTGGCTGAGAGGCCTAGAGGTCAGTAGCTGCCGCTCGCGGAACTTTAAGATTTGAGGCCACTGCATGTGTTAGGCAACCACTTAAAACACTGTAATGAAAGAGCTATAGAAAAACCGCGATATAGCAAGCCACATCTAGCATCCAACGAGACCAAGAACTGCGGCTAATAAACTTTTCTCGCTTTTAGTAATGTTATCGAGTGCAGCAGTAATAAAACTTGCACACCACGAAACAATGAAACTGTAGTACGGCGAATACATTTTATCTGCAATGGGTTGTTCATAAGCAATTCCGGATATTCATGCATTTTATGTTCTTGTTTTACTAAAGTCGTAACACATCAGCATTATAACGGTCCTAAGGACGTATCTATACAAATACGGAGGGAGAAAATAAACAACCTGATCGTGGTTCTTTTTCGCTTTAATTTCTTTAGCTTGCTACAGATAACTTAATCGACACAACAAACGGTTATCTCTTGGACTAGCCAAATGCCCCACGAACCCTAAAAAGGAAATTGAAGAATCAAAGATCTAAGGCGCTTTATTCTGAAACGCTTTATTTCCCGATTCATTATCTGGCTGGGCCTAGAAACGTCCAGGCTAAAAGGCATGCCGTGTTCTAAATTGCAACAAAATTCCGTATCTTTAACTACTTACACTTATTAGGAATAATAGTGGGATTATTTGCTAGATTCCATCAGGTCATAATCTTCAACACAGCTCACCTTAAACGAACATTTGCTTCCGGGGATATCAACATGCGACTCACTGCAGACTGTGGTCTGTTTCTGTCGACTGAAGTGAACAATTGAAAACAGCCCTTGGATGGTGTGCCGTCTCTTCAGAACAAAACAGCGACGATGTACCAACTCCACAATTAAAGCAATGACGGACAGAGCGCAGCCCTCAGCGTAAGCACACACGTAATTGGGAAACGTCATTCCCACGGAGACAAATCTCCGGCGTTACTTTGTCAAGTACCTTGTCAAGTAGTTATCAACGGAAATACAATCCTGACCGAATCAGGAAAACACCATAATAAAACGTAGTACAAAACAAAAAATTCCAACCCGAACAAGCTCCATCTTCGTCGCTGCTGTTATCCCCGCCAAAGTCAATACCATATAATGCTCATGTCCATAATCACACCCCATTCGCGCAAAGCCAACAGCAGCTGGCGGAGCTGGTGCCTGGACAGATTAGAAAAGGATCGAGTGTTCATCTTTTGAAGTAGTTGAGGAGTAGGTCCCTGTCTATGGTGCACTCAGTTTCACGTGACATAAACCATATTTGCGCTGCATGATATATGCCAAAAATTCGGTTTCCTTCTCTTTAGGTTTTAAAATACAAAACTAGCTAAACGCCATGGACGAAAGGTATAACAAGAACACACTTTTTCTGAAGCCTGTAACAGGTGTTAGCACAAAGACACGTGATGGCGCGAAAAATATAACCACCCTAATTAATGCAAGCAGCCAAGTGCATTTCAGTCGAAGCAAGACCTAATATCAAACAATAAGAAAGAAGACGTCGCATACAGGATCATATATTCTACAACGCGCTACGCAGTGAATGCGCAGTGATTTAATTGCCCAGAGCGAATATCACCACTGGGAGGCTGAATGACAGTGAGGTAGGAATCCTGCAAGGAAATAACATAACAGGCAACATGAAAATATTACGTTGCACTGTGAAGCTTCTAAGGAAAGATAAAAACAAAAAAATTTACGGTGGAACAAGTTCTAGCGCTATGAGCCACTGTGTTGGCCTGAAACTAGTCGCTCTGCATTCATGCGATTCTTTATTGCGTATAATTTGGAACAGTTTGGGTGTGTACTGGAGGCAAGTGCCTACATGTGCGTGCATTCAATTTTTCTACTCCTTAACTAAGCTGACATAGATGTTGGCTGTAGTAAAAGCGTGCTAATTCCACATAGGAAAGACGACAGGGAATGTACAACATACAAAACAACGATGCCCTCACTCAGTTGCTTTTGTGCACAATAAATTCCGTCAGGCTTCGCTACACTCCTATTAAGGAAGGATTTTTAGCCGGCAACCCCTGGTTACTACTGTAATTAAAAATGTCAAAATCTATTTTGTAAAAAGGCGCCGCCCCGCGGGATATCGTCAACAAGTACCTCAAAGGATATCTTCCGTGCGCAGGAGATATTCGCAGTCCTGTCAAGAAAGTATCTTCCGCGAGCGCAAGCCCAAGCTTGAGCGCGCTGGTCACGGCGTACACATTGTGCGTAGCGATGACAGCATGAGTCCCGTTGAGAACTTTCTCTAAACAGCTGCTGCCTTCTATTTTATTGCATGCACTTCCGCACATCTTCAAAGCCCTGCGCAAGGATTCCAAGTATGACGTGTTGCTGTCTACTTCGTTAAGCTTCTGTAACATACCTTGAGACATGCACCGCAGGACAGTCTCAGAACCCAGCCTCGCGACTAGCTGCCCAGTTTCTCGAATCTTCGACGCAAACAACGAAACACTGTGAGACACAGTGAGTCCTGTCTGAATGAAGTTCAGCAATAAGAACGTGCTGATCATCCAAGCAGCTGTATACTCAGTGTACTGGGTGTGCAACGCGACCCCAATCCTGGAGCGGATAGCGCCCATAAAAGTACTCACTAAAAAGTCAGTGGCAGCTGTTACATTGAAAGCTAAAATCGCAGAGACAATGTTGCGTGAGGAGTAGTACGAAAAATAATGCCACTCAATGTCACAATGGTGCGGTCAGGATAAAACAATGATAACCAGCTACCGATGAAAGAAGAGCATGCATGGGCCCTGCGACGGGCAAAGAACACGCATCCTGTGGGAGCATGATTGGAGTACCTGTAGAAGAAACGCCCTGACCGGGGCGAACAGTTCACTGTCCGCGACCCTGAAGAATATCAGCACGTCGTTTCAGCAGCACAGAATAACTCTCATTGCTATTGTTGCACTGATAAACCAGGGTGTTATTCAGTGCTTTCTAGGCTTCCATGACGGTTTTGTCAGCGTTGCCGGCGAACTTGGTGCACTTGCAAGTGGGAGTATTCTGCAGGGCGTAATTCACCTTCAAGTGCTTGGGATACCTTTCTGCTGGCAGCGAGTGCTGAAGCGAAAGCGCGCGTTGGCTTCTTTCAGCACTCTGCGTCGTTCGCTGAATTCGTACATATCGTAAGGCGCATTGATTTCATGCTCGTTTACAGTAGCCACTTGGAAGGAGTACTCTGAGAGCTTTTTAAGCACATCTTCCTGATCTCGCACTGAAAAGAAGCCGTTTACATTGGAATAGTATTTCTGGAAGAGTGCAACAAGTCCGAACACTTCAGCAGTAGCGTAGACAATTGCCGCTGTGAGAGCAAGTCCAAAGAGTTACCGACGTTGGAAAGTCCCGAGCAAGCCTGACCGCAGTTCGGGCGTCTTCCGCCGACAAGGTTACGGCTACACGAGCTGATGGCGCGTTCCTCGTATTCATGACATAAATCATTAGTCGACTTATCAAGACTGACACCGTGACGCAACGTGGCAGCAATGCAAACGCTAGTGGAAAAGTAACGACCTTTCGGGTACGTTTAACAGTCCTAGCTGGGTGCGTTTCAAGGCCCGAAAAGAACCGGCAGACTCGGAACTTTCCTACTCGCTGGGCACTCTGCTATTGGTGCACGGAATAAGGGTGAAAGAGTGGAGCTTCGAAAGGGGAGATGGAATCGAGAAAGAGTACAGATATACAAAAAAAAGAACAGTAAATGGAAACAACTCACTGGACTTCGATAGTGCTTTTACACGCATGTGTAGCGTGCCAAGTGCCATTACTTCGGAGAAGGTAATTTGGTCCACTTGCGCATTTGCAGGTGCTACAAGCGTATATAAGGTGCTCATTGAGAACCACTTGCGAGGAAGCGGCTACAGCTTATGAACGCATGATCTGAAACAAGCCGGTGTTCTTACCCGAAATCTATGAGAACAAGTAGCGGCTCCTGTCTGATGCGCAACACCAAATCGAGGATGAAAGCAAGCAAATGTGTTCTGCAAACGTGTTCTGCAAGAAAAAGTTTCATGTCCAGCATTTTTGGCGAAAGATTTTGAATATCAGAAAAGTTTAAGGTACTGTCATGGAAATATTGAAGGTTATGGTACATTCTTCCTTGCGTATAAACATCTGATAAGTTTTTTCGCCACTCGCATCGAGCAGTAAAAACTGCCCTACAGAACCAGGGGGGGGGGGGGGGGGGGTATTTTTGACGATAGCAAAAACGTTAAAGGCAAAAAAATAAAAGCCAGCCGACGGGAGGTCAGCGGTTATGCAGATCGTTACAGTGAAACCTTATATACATGTAAGCATTGCGTTCGTAAACTCTTTATCATTGATAAATCCTTTTGTCCTGAATTGATGGGTATGGTGTTCAGCACTCAAAAGAAGATTTGGTTTCTAGCAGTATTGATTGTCCGCTACTTTTTGAAGAAACAACCGTTTCAGTTTGCTGCAGTGTGGTGGGAAAGGAAAAGAGAAAGATAGAACCAACATTTATTTGTAAAAAGGAGACCGGAGCGCATTATGGGAGGGGTCCTCAGTCCAAGAATCTAGTGGTTTCCGCCGGCGCTTTGGCGGTGAAGACTAGCGCCTCCTGGTCTTCCAGGGTGCCGCTGGTCAGCGTTGCCTCCCACTTCTCCAGCGCAGTGTTGGGCGGCTTTAAGTGGTTGGGTTTATCTCAGCATGTCGATGTAATGTGCGTGAATGTGGTAATATCGCCACAGCGACGACATGTATCTCTCTATAATGTTGGGTGAATGCGGTGTAGGTGATGGAGATTAGAGAAAGGGAATGTTTGCATGTGTTATACGTGGCAGGATTATGCCAGGGAAAGTTTCTTATGTGGCGGGGGGTATATAGAGACGCGTATTTAAACGGAGGGTCTCTAGGCGGGTTTAAAAATAGTTCCAGAGGGGGTAGAGTGTAGAGCCAGTCTGCGCCGCTCGGTTGGTATAATCTTCGAGCTAAGGCATCTGCCCTAATATTGCCGTCGAGACCTGCATGTCCTGGGACCCAGGCGATGACATCAGTATACTGGAGATGACCGCCCACTACGCGGAGACCCATGCGCAGAACACGTCCACTCGTATAGGCTCTACAGGCGGCTTGGGAGTCTGTAAAAATGTGGGTGTCGTGGTGTTGGGTGTCGCTCATTTTGATGGAGATGGCTATTGCAGTGGCGTCTACGGCCGCCGGATTCGGTGGCGTGAAGGACGCTCCAAGATAAGGGGTTTTGTCGTGATTGGCAGCCGCGCGAGCATGTCTGTAGGGCTGTGCAAAGGAAGCCACATCCACATACATAGCGGAAATGTATTGGCCGCATTGCCTACGGAGGCTGCGAAGACGGGCCTGACGGCGTGGGGCCTGTCACTCGTGGTTCATGCGGCGAGAGATGGGGTCCATGTAAAGGCGTGAGCGGACAGTATTGAGAAGAATTCCGGTCAGCGCCGTGGTCCTGGTGGCTTGCGGGCTGTCTATCCTTGAAAGGATGGCCCTACCCGCCGAGGTTCCAAGACGAGTCTGATGGGAATTCAGAACAGCCTCCTGGATTTCCGCAAACGTGTGGTGAATCCCGAGTGCAAGCAGTATAGCGGTGAATGTACACAAGGGGAGGCCCAGAGCTGTTTTCAAGAGGGTACGGATAAGGACATCGATCCTGCTCTCGGCGGTGTGATCAATATTGTGGTGTGAGAGAGGATTCGACTCACGGCCAGGGCCGTGACGAGGTGGATGCTGTCATCCTCGTATATTCCCTTGCGATGTCCAGCGATGCACCGTACCATACGTGCAATATTGCGCACAGACGTGTGTAGAGTAGCAATGGTGGGTGGGATTGCCGTCATGCTGGACCCAGCGGCCAGGCATTCGGATGAGTGATTTTTCTTCTATAGAGTGGGTGTGAATTTCGAGCATGATTGGGCCGGGTGAACGATAGCGGGGACCATGCATACGGATGATTTTCGATTTGTCTGGTGCTCACTGCAGAGCGCTGGTCTGAACAAAATGCTCGACTACAGTGATGGCTGTCTGTAAGGCTTGATCTCTGGCGGCGAGGAATCCTCGGGTTGACCAGATGGTGATTTCATCCGCATAGATGGTATATCCAATGTCGGAAAGGAGAGTGTAGAGAGTTTGTGGGCGGGAAAGGCTATGACTATATAGAATAGTAGTGGGGATAGGACAGCACCTTCTAGAGTGCCCTTGTGAGGTGTCTGTAAGGGAGACGATCTAGTAGATCCGATACCTGTCATGGATGTGCGGGCAGTGAGGAAGGTTGATACACTGTGGGGAAGGAAAGAAAGCCAATGCTCGACAAGCAAATAAACAAACCACTCATTGGCCATGAAAGGAAGCGGTGGCCTGTTTTCCCCCGCACACAGGGTAAAGTCGATTAAAAGGCTAGTGCTCTAGGCCACATTCAAATCAAAACCAAAGAGCATTTTTTTCAGATAACCAGCACACATTCCCTCGCACTGTTCAATAAATGTTAGGTGTGTGTTTACAGCCTGTCGCGAATAAAATAGACCTCTCGCAGTAAATTACACAGCGTGACGATATTCACCCTGCATGACGCAACGAGAAATATGAAGAATGCAGAACTTAAAAACATTAGCCGGAAAGTAAACGAAGCAGCACTTCACGGCATTAGGAAAAGGCGCCTAGAAAAGAAACCTCACTTCTGTCCCTCTATCTAAATGATTGGGATGGAGCAAACTGAAATTCTGTTTCAGCATAGGTGAATCCCGCTAACTTAGAAAGGTACGAAACCTGTTTTCTTTCCGAATTTTTTTTGCCACAGTTTACAGAGTTGTCAAGTAATATCATTAGGGGTATTTCCGAATTAGCGCCTCAATTCAAAAAAAGGAGTCACCAGTTCTACAACGCTCTTCAAATTTAGAGGCCAGCTGAGTCTCTTGAATGGTGCTAGCAAGAAATATAAGGTACTACCAAAATTACGCTGACGTGAAGGATGTTGCACTGACCTGCTTGATATTTCTTCGGTGAAACTATAAATAGTCACGCACCATTGTTATATACATTTGGGCCTAACTTTTGGTTGACGATCACTGCCCGATCTTAACTCCTGACATGTCGGGAAAACATGAAGACATCAAGGTAGACTCCGTCAAATGTTAATGGGAGAAGTACCTGCTGCATTATACGTAAATATCTCTAAGAAGTCAGGTTTCTGAAGACGCGATCTCGCTTGCTCTGATTCCGCACCGCCATGCTTGCACTAACTCCCTGGGCATATTGTTGATAATATCTGCACTGTATCAGTCGGTGAAATGAGTTTCAGTGCTCTACCTTCGCACTAAAATTGCATGGTTGACAGCAGAACGCGATATCAACGACTTTTCTTTGGCGCTTCACAGAACAAGAACATCAACAATCCCAGTCACTCATTCCTCATTCTGTAAATCACCTTGTAGCTAAACTTGGTCTTTTAAAAGCACTTGGCTAAAGATACCCGTGCTCACCTGAGTTTCTCAAAATAGAAATTCCATGTGCGACAGTTATATGGCTTGTGGACTCATCATTCGCTAGTTTTCACATCTAATATTGATTTCTTCTTTGGTACATTTCAGCAGTCACTCACCATTTTATTAATAAAGCAAGTTTTTTTTTTTATTGCGCCGACAATACTCCAAATGCGCTAATGCTGATGCCAGTCACTGGCGAACGTTGACTAATCGCTGAACTGTGACGAACCTCCATTCGTCACCTGTCCCAAACAGGTCATCACCTGCCAACTGAAGACAGGCCTTTTTTTTCCCTTTCAAGAAGCCTAAGCCTATGACATGCAATGCTGCGGTGAAGCTCCTCCTGATGTAGCTTTCGCAAAATGGTTGGCAGTTCTGCTGTCAGTGCCACATTAACATGTTTTCATCCGGTGCATTGGCAGGGGGCATACGTAGTTGCACGTCTTTAAAGCGGCCCTCATCTATACACACTTAATCTGGTTCCACATATGTAATTTAATCTGGTTCCACATATGTTAAATCTAATAAATGCAATTTAAGAGGAAATTTTAAAATAGACAGCTGCTATGAAGAAAGTTCATAAAAAAATAAACGGTGACCACTTTTAAACAGTAACCTCATTTTGAACTCATATAAGGTGCTTAGTGCCTATGAAAGTTGCGTCACCAGCTTTTCGTAGCCTACCTTAACTTCCTACTCGAAATCATGTTTTCGTGGCTATACATTCCGAGTGCGGAGCATATGAATCAGGATATAAAACAAAATGGCCAGAGTTTCCAAACGACCTGTTAGTTTTATTAGACGTCTAAATATAGCACGATGCCTCAAAAGCAGTGCTTAAGGACAACTGCGAAAAACGAACCACCTAATAGGCTTCAACAGGCAGTTATAGCGCATAGTTACCATAGTTACATAAACATTTACCGGGCTAGACTGGCACCACCTGCTCATGCGCAGCCAGTATCTCTGTACGAGCACTTTAGAGGATCTATTTTAGCGCTGCATAGAGCTCGCATTAGCTCTCTGCTAGTCATGGCGGAGCGCTGCTCGCCAGCTTGCTCTAAATCAAAGGATTCGCTTTTACTTCTCATGCCCTCACTTACACGTCAAGGCATAAGCGCCACCCAGCGCATTTTTTTCAGCTAATTGGAAATTTTCGAGCTGTTAAGCCTTCTCTGTACAATGAAACCTGCTACTCTGGCGTCTTTTTCTTCCACCCCTCCCCAACCTTTCGTCTAAAAAAGCAGATGCCTGCCGTTAACAACCTCGCACGCAGCATTTCTTCGTGTATTTTACGCGATTCCATCGACAGAGCCCCACCTTACTCCAGGATCGTGTACTGTTATTCCCCTTTCACTTCTTTTGCTGACCCCAAAGACGCGGGTTCGATCCCGGCCGCGGCGGTCGAATTTTGATGAAGGCAAAAGTTTAGAGTAACGTGTGTTGTGCGATGTCAGTGCAGGTTAAAGAACCCCAGGTGGTCCAAATTTCCGGAGCCCTTCACTACGGCGCCCCTCATAGCCTGAGTCGCTTTGGGACGTTAAACCCTTATGAACCAAACCAAGCCAAGCCTGAAACTTTTGGGGAATTTCGAAGTTACTTACAGCTCTGAGATTTGCCTCCGGGAGAACCAGACTGCCGATCCACACCCACATCCTTGGAAACGAATTCGCGATTTCTCTGTGACACGTGTTTTTCTGTTATGAAAGTAAGCATCATTGAAATCAAGAAAACATGTTTGGCCAAGGCACTGCTAACCACGGAACACGAACTATTCCGCAATTGCATTCTATGTAAAGATGCGTTTGCGTGCCTTCTCCCGTGCCTGCCGGCGTTCCGAAGTTTGTTGCTGTTCCCCGTGTGTGTGCATTGGCCGTCCTGCTTGACTGTGACTATGCGTGCGCTCGTGCCATTTCCGCGCACTTCTTTTTCATTTGGTTCTAAATCATGTGCATTGTATTAGCCCTGTTCCAACCACTTTAAATACTGCTCTGGCAGAATCACAAACCACACTGAGGAAGATTGGTCACCAGTAGAAATGTCAGTAAACCCTTGTTACGCTTTCAGAAACGTTACCAAAATTCCTCAAGAGCAAACCATATATCAGCTGTATCTTACCGGTAGCTCACCTATGCGGCAAAAACGTGGTGTGCATGCGTGCGTGTGTGCGTGTGCAACGCGAGCCGACAGGGTATGACCTAGTGCACCCCTGGGAAACTGCATAGCATCAAAAGCTGTCCTCGCCACCTTAATCCATGAAGCACATCATCTCAGCCTACAGCCTTAGAAAAGAAGTTCGGCAGGCTGCCCACAACGAACCGATAGCTGGACCCCTTCGGTTTACCAACGCCCTACCCAGAATTCGAAGCAAGTACTACTAGCCACAGCTGTCCGCCGACGTTGCGCGGTGAGTTAACACCTGTCGTGTTAGTCAGCGACGAACTACACCACGGATCAAGCCAGCACGACTTCTCGAGTCCATCCCGCCACTAACAAAGTCATTGGAGCAGATCGGCATGGACCTCGTGGGCCCCTTTCTGACGTCGACGTCTCGAAAGAAAAGGATAATTGTAGAGACTTACTACTTGACCTGCTACGCCGAAGCAAAAGTAAAAGCGCTATCAAAGGACACAGCAGTAGAAGTCGACAAAGTTTTGTAGAATGCATTCTGTTGCGACGCAGCACACCCAAAACGCACATCGCGGACAGGAGAACAGGGTTCATGGCTGAGCTGGCCCAAGCCTTCCTTCTCTGCAGTGAGATAAAGAAAGGCAACACGGCTGCGCACCATCCGCCGACAGACGGCTCCACAGGGTGCTTCGACAAGGCCATCATGGACAGGCTTCCATGTATATCAACGCGGAACACAGTACGTGGGAAGCAATGACCAAGCTCGACGCCATGCTGCTAAGCGTCACTGAAGAAAACCTTGACTGACGTAGCACCCCATCTTCAGAGAGCAAGGCCCGACGGCTTGCCCGGCTACGGATCAGCCACCAGCAACGCACCGACGTCCGACGCTACAACTTACGACGACGCAACGCAACCAGGCCAAGGGACAGAGTCTGAGTATGGACACCAATCCGCCGTTGAGGACTTAGTGAAAAGCAGATAGTGGGTTATTTCGGACTTTTAAAACTCGTGATGACTCGGTGAACAGTACTAAGTTAACATTCCCGATGCAGCGAAGGCATCGCAGCGGCGCCGCGCACGCCCACGAGTGATGCATGCTTTGCGTCTGAAACACTATTACGTGTTGTATTGGACACTGCTCTCCTCGTGTTCAGAGCATATTTTGCAGTTTACTTGTTGCGCACGCTAATCTAGACTAGAATTTGCATTTCCAGTGTTTATTTTGGCTATCTAAGGTTTTGTTAAGCATCGGGTCGATGCTTATTTGGAAGGGGGTAATGGAGCGAAGCTTTGAAACATCGCTTTGTTTATGCTCAGCGCTGCTTGCACGCGGCTTTATCACTGTTTGTAGCGATAAATTCGGTCAAAAACATTTGTAATGTTTGCCGTCCTGCACACCTACTTCTACGTTTTCCGAAATTGTCGTAACCTATTTCCTCGCCTTATCTCGAAAGTTGTTCGTCAGATTTAAATTGAGCGGGGCCAAGAATGGCGATGGTCCTCTTCTTCGACGATCGCCGAATGCGCTTGTTCGTGTCTCTGCCATCAAACTGCTCCTTCCTTTGTGGGCTCAAGTCTTCCCAATAAAAGGTGCATTTCAGTGCCACGCGAATCTGCTCGCTTGTGGTCCACGGCGTTGTCACACCACGCGGCCTTATGTCCCTCTGATACAGGGACGCAATCATAGGCTACTTCTGGACTTCATTTGGTACGCTAATTTGTTACCGACAGTACAATTTCACCCTTGTAAGCCTTCCACCATTAATCAGTCGCAAAAAAGTGACGGAGTACTAGCTCCCCAAGCCAGCAATTAACTATTTCATGCTATCGTCTTTTATTCCTTCAGACGGGAGGCGCATATCTGCGCATGTATTCGTATTCTATAGAGGCAGTCGTCGTCTTCGTCTACTTCTTGTTCTACACCATCCTCTGCTCATTCGTCCAGATCTTATCATGTATACACTATACGTAAACAAGACACTAGTTTTTCCTTAAGATGCTTGGAGTTTAATACGTGATTAAGCGTTTAAGAACACCTACAACGGAGCATATCACATGTAAAGCACACTTCGCACAACGTCGATTGACCGCGAAAGTTCAGCGGTTTCTGCGGCTTTCGCTCAAATGCGCACGTAGCTGCCTTCCTCGTATATACACTGAAAGATACAGATACTGAAACACCGCGCAGTGCTCGCTAACGCACCGCAATATTGGTTTTACTGATAGACTTGGATCCGTATGGCTAAGGCATCTGCGAGTTATTAGCACTATTCACGATGTCTGGTCCTGACGGAAAAAATTCAGCAGTAGACCCAACGCCTTGACTTTCGACACCTTGTCGTGGTTGCATTGCCGACCATCCATCGTCCTTATCCGTTCCAGAAGCCGGGCCTCCACGTGTAGGTTTGTCCTCACCATGGCTTGATTGCAAAGGGGTAGTGGGGAAATCGCCAGCTGTCAAGTTCTCGGTGGGCCGGAAGCCGCGCTGGCGCAGCATGTAGGCTACCATTATGCTTCCAAGGAACACGATCACAACGAGATACACGCCCGCAAAGTGCATCCAGGCGTAGTCGATGACAGACCGCTCCTCGGCTCCACCCCACGGCGAGATTTGTTTTCTCTTCTTCTGTTTGGCGCTGTCCGGTGGCCGGTTTGCTGGCTGGGGAGAAGGCGCTGCGATAACGGACAGTGCTGTGACCATGGTCTGAGTGTCTAAAAAGAGAAAGATGAAACGATAGTGGGGGACAAGTAAGTAAACATTTTTTGGTACAGCCGAGTGCATCTTTTTGTGTCCAACAACAGATAAAGGGGAAGTAAATTAACTGCAGAGCAAGCAAGATGAACAGCTTTTTATTCTGCGGCATCAAAGCTGAAATGTAACGCTTATGGAACGACAGAACTCATAGTACTCTCAAGTACTATTCCTGCAAATTATGGCAAAACACCAAACATTGATGCATGAAGCTTAAGTCACTGCTATTTTCGTGCATTTCACCATTAACTGGGGAATCTGCATGCTAGTAGAATCGACAAATGCTCGGGAACAAGCCGTTACCATTCCTGCCATGAGTCCGTACCCACAACTTAAAAAAGCATTATGTACGCCCCAGCCGTCATCGTACTCTAAAATAAGTAGTTATAAATGCCCCCATATTCTTCAATCCTTCTCAGTTATTTAATCACATCGGCAATCACAATGAAGCACTTGGCTACTATATTGTGTCCAACCATCTCGCTCTCTCTTTCGCCTCATAAAAAAAAATAATTCACACATGGTGCGAGCACAGAAAATGGACTGGAGGCCAACCGAAGTCTCCCGTCTAGATATCGGCGACATAATAGTAGTCACATAATCATTTGATATGTGATCAATTGAAAAAAGCCTTTCGCAGTATGGAGCATTCGAGTATGCATTTGCGAGCTTAAATGCGAGTCCCTTTGTTGGGTTCAATAAACTTTCGGCGAACTACATTCAGTATTTTTTTAAAACGTAAAAACGCACCCTATGTTAAACCTTGTTTTTCGACAAGTAAAATTAATATACAAGGTGTATCAGCGAAGCTAGGAAGAACTGTTACGAATTTCAGTTTTTTAGCTTACACCGACCCGTATTTAAACTAAAAGATCCTGTTTTAAATAAGAGATAAATGTTTCGCTGAACATGTTGCGTGCGTCGGTTTCAAAAGGATTTCATATCACATTACCGGTGTTTTCAGTTGCTTGATTTCTTTTGCCGGCTGCAAGAGGTTGTCCCTTTGCATCGGAAAAGCACTCCTGTGTTTTCACGGCATTGCTTCGCTTCTCCCGGCCCGGAGTAGCTGCAACATTTTCTTCAGCTGGATCCATCGACCACCTGGCGACCGCTGTCTGGCCTCCATCAGCCGCAGTGGCCATCATGGCAGGGACGGGGGAAAACACTGCAGCGTTACTTCCCTTGCGGCTTGCTGACCTTGGACCCAAGGAAGGTTGTTTTTGTTGTACGCTTAGAGATTGTCGCACCAAAGGACGTTCTTCTACGCCGTCCATCTCCTTCTTCTTCTTCATTGTCCTGAACAAACAGGGAACTATAAAATAACAATATGTTTAGTTATTTTATAATCCCCCCCTCCTTAGGAAAAGCTGCACCGGCTGTTGAAACGCACTGCTTTCTATTCCACCGCTTTTTTTTTTATTTCTAGCGGCAACTGTATAATGACGGAGGGCACACTTTGCTTTTATTATTATTATTATCTTTTTTCACTTCATCCGTCTGCTGTTACTGACACCTGCTCCAGTATCACCGCTGTCATTGCCGTTCATACCAACACACCAAAGAGGAGAACACATCTGCCAGAAAGGAAGCGTCCAGAAACAAGCAAGTTAAGAGCTGGGGAAATTATGAGTGAACTGCAGTCCAGAGGTACGGCTTGTCACACGTTTTTCGACGAGAGGTGCTCTTGCAAAAATTGGCCTAAGGTCACCGTTTTCAGAAAACGAATGAACACTTTGAAGATAACTTAGAGCTAAGCCGGAAGCATTCTGCGCGACTCTATGCAGAGCTCCCGGTTTGTAAGGTTTGACAGGAACGTTCTAGTAGGTGCCATCATCAGGATCTCTTCACTTGTGACGGCCTCTTACGGTAGAAAGGGACAACAAAAATAAAAGGTGGCGATGGCTCGTTCGTTGCACGGCAATTGATGAGGGCAGTTCTGCAGCAACGTATTGCTTATCAAGCCCAGTTACAACATCTCACAAGAGCCCAATGGTATCGCCTTCAAGCCGTGAACCGAGAGGCTATGAGGGCTGTGCCTTCCACGCACCAAACCGGTCATAGCTTTACAAGAGAATGCGCGGCTCAACACCATTGATGAGCTGGTGCAGCAGCGCCGTTATGCTCGCAGCCTTAAAGCCAGTCTATCGCACTCTACGCAGGCACTGAGGACTTATGCAACGTCACACTCCATTTTTCAGCCGCCAACGCTAGTTCTGCTCCCATGGAAGTTTGTACAGCTCAGCTAAAACAATCCTACAGATAATCGCCGACCAACATCTGCTAATTCGGCATTGTTGCTTCGCCAGAAATTTGAAGAATAAGATGCTTGCCTGCCTGAAGGGTCCATTTTCTACGTAGACGCAAGCATCCAAGCCCGTGAAGCAGCAACAGCAATCTACTGCCCGTGCAGACCTTCCCTAAATCAAACCTCTAGGTTTCGACTTACCGAACCCCCTACGTCCTTTTGTGCTGAGCTCGTTGCATGCAGTTCAAGAGGCACTCTGCTCCATAGACGCCACAGTTATGTTCCCTGCGGCCCGCGATGTCATCCAGGCTCATCATTGCCTCGGCTCCTTCATTTGGAAAACTTTACCCTCCTTTCATCAAGATAGAAACACCTCAGGCGCCCACACGTGCTCTCGTCCCTCCGTGTGCGGTAACCCTCCGCCGCGGTCTTACCCGTGCAGAGGAGGTAGCTATTCGTATGATCGGGGTCGGGGTTGCCCTCACACCTGCCATCACTCAGAAGTGGTCTCAGTATCGAGATTTCTTTCCCCGGCCTGGGTGTCCAATATGTAAGCCCAAGGACATTGAAGACCACATTCACCACTTACTGTGGGACTATCCAGCTCTCAAGCCTTCAAGGATCCGGCACCTGAAGGTAGTGGGTCTTTCTCCGAGGAACCATGCTTCATATATTGCCTGGACGCAGGAACCATACCATCGTTCACTATTGGACTTCATAAAATTAGCTAACCCTCTTGCATTACTTATTTCCATTACTCTTATCATAATCTCCCCGACAACAAAAGGCAAAGCCCGAAGAGACGTCAAGGAAAACGCGATAGCATAGCAAAGGAGATGGCACTTTTCCGGTTGCGCCTGCCTTTGAGGTATTCTTCGTTTTATGGCTAATTTTCTCCTTCCAGATGAAAAAGAAAGCCGACAGCGTACTTGTGGATTAAACAGGATAGCTTTGTACATAGGTCATCACTCTTATATAGATTCTACGTGCGCATCGAGTTTATATATTCTCAGAAGTCTTGAACATTCATTGCGTACGACGTTCTAAATAATGTAGTTTTGTAAATCAAGATTAATTTATCAAAGTAACATTCCTTGAGTTCAAAAGACGTCAATTCAGAACTTACGTGAGAGCCTTGGAAAGCTATAGATGCCGTTGTTTAACTTGTGAGCCTATATCCTAGAATGAACTAAAGATTAGGTACTCAAATTGTATACGGCTACAGTATTTTGTGGAGCACTAGAAATAAGTTGTTTGAACTAGAGCATGCTTAAGCCGCGTTCTGAGGCCCGAGACCGAACTTTAAACACGATCTCTTCCCAGGCCCACCGCTTCAAGCTAGGGCCCAGCCCGAGTCCGCAACGTTATCACTCTGCTGAGACTCGTCCCAGCGCGGGTAGCTCCATGAAATATTTTCTACCGTACGGCAGCTCGTCGACTAATCGAATGAAGTTCCATCTACAATGGTTCTTAAGACACCTCAGATGCCCAGTCGGGAGCGGAAATGCTAATACCCAGCAGATGCGGAGCGCCTTCTGGTTGATCCGATAGCGTGTGCTAACTGAAGCAGCCAAATCAAGTGGCGCTTCGTTCTTTAGTTCACGAGGGCATGAGTCGTGCGCAAGACCTTACAAGGCTCCTCTAAGATCGTCATTGTTGTGCAGCCCGCTGCTGGATTTTGCGCTTTTTTTTTAAGCGTTAACATTAGAACTCCCACGTTGGAAAAGTCAGTCCGCCTGTCTGTCTGAAGCTACGTAGTGGCACAGGCAGGAGCTTATTGGTTTACGTTTTTTTTATGGCAGCTCCACCATACTTTTTGTCTGTCTGAAGCCTCGGTTGCCAGACGTAAAATTGGCGACACAAAAATCTCCTTCTCCACTTTCAGGGGAGAAGATAAGAAGACGAGGAGAGGGTGGGACGTGCCGGGTGGCGAGTGAAAAAGTGGAGGGAAGGAACTCTTCCTTAAGGGGAAAGGAGGGTGAAAGCGGGAAGAGGAAAACCGCAGCCATGGCCTCTAGGTAGAGCGCCCTCCTCGACTACGGTAGGTTGCGGGTTCGACTCCCACTACCGCCAGCCCACCCAGTCGGTTTTTTTCTGAAATGGGTACCAGCGTCACTCCATGCCACGTGCTCGGCTTTCTCATGGGCTTTGAGACGCTTGGAAAAGGAGCCCGCGCCTACAAATCCCATCCCCATTTGTGAGGACACGCTGCCGTCGTCTAACAGCCCGCAAGACCTTAGCAGTATTGTAAAATAAATTAAAAATAACAGAGGGTACGAGTCGACGGGAGGCAAATGGGGGAAAACGGAGAGGAGTACGGCGCATCCCGGTGTGATTGCTGGATTGGATCGGGAAAGTGCATACGTGTGACACGGTGATTGATGGCGGCATCAAGCCACTCGCTCGCTTAATCTGAACCTGTCAACGGCAGCGGCCGCTCCTTCCGGGTGACCAGTGAAACGCTTAGGGTAACGCGTACTCTGACGAATCAGTGACGCTGATCGCCCATAAGTTTTAAAATTCTCCTCTTATCGTTCACCCCGGCCAGGTGTGCGCGTCTAGTTACTTGCACGCTGACTTAATTCGGCCTACAAATCAGTTTTTAATCATTTCGCGTCAACAAAAAAGTAGTAGCATAGGTATATTGAGCAACTGTAGGGAAGATTTATGCGCCAGGATTCCTTCATTTCCAAGGAGTTCCGGGCAAGAGTAGAAAAAGAAACAGGAGGAGACAATAAAGCTCCGCCATATAAGGGTATGATGCGATAGCGTTAATGGGTTAACGCCCATATATGCGGAACGCGGCTACGATTTTGGAGGCGTCACCGTCGCTTGAGTTTCATATCAACGATAAGAAATGCACACCGCGCCGCAGTCTTGAGGCGGTGGTGTCCGGCTTCGCGTGGACCTGTATCTCAAGTTAACTCGCCTTGCAGGCGTGTTCAGGGAACTCCTCCGTACAACCACTCCCTCACCCTCCCCCCCCCCCCCCCCCCAAACCACGATTGCGCTGCTCATGAACTCGGAGTAACCTGCTCCAGGTTTTCGCTAACCTAGAGAGTTAATCTATTTTCACTGCGGCCTTCAACACTCAACGTTTTGCAATCGGAAGGAATCGCTGAGCAAAGCACAGACGCAGGTAACAGATACCAAGACAAAAAAGCAGCGGTTGTTATCTTGTTCTAAAATTTTAGCTAAATATGGCTTCCTCACTCATGAATCTGCTAACAAGCAAGGTCCCAAGGTTTATGGTTTATGCGGATTTAACGTCCCAAAGCGACTCCGGCTATGTGGGAAGCAGTAGTGAAGGGTTTCAGAAATTTCGACCACCTGGAGGTATTTAACATGCACTGACATCGCAATGTACACGGGTCTTTCGGGTCAGCAGCCGAGCGCAATGACCACTGAGCCACAGCGGTGACCTCAAGCCCACAAGGATATTCCTTGCAAGCCTACCAGAGGCACGGTAATTTACTTGAGCAATATAAAAGAATGGATCCAACTCACACTCACAGGTTCTTGCCTTTACTGGAATCCAAGGACGATGCATATTCCCTCAGCCTATTATTTAAGCATCACCCTGACTGCCCTATTCAACGACCACAACTAAAGGTCACCCACAGTAAAAACGACGTGTTTGCTGTATTGTTAATGTCACATACTTTCTGTTCATCCAGGTGCCTGCTGGCAAGAGGACACAAACCAAACACTTAACAAGGAGCCGTAATAACAACGTTGACGCCGGTTGACATCAAACTTCTTCCTACCTTTTCCACATTATGTGAAAATTTATGCACACACCAGAGGACTTAATTTGATTTTGGCCATCAACGCTCCTATCAAGCTTCAGCAGTTTCTTCGGAAATGTATCCGCCTGAAACCTATGTACCGAAGGCATAAAGCCTGCCTCTTGTAAGCGCTTTACTTGGAGACAAAAACTGGAGTTAGCTTTGTGTGGGTAAAGTTTATAGAGCCTGGATATCAAAAAGCGATAGTGCGGTTTTGATGCCTTCAACGTGCAACGACAAAAGATAAAGGATTTTTCTTCAAGCATAGCTTATAAGCCATATTTTATAAGCTTGTAGGTTGTAAGTTGGCGTGCAAGAATGGCTGTTTTACCGTAACGTTTAAATTTAGTGTGATTTACGACTCTGAAGAACGGTTTTCTAAGTGAAAATTAGATAACAGCTTGGCTTTCATAACAAAGCCCTTTGCTACCTGTTTGGATAAGTCTAGGGATGTCTCCAGCCGAACTATCTGGAGGCATATCAGCAAAATGTGTCTATTCTGCTGACTTTCTCCAGGGTTTCCCAAAGGAAAGTGCGCATTGACAGAAAAAACGCTCATACGCCATTCATAAACAGGGAATAATAGAATTACGTTTCTTGAAAGAACAAATGTGGAGTGTGGCAAAGTTGTAAAGAGGATCCAGAAATCTTAGTGCTCAATCAGGAAACAAGCAAACTAAGAATAAACAAAAAAAGAGATACTAACGAAAAGAAACCAATACCGCAGAAATCGCTACAAAGCTTGCAAGAGAGACTTGAGTAAATTTTGGAATATTTTCAATTCTTTAGGCGGAAGCAACAGAGGAACCTTGATGACGCCGTTATTACATATCCCCCTAGCTAACAGCTCGAACAATTAACTGAATAATTCAACATAATTTCTTTGTCCCACCTGATGCGTCGTCGGCAAACCTTGGCTTGACCACGTGATCACAACGTCACCTCACCGGCGGGCTATAAAAGGGGCTGCCTGAATAAATCGTTCCTTCTTGTTGTGTCATTCCGGCGTGATGCTATATTGCAGTGGCGACGAGATAGCGCGCCGGCGCTAGGCGAACTTACGTGCGCAAGAATGAGTGCCGGGCGGCCACCGGAATTCACGGATGCAGAAGGTACGTGGCCTACGTATCGTGTTCGGCTGGAGGCTTACTTCGAAGCCCATAGCATCGCGGAACCAACGAAGAAGCGAGCGCTGCTCATAGCTTCGCTCACAGACAGTGCGGTGCGAGTGGTGCAGGGGCGGTGTCATCCAAAACAAGTGAATGAGCTGAGTTACCAAGAAGTCGTCCAGCATTTGGAAGACCACTATGCTCCGCAAGTTAACGAGATCGCTGCAAGTTATGCTTTCTTCAGGCGCTCGCAAAAAGACGGGGAGTCTGCCCAGGACTTCATTGCGGAAATTAGGCGGCTAGCGGAGAAGTGCAACTTCGGAACGTCACTGGAGCGCATGTTACGGGACAGAATTGTGTGCGGTGTGCAAGATGAAGACGTCCGGCGACACTTACTGACTCAACGGAAGCTTACACTAGAAGAGGCGGAAGACTTTGTTGTCTCGGCACAGAAAGCCTCCCAGAACGCCAAAAGCATGCACTCTTCAGAGCCAGGAGAGGTACATTTTGCCCGTCAAAAGAGTCGTTCATCGAAGCCGCGCACAAGGCTGGAGAAGTGCGATACATGTGGCAGGTGTGGTGGCGAGTCGCACACCGAGGCGGAATGCAAACACCTTCACGCGGTGTGCTACCGGTGCGGCAAACGAGGACATCTGCGCCGAATGTGCCAGTCCAGCACAAGTTTCCTTCGGCACGCATCGCACCCGGGAGGCCAACGACGCCAGGGCTCCTACGCAATGGCAGCAGCAGGGGACACGAGCTCGGACGACAGCGAAGCCCTGTACACTATTGCAGCGGTTCTCCACCAAGAAGCCAGCATCCGCAAGGTTCGGCCAATTTACAAGGACATTAATTGGAATAACATCCCTCTTACTATGCTGGTGGACACAGGATCACCCGTGAGTGTCATCTCCGTAGCGACGTTCCGGAAGTACGAGGCGCTATGGCCGCCGTTGCGCAAATCACAGCTTAAGCTATCCTGCCTCTTGGGCGAACTTCCAGTTGTCGGACAGCTCAGTATGACGGCTACATGCGACGGGAAAGGCATTCCGGGTACGGTCGTAGTGGTCGACAGCGTCGGACCATCTTTGTGCGGCAGAGACACAATCAAAGCATTCAACGAGGCTGGGGTGGCAATGCTGTCGCGTGTGGTCGCGAGTGTTCAACCAGTCGAGATAAAAGCTGACAGCACGGAACTGCAAGAGCTGCTCAACGAATATGCTGACGTGTTTGCTCCAGGACTCGGCGTATGCAAGGGATCACCGGTCACATTGCAGCTGAAAGAGAATGCGTGTCCAAAGTTTTTTAAGGCCCGTACGGTTCCCTACGCTTTGAGGGACAAGATGTCTGAAGCGCTGGACCAACTGGTTGCGCAAGATGTCCTGGCGCCTGTGAAAACCGCCGAATGGGCAACACCAGTGGTACCCGTTTTAAAGGGCGATGGGTCTCTCCGAGTGTGCGGAGACTTTCGTATGACAGTGAATGCAGCCACAGTGATGGAACAGTACCCGTTGCCTCGAGTGGACGACATTTTTGCTAAGCTGAATGGCGGAGAAGTATTTACGACGTTGGACTTACGCCAAGCCTACAACCAGCTACCTTTAGACGCGGATGCCAAAAAGATAGCAGTGCTGAACACTCAGAAAGGCCTCTTCTGTTTAACCGATTACCTTTTGGCATAAGTTCGGCTCCAGCTATATTCCAGAGGCGGATGGACGCGCTGCTGGGCGATATTCCAGGAGTTCAGGTGTACCTGGATGATATTATAATCGCTGAAAAAAAGGACGATGTATCAAGGCTGAAGAGGGTGCTGCAACGCCTGCGGGAGTACTGTCTCCGACTGCACAAGGATAAGTGCAAATTCCGGCAAGACGAAGTCACTTTTCTCGGCCATCGGATCGACGCTAAGGGTCTGCGACCAAAGGACGATAACATCAAGGCTGTTATCGAAGCCCCAGAACCTACTTCAGTGAGTGAGCTGAAAGCTTTTCTCGGACTTGTAAATTATTACGGCAAGTTCTTGCCCAATCTGGCCACTGTGCTGGCTCCGCTGTACGCCCTCCTAGCTAAAGGGGCCAAGTGGGAGTGGAACAAGGAACAAGAAAAAGCTGTTCAGAAAGTTAAGCAGGCAATTGTGGCTTCCAAGTTCCTTGCTCATTACGACCCGGATAAGCCACTGCGGCTTGAGTGCGATGCGTCATCAGTAGGCATTGGGGCCGTTTTGTCCCACCGTGTGAACGGTGTTGACTACCCCATCGGATTCCGGTCCAGGACACTCACAAAGGCAGAGCGTAACTACTCTCAGTTAGAAAAAGAAGCACTAGCACTGGTGTTCGGCGTCGCACGGTTCAAGGACTACTTGTATGGACATCGGTTCGTGTTAGTAACCGACCACAAGCCTCTTACTGGTTTATTCAATCCAGGCAAACCAATACCACCGATGGCGGCTGCGAGAATCCAGCGCTGGGCCTTGTTCCTTGGCAACTACAGCTACACATTGCAGTACCGCAAGGGCAGCGAGAATTCCAATGCAGACGCCCTCAGTCGCTTGCCATTGCCGGTTACGGAGCCGCGGGATGTCGCTCCCGACGAGTACGTTTTGTATGCCCAGTGTCTTGAGGAAACGGCGGTCGGCGCCCGGGAGGTTGAACAAATGACAAACCGAGACGCCACTCTTCAACAGGTCAAAAGGTGGATTGCCGACGGATGGCCTCCGTATCTACCGCAGGATCTTGAGCATCTCCGGGCGTACTTCAACAGAAGAACAGAGCTAACCGTGAGCCACAATTTGGTGTACTGGGGACATCGCATTGTTCTACCTATGGCGGCGGCAAAGCGTTTGTTGGGGCTGCTCCATGAGACGCACCCTGGTATGACGTGCATGAAAAGCACGGCGAGAACGCTGTTTTGGTACCCGGGTCTGGATTCTGACATAGAGCGACTGGTGAAATCATGCTCTATTTGTGCACAGGCCGCTGCGATGCCACCGGCACAGATACCTTTGGCGTGGCCAGAAACCGGGGAAAGATGGAGCAGACTACACGCAGATTTCGCAGGCCCAATGGACGGACATATGGTATTGGTCGTCGTAGACTCTGAAACAAAATGGATAGAAGCAATTCCAATGAAAATTGCCACATCGCAAACAACGGTGGACGCACTACGGTCAATATTTGCACGCTTCGGCCTTCCAAAAACCTTCGTTTCAGATAACGGTCCACAATTTTTGGGCGCCGTTTTTCGCGAGTTTCTGGCACGAAACAACGTAAAGCAACTCGCAACAGCCCCTTATCACCCACAATCGAATGGTTTAGCCGAAAGAGCTGTGCGCACGCTCAAGGAAGGGCTAAAGAAAAACCCTGGAAAAGACCTGGAAATGCGTATAGCTCAGTTTTTGTTCCGATATCGCCGAACGCCTGTTAAGCATGGCAAGTCGCCCGCGGAACACTTATTCGGCTACCAGATAAGAACAAAGATGGATTGCATCACGCCCGGTGAGAAGTCGGCAGAAAGCCAGCGAAGAGTAGGTGCGACAAAATTGGATGTGGGAGAACCGGTCTGGATGCGCAGTTTCGGAGCAGGTCGCAGGTGGATTCCAGGAGTAGTGCATGGTCAACAGGGCTCCAGGATGGTCTCCGTTGACTCGGAGCAAGGTCTTCAGCGGCGGCACTTGGACCAACTGAGACGTCGGACTGAATCAGAAGACAGAGCCCCTGGAGAAGTTGGCAAGCGGGAACCTGCGGACGACGCTCCGACCACGTCGCAAGATAGCCCAGAAGCATCCGGGACGGAAACTGGCCCGCCTGGTTTGCGAAGATCAACCAGACAGCGACGGCCACCTGTACGCTTTCCTCTTTAAGGGGGGAGAGATGATGCGTCGTCGGCAAACCTTGGCTTGACCACGTGATCACAACGTCACCTCACCGGCGGGCTATAAAAGGGGCTGCCTGAATAAATCGTTCCTTCTTGTTGTGTCATTCCGGCGTGATGCTATATTGCACCACCAACAGAGTGACGAAGGTAAAAGTTATTGATCTTTCCTGTTAAGTCATTCGCAATGTAATTTCAGCATATATGATAGGCATTATTGGACAATAAATAAAGAACGGCATTTTCATGTCTTTTAATGTAAAGCCTGTGGTCATAATGCGATTATAAGCGCATCTCATTATGGACTTCAGTAAGCCTAAAACTCTGCTTTCGCGTCTATTGTCAACTGTAGTAAGGTCCGACAAATTTCCACAAAGTAAGTCTTAGCTGTCAGACCAATCTGCAACAATAATAACCAGACAGCGGTGATTACAGACCTACCACTGTTGTTCTACTCTGTTAAATGCATACTTGAGTAATTATTGTGGAAACAAATGCCTTACTTTTGTGAGAAATATCGCCTCTTTTCTGAAGACCACCATACCTTTTGTAGCGCTGACTTTATAGATAAGAAAATTGGTGTCAGTAAAGTTGTCTTCAGCCTATTGCAAACAAAAGGTGTTTGACACCTTAAACCAAAAGTTAGTATTTAGCAGATTGCCAATTTTGGGATTTCATGAAGCGTACCAGTTATTCTTCGATTGTTTTTACCAAACACCCCAGATGTTTAAACCAAAGAATACGAGATTATATATCGCTGCCTGATTTTGGAGTAGTTCAAAGATCAATTTTAGGCCCCTTTTAAAATTACATATAACTTATCTGTATAATCTACCATTCAACTATTTAAGCTTTCAGTACGATGATGGTACTACGCAAGTGGTGGCGGCAGGTCCGTGTTAGTGCAACACTTTTTCTTCACAGCAAAAAGGTACAGTATTTTAGCGTGGCATCACAGGAATCTTATTCTTGTCAATAAACATAAGACGCAGGTGATTTGCTTTCCCGACTCACAAATATAAGTGAGTATTTAGCCGGAGTCCATATATGGAGAAAGAAAATTTTAAGGATTTTCCGGAGGTGGCGTGAGCTCATCTACTACGGTGGTATTTCTAGGTATGCGTATTGACGAGTCATAGTCCTTAACTTACCACATTGACTATGTTGCTTAGAAGCTAAGAAGAGTGCGCAGATGTACGCAAAATAAGATCAATGTGGAACGTGCAATTACGGTTGAAGACATCTACAGCGCCTGGTGAATGAAGGCTGCGCTAAGGATTATTCTGCATGGACGAGTCTTCAAGCTCAAAATGTGCTGAACAACATACTGCAAAGGATTGCCCTGAATGTCGCATATGGCACCAGAATTCCAGGTGAAACTTAAAGATTGACAATGAAGAAATTGGGAATTCTTAACGTACAAAAGTTGCTACCAACCATTCTTTTTAGAAAATATATCTTTTGTAATGCTTTCGAAGTCAGAAGCACGAAGCAGTGCGACATACATGTTGAAACTTTCTTGAATACAAGCAGTGCTTTCTAACTACTGAAAAAGGACTAGAGCTTTTTCATATATTCCCTTCCACTTTAATCATCTGCCTGTAGTCGCAGCGGCAGTTACAGCCTGTTAACGTGCACGCAAGCTGTCGACAGCGTAAGAAAAAAACACGGAGTGGACATGGCACTTAACTTCCACAAAAAAGTGTGTTGCTTGCCTACAATTTTCATCGCAACGCAGCCAGGCAGCAGCCGCTCAAAACCAGAATGCTGCCTTAAGTCGAGTTCAGCCAACGTTTCATTCTCCACGCGTCCCGCACGTAACGAAGCCAACCCTACAAGTAAGCCCGATCGGCGGCATGTCAGCGATTGCTGCTTACTTCAGCGTACTCTAAATGATTGATAAGTTTCCTTTATCTGGGATGCATTCTGTTCCTTCATCGTCAGGAGACTTTCCTCCAAGGCCGTCTGCGTGGGCAGGTTGTTCCTTTTTTGTACGTCTGCCTTCCTTCGGGGGCCTCATCACTTCTACTCACCTGCAGGCGCGTCAGACGTCTATCAGGCTGCGAGACTCGCGTCCGATCTGTGAGTAATAGCCACAAAGTTTATTGCGTGAAAAAGCGGTTGGTTATGGGTTCAAAACCTGTAGAATATACCATTCTTTTATTTAGCGCATGGTTAATACGGTTTTTTCTTCTTCGTGTATTTTGTCTATTGTAATGTATTCAGGACGTTTTGGTGAGTGGCATTGGCGTAGCAGAACTGTGGATTAGCATCGAACTAGCAAAGGAAATGCCTTTTTTCATTAGACCCAGGAGACATTATTGCAGTGAAAAAATATAGTTCTGCGAGAGGCGTTCTGACAGATTTGCAACTTTTCTTTTTTTTCTGATGTGAAGGACGGATCAACAGAGAAAACGTGTTCCGGAAAAATATGGTGCACTTTAATTTAACGACATCTTAAATATCTGTTCCAAATTAATTCATTTACAACTCTGTGCATTTATTACAAATCTGCTCGCAATTCAGTTTTTATAAATGCGGAACCACTTTTCCGCGATCAAAGCACTGCTGGCCGTCAATTAGCAAAATGCGAAGCGCTGAACGGTTATTCTTACCCCTGAGAGAGGAGCATGGTGTCTTCAAAAGAACCACGTTAATGCCTTTAACGCAGTAAAACTTACGTGGTGCGCTTGTATTTCAGGTTTGAAAAATTAGCTACGTACTTTTCCCTTAGGCACGCAGTGTTGCGTCGAAACTGGCGTCAATATTGAGATTTTTTGTCTTACTGCATTAGTGTACCGCGCTGCATAACTGGCCGCGAATTATGACCGAAACTTAAAGCTAACGGCTCCAACATGATCTAGCCCATCTTCGATATTACGACATGCGTAAGGTAAAGATAGAAAATATATGATATACGCGATTGTTTCTATTGCGCATCTTTATCTTGCACAGTTTTCTAAGCCGGAAGAGCTATGTTCAAGCAATTCTGCATAACTTGGCGTCTAGCAAAGCTATATATCTCAATTTTCACGGCAATGGTGAATGTATACCGCTGAGCGGCAATGTCGAGTTAAAGGAATCAAATCAATAGTTGAATTGATTTTTGTGGCATCAGTGCACACGAATATTGGTTTTTAGGGAATGGGAATGGCGCAGTTTCTTTCTCCCATCTCGACGGACACCTGAACCGCGCCGTAAGGGAAGTGGTAAAGGAGGGAGTGAAAGAAGAAACGAAGAAAGAGGTGCCATAGTGGAGGACTCGGGAATAATTTCGACCACCTGGGGATCTTTAACGTGGACTGACATCGTACAGCAATGTTAGAATCCGAGTTCGAAATATTTGAGACATCTAATATGCAGCAATGCCGCGAAGCATTATTGTGTGCACAGCACACGGGTGCCGAGGCGAAGACCAAAGGCGTCCGTGTGCTGTGCACACAATAATGCTGCGTAACATTGCTGCATAATAGGTACGTCTCATATATTTTGGACTGGGATCCTGACACAGCTCCTTTGCGGAAAAGCGCTTGTCCTACGTCATTATTCTGCAGTGTGTGTGTTTTTCGGCGCTACTGTTTGCCTTCCTCATTTGCAGGCCTTGTTAAACGTACGTGTTCCGCTCGCAACCGCTGTAATCTCAGCTGGGTGGCGACCGCGTTGTGGCGGCGCTAGTCTCTCCTGCATACGCCTTATCAGCTCTCGTTTCTCGGTCATGTGGGCCGCACGGCCGTCGAAGGAACCGTCTCACTATTCCTAGCAAATACCGATTGGGAGTGCTACTTTGTAACCGTGCAATTATTTTTCTATTTAGAACTGGTTGCAGTGATTACAATTTGGTTTTTAATATGTTGGCTGCTTGCGCTTTTAAAGCGTTCTTCAACAACCTTCTCAAGATCATCTCACGTACTGGAATGATGGGCCTTAGTGCCACTTGTGTCCTGCTCCTCACTGCGACCGCTGCACTCAGTGAAACACAATTAGTGGAGCGAAAGCCCTACCTTTCAAAATACCAAGACGCTTGGAAGGTAAGACCTGGCATATTTTACTTTGTCTATCACTGATCGTTTCGACTTTAGCCATCTGCTACTCACATGTCTTGACCTGTCATTTCAATTGGCAGCCCTGATAGAAAGTTTAGGGTCAGGAGAAAAAATTAGCAAAAATGTATTGAGCGGGCGACTTTCACACTTCTGTCGACGGTTTGCACCGGGCTTTGCATCAAAATGATCGAATAAAGGCAAATAGCACTCGCACACAGCCTGCGCCCGCCCTCTGAAGTTTCCTTTGTATAGAAAGACATCATTGGCGTCGACGATATAACGTATATGGCTATGGCCCTAGAAAAACGACCTCTTTCAGCTGTGATAATCAGAGTGCGCCTAATGTTTTTCAACGTCCTAGATATAACCCTGGTGGTTGCTGTTGTAATAAACATCAAGTAAATTCAGTGATGCGGCTTCCATAATGCCTCCAATACTATCCGTCCTTCACGGTGGACTCAATTAATTGACACAATACCGTCTCATTTGCAATACAGTGCGATATGTTTTCTAGTGAGCTTAGATAATCGAAATTATTTTAAAAACCCCAGAGCAATCGCTACGCATAGAAAAGTAAACTTATGAGCGTATATGCTGAGAGGATGTTCTGAATCTTTTACTAACCTGCCGCTCCACTCGCAAGGCAGGGTAGAACAAAGAGAACATTATAGGACATGATGGATTTAGATGAGATTATATACGATAAATCAACATTTGTAGACAAGCTGGATTGCAGCAGGCTTTATCATAACTGGTACTGAACTCACTACTGGGTAAATTTCGCCAACCTCCCTGGCGACATTGCAAGCAGAGTTCTGTGCATTTTTACATGCTTGTCACTTGAACTAAATTGGACAGACTCTAGAGTTGCGGCATCAAAAAGACAATGTAATGCTACAAGAGCTCTTTAAAACAGGTGGCTCGAGGCTATAAAAAAAAGAACCTGTAAACATGAGACAAACACAAATACAATGCGAGCCGTTATACATTGCCTCCTTCCTTCACTGAACAGTTAATCCGCTGTCTCATATTCCCGTCCAAAAAACTGGCTACTTTCATCCCAAGTGAAGGAGCAGGAGAGGTGACACGAAAAAAAAAATTAAGGCAGTGAGCCTCTTCGCCCGACATTTATTTTCACCATCTTTTATCATTAAGTCGTTAAGTAATGTCAGCGCAGCTTAAACGGGGTTGGCGATAGCAATGCAATTTTCGATTCACCAACTAACACAAGCAAATAAATGTAATTAAATCATGATTCAATGACTGTACCATAGAGCTGTATCTCGGTCAATAAGGTCTCGCTTAAACATCGAACATACGATAGTTTAATCTGCAAATGTAATAAACCACACCCTCAAGTATTTGCCAATATGTCATTCTGTAATGTAGTAGAATTTGGCTTCAAGCAGAGTTTTTGTGCAGCTAATGACTGAAGACGTTATTCACACTTAATGAAATGATGAGAAAGAAATAGAAACTATATTTCAGCGTTTCCTTCAGAGCATTCGACCGTGTCCTTCCGGAACAAAAAAAAACATCTAATATTCTGTTTACTTTTATTTTCTTCCAGTCGCTCAAGGTGCCAGGAAAGTATTACCTGTACATGAGGTCTTATGAAGATGAGCCACTCTACGGAGCAAACATAAAATGTGTTTTTAGTGAATTAGTTTCTGTCAACGAAGAAGAAAAATACACCATCAACGTGTTCGGATCCATAGATCTCAAGGACGGATTGACGTAAGGATTATTTTATGCGTATTAGCGGTGATGTCCCTGGCTAGGTTTTGTTCGACAACCTTGTTGCATTGCTAAAACGTAGTTGCAGTTATGGTGGTAACAAACACTTCTTTATTATGCGCCAACTAATTGGCGCCACACCCGTGAAAGGTGCCAGTCATATGTGATTGTTTAGTGCAGGAAAATTTCACCATGCAAATAACTGGCTTGTGCGATATTAAGGCTTGATCAAGAATAAAAAAGATCCGTGAGGTTTAAGGAAGGCAAATGTGAGTTACCGGATGAGGCACTGCGTTTCGCGAAAAATTTCACTATTTCTGGCACGGAAAGCTGACTGCGTTGGTGCAAAAAATCGCACATGCCGTTCCCGATTTCCGCTGCCAATTGCTCCCCCGCGAAACTCGAGGGAATTACGTAATTCTGCAACTTGTATGCTTTGCAGTTGTGTCAGTGCATCTGGGAAAACTAGCTAAAATAAAACCGATGGATGCACCAGGTAGACGGCCCGTTCTCACAGTATGCACAAGAAGATGGCGCCACTACACTGCTTATTTGCCCTCCTCTCTCCTGGACTTGCCGTCTGACGGTTTTAAAATTTGGAAAGAGAGGTGTGATAACAAAGGCGTCAAACCTCTAGCTTACATGTCTTGTACCGCAAACTTAAGCAAAAAGCCCTAGAAATATATCACACAAGTGGCACCCAAAATAACACAGGGCGGAGTAAACATTCCTGCCCAGCATGAGTTCTGTTGGCTCCTTTCCGTCGTGGGAATGGGGGGCAGAGTGCTCTTTGAACAAGAAACTAGAAACTAGAGCGCGAACCTCCGAGCGACGAAGCCCCACAGGTTTTTCGACGGTCTGCTCGTGATACTACTACCTTTGCAATGATCAGACATCGATTAAGGGACAACGCATGCGATGTCGTGCTGATGTGGTTATTATAGAGTTTTAGTATAACGTTAGCGTGATAGCAGACCTAGCGGAGCTTAGCTTAATGTAAGCAACACGTCCCCACAAATAGTTCTAGGATGCGGTCCGAAAGCATTAAACACGTTTTACATTACATAGAGGCGGAAGGCTCCTTAAAAATGATCACCGCAGCCGCTAATTTGCCAAACTAGCGTTAACATATCAATTTTTCCCGCCCATTTATATAGTAGCGTAATTTCCGCCAGCGAAAGAAAATGCCTGGGCTTATGTCAAATATAAATAAAGTAATAATAATAATAATAATAATAAAGTATGTCAAATTATAAATGCAAACACTGTGGCGCCATGTTGTTAGCGAAATGATAAGTACAAACCACTCAAGCAAGAACATTTCCAAAAAATGAGATACTATGCTGGAGATATATATTTTGGCAGATTTAATACCGATCGCCCATATCAATTATTTAAACACACAAAACATCATGTCTAACCACGAAACCTATTCCTGTTTCGTTTCGAGCAGTTACGGACGCTCGCAAAGCAGCGGGGGCCCATTCTTCTCGAGCGCGCAAGAACTGAGAGCGCAGCTCAAAAACTGCCCTGGCTCCATTGCAGCTTACACTTTGTCGTCGAAGCAAAGTCAGTGATAGCGAAAGGCAGCAACATTACTAGTTACCAGTTAATCTGCCGACCGGGACAGCAAGGACTGCTTATTCGGCTGAAGCGGGCGGCTCTTATTTGGTCGGATGCTGCCATGTTTTCACGCTAAGTGCGCAAAAGAACCGCCAAGCTAGCTTTGAAAATTGCGTGCGAGCGCTAACGCTATTTACCCGTTAACATTGTGCACATGCGAACTCTGGACCCACTATTTCGCGGAACACGCAAAGCCCTCTATATTAAAATTCATATTGTTCTGTATCGTAGTACAGTTTCTCCGCACTGTGTTATGTATCTTTGCCGCACCACGCGAGTGAGTTGAGTTGAGTTGAGGTATTGAATGCTAAAGGGGGGGTCATCCTTGCTTTATCTGCCGGCAATTGCTCCACCGTAGCGTCCCTTCTATATTAACAATGTCCTAAAGCCGGTCGCATCTACCCCGCTATGCGCACAGTCTCTTATAATAGCACACATTCTCTCCCGCAGTCACCATCTATGCACACAATCAATCCACACAATCAATATCACAGTCAACTCCAGAAGTCACCATCTATGCACATATTCAATCACAGCAGAACATAGACCATTGTAGTGCCACAATCCATACACACATTCACTCACAGTATAACGTAGTCCACTCCGGAAGACACCATCTACGCACACATTCAATCACAGTAGGCCATAGTCCGTTCCTGCTGTCACCATTTAGAAACAAGATCCGTGTCCTGCAGAAATGTTAAAAGAAGGCGTGCCGCCTCCCTTCTGCACGTCTGGTTTCCACTCGGGTAGGCAATGTCCTGAACTGTACTGTGACGGGTTCCTGTCTTCTTCAAGGAAGAGAACATCGCATACTTTAGCGCGTTTTACTCTCTGGGCAGTACATAATATAATGTTCGATATCTCCGCACTATCCTGCCCGCACTCAATACACACTAAGCAATGGTCAGTGACTGATTACTAATGAACGCGTATGCCTGTCACGAATTCGCACTATGAAAAGCAACATCTTTCGATGACATTACCTTATCTTCTTTAGCAGTAACGCCTTCTTCCAAACTTCAGTATCTGAAACCGGAGGTAAAAAGAACCATTGCATTTTCTTGAATATCTTTTGTTTTAAAAATAAAGCGGTAATAAATTCAAAGCAGACCTTAAATACGCTTTCTTTGCAGTCTTAAACATCGAATTCGCAATGTAGTTGCATTACAGAACGGGGTTTCTTTCAAAGCAGGGTATGGTCAACTCTGAAGTGTTCTTTTGCAGGACGTCGTAAGACTTCTTGAAGTGGCTGTTCTCTACATTATGTAATTTTTATTACTGTGTTTGAAAATCATTCCCACCCTAGCGTAACAGTTGTGGGCACAAATATTCGGTCTGCAAGAAAAATTTGCGCTGAGTGTGGTGGAGTATAAAAGCACTAGAAGTAGGCGTAATGTTATGCAGGCTGAAACACTACTCCATCCATCGCGGGGAAGACGCCGCTAGAAGCAAAAACTACATTGCTGACTATTTAGGTATTACAGCTCTATAAGCACAATCAAATGGAGCTGTTGCTTAATTCTTGACTCCGCGAAATTGTGTTAATGCTTGCGATGATTGAATAGGATGCACAGTAAGAGTTTCACAAGAATGATAGCAGAGCTGTCAAAACTGCCGACAGCGAACACTGTCAACATTTAAAAGGGTTTTGGAGGGCACTGTGAAAGCAAGTATTTAACTGATACTTCTCATTAATATGTCAAAAGATAGTTGTCTAAGGTGAGCTTGAACTTAATGGGCATTTAAGAAAGTAAGGCTGCCCTTGTCGCAGAAAGGAAGCTGATTCGATAATTGCAGCAGCACTGAAATCTCTTGACAGGTGCAAGCCATGGTTAACTAATGTAGTGGCTTGAGCACTCGGTGTCTTGCTTTCCGCACGCCGTGAATCATTTGTCACTGGCGTTACCAATAATTCCACTCTAGAGTTATAAATACACTCACACTCACTGTTTCCGCCCCCTCGACCCCATTTTAATTAGGAAATGGAATAATAGACAGGAGCCGTTCACTGTTACGGCATGAGCCGGCAACGTTGAGTGTTTCGAAAAAAAGACGAAAAGTACAAGACGGCTGCACATTCTAAACTGTGCAATGTTCCCAACCTAGCTGAGAGGATTTGGCCACAAATGCCAAGTTCATCGTCAATCCTTGCGAAATTGGTGTTGGAAGGCACAAAATAAGCATTTCATTTGCCTAGAAGTGCGTGCGACTAAATCTTCACACTGTTTTTTTTTTTACCAGCAAAACTCACAACGTTTACGCGTTTGTTCGTGCTTCTGAAGGATACAGCGTGCCCAATGTAATCGAAGCAGCGGAATCCAAAGGTAGGTAGAGCACTTCAACGTTAGGCTATCATGCAGGAAATTATGGGCAAGATACTAACATTTCCTTACTTTATTTTTGCGGCTTAATTTTTTACGCAAAAGTAGCAACGTTTCTTGTCATTTTATTCAAATCATAACTATAAGAAAGGCTGCTAAACAGCAATTTCACTGTGCCTCTCATGGAATGCATTTTAAAATACGAGTATAGTTCATTTTAATGCATGCAAGCAGTCTCTACGCGTGCTCATCAAGCAAGAGGCTCTGAGTTCTAATTCCTGTTTTTTCAAACCCATTGTACCTCGCTTTTAGCGGCACGGCAAGCATGGTGCACATCCTTGTCGAATGTTTCTTATTTCCGCAGTTGAGGATTGCGTCTACTAGAATAACACGGAATTTCACAAATTAATAGAAGCGTTGCTCTGCGTTTTCTCGATTATATTTACGGTTTATGAAGGTTTAACGTCCGAAAGCGACTCAAGCTATGAGGGACGCAGTAGTGAAGAGCTCCGAAAACTTCGACCCCCTGGGGTTTTTTAACGTGCAGTGACATCGTTCAGCGCACGGCCTCTATAATTTCGCCTCAATCGAAATTCGACCGCCGCGGCCGGGATCGAATCCGCAGCTTTCGGGTCAGCAGCCGAGCGCCATGCCACTGAGCCAACGTGGCGGCATCTTTATTTAGCCAAAAATTGTAAACGTAGTGTTTCAATGTATTCAAAATATTTTGCTGCGTTAACAAGATATTGAAGTGCTATATTATCGTTTTTCTCGTGAATTCTAGGTAAAGTGCTCTCTGTGTCATACTGTATATACCGGGCACGGATAATTAATCGGTTATGCCCCTCCAATTGAATTAACAGTTTCAGGCTGCCTAGCACTGCTAGATCGCACTTCCAGGAAGCTTTAATGGTATTCATTGTGCTCCTAAGCAAATATGAAAGTCTAAGGTAATTTTTACAAACATCCGGCTATGCTACACAGTACTACATAGGTACGCAGGTTATATGCAACAGCTTAAGATGCACTCAAACAAGGAATGATTGCCAGGAATTTTTTTTTACCTTGCCGTCCGTAGCCGGAATGATTTTAAAATTCCCAGAAAAAAGAGAAGATATTTTAATGGTGCTAAAATTTCAGCTGCAACCATGTTAAATTTGCAGGAGAACACTACCAGTCGTGTTTATCAACCTTTCCATGTTTTTTACAATGTGCGTGGCCAAATGGAAAACTTTGATGGCCACAAAGACGGAAGGCACTTACGGTATCAGCAGATACATGGGCACGTCTATACAAAATGTTGAATCCCAACCGTCACTTAGTTCATTAAGCGTTTGCTGGCTTTCATTCGCGTGACCGAATGTGCCGGTGGCAGCCATGTTAAGACTGAAGCGCATAGCGTACCAAGGGCCGAGGACTTAAGAAAGGAGGGGACATGGGACACAAGAGCAGTGACTTGCAATAGTATTTCGAACCTCGGGACTTAGTATATATAGGAAAGCATGGCCAACATCATGCGCATTGTTAACGCTAGGAAAATGCATCCGATTAACTGAATGTGTTGCTTAGAATGAATTTCCTTTAGAGTTCATTACAATGTAAACTGATAAAGAATACTGTAACAAAAACTGAATTCGTTTCTCGCCCAGCTGCGGTTGCTCAGTGATTAGATCACTCGGCTGCGGAGCACGACGATACGTTTTCGATCACGGCCGAGATGTAACGCTGGAACTGTATTCTGCGATCTCAGTGTACGTTAAGGAACCCAAGGTGGCCGTATCTAATCTGGAGCCCTCCACTAAGATGTCCCTCACGGCCCGCGTCGTCTTGGGACGTTAAACGTTATATACCATATCATAAGGTGCCGTACCATGCATAAACTCATTTTTTGGTTTTTTTCTAGAAAAATTTTTCACCATTGATTACCCTGTGGCTTTCTCGGAATATGACAACTGCGATATACTGAGGGTTCCTCACAGGAACAATGGTGAGAGCTGGTGAATAGAAAAAACCCCAGGCATCTTTGTCGAAGCATCCTTTGAACCCATTTGAACGAGCCTGACCGATAAAATATTTTTTGCTTTCCAGGCTGCGAACTTTGGGCGAAAGCGGGAGAGATTCACAACATCAAGTCCCTATGCTTCTTTGCCTTCCACCTGCTCTGTGGACCGGAAAAACACATTGTCTATGACAGAGACCTTTGCGGCAAGACTTCGCCCACCTTGGTTTCTGTGCAGCTTTAGTGGGTTCTTTGTACTTGCTGTGAATAACAATGACTGCACTGTGGATCTTTTTGTGGTTATTTGGAGTCAATATTTTATATATCTTGAGAAGAGCAATATCTTCATCGCCTAAAACGCCAATCATACGCCTGTTTCATACAATACACTTTTGAAACCAAATGACTTTTCTGTCTAATCCAAGGAATGTCTTGCTCTTGCGTCCACGATTATATATTATCAGGTGCTTGAGATGGGGTCAGTCCCCTCCCGGGCCTTGGAGCGAAACTCACGCTGACGGCTCACACTGATGGCCACCCTTTATGATGGGAGGATAAGGTCAACACATACACTCACTCTTTTTCCTCGCGCGATGAATAAAAAAAAACAGGGTGGCTTTTGAAAACAACTCTGAGCAGCCCTAGCGATGTCTTCGTCAGAAGTGAATGAGCCACCGTTGAGATTCTCCATCATATTGGTTAACAGAAAAAACTGAGATGACGTGAAGTGGAAGTGGTCACTTGGTTGAGAGAAAATGACCACCCTGATTTTTGGACGAGACGGGCGGACCTTAATGTCCTACCGGCTAACGGTTGACGCACGCGATAATGAGAGATCTCCGCCTAAAAATGAGGGCCTTCCAAGCCAAGCCTCTATATAATTATGATTTCTATCTTACTATGCAACAGAAATAGTTATACCCAGCAAGACAGACAGTTACCTAATGCCCATAAACTGCTTACAAGGCGTCATTTACAAGGGACCACAGACAGCAAACTGACATGTGTGGGACAGACGGGCAGGTACCTGAATCAGAGCCTGCGAGAGCACGAGTGTGCGTGGGATGGCACTGCCCACCCCGCAGCTTAGCGATAGACACTCCAGAGTGCCCTTTGGAACAAAAAAAGGCTTCATGCAGCCCTGCATTACAAAAACAACCGTAATCGAAAAAGCTATATAGAAGAAAGTAAGGGGATTACTTTCAACCTTTTCCATGATGACCACGCAAGAAGGTGAATGCACGAGCAGCCAATTTACGCAGTCACCAAGGAAAAATTTTCCTATCCGAAACAAGCAGCCAAGAAAACATCAACATCAATCCGGCCACGTGACTGTTGAAAAAAAATGCCATTGTGAATGTGCCTCCCCTTTCAATGCAAAGTGTCTTTATCAGCTCGAGAAAAACACGATTGCACGTAGCCGCTCGTCCTGTGTGTTTTTCTATCCTTGATTAAAAAAAACTGCCCTCATCAGCACTGTCTCATTCAACATTTTCTGAGCAGCGGCTGAATGCCAAAGCCACGAAGCCACGGCATCCGTTGTACTTTCATCGCCCAGCTTCGAGATCCACACAAGTTTTTAAAGGCAGCGAACTGCACCCTGCACGTAAACATTCACAAGTGTGAACCCCATAGAACAACTGCTGTAGGCCCTTTCTCTAAGTCAAGTGCGCTTTTATTTGCATAAGAGAAGACCGCTTAAATTTCGCAGCTAGGATGTCTAGCACGAACAAAAACACTCTGGGAGTATTTGTTTGCTGTATTTTAAGGCGATAGCGCTAATGGCCCATTTAACCAGAAAATCTGGCATCAGCGTTGTCGGCATTGTGAGCGAAACATCACGAGCATGACTCCGTCTGGTGGTGCCCCAGGAACAACCAAGGAGGCAGGTGGGCCACCTAAGTCACGTGACCTTGCGGCGTCATCACAACCTCCCATCGGATACTGAGGAAACTGCCCACTATGGCAGGTGGCAGCTAAATTAATGATTGGTCGCTCGGCGAGAACAACCTGGGCAGCGCATGGCCGACGCCTGGGAGCACCTGCTATAGCAAGGAAGTGGCGCATCGCTTAACCGTTGCACCACTGCGCCGGGAAGGGTATGAGGACTTCCTGAGATATATGAACGTAAAATAGAGAATGACCTTCCTCATATATAAGAACTCCACGATTGTGAAATTCGGTATCTTAATTCAACACAGTGATTCGTTTTGTCATTCTGAGGGGGTAGGCGCATGCGCTGCTGGCAGCCTTGTGTGAGCTTTTTAACCTTATGTGTTTTTTCCAATGAACTTCAGTTGATAGTAGCGCTTGTGCTTCGTTTTCTTTCTCTTGGTGTCCCCCGTAGCAGCGCTTTCGAAAGTTTTAAAATATGGGAACTGACCCATTACGGTATGGCGTCATACCTTTAACGAGCTTAAGTACGTGTCCCCTCCAATTTATTAAACAGAATGCCGTGTGCTAACATACAACCTAATCCAGAACCGGTTTCAGCCGAATCAACGCCGACGACAGCGCCGGGCTCTGTGTCGCTGTCTTTGGAAGGCGCGGATATAGGCAGCGATTGAAAAATCGCTGGTTATAGTCAAGAAGATGGCGGGGCAGCTCCTGAGATTCATGCGCTGTTATACTGCATGGAAAGCAGCTGCGAACGCCCGGCGCGCACAAAGGTTTGTTGTGCCGCTCCGCTCGTTTGCTTTCGGCAAATGATTAAACATGAGTGCGTGGTACTAAACACCACACATACAAGCGCCACTAACCACTTGCCACTCAATAATTTGCCCCTCGCCACCATCTACCAGGAAATTTTTCATCCACTTAAAAATAAAACAGCGATGATAATGCGGAATGTGTAAAGAGTCGCCAAAATCTGCGGAATTCAACGACTGCTTCAAAGGCTTGACGTTCCGACGAATTTCCCACGTTTGATTCTTACCATCTAGCTTAGCCCGTTCTAGTTTTTTTTACCCACATTTTTCTGGTACATTTCTTGCACATTTACAGAGCTTGCGCCACCAGCCTAATGCAGGCAAGAAGACCATTACACACAGGCCCTGCAGGGCAGAGAAATGAAGGTTAAATATTTGCAGAAAAACAACGATCGGTCAAAGGTGCACTTAGCGCACGACGAAGATGCAGGAACTGGACTGCCCCTCTTAGGCTAAGCGGGAATATCCTGAGGCCTTCCTCGCCACACAAGGTTGAGATATAGCAGCAATGGCTCCATGAGTAGATCATGCTTCCATGATTTATCTGACGAATCGCATCACACGCACTGGAAGGTATCAGGTGGAAGCTAGAAGCTGGGCTATATTCACGCGCATTCTGTCAGTTATGATGGTTAAGCACGTGTCCATCGATGGTCAATAATATTTTTTACGCACGCACTTCACAGTATCCATAGTAATTATGTGCCTTTCATATCAAAGAAAGTAAGCAGTAACCATGCCATTAAACGCGTCAGCGCAATACAAATCTGCGTCCTTCCTCGCCAAGCCTTACCAAACGTCGCAAGAGCTTACTGGGAGGGCATGCAGATGCGTTTTGAGTTGCATTAACTGAAAGTCTCGACATACATCTAAATTTCATAAAACACCTCAAATAGAGAACACAAATGGACACCGATTTCAACCACTGACGATCGAGCCTATATACAAGCTGCGCGTGTCACTGACCTGCAGTTAAACGATGCACTATGGTTTTTTTAACAGAAGGCATAGTGCTTTAAGGTGAAGGACAATAAACATGATGTGCATCGAAACCCTGAGTTTTACTATGCTCCCTGTGTATGAAGTCGCGAATTCGAGCATTGTGGGAGTGACCTGTCTTCCTTATGAATGCTTGAAGCACGCCGCTGGGCTTACATCGTCCCAAAACTGGCGCGTAATGCAGACAAGTTTCGCAACATGAATAAAACGCACACAGATGACGTGGAAAAACCAAGACAGGACTCTGCTGCACTGCAATTAGATTCACGCGTGTGAAAACTGGAGAGTGTCTTGCTTGGACAAATAAAAAAGAGCTCAGTGTAGAAGAAATACGTTGAGTAACACGGTGGTTTGGGCTAAATGGTTGCTATTCATAATGCAGACAAGTTTCGCAGCATGCAGTGGCGGAGAACCTTTTCGGCGGCAAAGGGAGATGGTCAAAACGGTGCTCCTCGGTGCACTCTATTGGCCTCTCTGCTGTTTCCCTCCGACCTCAGATGTCAATATATCAGTGCAAGAAAGGCGCGAAAGTTAATAACTTTAACCGAAACAGAAGGTACTTTTTCTAGTCGGTCAGCACCTCCTCCTGATCGCTTTATACTACACTGCTTGCCGCAACGCCACGTGTTCAGTCACATTCTGCAAAGTAGGACATTGGACCGGCTTAAATACATCCATATGGAGAAAAAGAAAAACGTTACTCAAACTTTGCAGGAAAATACAGGAAACATGCTTAAACAATGAATAACATACGCAAGCTAAGTGCAGGTGTAGGCAAAGAAAAACGAACACCAGGGTAGGTGACAGCGAAAACCTACGATTCAAAAATCTGTAGATTGCATCCAAGCTCTCAAGCACGTTGCACGATGAACCTAGATAAGTTACGGAAGGTTTGCTGTAATTAGATTGAAAACTTTCTACAATATATGTATATTCAAACTGTTTGCAATACAAAGGTACAGAATGCATAGGAAATTCGCATTCTGTAATAACACAACTCCTCCCATAATCCGAGCAGCCGTTGTAGCACTGAAATGCTGTGTACAGTCTGCGGAGATCAAAATAGAACAAGAGTGCGCACCTGATAAGCGTAAGTTGTTATCGGCGCCCAGTGTTACGAGAAAGCATTGCATAATACGCGGACAAAAACAGGAGCCAGGTGTCGGTGCAGCCGGTTGTGTATGCGAGACTGTAATGCGCGGATCGCCGCAAAGGTATCAGACACGCGTAAGCGGCTTAGCTACCAGAAGTAGCTGCCCGGCGCCAATCAATTTCTTCCTGGCATGCACGTGGCATGCACGTGCGCGCGCTGTCCCGAGGAGACTCGGTTGGAGACAGAGCGAAGAGCATCAGGTGAGAGCATTTTTGTTGATTTTTTAACCTTTTATTTCAGGGCTCAAATATAAAATCATGCACTCAGAGCTTTTATTTTCAAATCAAAAGCCATTAACACATCGTATTTTTGAGCACCGCTTCTCATCGCAATGAAAGCTATGATCCTCTTGTAAGTGTGAAATTCAATTTATTCTTTACTTCCAGATTTAATCATTGTTACCATGACCTAATTATTGCGCTTACTTGATGCGCAACCTTTCATTGCCAAAGCGACTGTATTCACATGAAGCAGTTGTCAAAAAAAAAATCCCAGGGCAGAGGCGCATCACTTAACCGCTGCACCACTGCTCCAGGAAGGGCATGAGGACTCCCAAGGATCTATGAATGTAGAGAATGACCATCTGCATATATAGGCGTTAACCTATTATGCTGTCGCGTAATACCCTTAATGCGAAGCTGAAGTGTCCCCACCAATTTTTTTTTAATAATCGCTGGCCATAGGCGTTGGGCATTACATGGAGATTAAACTCAGGTGGCGTTCACTTCTGGTGTAACTTCCCACGATGATTCCCACGAATGTCGACGATGAATTGCCCGTGCTTTATATAAGAATTCGACGCTGAAGTCACCAAAAAGAACGAGTGGCGAAGCGCGAGCAAACCGGCGAGGGTGGAGAACAAATGTCGTGGAGTTTTATCGTTACGCCTTTCGATGCGTTAAGTGGGGCCTTGTTCGGGTTGCGCGCGCGGGCCTAACACGACGACGGTAGGACGATGTACGAAAAATGAGGAGCTTTGCTCGGAGTGGTCGCGCGATTGCGAGAAAGCGCGCTCGACACCCAGCAGCGACAAAAATCTCGTGAATAGCATGTTCTCATGTGTAGGAGGAGAAGAAGGGTGCGTTCTTTGATGATCACTGGAGGTGGTGGCGGTGAAAAACTTTTTTAATGCTAAAAAAGGAGTGTTTGGGAGTCAGAAGACCCCGCTGCATGGTCGGGATCCTTAGTCCGGGACACCGCACAGCGAGGCCCCGTCTCGCGCCTGCTTTACCAGAGCCGTTTGGGACTCCAGTGCGGAGCAGTTGAGGGCAGCCTCCCAAGTCTTTCGAGTAGGGGTAGGGAAAGGGGGAAGGTAACGATTCTGAGTGCATGCCCACAGAATGTGAAATATATCGCAGATCTATTCACTGTGCGGGCAACGCCCATCTGTGTTGGGATCAAATGGTTTCACTACTCAGGACAGGGAAGATTTTCTGTCTGCAGGCGCCGCAGAGTTCGCTCCTCAGCCTTACTCAGCCCTTTGGCAGGGGCCTGGTGGAAGCGCTGGCTCTCACAATAATGAATTAAAATCTCGCGGAACCGCAAAAGCGGTTGATTAGCTTCTGAGCCAGGAGAACTAGGATCAGGAACCCGGTGTGTAAGCGCTCGGGCGGCCACATCAGCGACCTCATTGCCTCGTAGACCCTGGTGGCCAGGAGCCCAGATTATATTTGTCTGAGTTGGATCGGTGGCAGCCATCTTAGAGTTTGGCAGGCAAGAGGTGATATTTTCCCAGCTATATAGTGTTTACAAGCGCGGCGAGAGTCTGTGATAACTGTCCTCGATTTTGAATCCACGGCAGCGAGAACTGTTGCGACTTCATCCGCTCGCGTTGAATTTGGGGACCGAAAGGATAACCCATCGGTGTTTATTCCCCGGTGAACTACGGTAGCCGTGTAGAATGCCGCGGGTGATGGCCCTGAGATTTCCACGTAGTAGACGCCCTTTTTATGTTCATATTGCCTCTCAGGCGCGCGAGCCCACGCTTGTCGTCGACCTTCGTGTGAAGTCGTGTCCATGTTACGTGGGAGCGGAGCTACCGAGAGCATATGGCACCATCTGTGATGTACCTGGCAGGCTGCTCAAGATAAGGGTTATAATGATGAAACGAAACACACTTTACCCAGAACACTCGGCCACTTACACACGCGCGCAGGATTGCCATGGATGCGTGCAAAACCTACACTTTTAGGATATGGCAACAGGGCTTTGCTTTCCCGTAGCGCCGACGCTGCGTCACACCATAGTCCAAGTGCATTGAACAAAATGGCGTAGTGCTTTCGGCGAACTAATGCTGTTTTTAAAGCTCTGTGCCATGTTTCAAAATTAGTGCGACTGCAGATTAAGTGGTGAAGTTTTTCGCGTGTGGAGGAAATATTTAGTGGCTGCTACGTCGGAGTGAATCCGGTGGAGGCATGGACGGTCACGCCCATCTAAGTTACACGGCAAGCGGAAATCACAAGTGGGGATGACGTACAGTGACGGTCCGGGTCACACCATGGAGTGCGATGAAAGCGCCAGGCTACAGTAGCCCAAAGTCATACTCCCTGCTCCTTCACTCCAAGACAAGGGAATGTGGGTCACCTCGCATGAAAAACCGCGCGTCGCTCTCACTGAGGTGTCCGTGTGGTCACTGTATGCGATACCTCAGTGAGCAGCCAGCAATTACAGCGCAAGGTGGTGGTATAGTCTGCTCCACTGGTCGAGGTGTGTAGCCTGTCGATATCTTTTGATAATCTGCTACTTGGTGTGCTTCGTCCGAGCCAGTTGAAATGCAGCTAGAGCACCACTGATGATAACCCAAGCTCTATGTGTGTGACTCGCAATATATGCAAAAGCTGCTCGCGGAGCAGTCAGTTCCGTTGCAGCAGCCGATATCAACTACGGCTGAGTTTCGGCAAGACTATAAGGTGCTTGGATATAGTCAAGGCGACCACTGCGACAAGTGCTGCTCGAGTGCCGTTCCAATATTGTGGGTCCTTTTCTGGAGTCAGCCATTGTTGTCCTGTCCACCTTTCTTGTCAATGACTTGTATTTTGCGCTAACATTTGTACGCATAATTCTGCACCGACTAACCCAGCAGCAAGTTTTACTTGAGCACCTTTCCATTACTGTGGGCCCTTTTCTATGTGTTTCATCACCTTCTTCGCAAGTGTCAGCTATCATTGTCCTGTCCACCTTTCTTATCAATGTCTTGTATTTTGCGCTAACGTTTTACGTAGAATTATGCACCGACTAGCCGAACAACAAGTTTTACTTGAGTACCTTTTGGTTACTGCGGGCCCTTTTCTAAGTGTCAGCTATCGTTGTCCTGTCCATTTTCCTGTCAATGTCTTGTATTTTGCGCTAACCTTTGTACGTACAATTGTCCAGGGAGCTCGCCAGGACGTGCTGCACTGAGGTCCCGCAGACCACATTTGACGGACACTCGTGAATTGTGAGCTTTAATCTATCACAAGAAAGTTTGGAAGCGCAAGTGTGACGGATACAGCTCTTTATGTCATTTTTTCCTGTTGTGGACATGGCCTTAGTTCCTCAACGCTTTTTGTAACGTAATACTTTCCAGGGAATGCGAGTACAGTCGCAGCTGCTGCACCCCACTGTCATCATCTGTCTTTAGCGCGCACTGTACTTTTTCAGCTGAGCACACAGGTACAGGTATATCGGTGTCGGAGCTCTAAAGCCGCTCAGGTCGGCGACTGCTGCGCGCTTTAAAGCAGATTTTCCTATCTATCCTATTTCAAAGTCACGTTCAAGGAAGAGAGAAATATGTTCGCACGGCAACGCATTGGGTAGATTTTGGCCATTAGGCGTGGAGTCTTGGTAGCTGCCAGTTCAAGAAGTCAGATGGAACGCAGCATTAGTAGCCGCTGCTCCTTGTTTTTTCTGGCATTTTGGCTCGTGACTTTCGCCAAGATGCGGTGTGAGAAATTTCAAGTGTGTGGCAAACGTCCTGGTAAGTCCTATCGCGTGGCACCACTTTTCATTCAATTCCATTTTATTGTATTAGTAATATCTCGACAGATTCTGGTGTATAGTCATATTCGGACTGCGCATTTCTGAACTTGCACTCGTTCGAGGATACTCCTAACGTAGCCAAAAGTGCGGTTTGTTAAAAAGGCTTTAAGGGTCCTTCGTAATTTTTTCTCCTTGCATTTAACTATATATTGCTTCTTGGCCTTTACTGCTACAAGTGTGGTTTCTGCATACAATAAAAAACTAATCTTTCACCAACCTAGTGGAGGCACTTGCCAGTCCCGCTTAGAGACTACTGAAGGAAGAAATACTTGCGCATGCAGCAACGTCTTGCGCGACTTTCTATTCATGCTGTTGCAAGTCAGAGTATGTATTACTAGAAACCTACAGGGAACCGAAAAAAAAAATGACTTCCTGCATAAAAAAAGCTGTGTGCCTCGGTATAAATTGTCAGGCTTGAATTTAAAATCCGCACATTCGGAACAGGCATAATGACATCGTCTCGAGGGGCAGCGTTTGCCAGCCGGTTTCTGCACAAGTGCGGCACGGCGATGGTATTGGACTTCCCACTGACAACACCAATGATAGCGAAGGTAAGATGCAACATCCACTCCGCTTAAGCGTCAAGACTTTGGTTGCAGTATAAAGAAAAAGAGCCTCTCGGAAATCCACAGTGCTGAATGCGCGTAGAGTTTGTAACCTCTACTGTGTATAATACGTGACAAGTTTTAGAACCACAGTAGCTGACATTGCATTTCCACCTATCTCACAGCTTAGATGCCGTCCTTATTACATCTTTACAGAGAATAAAATGATAAGCCGGCTTGCTGTCGACGACGCATCTTCAAATCCGTTGGTAACACTTCATGTTGAAAGGTGTGCTACTGAAAGCTTAGATAATTCGGAGCCAATAAACAGCGTCATTTGCTAGCGCTATACAGACAGTTAAGTAATTCCTTCGTTATAATCGCTCGCTATAGACAAGAAGAAATATAAAGAGCGCACGTTATGTCTAGACGGTAACGCATTAAAATAAACCGCCTATCTTTTTGCTGTTCGTAACAGATTTCGTCTGTATGTAAAACGGAATTCTCTGATGTGTAGCGAATGCGTTAGCATGTGGGCTCAGATTTCGGGAGCACGTTGTGTTCACGCACTGAATTCATTCTCGCTGACGACATATTAAGTTCTTTGTTGCCATGCAGTGGTCACTGATATCCCTGATATCGTTTCGTCTGACTTGTGCCATGCTCGTCAGACGCAGCTGGTGATTCAAATCTACCGCCATGCCGTGTGACTTGATACACGCTGGCGATATAGCGCTGGTTAACCAGCCGCCATACTCATGCGAACGAAAGCCCGGCCACCATCCGGTTTTCGTTCGCATAAGTATTTTAATGTACACGCATTAACACATTGCGCAAATGTAGTTTTTCTTAATATTCTAAAAGAAGAGACATGCGTCCGCGAACCCAGCCATTTAGAGATGACGAAGAAGAGCAGCGTGTAGCAGGAGGGACCTCTAATTCTGCTATATTACCGAAAGCAGAACCACTAGCTTGGCACCAGTTTACCCTCTTCTGCTTTCCTCACTGAACCCTGACCTATCCCCCGTCGTGGGTATGTGCCATTTCACTAAGGCAACAACTACAATAACAAGAGCGGACACATCTAGCATTCGAATTAAAAATCTTTGAGCTAGCCGTGCTGAAGAAGTTGGCTCGGAAAAATGAGGACAAGCGTAGAAAGACAAAGACGAGCGCTACTCACAACTGAAGGTTTATTCCAGGCATATGCTCAAACAAATAGGAAAACCAACAACAACAAAACAATAACGTCATGAACATTAAATGTTACTTCGTGAATCCCAATTATTTGGTCAAGAACAGATACTCCCTATCAGAGCAGCGGACGGAAGTCTAACAAACGCACTTATTTCCACTAATGCGCATATGGAACGCTTCCATGAGTTCACGTGTGAGTTGATTGATCCCTGTCCCTGAATAGGATGGTCGTTTTGTCGAAAACCGGTTTGCACTGGATTTTCTTTTTCTTGTCGTTTGCGCTACACGTGCGGTAATGTTTAGGAAGATTATCAAGGGAATCTCCCCGAGTAATCTTCGGTGTTCTCCTAGTCTTTCATTGACGCATCGTCCAGTTTGGCCGGTGTATAGTGCACCCCAAAATGTATGTATAGTGCATCACAACATATATGTATGAGGGAGGGGAGGAAAGGGGATGGCATGGTGGCAGTTTGTAATCGAAGCCATACCACCTGCTCGGTTTTGGTAAGAGAATGGTGAGGAGGGGGTAGAGTTGGCAGGAGTTTGTATAATGCGTAGTCATGTCGTGATAGCTGAGGAGGCGGACCCTCACACTTCGGAACGAGGGCAGGCCGTCCACTGCCTGTTGACGAGAGCTCGGGCTTGCTCATGAGCGGCTGTGTTGCCCAGGTGTCTGCAGTGAGCAGGAACGCAGAGTAGGAGAGTAGGGTAATGTGGCGATGGGGAGCAGATTGGAGGATCTTAGCGGCCGGGGCGTGAACTTTTCGCTTAGGAAAATTGTAGATGGCTTCCTTTGAATCAGAGAAAATGTATTCTGAGCAGGAATGGGTAACAGCAAGGGCTATTGCCGCCTCTTCCGCTTCGGTCGACTGTGTCGTGTTCCGAATGGTGGCACAGGTAACTAGTTTATGAGCATTGTCCGGCACTGCAATAGCGCATGCGGACTGCTCAGGGTATTCAGCGGCGTCCACATAGACGGCAGAGGTGGATGGGGGGGTAATGTTTGCGAAGGGCCTTTGCCCTGGCAATGCGTCGCTCGTGATTGTACTCCGGGTGAGCAATTTGTAGCGATAGCTGCATTACGGTAGCATTTCGAGTCTTCAGCGTGGCGGCGCCGTGGCGGGGGCGGTGCCTCCACGCTGTCACGTGGTTGGTCACGTGGTTCGGAGCAACTGCCGGCGGCGCGGCACCGTGGCTGATCACGTGTTCGTCACGTGGATGGTCACATGACCACGTTCCACTCGGCCAGCTGTAGCTATCGCGTCACTCCAGGTTTAACCAAAGCGAAACAACCGCCAATTTTTTCTGGAGTGGCGGGACATAAATATTTGCGCTCATGGTTTCGAGAGGGGAATACAGAGCAGTGAGGATAATTTGCAGTCGATTTAAGAGTTGCTGCCCGGTTATCGTCCCAGAGAGCTGGTGGCATTGGCCCATTAAGTGTGCTTCGACTTGCCCTTGTAAGGTATTGTGTACCACCAGCTGAAGAAGTTTGGCAGTAGCTGCGGTTTTGGGCAGAAGAAGGGCTGTTTTGTAGGCCGTTCGGATTAGGCTGTTCACCTGCTTGGTTATTGAGAGCGAGAGGTAGAGGTAGGGGGAGGAATAGGTAATTCTTCATAGGCAGAAGGCCTGAGTGAGGCGGCTCGTGTCGACCTCTCTTATGCCTCTGTTACGGTTGGAAATGCGCTTGATTAGTGCAGCGATGTTCTGCACAGATTTCAAAATAGCTTTTATGGTGGTGGTGTTAGTGCCATTGCTGGAAATATAGAAGCCTAAGACCTTAATTTTTTCGACTGTTTAGATGGGGGCCTATACTTCGGACGTGTGAGAACACAACGTCGGTGGCTTGCTGCCAATTTGTGAGCTAGTAGAATGAGGGCCATATTAAATAGGAAGGGGGACAGGACAGCCCCCTGGAGGGTTCTTCTGCTTGCCAGCATGAAAGTTTGGGTTTGAGCCGTGCCTAGTTGCAGGTAGGCTGTCCTTTCACGCAAAAAAGCAGCTATGTACTGATGCACACGGGAGCCCACGTTTAGTGTGCTCAGGGACTGAAGGATGGAGGTGTGATGGACATGATCAAAGGCTTTGGTGAGGTCCAGAGCCAGGATCGCTATGGTAAGATTAGGGAAATCTAGGTTGAGTTCGTCCTCCTGGAGCATGACTTCCTGAGACGGGAGCCCTGCTCAAAAGTCGAACGTGGTGGGAGGAAACAAGGATTCTTTTTCCTTGTAACGGTTGAGGCGATTCAGGACCACATGCTCCTTAAGCTCCCCGCGCACGATGTCAGAGACCTCATGCTTTTCAGGTCAAGGGGTTTACTTGGCTTAGGTATGAACGTGAATTTGGCCGACTCTCATTATTAGGGTAGGGTGCCGCTCCCCCAATGCTCGTTCACAAATTTGACGAACGATGCTATTGAGCCTGCATACAAATTGCGGAGTACCTTATTCGTAATGGCGTCCAGACCAGGGGCAGAGCTGATGCATAGCAGCTGTAGTGCAGTTCATACCTCTGCCTCTGTGATGGGGGCATATAAAACAGGATTTGGAGTTCCGGTATATGATGGTAGGGACTTGCTTTAAATTTGGGAAGTAGGTGACAATTAGGGTCGTTTCGGGATCCACGCCCTGTCATTCGAGAGTGTGTAAGAGTTTAGTGATTCGCTTGCTGCTTTCTGCGCGCGAGGAGCTGGTGTCCAGCATATGGCGTATGAGTGACCAGGTGTTTTTCAAGTGGTGGTTGCCGTCTCTAGTATGTAGCGATCGCTACCTAGGTTTAATCGCGTATGTATCTAATCTACGTGTCTAACGTTCTTCGTTAGAGTGAGGTCAGAGCTGAAGTTCCTGATTACGCTGTTTCCTATACGCCTTGCTTGTGTGCTGTGATGACCCCCATAATGCGCAGGTCCACACGGGACGGAGAGGCAAAGAGACACCGTATGGCTCAGTTTAAACAAACAGGTATATTCAATAATTACACATGATTAAGGTTATACATCAGAGGCTGGGGCGTCCGAGCTTACGTGCCGACGACTTCATGGGGGCGATGGAGTGGCTCCGGAGTTGGGCTCGAGCGGTTGCTGGCAGAAGCTGCACGCCGTCGGGCTTCGGCGCTGAAGGCCCTCTTCGCTAACGATGTCGTCCTGAGCGTGTATGCAGTAGAATTTCAATAGTCGTCCGTTTCTTCGAGGATGGTTCACAAACCCTTCCTCTAGTGTCGTTCGGCTTGGAAGATGAACAGGAGGCGAGCTTGTAGATGATGACAGCAGAGCATAATTTTACAACAGAACAAACTTTGCACTACTTTACTCATCGACCGGGCAGGTTAGTGCCTAAGTAGCATCACATTACATGCTAAGCATGGAGCCCCAGCTCAGACTGGACTGCATCCGTTTACATGTGCTTTTAAGCACTTGATTAACAAAGGACTAAGGGCGGTCATTTCCAGTGGCCCGCCCAAAGCATCAATTCTCCAATCCAAAATAACATGCGAGATGGGGACAACCCCCTTGGGTTGGGCTTAGCCTCGAACACAGAGTCTGTTAACAACACAAACTAAATAAACAACAAAAACGCCACCACTCTCTCTCAAGTGAGAGTATACACAGGCTCTCTCTTCGGAGCTAATTCACTAGCGCCTGTCTTTCCACATTCTTGGCGAGTACTGCCTGTCCGCCATGACAGGTGTCCGTCACGGCCCTTCTGGGAAGCTGTGGGTGCCTTCCCGGCGATAGCCCACGACAAAGGGGGGGGGGGGGAAGAATGTTGTCCCAGTGGCCCGGAAATTGGGGAGGATAAAGCCTGTTTCCCCGGGGCGGCGGCGGGTCCGGTTTTTCTGGTCGTCACTCAAAGAGCATGGCTGGGTAATTGATGATGCCGCTGTCACGGGTCTCCGTCTACGCCGCGCCGTCGAACGTGGATCCCCGCAGCACACACGGAATGTCACAGTGCTATTGGTGACGAGGGTGAGCCTGTTTCGGCACATGTATTCAAAAAGTCTTTTGCCCTTGCGAGTTTAGGTCCGGTAGCTCCAGCCCTCGTGCGCCGCATTAAAGACTCCTGCTGTGACAATGCGGGTTTTGTCTATTGCTAGGAAGACATTAGTCAGGTCATCCCTGGGATGGGAGTGGATGTTTAAAACGAAATAGGGTGGTAAGCCTGAGCGGCGCGGTAGAAGCTCGAGGAGGAGGCAGTCACGGTAGATGTCTGCAAGATCATGGGCAATGTAGGCTATGTTACGAGAAACATACTGGGTTGCCCAGGGTAAGGTTGGGTTAGAGTGGATGGCTTGGTAACCTGTTAATTTGCATACTTTGAGTGGCTCCTGTGCGGCGACCACTTCTGGCGCGGTATTTGTTGTACGTGAAGGAATAGATTGTCCTTTTTTCGTTTTTCGTTGCATGCCATATGCAAAGTGTTGTGGGGGAGATTCCGTTCGAGGAAGGAATTATGGTCGGGAAGGTAGAGGGAGGGGAGGGAGTGGTTGAGCCGTTTCTAAGGCGGTAAGTTTGGTCGTTAACATCTCCATTACGGTTTCAATCATAGAGAGGTGTTCAGCAATTTGAGAGGAGCCCAATTTTACTCTTTGCTCTAGTGCATTGATTTGATCCTGCTGTTGCAGTTGGGATTTCGAGGCGTTCGAGGCTAAGGCCCGTTTCTTTTTGGGTGGGAGGGAGAGAGATTCTGACGTGGTTTCCTCAAATTGGCTGTTTGCGTCTTCCTAAATAGTGGGAGGGGGTTGCGAGAGGGATGATATAGGCTAAATAAGGGTATTTAAACGCTCAAGCATCAAAGCTAACTGTTGTCGAAGGTCCTGGTTCTCCTGGGTGAGCTTGTCAACGGCAGCCTGATACTGATTGCGTTCTCTGGAAATGCAGCGGCCTCGTGGAGGGTAAGAGACGCGATCTGCCCAGCTCACCTTTGCCGATGAACGCTGTTCTTCTGAACGTGGACCAGATGTTGACCCTCGTGAAGTGTTGCTAGTCTCTTTAGATGTGCCGGTGCAATCTAGTTGTGAGAATGCACTGATGTCCATTTTGTAGTTTTCACTTGAGTTGCGCGTCTTCGCTCGTGATGATCTTTCGTAATGGTCGATCGCGATGGGCTGATAAAGGAGCACGCTGGAATCTTTTACGGCATAGCCGGCCTCCGGTGCGGTGTCCCCCTCCACACACCATGCAGATGGGAGAACACTGTTGATCGATCGTCAGGGTGTTGTGCTCCGCATTCTGGACATCTGTTTTTGTCCGGGAACGGACACACGTCTCGTCGGTGTCCAGTCTGCGTGCAGTTTGTACAGGCCTGCACCTTAGGCCTGACGGAGAAGACGCCAAATATGGGTTCGAAGTACTTGACTGATTCTGGGAGCTCATCCGCCATGAAATGTATGAGGATGGACACTGATGTTTTGCCCATGTCAGAGTGCCTGGACTATGGTAAGCAGCGAGTTCGCTCTACGAAGGTCTTGCAAGATCTCTCGAGGCGGTTCCCCGTTGTGGGCCCGATAAATGATGCCCTGTATGGCCTGGTCAGGTGGGGTGATATATGCTTGAACTTGGACTTTTTGGCCTCTTAGGGTGATCTGTCGTATCTGATGGCTCCTCGCTCTGGAGAGCTCGTGGACATTGTGAAGACGTTTCGTAGCAATAGCTACATAACGGTATAATTTCGAGCCTTCAGCGTGGCGGCGCCGTGGCGGTGGCGGTGCCGCCACCCTGTGGCTGCGCCGCCACGCTGTCACGTGGTTGGTCACGTGGTGCGGAACAGCTGCCGGCGGCGCGGCGCCGAGGCTGATCACATGGTTCATCACGTGGTTGGTCACGTGACCAGGTTCCACGGGGCCAGCTGTAGCTATCGCGTCACTCCAGGTTTTACCAAAGCTAAACCACTGCCAATTTTCTTGAGTAAGTTGCTCCAAGTGCAGTCTTCTTGGTCTGAGGGCACCCAAACTTCACTGGGCTCGATTATTGCTGCTCTCAGTTCGCATTCAGTGAGTTTTGCTGTGTCAATACCAGAACTGGGACGGAAAATTACCTTGTAATCGTCGGTGGGCAACTGTGGCGTTGGGCCTCGGCGAAGGCGCGTTGCCCCTGCCTCGCTGACCTTACCCTGCGTCTGATGCCTTGCGGAACAGTGTCCGCTGCTGAGATGTCTCCTTGAAGAGCTGCGTTGGTCACAGACTTTGGCGGACGGTGGTGATTTCAGGCTCGAAGGACCTCCTCCCATTCTTCGGCGTTAAATTTATTGGCTGGGAGGTCGGTGCCGGCGACGGTGTACTCTATCTTGTGGCCTTGAAGAACCTGCAGGTGGAGCTCCAAAAGCCGCTGCTTCCGGCGTTATGTTTAGCGAGGTCGCCACCGCGCCTCACCTCTTTCGTGGTCACTCAAGCGTTTGCTGGGGTCCGCACGAAAAATCTAGGATGTGCGGTGGTTCCGGTGGCACTTCCAGGGCACACCAAAAGTTTTGGTATTAGAAGTATATTCACTCAAAAGACAGTCTTGAGACACAGAGCCCATGCGAGGAGCGTCTTCCATGCGTGACCCCCTAGCGCATGATCGGTGAAACTTCCTTAATTTAATAAATTTGACCATTACTTATACATGGAATCTTTCAAAAGGCATTGAAAAGGCTGTGTCATACTATCACTTTCAGAGACCAGTGGCTGTCGTCGAATATAATGTCAGCAGTAATGCTCCATCTGTATTGACTACTGCTACACATTATTCCTCTGCGACAAGAATATAATTCGTTGTTGAGGCTTTTCTTATTAACCACAGCGTAACTGTACTCACCAGACGAAATAATGAGCGCAGTAATTTAGGTGCCTCATGTTCAGTGACACAGGTAATTTCTCGCCGGAAATCGTTCTCCTCCTTGCGGCTGCGCCTGATATTCTGTGACAGTCGCACGAAGTCGTTTTCATGTAAAGATCTCATGAAATCCGGCTGGGCAACTGACTTCAATTATTAGCGTCAAGTAAACGCGCAAAAGCAGCCACACAGACCACGCGTGCTACAAGCTGAAAGAGCAAAAGACAGAGAAAAGGGGGACACCTTCAGCTGCCAATAAACATCGCCGGTACGCGAGTGTGCCGACAACCACCTTTTAACTCTGCTAGCATGCGCTACCCTTCCCGACTTACACGTGATGAAGAGAAGCACTTCATGTTTTGTTTGTTTGTTTTCTTCACTGGTTTATGTTTACGTGTTCTATTGTGGGGCTCCGAATGCGCAAATGTTTTCGTTTTCTGTCTATGCACAACTAAATATCACCAGAAATTTACTTTTGAGTGAATGGCTTGTCTTGTGTTCTTCAGTCTATTTTCTGTGCTTAGTCCCGCGCGTGCTGCCTAACGTACACTCCGGCTATTTTGAGTCCGTTCTCTTTTTTTGCGCTTCGCATTGCGAAACACTAACTAGCCTCTCAAGCCATCCTTGTAGAAGTTCATGTCTTCAAAATACTCTAGTTTAGCGGGTTCAGTTAGCAGAGTGCTGTGTCCTTTCTTTCCGCTTTCCAGATGGCAGAAAAGGCGTGCATTGGAACCCACATGTGCTACGCATATCACAAGGACAAAATGGCAGAGGTGAGGCCAAGAGACAGCGCGCTATCTACGTACGTATAGTAAAGGTGGCGCATATTTTCATTCAAAATAAAATTTTAATGTGGCGTCATAGGAAATGTAGAATGCAGTGAAGAAACAAAGGATATCGGATATGTTTCTTTTTAAATCAGCTCTGTCTAGACCACGATCCTTCCGGATTTAACAAAAAATTCTGGTAAGCATCTGCCGGCAAAAATAAGCACCAAAATTGGCTAAATGCGCCAACTACTGGTTTCAGTGCAAGGTAATCCTAGAAGACGAAAATTTTCAGCGAGAAATCTCGCAGGCAATTCATTTCCCAGATAAAAAATGGAGGGAACATGTTAGCTCCACCGTACGGGTGTGAAGCGATAGTGTAATGGATTAATTGCCATGTATGCAGATGGTCATCACCTACTTTACATTCATTGATCCTTGGGAGTCCTCGTACCCCTCCTGGTGCGGTGGAGCAGCAGCCAAGCGATGCGCCACTGCCCTGCAATGAGAGGTGCTACCAGTGAAGGGGATTCTGTTACCCTGACTGCCCATCCCGAGCGAAAAACCAATCATTTAACTGCCACTTACCGCGGTGGGCAGTTTGCCCACTATCCGCTGGGCAGATTGTGATGACGTCCCAAGGTAACGTTACCTAGGTGGCACACCTGCCTCCTAGGTTGTGTCTCTGGGCACCACCTGCCAGAGTCGTGCTCGTGATTTTTCGCTCATAACGCCGACACCGGATTTTCTGGGCAGCGAGGCCTTGAACGCTCTCGCGTTAAAATGCACTGTCAAAGAAAAAACTTTGTGCTGTTTACCTATATACTCATCAGAGGGCGTCTGCGCCTTCCCTTTCCTCAGTCTACGAAGTAAAGCGCTGCAGTGCTAACAGAGCTCCGAAAAACTCGAGCGGTGTGTCGTCTACCTACCTCTTCCATACGGCGCTTCCATAAGGCGCAAGTTGCGCGTTCAAGTTTCTCCCCTTAAGAATGAGAACATTATCAGGAAAGGAATTCAACAGAACACTCCAAGTAACTGTGTTATAGAATGCCCACATGTTCGCACCCGCGCGGATGCACCATCCTTCATATGCCTACGAACATGCACATGCCCATGGCACGTAAGGGCACAGGGTAAGGTAAAATTAGCAAAAAATCGTTTTTTTTCTTTTGGAATTTTAGAAGTTCAATTCTTTCTACACATGTTCCATGATCGCACTTTCCTCAGAAAGCCATATTTACGGCTGAAAAACGCTTTTTCCGAAACCAAGTAGTGAGCGGCCACGCCCCCTTTCAGGATTAACGTCAATTGTTTCAACCAAAAAGTCCACCACCTGATTTCAAAACTTGTCTAAAATCAGCTACATATAAAAAATTGTCTGGCAACTATTGTACAGCTCCTCTTTTTTAGCCAAGACAATCCTGAGACGCTTTGCACGTTTTTTCCACGTTTCTGCAACCTTCATGCAGCTGCGTCCGAGTGCTATCCCTTTCGATCAGTATTGTAAATTGTGCCGGTGTTGGTTGCTGCTGATAAGTTGAGATGCCCATGGCAAAGAAGGCCTTCGTCAGGCGTGAATTTCACGGCAACCGCTGCGCTCATCGTGAAAAAGCAAAAGGATGTCCACGACCGAATGAGATCCCGAACGCCGAACGCGCCAGCTCCTCGACATCGAAGCTTTCAAGATTTTCTCTGTGCTTCCAGGAAGAGCATGTGCTACAGAGCAGCAGCCAATATGCCTTAATGGACATGGACGGCATTTGTGCCGCAATTACACAGATTTGTGTGTGCAGAGAGTGCGGTGGAAGTGTTGAGCTCATCGAAATTGTGACAAAACGGGTAGGTGTTGCAAGCGTTTACAGTTTGAACTGTGAAGTGTGTAGTGCCGCACAACGATTTGAGACGTCGAAGAAAACTACTTCTGGCCTCTATGAAGCCAACCTCCGGTTAGTGTATGCCTTGAGGTCCATTGGTAAGGGAATGGCTGCAGGAAATATACTCTGTGCTATGCTAAACCTTCCTAAGCCGCCGACAAAGTTTGCGAAATACAATCAAGAGCTTCTAGGTCACATCGAAGCTGCTGCTCAGGAGTCGATGAAAAGGGCAGCTGACGAAGCTGTGCAGCTGAATGAGGGGGATAAAGACATCGCAGTTGCTCTTGATGGAAGCTGGCAGAAGCGAGGCCATACTTCCAATAACGGCATAGTCTCTGCGACCAGTGTAGACTCTGGAAAAGTGCTGGATGTGGAGGTTTTGTCTAAACGTTGTCCAAAGTGCAGCATCAAGGGTACAAACAGTGACCCCCTTCATAGAGAGGTGTGCCAAAGCAACTACCAAGGCACCAGCGGTGGAATGGAAGTCGCAGGAGCACTGAAAATTTTCGGCAGGAGTGAGGAGCTTCACGGCGTTCGATACGTCAAATACCTTGGGGATGGTGACAGCAAGGCTTTTATGGCTGTGAAGGCACAAATGCCATATGGTGATTCCGTTGAAATATCCAAGGTTGAGTGCATAGGGCACGTGCAAAAAAGGATGGGCACAAGGTTACGAAGGCTAAAAAAAGGAAACAAAGCAGGAAAACTCTCTGATGGAAAGAGCCTCTCGGGCCGAGGCCGACTGACTGATGCAGTAATAGACAAGCTCCAGACGTACTATGGTTTGGCCATCAGAAGAAATGTAGGAAACCTGGATGAAATGCGAAAGGCCGTTTGGGCAACCTTCTTCCAATTATCGGCCACAGACGATGACCCATGCCATGGACTTTGCCCAAAGGGACCTGATACGTGGTGTGCCTTCAACAGAAGTCAGTCAGAGGGCAAGCCATTTTTCCACAAGGAGAGTTTGCCTGCATCTGTCTTGGAGGCTATCAAACCCATTTATAGGGAGCTATCGAAGGCTGAGCTCCTAGAGAAGTGCCTGCATGGGCGAACTCAAAATGCAAATGAGTCGTTCAACCATGTTGTTTGGGAACGCGCGCCAAAGAATGTGTTTGTTAGGCTTCGGACCCTACGGATGGCAACACTGGATGCTGTTCTTTCATTTAATGATGCTAGCATCGCACGGACCAACGTTTTGAAGGCGTGTAGATTGAACCCAGGGAGCAACACCATCAAGTGGTTGAGGGAAGCTGACCATAAGCGCATGTACAGTACACACGGATTGAAATAGGACATTCGGAGCGCTAGCCTTGCAGTGCCACGCAGGCATGTGGTAAACCACAGGCCGGCTCATTGGCTACTGGAAGGAACAATTCTGCTTTATAGATGTTCTCCCTCTCGCGCCATACCACAATGCACCAACTTGGTTCCATGAGCGTCTACGGGCGGCGCTCCATGAAGCGACGGCCACGCGCTCCGAATGTCCTATTTCAATCCGTGAGTACTGTACTTTGCGGACCGAGCAACACGACAGCTTACAAAAGAGGCCTGACAGTCAAAACGACAAGCCGAAAAGCGAAAAAATGACGGCGGCAGTGACTACGAAGCAGGGGGCTATTAAACCAATTACTATGGAGGCGTTTCTGCGAATAAAAAATGGTTTTTCACATATTTTTTCTCTTTACGTTCTATTATGTCAAAACAGTGTTTTTTCTTACAAAGGTACCATTATTTCCAATGCCTTTCAAGACAGACGGCTGATTTTTTTTTTGCAATCATCTACATAAGTGTTGCCAACTACTGAACTAGAATTAAGCAATTTCACTGAGCAGTTATTCTGTAATGAATTTTGAAATGCGCAAAGAAAGGCCAGATTTGTGCACTACCGGAAAAAATTTTATTAAAAATCGAATTTTCAACACATTTCAAATATTCTAGTTCAGTAAAAAGAGCACAAAATTTGGCAAACAATGATATATGTATTATTAGGCTACTGTTATTAGTTAGTGAGAAACATGTACCTCAACATGGCCTAAAATGCATGGGAAGTATAGGGCTTACCCTGTGCCCGTAACAGGCAGAGATAATGAAAAGTAGGGTATGGTATCCTCAGAGTGCAAACCAAGCCAAGCAAAGCAGAACATACAAGTCTAGCAATTTTGGAAAAACATTTTGAAAATTTCAAAATTGTAAGATACCTTTACGGTAATATTGAGGGTATCAATGTTCCATTCTTCTGATATGTAGCAAAATCTTTCATTTAAGGTGTTTCCATCGGTCACATCCACCAGTTAAGACTCCCATAGAAAATCAATGAGGAACGCTTTTGACGATAGCAAAAATGTTAATAGAAAAGAAATTCCAGGCTGTCGTCTGGTGATCCGAAGATATATTGTAAGTTTTAGTGAAATCTTCCATTATATTAAAAATTGCGTTTCTAAATGTTTTCCCACTCAAAAATGCTGTTTTTGGGAATTGCTGGGCATGATGATTGTCAAGAGATTGAGTTAGATTTCAAATCTACCGTAATTGTTGGAGTGCAATCTTTCAGCGCAAAGTTAGGACGAAAGAAAGCGACGAACGCAGGACACACGCTGCTGTCACCGTTCATCTTGCGTGTGTCTCCTACCTACGTCCTGTCTAGTTTTGTGCAGAAATATTCACACCCTACAATTCTGGACAAAAGCATTTTTTAACGGGAAAGAGTTTATGCACGCAACTGTTTCATATATTGCAAAATTCCTCTATAACAATCAATGCATTTGTAGATTTCTCGTCGTCAGGCTAGCATTTTTTGTTATTAACATTTTTGCTATCTTAAAAAGAGTGCCATTTATTTTTTTATGGCAGTGTTAACTGCTCGACACGAGAGAAGGAAAACCTTTAAGAGAAATATTTTGCAAGATATCAAAAGATTGGACCATTACCTTCAATATTTCTACGACAGTACCTTGCAATTTTCCCATATTCGAATTTTTTTTTCCAAGAATGTTGGTTATGTACGAATTATCAAGAGCAACTGGCCCGTCTTTCTACACTAACATGACGAAACAGCATCACCCCGCTCCGGCATAAATAATAATTTGAGGCCATTGGAAGCAGGCCTCTCTCCTCCTCAGAAATGAACACGAGCTAGGATGACGACAGTTGCAAGTCTTGATTCTTCGCCGTAACGCCTTGATACTAAAAATTTGTGATGCAGGACGTCAACGCTTTTCGCCAGAGCATTCGAGAGTGCTTGATACATGGCGTGCGAGTCCTCTACGCAGTGAAGCCTGTGAGTAACCACAATTCCTTTGCCGCCTATACCTTATGCTGATTCCATGAGCTGTTCACAACACTCAATGAACATCCATTAGCTTCATGCTCCGTGCTATCCTGACCTTGCAGAAAAAAACAGCACCAAGTCTTCAAAGAAAGAAACACTCTATCTCAAAGGAATTGGTTTACATTAAAAACAGTCACGCTGCTCAATTGTGGAAGTGCTTTGAACTCTCGCCTGAAGGTCAGCCTCAGCTGAAACAGACTGCACCAAAACACCTGCAAGGTGTCAACCTCGCATGTTTCGCAGACTGATCGTTTTGAAGTCGCATGGACAGCACTGAAAGCTTTTTGCATCATCTTCACTCTTGTTGTTCTTCCCAAAAATATATGAGCTCGCATACAATTGACCAGATGACAATGCGCTAATAAAAATTTTCTATAAGAAGCAAGTAGCTATTAGCAAGGAAAATTTTTACGCGACAGCGCATATAGCTCGTTTGGTCGAAAAGCCGTCGGTGTAGTGGTAGGCGAAACCACGTGCCGGAAATTATCGGAGCTGCGTAAAAAAAACCGTATCATGGTAATTTTTATTCTAGTGATTTGTGATTGATTAGTGTGTGATAGGCGAAGACGAAATAATTAAAGCATTGTAATTAATTTATTATTAAAGAAATGAAAAATGAAGAAATTGGAGAAAAGGAGGTTCAAAGGTGTCAAAATGCTCAGAATTAAAGAGCCAATACTTGATGATGGTAATTAAGAGAATATAGAGTATGTAACTGATCAATTAATTCACACAATTGAAAACAATAAAAACAGTGTCCAAATGTGTTTCCAACCGGCATGGCTTCGCGCCTAACGGACGATGGCATTCTGTGGACTCATTGGCAGCGCTGCAACGCGCTGTTGCGTTCCACTCTTAAAGGCGAAGGTTAAGCGTCCTGCAATTTTGTTGATCAATTTCTACAAGCTAAGAAACTACCCCAATTGAAACTTGCACGAATGCTTCCACGGATACAAAATTATTCTGTCCATAACGCCAGTAATTTGAAATGGTGGCATCTGTCGCGGAAGTTATTTAGAAATTTGTGAATAGGAGGAGGAACACAATGACAATATTTGTCGATTGTTACATTGGAACAGTAGGCCAACTGCCTTAAAATTATTAATGCAGTCAGCTGTAATAGCCAATTAAAGAGGGAATCGGAAGCACACGCCATAGCAGAAATACTAACTGGCAATGCACCATGTTCTGATTAAGCATTAAAACTTGCGAAAGCTAAACATATTCCTCTTTTTTAGTTAAGCCAATGCATACATAGAGTAGCAGGTGACCCCGTGTTCTCAATATTTGCAATATCATATCCAACGGAGAACAAATATGTATTTAGGATCGCGCTAAATAAGAAGTTTTCGCCTCCGCGCAATGCTGCATGAAACTTCAGAAGTTAGATGGAACTGAGTTTAGCGACAAGTGCTCTGTGACCTCAGTTCCGTATATACACCGCATTTCTTGTAGCATTATGCCTCTAGAACATTTTGGTAGATATTTCTTTTGCTATTTAAGCAATGTTTTGTTCAATATCAATATGTTTCACATGTGTTCTGAGTTTCAGCGCACGTGCGTTTCCAATCGGTATAGAGGGGTATCCGCAGCTGGGAAGCAAGACGATTAAAATAAAACCTCAGTAGCGTATCCAGACATCCCTGGCTTCTAAACCCTTCGTTTCTGGTGTTGTTTTTTTTTAAATTAGGATTTATTTCCTGCATGTTTTTGTGATATCTTAAGTCGCAAAGTCTAAGGAGCCCGTTTTAGTACTTCATCATCACTCTGGACTCGTCTTCACCTTCCATCTATAAGAACCCTTCTTGCACCATCCAAGTCAGCCATGCTCGTGCACTCAACTTCAGTATGAGACACAGGGCAGTGTTAGTGCTCGTTGTGATGTGATGTGCAGAACTACCTCCGTCATTTCTATTCCAGCGTGGAGGACCAATACTATGAACTTATGCAAAACACCTTCTCCTAAGGCCGCCCTTCCCTCCGCAAAGGCGGATTACCTCAGTCCTCCCTGCCGAACTGTCGCGCGTACAACGGACTCTCAACCCCCACTGCCGGTCCCTTCCCCCTCCCTCCCTTCCCCCATCCCTTGCCTCAGGCCATGAGCAGTGATCCTATCAGAGGGGTAGCACAAAATAGCACTTATCCCGCAACCACGGAGTGATAATATCAAGCTTGTGGTTCATGTCTTTTTTCGATTTACAAGCATTGTATCAAACAATGAGAGCATGTCTCAGTGGTTTTAAACCTCGAAAATGCTTGATTTGGTTACTTTGTTCACAACAGCACAGTGAATCAAAAACTGGCCTATTTCACAGTGTGAAGGGCTGTAAACCAGTTTCACTACTTTGTAAAAGAAAGATGTAGTTTGCACTTGCCGCTAAAGACGCCACTCTTTGCTGTGAGCCATTTATTTGATGTTTAGTTTGATCTGGCTTTTGTCGCGGCTAGCTGAGCATTTAAATTTATAATATGCCACTTCAAGAACAGCTCTGCTCAAGATTTGCATAGCTTACATTTAAGGCTGCAGTGGAGAAGCTGGTCTCCCGCTTCTAAATCCGTGTCTTCCGGCATAGAACTTCCGAATATGCTGCAGAAAGCGCTTTCGTGACGCTTAGCGCGTGCCCGGCAATAGCCACGCCGCACACGCCATCAGCTCTGGCCAATATCCAAACCAGCTGTTAAAAACGGACAAGTCTATAACCGGCAGATGATTTGCGATGTCTGCGTGTTGACAAAATGTTCTTTGCAAGTGAAAAAAATAGTTTATTCATTGCGTTCACGCGGTGCCGATATCCCACGCCCAGCATAAAAAGGATGGCGACATTTACATTCTCATTAAGAGTATGACGAGACAGCTTTAATGGGTGTCTACGGTCGTTTGAATGGCCCCTGGCGCACCCCTTTGCAGATATCGACACGCTTGTTGCCATCATGTACTGCTTTATTACAAAACTTTGTCCACATTCATCGGTAACGCAAGTAGTGACCGTATTTAACTAAGTTTTCCTGTAATGTAATTTGTATACTGCGAGGTGTGAAGTGCTCGTACAAATCCTTCAGTTATCGCACTGAACCAGCGTTCCTCAGTGGTTCAAAGGTCTCTGCCAGGCATCGGACCGAAAGGACAGCGGTTTGATTTCACATGACCGTCTTTTCTTTATTTCAGCGACACAGCTTTTCTAAGCCGCTAATCTCTCGACCAATCAGAATTTTCCTGCCATGGTGACGCCGACGCGAGGTTTACCGTCAAGCGGGAACTTTCTAACTCTTGCTAAAAGGATCGCGTTTACAAGCGTGCCGTACACGTACTCATAAAGAAACCCGAGAACCAGCATTGCGCCCAGCGCCGAGTGCGCGCCACATGGGTGCGCGAGCTACAGTGGTCACACTCTGGTCCAGCTCGCTGACGATGGTTGCGACAAAAAAAATTAAATTAAAGCACAATGTTATGCGTACATTCATTCATAGAGCTCATATTCCTGGCTTATAAGAGGCTAATAAACAGGAATCTCAACTCGTCTTTTTACCGCGGGAACTCTATCTACACGTTCCAGGCTTTCCTAGAAACTTCGATTTATTGTCCAGTGCGGTCGATTGCCCTATATAAATCAGATTAAACGTCCCGGTTCCCGCCCTTTTTTTTTAACTCAACGCGGTAGGCAGGAGGAGTCAACCAACGCGTCAGCCAGTCCCGCGGCGGCTTGCCGCTCTGCCATCGGCGGAGTGATACGTAAATCAGATTTCACGTGTATTTTTATTTCTGTGGGCCTAATTTGAGGCTATATAGTCTGTGGCTGAAACTGTTTCTTCACAGAAACCTAAAGAAAGAAAATAAAAGCGAAAGCGAAGCCGCCACCGGACTGGCTGAAGGCACTCCACACGTTGGTTGACTCCGCCTACCTACCGCATTCAGTTCAAAAAAAGGCGAGAGCCGGGACGTTTAATTCGATTTAATTAGGGCAATCTGCCGCACAGAATAATAATTCGAAGTTTCTAAGAATGCCTGGAACGTGTAGATAGAGTTCCCGCGCTAAGCAGGTGAGTTCAGATTCCTCTTTAGTGCATCTTTAAGGCGGTGCTTAAGTGTTCCCTGCAATATTTTTCCCCGGGAAAAGCAGAGTTTATCGGTCAGGCCATAGGGAGAAAACAAGCACCAGCGGCCATTGGGGGTTGACTTGCTGGACACCGCTGCGCGGGACACCCCCTAGTGACGCGGACACGACATGACGACGCATCGACGGTTACGAAGTCCGGCGTCACCGATCACTCCGACACATTCACGCCTTTACATCGCACAAGAAACGCCGACGAATTACCGGTGGAAGGGCCTACAGAGAACGACACCTGTGAAAGATAACAGCCTCCGGAGCCTCAAGTTCGAGAGTGGCTTTCCGTGGACGTGCCTGTGACACTCAATGGTCGCCACGTTCCAGCTTTAATGTATACTGGTGCTGATTATTCAATTCTAAGCAGTCAACTCGCCGCCATTCTCAGAAAGGCTCTCACGCCATTAGCTGGCACACAGGTTCGCACGGCGCGCAGTAATCTGTTTGCTCCCCTCGGCATGTGCACATCCCGACCTAAAATCCTGGAGTCCGGATTTGCGGTCTGCTGTGTTGTTTTGAATAACTGCTCGCGGGACCTTATCTTAGGCGTACATTTTCTTCGTGAATATGGGCCGATTATTGACCTCCAAAATTGTAAGATATGTTTTCCAGTGAGAACACTGCCGCCGTGAGCAATACGACGCGAAATAAAAGCGAGATTTGGGCCTAGTAGGTTGTTCATTTCAACGTGCTTAACTTTTTACAGACAAAAATACACAACAACAACACAGAGCGCGTTGAGCCATCTTCATCAGTACGACGCCACCAAGCCAGATGCTTCTTGTTTCTACGGACACTGTCACCCTACCGCCTCAAATCAACGCCTTCATCACTGTCCAGTGTAATGCACCTCAGGACGGTGATGCGAGCACCGAAACAAAGCATCCATTACTGCTGATGCAAGGCGTGTGCGTGGCCCGCAGTCTGATCCATCTTCACAATGGCAAGTCACAGGTATAGTTGTCACCAATTTCACGCACAAGCATTGGCACGCTATGCGCGGCACTTCCATAGCATTTCTCGAAAGCATCTTCGATGTTTCCGATCGCTTCTCCTCAGAAACAGTGCGGCCTCCCATGTCCCTCGCCAGTCTCGCCGTCAGCTCCCGTTGCCTGCCAGCCAACGGGAACATCTGTGTGCACTGTTGCTCGAAATCAGAAAGTGTTCCGCCTACTCGTCGAAAGTGCGTCAAACTAGTCAAACTTCAATGAGCAAGCACCACATCCTGACTTTCGATGACGTGCACCCAATCCGTCAACAGGCCTACCGTGTCTCGTCAAAAGAGCACGAAATCATTAAGCTGCAAGTTAAGAAGGTGCTCGAGGATAGCATTATCCAGCCTCCCAACAGCACATAGTCCTCGCCGGTTGTCCTCATTAAAAAGAGAGGCAGCACGTTACGTTTTTGCGTCGATTAGCGTTCAATCTTTTAACGCCTATCTTTTATCGTTCAAGTGTGACGCTCGATGACTGTCATCTATCTTTCACCACTCTGTGGTAATGCCTTGCAGGCATTATCGAGAGTATAAAATTCTGTTTCTTGCACGTAATAAAGATCAGTTGGAAGTGAGCGCTCGTGTTGTCTGTCTTATTCTATGCCCTTGATTATTGCGCTTTTACGTTCAGCATGGAAACCCAGCTCGCCCAAACTCGGCCTTTATTGAACGTTTATCCGTTGCCCCGTACTGACTCTCTGGACCGACTACGGAGTGCTTGGTATTTTACATTAATCGATGCAAAGAGTGGCTACTGGCAGACTGAGAACGATGTGCGGCGCCCTGAGAAAACACCCTTTGTCACCCCCGACGACATTTGTGAATTTGAGGTTCTACCTTTCGGTGCTTGTTCTGCGCCTGCCACATTTCAGCGGATGGTGGACACTGTCCTCGCCGGTCTTAAATGGCAGTGTTGCATAGTCTACCTCGAAGACGTGGTGGTTTTCGTCGACTCATTGTTAACACCTTGAGTGCCAGCGGACGGTCCTCGAAGCTGTTCCTTAAGCAAACCTGCCAATGAAGCCACTGGAATGTCACTTCGGCTACCAAGAGAACAAATTTCTCAGCCATGTCGGCAGCGCCGCCGGCGTGAAGCCCGACTCCAATAAGCTTGCAGGGGTTGGGGAATTTGCAACCCCACTACTATCGGCGTTTCATCGAAAATTTCGCTGATCTCGCTCAACCGCTGACTCGCCTCTCCGGCGACGCGAGAACTTTTGTCTCGAGCCACGAGCAAGACGTGCCTTTCGCCGAGCTACGCCTCCGTCTTCACACGCTTCTCTTTCTTGCCCATTTTGATAAGCAGGATGACACCGAAATACACACCGACGCCAGCAACATCGGCCTCAGTGCCGTTCTCCTGCAACGAGAAGATGGCGTTGAACGAGTCATCGCTTATGCAAGCCCCATTCTGTCGGGTACCAAGATTAACTATATGGCACGAAAGAAAAAGAATGCCTTGCAATTATTGGGCCGCTGAGAAATTTTGCCCCTATCTTTTTCGTCGCCCTTTCTAAGTGGTGACCGAGAACCACTCCTTGCGTTGGTCGGCCAGCTTCCGTGATCCATTTCGACGCCTGCCGCGATGGAGACTTGGCCGCCAGGAGTTTTACCTCACCATCGTCTGTAAGCCCGGACATACTAAGCATGAAGACGCCGACACGCTCTCTCCTGTGCCTGTCGAATTTACCGCCACCGACATGAACGACATCACTTTTTTTTTATTCAAGAAATTGACAACACAGTGCCTTGGTGCAGAGGGGAAAAGACAAAAATCAATCCACCTGACAGGGCCCTAAGCACCACTGGAATACAACAGCAAGGAGCACTTATATATGCATACATAAACAATATAATGATCACAATGTAAACGTTTGTACAACACAACTTTCTAATGTAAACATTCATTCTATTCTTATTAATTAGAAAACACGCATAAAATCTAAAAAAGGACAGTGCAAGAGAAGACAGATCCAACTTATCTTTAGAAACTAATTGTATACCCAGAAAAAAACAAAATAAAAAAATTGTGGAAAAGAGCAGTGCAAGAGCAGACACAGCCCTATCATATTTATAGAAACTAGTGTGCACACAGAAAATAAAACAAATGTGCGGTCAATAAAAGATGTAAGCAGAAAAACTACAGTGCCTTTTCGCCCGCTTACGAAAAGCAAGGAGAGAGAAAGATTTCTCCATAATATCAATTAACTCGTGATGGGAGATCAAAAGGTTTGAGATTTGCCAGTTCAAAGACTGCATGCCATAATTTGTTCTGTTTCTTGGTTTCTGTACATTTTTGCGTCTAAACTCATATCGTGTTTGATCAGCCCTGTAATTAGAAAAAAAAATGCTGCCGATTGGCTATTATTTCCAAGAATGCCACCTGAAACAGTCGCTCATAATATAATTGTGTAGGTAGAATTCGGTTCTTGCCGAAGTAGGAAGAGATGGAGTCCTATCTTGATAAATTTTCAATAAAGCGAATAGATTTCTTTTGCAATAAAAAAGGCTTTCAAGATTAGTTATCCCAGTGACTCCCCAGATAAGCAAACAATAGTGCATTCTGTAATGGACTGCACTGAAATAAAGCTGGAGCCTTAGCCGGAGCGGTAGAAATGGGCGAAGCCTGTTCAGCATTCCAATGCATTGTGCTATGGTACGCTTAATGCGGTGAATATGTGGTGTCCAGCGGAGATTTTCGTGGAATCGTGCGCTTGAGAATTTTACTTCCGTAACGCGCTCTAAAGGTCTAGACTGAAATATTATCGGGTTAGCGAGGTGAATTGGTCGGTTGCTAGAAGAAAATACAATATATTTGGTTTTACTAACATTAAGGGCTAGTTGGTTGGCTGCAAGCCACTGTGACAAATTCGTCAGCCACAGGTTTATAGTAGTAACTGCAGTTGATAAATCAGGTGTAGAAAAGAAAACGCTGGTGTCGTCCGCATACAGAATGGGCTATCCATTCTTCTGGTTTTTCAACCCAGCAGCGTGCTGATCCAGAATTGCGACCTCTCGTCGATTATTTAGACGGTCAACCAGCCATTATAACTAAATATTTTTCTTGACACCTGTCACCGTTCTTCCTGAAAAGAAGCGTGCTTCATAAGAAGCACCCTGGCTCCAGTTCGCGAGCTTACCTCCTCGTCGACCCCACCCCTCTTAGAGACTAAGTCTTTTCTGCGTGGCACAACGAACCAACGAGCCTTTACCAACGAGCCTTTACTTCGCCTACCACTCGCAGGCCAACGAGCTGACAGAGCAGATTAATAACACCCTGCAGACATATTGGCGATATACGATGTCCAACACAATACTTTGGACATGATCCTGCCAAACGGCACATTCGCCTATAATATAGCAGTCCAAGAGACTACACATTTAGCACCGTTTCGCCTCATCTATGGCAGGGACGTTCAGGCGATGCTTCACGCAGTGTTTCCTTGCGCAACCGATGGCCAACCTTCTACCGATGCTGGGCACTTTTCCCAAGACGGCGAGCAGGCTCGTCAACAAGTCCGCCTCCACATCGCACAGCGGAAAGATAAACACTTACACCAGTGCAACCTTCGGCACAGACAAGTCTTCTACAATCCCGCCGGCCACGTTTCGGATTGGGCACGTTTTCACCGGAGATTCTTCTCCGAAAAGCTCATGTGTCGCTATTTTGGTTGGACCATGTAAAGTCCTGCGGCACGTCAGCGACGTTAATTACGAGGTACTCCCGGACGAAGCACTCCGATAGCAGAGATCATCCATGTTCTAAGCATGAAGCCGTATTTTGCGCTGTCACCACCCCTATTTTTCTCGAACTTTTTTGTGTGAATATATGTGCTAGTGTACGCGAATACATTAAGAAGATAGGAATGATAGGCGGCGCTCAGGCTGAAGACGTTGACGCTTGTGCAGCTCAACGGAAAGGCGTTGAAGTTCGCCGACTCCCCTCTTGAAGTACATGCTGCCAAGCTGTCCGGTCTATTTCTCTTCCCTCAAGCTGTCCCGTCTATTTCTTGTCACCATCATCGTGACAATATAGATATTATTACCAAGGCTGGTCCTGTGGACGAAACATCATTATAATTTCTATTTCACTAGCCTCACCCGAGCCGCCGCATTGACTTAGTGGTTACGGCGCTGTGCTGCTGACCCGAAAGACACGGGTTCGATCCCGGCTGCGGTGGTCGAATTTCGATGGAGGTGAAATGCTAGAGGCCCGTCTACTGTGCGATGTCAGCGCACATTAAAGAACCCCAGGTGGTCGAAATTTCCGGAGTCCTTCACTACAGCATCCCTCATAGCCTGTGACGCTTTGGGACGTTAATCCCCCAAAAAACGAACCAAACGTGTGTTACCCTTTGTTTCGCGTATACAGAGTATTTGAAATTATTTAGTGCAGATTGTATTTTAGAAATTCGTGAAAGTAACTTCGGTGCCGGGTCTTTAGTAATATTTTACGCGAAGGGGGACAATATTTATGGGATAAGCTACAATAAAAATACTAATATTTAACTGAAATTAACTGATTATCTTCTGTATTTCTGGCTTCAAGGCCCAAGATTTAAATGTCAAATTGAACTCGCCAAAATCGAAGGCTAGCATTGTTCTGAATTTTCAGAATCGGCATCATGTTTGGACATAATGAACATGAAAAAGACGCTTTTGAGATCTTTTCATGTTGTCTCTCCGACATTGGATATTCATAAAATGGGCGTTCCTTAAATCAAATGCAGACGCAGTTTATTTCTTTTAGGATGTAGATTACGTTGACGTGATTCCCGTGACGATACTATGTTAAGCGACGGCAATTTATTAGCATGCAAGGCACAAAAGCCAACTTAACCAGCTGAAAAACACGTATATTCCACGCTCCATACCTCGAAGCACGTTGTTGATTTAGAAATTTTAAAAACCGTATTCGCTACACGTCGAACGCCTTCTATTTTCAGTACACCCTTGTGTCCTAAGACAAAAGATAAAGAAGTTGACCAGTTTAGTTCAGTTATTTACTCGTGTTTTCATTGCGCTTTATTAGGTAAATAATTTCCACCATGCCACATTATCAGCCTGCAGAGACAGAGCACAGGCATATTTTTCAGACTTCCCGATGATTTCTTGGAAGCTGATTGATCAATATAACATAAACTCACCAGAACTTGAAAAACATAACAGGGATTAAATCACGACGTTCCGGCTGGTCCTCAAGCAGAGACGGGATGCGATATGAGGGGTTCGTTATACATATGATAGAAGCCAACAGCCACTGACACCAAGAAGCAAAGAGGATTTATTTTTAATTGGTGGTGTTTGTCAATGGAGATAATTAGTGAATGTTTTTTTCGCTTAAACATAATTCATTTGAAAATCAGAAAAAAAACCATGCCGCCGGCGAGAACTGAACCCTTCCCTTGTCTCCTAAATTTCTTAACGTCGGTCTCGGTTCTATCTTTGTTGCCATAGGAAACATAAGAAGGTTCTCACATAGCTTCCTCTCTCTTCGTTCGATGACGCTGCACGTCACACAAGCGCTAATACAGGACGTACAGTCGTCCACAGACCTGCCTAGGCGCTCGAACGATGCACCTGGGAGGATACTGACGTCATTTACGAATGGTGTATGTGTTTAACTTTTCATGCCTTTAAGAGCTCTATAGAGCCCGACAGGGAGTGGCGACTGTCAAAATTTAATAACAGGGCGGCCTGCTCGAGCGCTCTAGACAGGGGTCAGGGGTGTGGACGACTGTACTACGTAATCCACTTATGGACGAGGGTGGCGCTGGTGAACACCCTCAAGGTTAGGTCGGACCACACGTCAACTTAAATACCTTCGGAAGCAAAAGATGTGACAGCCGTCGCTGTAGCTCTGTTGGTAGAGCACCAGACGTGTAATTCGGAGGTCGAGTGTTCGGTTCCCACCGTGCGGCATGTGATTGTTTTTAAATCGAAAGCTTTACTACTCCAGCCAGCGAGCCATTGCGGCTCGTCGCGCCGTATATCATATGCGTGGCCCACGAACGACCTTGAGCCGCTGTTGTCTAGCAAAGCCGCCGCCGCGCTTCAACAGATGGCGCCGCCGTCGACGCCGCTGCCGTCGCCGCTCGCTCCAAAAAATGTGTTCCGCTGGGGTAGAGGGAGAGGAGTTGTCACCTCGCGGGGGGTATGCATATATATACGCTTCGCCTCCGTCTATTGTAGTCGTCATGGAGAGCGCGAAAGAGACGCAACGACAGAACGAAGCGAGGAAGAACGCGCTCAAGAGACGCCAGAAGAGCGCGCCGCACGACTCGAGAAGTGTCGTAACGAAGATGCGGCTAAAAGAAGTCGCGTCACGTACCGGAGTGGCTCTTCAGCTGCGGAAGAGACCGCTTTGAGTTCTCGAGAGCGTCGGAACGAGACGCTGCGTAGACGACGTGCCGAGGAAACGAAGCTTTCGCAATTCAACTAGGGTTAACAAGAGCTAAACCACAAGCCAATTTCTCTTCTGCTTTTCTAATTAATTATATTTAAGGAATAAAATGTTCACTATCACTTCCTTTGATCTACGCCACAAGTTAAAAAGAAGCAATTAAAAAGGTCCCCTTTTCTCCTTGGTTCCTGCGGCTGTTGGTTTCTTTCTTATGTATAACGAACCCCTCATCATCCTTCGTTGTGTGTGTGTGTGTGTGTGTGCGTGTGTGCGTGTGCGCGTGTGTGCGTGTGCGCGTGCGTGCGTGCGTGCGTGCGTGCGTGTGTGTGTGTGTGTGTGTGTGTGTGCGTGCGTGCGTGCGTGCGTGCGTGCGTGCGTGCGTGCGTGCGTGTGTGTGTGTGTGTGTGTGTGTGTGTGTGTGTGTGTGTGTGTGTGTGTGTGTGTGTGTGTGTGTGTGTGTGTGTGTGTGTGTGTGTGTGTGTGTGTGTGTGTGTGTGTGTGTGTGTGCGCGCGCGTGCGCGCGTGCGTGCGTGCGTGCGTGCGTATAAAGGCGCATTCGTGTAATTCACTATTTTTATTCCAGGAGTTCTTCGGATTAGGCGACGTGGAGCTGAAATCATTAACCAACGTCTACAATGTAAGTGAATTTAGCACCTTGCACGCATTATCATCCAACATGAATTCCTCGTAATCTGAAACCACATGCCAAAGATTAATGTATGTTCTGTTTATGCTGCCGTATACATGCATGCTTCTGTGCTATCTAGCGGCCTTTTGTTACCTTTCTAAAGAATAAGATGACAAAGACAAAACAGATGACTCGTGACAACGAAGAAGATGGCCCTGCATGTCAGCCGTATTGCTATCGCCACGAGTGTCTGTACCCGACCTGGTTCCCCTCGGACGTTCCTCGCCGCCTCACACTTTGTACAGCTACTCGCCACCGGTTCATCAGACTCTCCTGATCAACTAAGCCCTTCAGTCGGCGGTGCATGAATAGTACTTTTCCGAAACCGAATCGAATACGAATTGTGTGCTACAGAGTGAATCGAATACGAATCGAATAATTAATGAATGAAAACAATTACTAAATTAATATTCTTATAATTATTCGCTACTTCCAAGCATGTGCGTACAAAACGAATATAGGAGCGAAACGGCGAGGTGCAACCGGCGGCGCTATAGCTCAGAGAGTTAAAGCTGTAGCTCTCGAAACACACAACAGTCATATCCACTAGGGCACAGAGCACATGACCAGAATACTAGCTCCATTACCGTCATGTCAGCAATATAAAAATATGCATTTGCTGCTGACGACAACCGCTGACATCTCAGCTGATGGTAGGGACGACTGCTATGAGCCATGACCTCCGATATCGAGCGTGCTAAGTGTGGCTGAAGCGCGCCGCCTCGCCTAGTGTTGGAGGCCACATGTTTCGACATCATAAACCACGCCATACGGATGGGCCGCGTCGCTGCGCTCAACGTGTTGTGTAATCGCGACTGCGTGCAGCGCGGCCGCCGAATGGGGTCTGTGGTTGACACTGTTGACCACGAAAACTACGGCGTGCTCAATGCGAAGTTCGTATCTATCATCCCAGAAAACTATTCGAAAACTTTGGATTGTATTCGAGCAATATTTAATTCGTTCAGCCAGTCGAAAAGGAGAATATTCGATTCAATATTCGCAAAAATTGAGTATTAGCGCACACCCCACAGTTCGTTAATAACCATAACTACAATTGTGCAGCAAGCTTAAAAAGGGCTCTTTGTTAGAGCATGCCAAAGAAAACAAAAACAACTGAAGAAGTATGTAACATCTTTCCAAAAGATTTCGTCAAGCTGATTGTCGAATAAAAATAAGTCCTGTTTAACCCACATTACATGTACATATAAGGACATGCATGAGAACTGGTAATTTATGGTTTTCCTCAGCTACAAACGTTATGAATTGAATTTCGAATTGTCTGTGCAAAGGTCGCTCACCTGGCGTAGTACTCGATATTGCCCACCTAGAAACGTATTGTTGTACGCTATATCCAGTGGTTTTCGCTTTGTGCAAAAGTGGGCATTCCTTCAGACGCTATTTTATGGCGTAAGTTTTTCTTGGCTAATGAGTGCCGTGGACGGAAGTTGTGGATGGAAGTTGTCTGCACGAACTGTCAATCATAAGTTATATGGTAAATAAAATAAAACCTAAAAGTTGATTAGGCAAAAGTTCAAAAGCAACATGTATGTAATGGAATAAAAGACAAAAAATAAGAAAAATAATAAAAACGAAAATTTCAAATAAAAATAAAAATAGAAATAAACAAAATACAACGAGCATAAACTACAAATAAAAAGATGTAATAGTAAAATTAAAACAGGAAAATCGAAATAATGAGATTGATTTATGGTTTATAGGATTTTACGTCCCGAAAAAAATAAAAAAAACATTAAAAATAAAAATTTAGGGAGAAAGAGAGGAGAGGGAAAGGCTTATGCATTACCGTCTTAAGCAGACTTAAGTGAAATCCTGTAATCTTTGACGTTCTAATCTGCGACCCGTCCTTTATGAGAATAAAGTACATCCTTGTTAAAAGAATACAAAAATAAAAATTCACCCCATTTCACTCTTTGTTCCTCTTCTCCCTCCTCAAGGTTTGTCTAGATGGCGACACCCTTCCTTTGGACCCTTCTGTCAAGTTGGCATCGATCCGCCAGCTGGTAAAGCTAGCTGGTCTAAATGGCATTTCGTATTGAGCAATAAATTGCAAACAAATAATACTGATATTTTCTATTTTGCCTTCCGAACTCCTAACAAGCGTAGAATAAAATCTGACAGGCCTAACCTTCGCCACCATTCAAGGAAAAAGATATAGGAGTCAGTGGCTCCATATGCAACAACTCTGAAACTCTGCAACGCGTACACTAATGTTTCTAAAGATAGTGAAGATAGAAACCTGTGCATAAAAGCTCAAGACAACAAAGACGGCAGACTAGAAGACGGCACGAGAGCTAACTTTCAACTTAAGGTTTATTCACGCAGAAAGGGAAATATGTACACGTTGATACGATGAATAATCTGGCCATGCTCACAGGCTTATGCCCATTAACGAACGGTCGCGCCCCTGTAGTGCGTTAGAAGGCGTGCTAACACACGTGCCGCCAGCCTTGCGAACGAAAAATGCTTCTAGTCTCCCTGATAGTTTGATTCTTGTACAAGGAGACAGCTTCACTGCATTCTAATATCTCTCCAATAATAATAATAATAATAATTGGTTTTTGCGGAAAGACAATGGCGCAGTATTTGTCTCATATATCGTTGGACACCTGAGCCGCGCCGTAAGGGAAGGGATAAAGGAAGGAGTGAAAGAAGAAAGGAAGAAAGGGTTGCCGTAGTGGAGGACTACGGAATAATTTCGACCACCTGGGGATCTTTAACGTGCAATGACATTGCACAGCACACGGGCGCCTTAGCGTTTTTCCTACATAAAAACGCAGCCGCCGCGGTCGGGTTCGAACCCGGGGTCTCCGGATCAGTAGCCGAGCGCGCTAACCACTGAGCCACCGCAATCGTATTTCTTGCAATTCAAGCTCAAGTTAGGCGATGACATCACGTGCTTCCGACAAAGTTTGTGCTCAATGACACACTAGTGCTGAACTCCCTACTAATAAACACCCTTCTGATGAACACGCTAATACTACTAATGACACCCTACTAATTAACACCCTACTGCCCTCATCAGCAAAGATCATTGAATAAGTGGGCTGCTTGCTGTCCTTGCGGTTTTGAAGAACTGAAGAAAGCATAAGCTTTTCCGCGATACTCAGATGTTTGAGTTAATTCGAGTCATTCAAGACCATCAGTTTTGAAGGAATGCGAAAAACGGACCAGGGACGACTGTGTACACCTCACTGCCTAATTAGTCGTGACTATAGCCCATTTTATCAGGAGTCTAAGCGTGGCACATTCTAGAGAGACGTATTAGACTTCGACGCAGTGCGTACTATGCATCTTTACTCAAGCAAAAAAATACCCCGAGAAGAGGCACCACAGATATCTCTTTTCATTACTAGCAATCTCTTAGTTGAGAGAAAGGACGCTGTTCATGAACATGAAATTTTTTTAAGATCGCTGGTAACATTCTTGTGAAAAATGACGGGACTGCAGCTTTTGCTTCAAAGCTACAATAAACTTTCTATCCAGAGAGACATTCCTCCAGCATATATTTGAGCATAAAAGCGGCAGTTGGATCCAAGCAGTCTTTAAGAATAAGAACAGCTAGAATCTTGATATCATCGGACGACTCTTGAGGAGCACATAATAACCACAAAGCGAAGCAGAGGTACATCGCCGGAGCTGTTTGGCTCACTGAAAATCAGCTGGGAGTATTGACGCCTCTTAGACTTCACGTCGGTTTGGACTGCTCGGCTATGATTTTGCACACTTAAAACACCGGTTATTATAATATTTCTTCATGCAAATTAGCGTCTATTTGGCCCTAGTTTTCACAACGAAAAAGATGTACTCAAGAAAAAACTCTTATGCTTCTATTTAAAACACTGCGCAGCTACACGGCACATAAATGATAGAATCAACAACGCCCTGCTGCATTTCTTAAGTATTCAGAAGGTAAATACCTGTTTAAAAAAAGGTGCTTAGAGTAAATACTATGCAAATAACTAGATGCATGACAATTGTTAGGGCCCTTAAAAGGAAGACCAACGAGTTTTTCAGGACAAACAGAGGAGCTACCAGCCCTGTTTCGCAGGAAGCAATAATTTATTTAACAACAGCGACCAGCGTTTTCATTACTGCCACTGGGTCGTTTTAGCAGGCAGACACATTGCGAGGGATGTTCAGAACGCATGCACAAAAAAAGATGAATGAGCAGCGCCCGCAAACTAGATGACACAAACCTTCGACTGCCTAAGATTAGCATAACTCGGGCGACATGCTTCAGCCGCAATCAGCATAGCAACGAATTTCATTCATATATTTCTCACACCGGAGACCAAAAATGAACTCAAGAGTTTCGCATATTCGAACGCAACACACGAGACGAATATCTAGCAGAACGTACAGACGAACATAGTGGATGCTGTAGCATCTCATTACGCGGTTGAAAAATATCCAAGGGCGATCTCGAAGCCGTAAGCATTGCACGCAACACAGGTTAATCGTCGATAATCTTTGTTTCGACCATTTCCGATGAGTAAAGTGTCCGTGGCCAGCCGAGGCCGGTGCGCAGACACTGGCGCTGGCAGGCAGTCTCACTCTCTTGACAACCAGGTTCTTCTACGGCACAGATATTGCTTGCCTGGAAGTTGCAGTTCCTGTGTCCTCATCAGGTAGGCGGGTAACCACCAGAGCACATATTCCACTTTGTTTCATCGCTTTCATAACCATTTAGTCGCACACAATACCGCGCTCCTTCCCTCGCCGTGATATAGCCCTAATGCCTGATCATTTTGTCGCTTGCTGTGAGGAAGTTCGTGCCGGAATTTCCATAGAGGTGGCCCTTAAAAATGCAGTGGACGCTCAGAACTCGATGACAACAAGCACTGTTTCGGCGGACAGCACTTTCTGGTATGCAAAGCACAAAATATGAGAGCTTGCCTACCCGAAACGACTAGAATACATTGAGCCGGACTGCAGGACTGCTTCAGGAAGAACATGGCTGAGAGAAACGGCACCCAGGCCGGAAGTGCGTTCTGTCCAGTAGCAAGCGTCGGTGGCGCCGCAAACGTTTTCGGTACTTAGCAAACCTGATCTCTAGGGACTTAAGTCGTCCCCGAGCCACTAGGAAGAGCTGTTCCTACTCCTCTCTTCCCTAAACTTGTCGTGGACCGCGGCTGTCGTTGGGCTGCTGGTGCCCACAAGAAGCCCTCCCGGGCGGAAGCCTTCCAGTCCGAGCCAATGCAGATCCTCCATGCTCGGACCCGCGGACTTGGCGTTATGGCACTGGTTACACACCGACAGCCCTCGTTACTTCCAACGACTTCCGACCAGGCCTCCCCAAACGTTCGCAGCAGCGCCCCGCCGCATTGGTTGTTTTTCCACCCTATGTCGGGCCCTCAAGCCGTTACTGTATTTTTAACAAGAAAACCCCTTGTCTGTTCTCTTGGTTCCAGCCGCCCTCCCCAGTCGCAACTAAGCACGCTCCCTACTACTCCCGAGAAAGCGGCGGAGGTGCGCCTCTCCACTCAGACATACTGAGGGCAGTAGCCCATTTCTCCTTGAGCCATCCATGCACTTCTGCAATACGCTAAAAGCGTACTAGAGGTACGAATCTAGATCATCCCTCCGATCGTCAAAAAGCGGCATCAAGTTATGTGAGCTAAGCCCGGGTAAAACAACGTGTCCGGGATGTCGAATAGCTCCACTATGTTCTGCGATCCTTACTTCTCATAGAAAAATGAGGGTTCAGGAAAGTTTTTCCCTGCACGAACCACCCGAACCATAGTTCATGCACGAACATGGGGGCGAACTCGCAATAGCAGATGACATCAGTGAAGCGTTTCTATTTTTCAGAGTGCAAAAAAAGAATATATGGCGCACTGTTTTAAGCGCTAACAATTTTCCTGAAAAAAAAATGAGTTGGTTAAACGCAAAAACAACTTGTTTTCGACGGTTACTTGTATTGGGCGACATGAAAAGAAAATCCTCTCTCACAATGGACAAATTTGGGGCTGGTTAATAATTAATAATTGGTTTTTTTTTGGGGGGGGGGAGGAAATGGCGCATTATCTGTCTCATATATCGTTGGACACCTGAACCACACCGTAAGGGAAGGGATAAAAGAAAGAAAGAAAGAAAGAAAGAAAGAAAGAAAGAAAGAAAGAAAGAAAGAAAGAAAGAAAGAAGGAAAGAAAGAAAGAAAGAAACAAAGAAAGAAAGAAAGAAAGAAGGAAAGAAAGAAAGAAGGAAAGAAAGAAAGAGAGAAAGAAAGAAAGAAAGAAAGAACGAAAGAAAGAAAGAAAGAAAGAAGGAAAGAAAGGAAGAAAGAAAGAAAGAAAGAAAGAAAGAAAGAAAGAAAGGAAGAAAGAAAGAAAGAAGGAAAGAAAGAAAGAAAGAAAGAAAGAAAGAAAGAAAGAAAGGAAGAAAGAAAGAAAGAAAGAGGTGCCGTAGTAGAGGACTCGGAATAATTTCGACCACCTGGGGATCTTTAACGTGCACTGACATCGCACAGCACAGCTGGTTTGCGCCGATCTGCTTTTCTGCTTATTTATTCAATTGTACACCATATGGTATTACAGTGCATACTTATTGTAAAACAATATTTTCTTCCAATATTTTTGCGAAAATTTGTATTTCTACAGTCGCAGTTATGCTTTAAGACTAACGTTAGCCAAGCCAAGTAAGATACCTCTGCCTACCCGGCATTCCCACGGTGAATGAAGTGCCCTTATGACAACCTCACATAGGTTCTAGCGCCAGATTTCCCTTTCTGTAGTATTTAAAAACTCTCTGGGTAAAATACTGAAAAAAAAGAACAGTGCTCGCAGACAATGGACGAGAACAAGAAGAAGACATAACTGTGCAGTTTTGTGTCCTTCTTGTTCTCGTCCATTGCCTGCAAGCGCTGTTTTTCTCAGAATGTACCTCAACCAATTCGCCCAACAACGCACCCTGGCAAAAATACGTCACGAAAATAGACGAAACAGGGCAAGGATACGCCAGATTTACGAAGTAAACACCGGTAATTCGCATATCGGGAACTTCATTTGCGATTTATCGATAAGGCAGCCCACCTTCACACGCACAGTAAATACTCGCGATACTTCCGATCAATAGTCCTCTATGGTGTCCCTTTAAGAACATGAACACCTTTTGAGAGCGCTACATGCAAGCCTGGCTGTGCTAGAGAAATACAGTGTGCTAATAGAGTGAACGAGAAACATTAATGTACTATTGCCAAAGATTCAGCTATTCCTGTTTTGAGCATATTTTGATGTCCTGAAAGGACAGCGCGAACTGAAGGTGACGATGAACCGAGAGGCTATGCACATCAATCTGAAAAGTAATTCCATCGTGTCAGTGTTCAGAGACGCAACAAATAAGCTCGCGACAGTCAAAAAGTACTTAACACAGGCAACAGAGAAGTACCTAAAGATCAAAAATTCCTCATAGCTCTCATTCGGGGAGAATACACGAGGGTGTGCACACATCCTCTTTATATCTTCCAAGCAGGTTGATATTGTAACTACATGCCACGCCAGCCAGTTATCACGAGCACCTCTATAATGGTGAGAATCTGGGAACTTCTGGCACAGGTGCTTACCTTTGTGGCTGGTATCAGAAGATATAAACAAGCGATAAAGGTATTTCTGAGTAGTGATGGTTGGGCCCAGCGTCGCAAGCGATATACTACAACTGTGAGCAGCTTCTTGTTTCAGGTGCTGTATGGTAGTTGTTAGAGTCATGGATAAGTCTTGAAAGCCTCTTGCCGCGATCATGACATCAATACTGTCCAGGGTAGAAATGCTTTCGACAAACGTAGTGCACCCGTTAATCTCTTATCATATGTAATTATTATCCATCCTTTCCGCGGAATGATGAAGTTTCTGCTTTCGGCCGAATTTCATGCGCCAACACCGAGGAGTGCCCATTTTTGAGTCTCTCAAGGGTCCAAACAAGCGGACTGCTACGAATAAACGGAAGTTCAGCTTCGTACATCGAAACACAATTGCCAAGAATATTCATGAAATGTACGTTTACATAGAGGTTCTCGGCGAAAATTCTCACAACACGGACAGTGCGAGCTTCTACTTTGTACCTTTAAGGTCATTTTTCATAGGCAACACACCACTTTGGCCCCAGCTTCCACTAGACGACACCTCTGGCCTGACCCGACACGGGGAAATCGGCAGTCGCCTTTTCCTATCCTCCCCTCCGTCTTTCACTTTCCTATCCTTTCCTTACAACTCCACTGTCTCCTGCTCTCTTCTTGTTTTTTTTTTGTTTTCATTTCCAAACGGCGAGGGTTAACGATATGTGGAGTAGCTACCGAGAGTTGCCCATATTTGATTATAGTCGTTTTATACGTTCCTGTCCTATCCCATTGTTGGAGAGAGAGAAGGGGTTTATTGATAGGAAAGGCAGAGAGGTTGGCCTGAAAAATAAATATCTGGCCTGCTACTGTGCTCTGGGGGACGGGAAGAGGAGATAAAAGAAGGTCACGATGGGGGACGATGATGATGGGAGGAGGCAGATGAAAGACTACTTTAAAAAAAAAACAAGGCACACTTTCTGACATCACAAACGCGAGACAAAGTCCGTGTCGCTCAAAAAGCGTGAGAGCGCTCGCGTTGCCTTTACAGTTCTAAAACTATCTGGCCAAGCGCCGAGGATCAAATCCTCAGAGAGGAGCGATGTGTCCATAGGCTTCAGAGCAGATGCGAGTATGAGTCTTTCACGTGCATACGCTGGACACGCCCCTAAACTATGTTCTATAGTCTCTAGCACGCCACATGTGGTACATTCCGGGGAGTCCGCTTGTCCTATTAAGTGCAAGTATTTGCGCGTGAATGCCACGTTTAAACGTAGTCTACGGATAACGCATGCAATAGGGTGAGGTATTCCGCGAGGAACTGAAAAGGTCATCGTCGGATCTAGCCGTTTAAGGCGGATGTGGCGGGTGTCTGGCAGGGCCCAGTACCAAGCCGTCGCCCTCCTCATCAATTCCGAAAGGAGACAAGTTGTGTCCAATATAGAGAACGGTACAGCTGTACGCAGGCCACTGCTGAAGGCGCTCCTTGCTTCAGCGTCGGCGGTCTCATTTCCATCGAGTCCGCAGTGTCCGGGAATCCACTGAAACACTATACAGTGGCCGTTTCCCTGAGCAAATGATACGAGACTAATGATATAGAGCGCCAGAGCTTGGTAGGCTGTGTGGCGTAGGAAGCATCCTAAAATGTGTAGCGCAGGTTTACAGTCGGTGAAAATGCATCACTCCTGAGGCGGTTCTCCGCAGATGTGGCGAATCGATTCCCGAAGGCCCACAAGCTCTGCAGCGGTTGAAGTAGACTTGTGTCCCAAAATGAATCTGCGGGTCGTCTGTTGTGCAGGGATTGCGAAAGCTGCTGTTGATGCATTTGGAGACGCAGATCCATCCGTGTAGAAGTGCACACATTGGTGGTATTCTGACCAGATGTAGGCAAGTGCGAGTTGCTTCAGTCCGCTAACCGGCATCGCAGACTTCTTGATTATGCCAGGGACATGCAGGCAGACTGAAGGCTGAGCCATTACCCATGGGGGCTGCAAGGAATGATGCGGCAGGGCATAGTCTGATGGCAATTCGGAGCGATGGAAGCGCAGTGCGCGTGCAAAACTGCTGTCCGGTCGCTCATCAAAAATCTTCGTCAGCGGGTGACAGCGGTGCCGTGTAAGCGCACGTAAATATACACGAAGTGGTTCGTGTAACAGGTAGACCGATATTGGGCACGCACGAGGTTCCTCAATCGTGCCTTTGTTCGAGGCACAACGTGGTAATCCGAGGCATATCTTGAGCGCCTGTGCTTGGACACTCTCTAATGTCCGCAAGCAGGAAATACTCATGTTAGAGTGTACAGGAAGGCTGTAACGAATGTATCCAATAAAGAGGGTATAGTAAAGTCGAAGCAAGGAGCGCTCCGTTGGGCCCCATTTAAGGTCTGCCACAAAGCGAAGCACATGGCAAAAAAGAGTGAGTCTTTTCTTTAGCATGTTTATATGCCTCGACCATGACAGATCGCGGTCAATGATAATGCCCAAAAATCTGTGGTGGGAGACGTATGGTATTGCAACCCCTTGAAGAGTTACCGGGTAGTGGCAGACAGACTTGGGCGTGAATGCGACCACAGCACATTTTTCAGCTGCCAAGTGCAAACCCTGACGCCGTAGGTACCTTGAAGTAGATGACACGGCACGTTGTAATCTCGCACGCATTTGCGGACGTGTCGAACCCGACGCCCAGATGCAGATATCATCAGCATAGGCACTGATGTGAATGTTAGTGGGAAGTTCATTCACCAGTGCAATCAATGCCACGTTAAATAGGGTTGGGCTAAGAACTCCTCCCTGAGGAACTCCACGGCAAACCTGATGACGGGTAGTCTCCCCATCAGGCGTAGACATGTAAACAGACCGGCCGTTGAGGTAGCTCCCAATCCACGAATACATCCGGCCGCCAACGCCAATGTCGTCAAGGGCATCAAGGATGGCGTCATGAAGTACATTATCGTAGGCCCCTTTGATGTCCAAGAAGACAGCAGCGACGAGTCGGCGACGACGTTTTTCATGTTCCACTGTCGATATGAGGTCGATTACGATGTCAATCGAAGAACGTCCCCTCCGGAACCCGGTCATCATATCCGGATAGAGAGCATTCTGCTCTAAAAACCATTCGAGCCGCGCCAGCACCATTCGCTCCATAACTTTGCCGACGCAGCTTGCTAGTGCAACTGGCCGGTATGAGGTAAGCTCATAAGGAGGTTTGCCAGGCTTCAAAAGTGCAACAAGGCGGCTGATCTTCCAGTGTTCTGGAACGATTCCGGAAGCCCATGTATCATTGTAGTAACTGAGCAGCACAGTTCGGCCTTCCATGCCAAGGTGAGAGAGGGACGCGTACGAAATCCCGTCAGGACCAGGTGCAGATGGACGCCTATACGAGAAAAGAGCAGCTTCTAGCTCAGGCATCGTGAATAGCATGTCGTAGTGGTCATCTGGTGAAGGTGGTACAAAAGCCTCCAAACTGGTTGATGGTACCATAGTTGTGGCCACAACCATTTTGCAGAATTCTTCTGCTACCTCTACATTCTTATGGCGTTGGTAAATAGACAGGGCATGGAAAGGATAGCGTTCCTGCGGGGGTGAACGCAAGCTCCTGGCTACATGCCAAATACGCGACAGTGGTTTGCGAGGGTCCAGCGATGAACAGAATTGCCTCCAACGTTGTCTCCCTAGTCTCGCTAGGTGGCGCTTTATTTGTCGTTGAGCTCGGCGACAAAGGGTAAGATCATACGTGGATTTGGTTCTTCAGTATTTACTTTCGGCGCGCCGACGGACTGCGCGTAGTCTTTCGAATTCCACGTCAATAGTAGACCCTGGCGTAGGCGCACATATATACCGCGTGGTCTCACTGAGAGAGGACGTAATCAGGTCTTCTATTTTAGATGGTGTTGAGAGGTCCACACAGGAAATCTCCACGGACGACCTAAAGGCAGGCCAGTCTGTATATCGCACGTGAGACGGAGTAGTAGGTGCGTACCACTTGACGCAAACATACGTTGGAATGTGGTCACTCCCATGTGTTTCCACGTCACTGCACCAGCTGACGTAAAACTGGAGACTTGCTGAAACAAACGCCACATCCAAACATCCAAACAGCTGCTGTACGTGCCACGCAGAAATGTAGGTGAACCATCGTTGATATTGATAAAGTTCTGGGAGTGCATAAAGTCAAACAGGTTCCTGCCTCGGTTATTCATAACAGCACTGCCCCACTGAGGGTGATGAGCATTAAAATCGCCCACTATGATATGAGAAGCTGGACAACTCTGGATGGCTGAATATAGGTCCGCCAAGTTCTACAGCCATTACATCTGTTTCACCGTCACGCTAAAAGGACGGGTCTTTTTGATAATCGGTGCCTACATTCCACCTAGAGATGCCATTGATACTTCGATCCCATCGTTGGGCTCAGTGGTTGGCGGCTGGCCCCACAGCCGAACACTACATATATTTTACTGCGCCCCCTATCCCACAAAATGATCGCCCGCATAAAGGCGGGCGGAACGAGAGAGCAGACTATCTTCAAAAATAGAGGGTAACATTTTCGTAATACACGCAGTGCACAGTGATTTAGAAGAAAAACCAGCGAGAATTTTGTCCCCATTCATATTATCGAAGCCTTTGACAGACGCATTGGGCCCAGGTTACAAAGTATACAAAGTAACTAATATGGCCCGAGTTGATTTACTACTGGGAATCCAAAACAATGTACAGCACTCAAAACACCCTATCACTGTGACCATGGTTAAATCCCTGTTTCCACCACACTCGCAGATTCCTAACCACAATTCCTGCTGTTATCTCTGAGAGTGACTTTCTTCATTTGACAGAGCAGGAACTGCAGGAAACGGTCGCTGACCAAGACACAACCAACGTGCCCCAGATCAAGATCCGGAAAGATAACAAGGGAATTCTACCAAGCACCTTATACTGTCATTCATATCCAGCACATTGCCTGAAAAAATAGAAGTATTGTACATGAAACTTCATTTACGCCCATGCGCGCCAAACTACTGTTGTTGCTTCAAATGCCAGAAATACGGTCATATAGTGCTTAGCTGCCACGGCCACGAAACCTGCCTGAAATGCGCTTCAAAGGAGCATCAGTCACACACCTGCCAGAGCATCCGCCCGGCATACACGAGAGCTTGTCCATCTTGGAAGAAAGAAAAGAAAATTATAGCCATTAATGCCAAAGAAAATATATAATCCAAATAAGCACGAAGGTGATTTGCAATCATAAACGGCTCATTATACACTGCCAGAACAAATTTCTCTGATGTGGTGCTCAGGGGCGGTGCACTCCCCAGCACCCCGGCACTTGCCCAGGCCACTTTCAACTAGCCTATGGCAGGGCCATACACGCCACTAGCATAAAGAACCAAAGCAGCCCTGGTGGTGGTGGTAGTGGTTTTTATTAAAATAATAGTAAAAAGTAAGGAAAATATTTTTGCTAGCCCCGGCATCTGCCATCGATACTCAAGCACCTGAGCTGGGGCAGCGGAAGTAAAGAATAGCAGGCAGGATGGAGAAATTAAATGAAAGAGGTGAGGGGACAGGAAGAGATGATAGGGGGAGAAGTAAAATATACAAATCATTTACTCAACAAGAAATGTGTACAGGTTGTGCACGTGACTAGTTCATTTTAGAGGAATTAAAACACACGCGCACAGCACTGTGTTTGCAACAACTGGAGCGGGGCGTCCAGTTATTAATCGTTCAAGGTAGAACTCGCGGAGCGTTCGGTCACTGCGTGTAGAATAGACTGGACGTCAAGCCCGTGTATTCGAGGAATGCACAGAGGCTCACCAAAGTTCGCTCACGGGTGCGCGCACTGCCCTGTGGTCACAATAGCGTCTTGATAGAGTCTGGTAGTATGCCCTGCGTCCTATAGGCCGCAAGCATATCGCGACGAGCATCGGCGAACGCGGCACAGTGAAGGAGCAGGTGTTCTAGTGTTTCCACTGCACCGCATCCGTCACACACATTACTCGCCATCTCTGAAACAGGGAGTGGTGGCCCATGGGTCGACAGCCCGAACGAAGGACCTCCCCCCCCTACCCCCCCCCCCACCTGTCGGCAGAAATTTGGAACCCACATACCCGCCAACCCTCCAACGCCGCCAGCCAGGCGATGGATGCAACCACCAGTCCGCCCGTTTTTCAGTGGTACAACACCTCTCTCTTTCGAAAAGAAGACTGAGCGCTGATTACGAGCCCAAAACAAAGTAAATATCTTCCATTTCCACCCCAAAACATGCAAACATGATTTCTTTTGCTAGGCTGAAAATGTAGAGAACTGCTGAAGAAGTAGTGACATAACACATATCCTAGGGTGAATATTGCCTGTAGCTTTATATATTGAGGAAATCAATCCTGATCCACAACATGTGAATACCCTGAGACCGCACAAAACTTTCCAACGCGATCCCGAACAGACAAGTAAACTCTCAGGAGGCGTCGCAATTGTCCCTCAAAACGGCGTTCCTGCAGAAGAATTTAAAACTTAAGACAAAATTTGAGGCGGTTGCTGTCAGCATCGGCAGCTACAAAACAATAACAATATGGTCATTTTTCCTCACAGCGCACCAAAGACGGGACGACAGCGCTTGTTTGTGTCTTGCCTTGGTCATTCGTCGCGTCTTCACGGCGCTGATATTAAAAATGAACACACACCAACTTGCCCAAATTTCTGCTTTACACAAACAGCAATATGTTCAGCATATATTCACCCTCATATCACATTAACGGTCCAAGATTGAGAAGCCCTGATTGATGAACTGCCGGTGCCATATTTGGTAGCGGCTGATTTTAATGCTCTCTCCCCTTTTGAGGGAACCGAATGCTGTGACTGTAGGGGCCAAATAATTGAATATTTCATGCTCGCAAATAATGTAGGTCTTTTAAATACAAAAAAGGCCACGGATTGTTGCCCAAGCTCCGGAAAAATCAGCTTCCTCGATCTGGCTTCCGCATAACAATTTGTTTTAACTATTTTAAATGGGATGTTTTAAATGACCCTCTGGGGAGCGATCATCTACCTGTAGTCATCAGGCTCTCATCGTCTACTCCTGTGATCCCCGCAAGACCATGGCGCTGGAAAGTTCATCTCGCTGACTAGTCACTTTTTAGAACAAATGCAACTTTGGAAAACTAATTTCCTGAAAAGCGCAGCTTAGATGAAATTACTGAAAGGGTTACTTTATGGATAATATCGACCGCAACACTAGCTATTCTATAAACAGGACTCGCACAAAAAAATGCACAAATCATTGTGGACACACGGATGCACATGGCGAAAAAGCCGCTAAACAAAGCCTGGAGCGCTCTTTGTTGTTATTCCATTGCAGAGAATTTACTTATCCTGAAAAGGGCTAAGTTCAGAGCGCTGTACGTTCGAAGGATTGCAGAGAAACCTCCTGGCACAAAAACGTGTCCTCTACAAATAATTCCACACCCTCAAAGAAAATGTAGAATCGTGTTCGCAAATTCACTGGTGACCATACTCTTTTATTGTTTCCGTTGTTCATATCACCCGGTACACAGAGATCATTACAAGGATAGCCCTATATATTGGACGGCGTTTTGCTGATGTCTCAAGTTCTTCCAACTACACAGACACATACCATGTACACAAAACGATATCGGAAAAACAAGACCTTCCTCTGGAGAAGACATGCATAAGGGTTGCAATCAGCGTATCAAACTGCATAAATTACAGTATTATCCTCCGGCAAAAACACAGCACCGCACCCAGACAATGTGCATTACACTATGCTTGCCCACCTCTCTGAAGCTGCAGTAGGAACACTGTTCAAATTATTTAATAAAATATTGGCAACAGAGAAAGCACCTCAGGCGCTGTACAAAGCAGTTATGGTACGTTTTATTAAACGCAGAAAACCGTGAGGTCCTAACAGTTACAGACCAATAGCCCTCACCGGCTGTATTGCGAAATCATTCTGAAGTGTTGTGAGCATTAGACTGACTTTTGTACTTGAATCCAGGAGACTTTTGGAGTTTCAAACATGATTCACTCGCCCACGCTCATAAGCACTTGCAGGCAGACGTATCAGAACTACACAGCAGCGAGTTCTTTTCCTCAGACTACGTCTGTCTTTTTATCGCCCAGGAAATAAATGCAAAGATGTTCTCTGTTTTTTTTTTTTGACATATGGAGAAAGCTCAGCCCTTCCTGTTTTCTTGTTTCAGCACTTCCTGCTGTTTTTGATAGTTAGCTGAGGCACAAAATTTGGCTTCTGCGATGTCTCACCTCTCGTTTTAACTAAGCTCTTATAGTTAGGTTACTTGGTTGCGCGCTGATTTCTACAAGCCTCTTTTATTATGCTTCTCGTTTTTAAAAGTTGTTCCGCCCAAGGTGGAATTTTTTTCATCCATCGGTAGGTTTATGACAGTTGGAGATGACAAGTTTGAGATGGAGCCTGGGGCAATTCCTGTTGGCTTTTTAGAACTAACTCTCTTTTTTTGTGCCCATCCTGCTTCGTTCTTCTGTTAATCTCGGATAAGAGTCTTTATGGTCTAAAGTGAAAATGAAAGTACGTTTTCTCAACCTTCATCCTTTACCTTAAATAAAAGCCCGTTTGATGTCTGAGCTGCACACTTAAGTTTAGCTTTGTATGCCATACGATGGCCAACCACACGCTGCAAACGCGGCGAGAGATTTTTCTCACAAGCCAATCTTGCACGGCAAATTGTGGAAGGATCGACCAGAAGGTTTCTCCTATTTACATCCGACTTGCACCGAGAGAGGCAGCAATAAGCCCTTTCAGTGATGATCAGTCATATGATCACGCTAAAGTACACGCTGCTCAAGCCAACACCAGCACCAAAAATGGTAAGAACAACGCGAATGAACGGGTGCCCAAGGAAACGCTTTGAATAACACGCTCAAAAGGCATCATCCTTGTCCACTTGGCGCCTCTAAGCGCACTCCAAGCGTGGAGACGCGATGATGTTCTCAGTGTGTAACTGATGGGTGCTGAAAGAATATTGAAAGAACTGCCGCTACGGTACTTATAGCCGTTGCATTTTTTAACTGAATAGCCATAGATTTATGCACCCCTTCGAAAACATGACGAAATTTGCAACCATAACGTCAGGTGCCAAACCTTTCACCTGTTTCTGCCTGTTAAGTATTAACAAATCCTTTAAAATTGAATGCCGAGAGGTCCTATGTGACGAAATAATTTTTATTTCCTGGTGATTGTTATTCATTGTGGTTACTCAATAAACACACAGATGGTGGACGTCACATCGATGCTGGCCCAACACCCGGGGTATGCCACCTGTGGTAGCATGAGCACCTTGATTGAGCGTCCCCTCCTCTGTTCTTGGTTGGACGCCAGTGAAAATCATCATCATCATCATCATCATCATCATCATCATCATCATCATCAGCCTCACTGCTGCTACTGAAAGGCAAAGGTCTCTCCCATGTATCTACGATTAACCCTTTCCTTTGCCAGCTGCGGCCATCGCATCCCTGCAAACTTCTTTATCTCATCCGCCCACCTAACTTCTTGACTCCCCGTGCTACGGTTGCCTTCTCTTGGAATGCGCTCCGCTACCCTTAAGGACCTTGCCTTCAAATGCATGCCTTGCCCAAGCCTATTTCGGCCTCTCTTAATTTCGACTAGGATCTCATTAAACAGTGTTTATTACCTAAGCCACTCTGGCCACTTCCGGTCTCTTAACGTTCGCCTATCATTTTTCTTTCCATGGCTCGCTGCGTTGTCCTTAACTTAATCTGAAACCTTTTCGTTAGCCTCCACATCTCTACCCCTTAGGTGCGTACCGGTAATATACTGCTGTTGTATACTTTTCTCTTGAGGGATATTGGTAAACTCCCATTCATGATCTCAAAGAACCGGCCATATGCGCTCCACCTAATTCTTATACTTCCAGTTATTTCCCTCTCATGGTCCGGATCAGCTCTCACTACCAGCCCTTTTAGCACTTCCAACACCTCGCTGCCAATTGTGAACTTCTGCTCCCTTGCTAACCTGTTGAACATTACTTAGTTTTCTGCATGTTAATTTGTATACCCACCGTTCTGCTCTGGCTGTCTAACTCATTGGTCATGATTGGCAGTTATCCTCCCAAGTAATGCAGCAAGGCAATGTCGTCACCGAATCGCACATTATTTAAGTATTCTCCATTAACTCTTATCCCTAACCGCTCCCAATTCAGGTCTCGGAATACCTCTGTAAAGATGCGGTGAATAGCATTGGCGAGATCTTTCCTGCCTGCCTGACGCCTTTCCTTATTTGAATTTTATTGCGACTTTATCGAGGACTATAGTACCTGTGCACTCGTTACAGACATTTTCCAATATTTTCACTTAAGACTTTTCTACACCCTGATTCCGCATTGCCTGCATGACTGCTGAGCTTTTCAAGAAAAAAATACGCGTGCCGATGGAATTGCAGAATCCAGGCAGTGGGGCCTGATTTCCGTGACTAGAACCGATAACGCACTCTTCACCAGAACAGGATTTAGCCATTCTCGTGTAATATTTGTCCATAACCTACTATGAACAAACCAGTAACAAATATCTTGATCTTTCTTAAAGAAAAAACAAAAGTCACAACTCGGAAACCGAGAACACGCACGTTGTTACAACACCGTATTTCACAGACTAAAAAAAAGCTTCCTGAAGAAACCTGCAGACTGTGTTCCTTCTATATCGTGCTCCCGACTGCGAAAAGCGCGAAATCATATTATGGTTGTTTGCTACGCCCCTCAGCAAGCAGTTTGTGACGAAAGCCACGCTGTTAACCAAGAAGCTACTCAACCTCCAGCAACTCTCTCCACCTAACCGGGTCACAACGAAGTAAACAAAACAATAAAAAGGGGTTAAATCCCTCTCTCTCCCTAGCAACGACGTAAAGCGCGCTGCCTGTCGTCGTCAAAGTCTAAGGCACCAGCAAACAACGTTTGGCACAGCTTCGACGCCTCCTTTTTCAACTACGACGCGTACTCTACGGTTTCAAACAAGTTGAAATGCTCCCACAGGTGAGGCCATTCACTTTTATGTACTAATTTCAGATGTACCAACTAGACATTCGTCGATAAACGTTTTCTGCCGAAGCTACTTTTCTATTCAAGAGCAATAAGCTTATCGTACGAAGTGTCAGTTTTAAAACTTCTTTCACTCATTTAAAAAGGAATACCGCTAAGTTCAAACCAAATAACAGACAGGAACATTCTTTCGCAATGCGTGTTCAGTTCCCACGCAAGTATTGAACCTCCAGAGTCATCTTTTCATATTATGCTGCATGGAATTTTTGCTTACAAAATTATTCAAAGGTCTCGCGCTCAGATTAGCAGTTCAGATGTTGCACCAACTGCTCTTTTCACTTGACCTTTATTCTGCATACAAATTACGTCGAAGGGTGTCTGTTCCTTCCTGTAGAATATTTTCAACTGCTCATAAGAACCAGTTTTTTTTCTTTCTCAAACACGCAACGAAACACGATTTTCATGGGCACGTTCCTGCCTCCTTTGCTGTCGTAGTAGCAGCATTCCTGATACTCTCAATTCAAGACGCATTTCATTTTCAAAATTCCATCATTTCCCACAGGTAAAGCTGCTCGTCGCCTGCCTTGTGGCCGTTACGTGCGCCCTACATGACCACCAAGGCACAGCTCCATACCAGAACCCCGTATACGGCGGATACTTCCCATCAGTAGCCGCCGCTCCTTACAGAGCCTACGCTGACTATGCCACGGTAAGTGGCTTAAGTTAGAGCTCAAAGCTTTTATTACAATCAGCCATTGTAAATAGACTCACATATAGCGATCGCAAAATGTTTTTTTCGACATTAATAGACAGTAATTAAAAGACACATTGGAGCCTGTATTATTGATAGGCTCATGGCCCTTCTTTGAATGAGAGGATAAGCTAGCAACACGAGGACCCGGCTAAGCATCAGAGCAGATCTCAACCTTTGTAATAGGCTTTGAACCCTCAGCAATCGTTGTGGTTCTCACTTTTCGGGCTGTCTACCCTGTAATAACGAAATAATCAACCTGCAGCAGAAAACCCGCCGTGCTCATCCTCCGATAGTTCGAGCTACTTAAAGTAGTCGTCAGACCCGCTTTATGCATTTTTAACTACTCGCGTCTGCAACCTTCCGTGGCTACGCGTTTTGTTTACCGCTGGTGCTTAAAACAAGTGACAAAAAATATTTTCAAGCCTGATTTGTTCAGGCACTTAAACGTAATCTCCGTGAAGTAATCAGTGCAGCGTAATGCATTTGCAGAATGGTGCTTGGTTTGTCCGAACTATTGAACACTTATATTCACGCAGCCACCTCAGCCGTACAGCTTCGGCTACGACAACGTGGACGAGTACGGCAACCGCCAGTTCCGCAGTGAGCAGGGTGATGCCAACAACGCCAAGACCGGCTCGTACGGCTACCGGGACGTGAACGGCCTTTACAGGCGGGTGAACTACATCGCGGACGCCAACGGTTTCCGGGCCACGGTGGACACCAACGAGCCAGGCACTGCTCCCGGTGCCAGCGCCGACGTGGTCTTCAACGCCGCACCGGTCGTCCCACCAGTTCCGGGCCGAGCAGGAGCCCCCGCTGCCTACGGATCAAGTGCACTGGCTCCTGGATACAACAATGGATTCGGCGGATACGGTGGATACGGCAGTGGCGGCGCCTATGGACACGGGGGCTACGGTGGCTACGGTCCCTACGGGTCCGCTTCCGGTGGGCCCGCCCTGGGTGGATATGCCTACGGAGGATACGCTCCATATGTCCAAGGTGCCGCTGGCTATGCTGCTGGCCGCTACGCACCGGGTGGCTACGGTGCTGCCGCTGGATGGGCTGCCGGTCAGTACGGGTACCGTCGGCGGTAGTAAATGCTGCCGTTGAAGTCTAAAACACCTTGCAGATAGAAGCGGACCAGTTGCGCCGAATAAAAATTTCATACTTCTCATTACATTTTTGTTTTTCGCAATACCACTCTACTGCATCGACTCAATTCCCCAGTCTGCAGTGAGAGTCCAATCAAGACTGTTCTCAGCTTTCGTCCCATGTGACCAACGTGTATAAAGTACGTGCAAGATGCCGTGTACTCGCATAAGGGTCTTCCAATAAATAAGTATTTTACAGGGCGTATGTTTTGACCCAAGCACACTCGAAAGCCTCCCGAGTGACTGCATTATATTTATTTGTTCAAATCGACTAGACAAGTTCTCAGTCATTATCATTGCAGTTTTGGTTCAAGAACACTTGAGGTCATAAGGTTATCTGGTCCGGAATAGGTTCTTCTGTCGTACTAATAAACGATACTATAATAAGCGAATCACTAAGACAGCTGGAAAATTGCAACACGACACGGTACTTTTCTTCATTGAATCTGAGAACGAATGCGCCACTAATTGTCTATACCAGCCACAACGGTGTCTTATAACATCTGTGTAGGATGTCTCGGACGTGACTTTCGGATGATCGCTTGGTAGTTTGCACGAAAGCGCATGCTCCGTAGTTAATTCAGTTCAATTCCTGCACCTGCAGTGGGTCTGAATATTTGTGCTTTCTGTTTACTGTACTGAGTGAAATGTTTCATCAGAATTATTTGTGTTCTTTGTGAAGAAAGGGAATGATAAACGTGCGCTTGGCAGGGATTAAAAGAATGCATATGCTTTACATCCCCCGAAATATTGGGCAGTGCTTTGATAATGAAGAAGTTCATCGTCCTGCCCTTTCCAAACATGAGGCGAATACTGCCTTGAACGTTTACGCTGCATACATGTTATTGAGCACTGAAAATTGCAACTGAAAAGGATTTTGTTCACTTCGTGTTTGGTAAATGTTAAGTTAGTGGCATGCTGTCATTTTTTTTGCTTTATTATCATAGATCAAAGAACAGAGCGTTGCATATCATATGCCATAGCCTTTCCCAAAATTTCGGATGCTCAGGTGCTCTTTCTTAATGTGCGTTAGTTACAGAGCCGTCTGTATGATGTCGCTTGTCTTATTTAATTCTTCCTTGATAGTCTGCTGTAGCATGTGGTAGGTCGTTATCCGGATTTGCTCATTTTCCCATACATCCCCTTGCTTGCTCATTGTTTGAGCGCTTGTTTGAGTGTCGTTGGTATTCTGCTCCAGCCATCAAAATGCATCCGGTTCGTCTCAATTGATGTTATAAAAACGGCATGAATGCCATAGTGCGGAGCATACCAAAAGACCTATATATCAGGAAGGCTTCCCGCCTGCTCAAAATTTCGTTAAAGACACTGATCTGGACACGGAAGGTGACAACAGCATTTGCTAATTACCTTGAGTGTTTGTGCGGATGCCAGCGTAGCCATACTAAGACGCCGATCTGTGCTCTAAATCTTGCATTTAACGAATACATAATTGCCGCTACGGTAGAGCAACTGCCGGCAGAAAAATCGAAAGGCTAAACCCAAAGGAAGCTTACACAGCCGCAACCCTAGAAAAATCAGTATGGAAAGCTTCAAAGAATATACATCCTCGCACGAGAAAGATAAAAGTTAAGTCAACTGTACACCCCAGCGCTAACAGTCCTGGTAATATGTCGATTAAGCTTTTTCGCACCTACAAGCTGAACCTGGGAGAGACGAGAGGCTAGCCGCACTGGCGTAAGGACGCCTGCCAAGTTTTTTGAACGCCCCAGTATTGCTTTCCTATTAGCGAAAAACTCTTAGCTCGTTACATGAGATGCGATTTCCGCACCAGGCCCTATGTTTTTATCAATTTCTTCGCTTCAGTAACTTCTCACTCACACGCGAAGTGCTGGGTTTCCTTTCTTCGAGGTTAAATCGGGCCTAGTTCCAAAATGTTTCTCTTGCTTACTGCCTTGTGCTCTTCACCAAAAAAAAAAGATGTGTGACATCCACCAATGCATACGGCACTGCTTCGTCGATTACCATAGCTGCACTGTCGGCGAATGCCTCTTGACGACGAGAACAAATCGAACAACCTAGCGCTCACGCACAAAGCAACACAGTTGCCCCCGCCGTATTCAGTTGTTTATGTTTGCATGATTTAGAGCTGCTCACAGTCGGCTCACATGACGCCACTAGAATGTGTACAGAGGAAAACGCGTCATAAAATTAGTAAACCTGGGCGAGGTTACTCCCCTGTTATGACGTAAACGACGGAAACGCGTAAGTGGGGAGCTTGATAAGCGATTTTGTCACTAACGCAGCCCACCTTGTCCCGCAGAAGAAATACTCGTAGTACTTGGTTAATGCGGCGAGTTGGGCGTGTTGGTACATGGTTTTCTGGAAAAGCAGCGCTGAACAGACGAGGACAGAGACGAGGCGACAAGGACGGGCCCGTCCTTGTCGCCTCGTCTCTGTCCTCGTCTGTTCAGCGCTGCTTTTCCAGAAAATCGTAGTGCTTCCGATCAAAAATGTAACACTCTATATTGACCTATTTTTCTCCTATGGCGTCCTTTTAAGAAGATAAGCAACGCCACAGAGTGCTACACACAAGTCTCTCTGCGCTGGGGATGGCAGTGTGTCAATAGAGCGCGTATGAAACATTATCGCACGGTGGCCGAAGATGCAGCTATTCCTGTTAGCACCTTTTGATGTCCTCAAAGGGCAGCGCGAACGTGCAAGGTACTGATGAATCCAGAGGACATCCCCATAATTAACTATGATTCCATCTGATCGCTGTTCAGTGGCAGAACGAATAAGAAGCTCTCAACTGTCAAAAAATACCTCACACAGGCAACAGTGGAGTATTTACATATAAAAAATGCCTCATAGCTGTCAATCAGGGAAAATACACGAGAGTGTGCGTATCTCTTCCAAAGTACACTCCCATTCTAACGGCAAGCTACACGTGCCGGTCATCACCAGCACATTCATATAATGATGAGCATCTGCGTACTTCTGGCGTGGGTGCTCACTTGTCCCGCTTGTATCGAAAAGGATAAACAATCAATAAAAGTTTTCCATAAATGTGATGGTTGGGGCTGGAGTCGCAACCGATATATTGCAGTTGTGACCAGCTTGTTCTTCCACGTGTTATAAGGTCTCCGTTACATTCAAGGAGAAGGTTTGAATGCCTCTTGGCACATTCGTTAAATCAATAATGGCCGGAGTAGAAGTACTTTTGATTAACGTTGTGCACCCGTTCAACCCCTATTTTTTTCTGATTCACATGCATCATTTTGGTAGGATGAAGTTTCTGCGTTCCGCGGAATGCCATGAACCCAACACAGGGAGTGCACATTTCTAATTCTCACCGGGGTCAAAATTAGAGGACTGCCGTGGATACACAAATGTTCAGATTGTTATTCCGACGTGTCATTCCCAAAAATCTTCATGGGATATGCACTTACAATGTTGGCTGTCGGTAAAGTCTCACGACACGGAAGCTTCAGGCTTCTATATTTTTTTTAAGGGTGTGCGAATATTCGAAATTTCAAATATGATACGAATATGCTTGATATTCGATTCATATTCGTATTCGAGAAGTTGATATTCGAGAATTTCTGAATATTCGAAAATTCCCGAATACTCGCCAGAGATCGTATAGACCGTTTACAGAGAGCAGTTCGCTCTGTCCACGACAGGCGGCGCCAATAGGTTGACAGCCACTTGTGGTCTTCAGAGCCGTCGTTAGTAGCATCGGCTCGCAGTGCGAAACGCCGTGACGTGGATGTCATGCGTATTGTTTAATTAATATCAAGAGCTAATGTCCCTGTGGTCTAGTGTTGGAAAAATGGACGCGCTTGTTACAAATCAGACACTTCGCGACAGAATTGCCACCGTCTTTTAAAGAGCTGTCTTTGGACTTCATGATACTCTCAGGGAGAGCAGAAGGTTAATGCGTTTTACCACAACAAAAATAAACATATTACAAACGTCTTGCGCCAGTTTGTTTCAGAGCCAGGAGTAGCTGCGGGAATGAGAGAACGAGCATACATGCCTGTAACCTTTCTCACCTTCGACATACCCTGATGCAATGCATCGAATACGTTACATTATTATTCGCCGATGCACCTTAATACGCATTTAATGGCCATATTTTATCTTCACCCTTTTTTTTCTTTTAGTTTACCTCTTCTGCACCGCTCTCCTTCCGTCTTTATCTCCCTAATTCCCGTCCCCATGCAGAGTATTATGCCAGTGATTTTCAAACGTTGGCTAAATTCTGTTCTTCCATTAAAGGGCTTCTCTTTGCATATATATAATCGATGCTATTTTAGACCTTTGCAATAAGTGCTCCCTGGGCGTCGGCGCAGTGCTCACTAAGCTGCCGTGCGCACGGTGGTGCGCTGGTACGGTGGAGGCTTTTGCAAAAGTCCTCAGGGGATGTGCTTCGACATGCAATTATCTCGCCCAATGCAAGCTCTACAGAAGTACGCTAATGCAGGAGAAAGCGGGGAAATTTATTAAGGCATGTGTATTTCCGCTTACTGCGGCTGGCAACACCTCTGAGTGCTGAACTCCTGAGCAGTTTTCAGTTTTACTTGGCAAGAAAGCACGGTTGAACGTCACCGTGCTTCTGAAGGGGCCCTTGAAAAACATGCTGAACCTTCTTTTGGAAGCCAGAATGTTAACGGAGCATAACGTAAATACCTGGGCAATCAGCGGGCGATCACACGCACGCCACGTTCGGTTGTAAGCCACGTCCACAGTGATGAGCAGTGAACGCTATTAATAGCATTGAACACATATTCCTCCATCCGGCAAAAATATCGACCTCAAAAAAGCAAGCTTTCAGACATTGTCCCGCCTTTAATCTGCAGTTCAACAGCACGTACTGTGGTCAGCAAATAGCGTTAGACGGTGAATTGACTGAATAAATATGAACGCACACATAGGTGACCGCGGTTTGTTGACACATTCGAGCGGGTGCTACTCATCTTCCAGCAACCCTCTCCCCTTAACCTGGTCACAATAAAGTAAACAAACAAACAAAAGGTATGCATTTAATCTGCACGCCCTTGCTACGACATAACGCGCACAGCCAGTCGTCGTCATATAAAAGCGACGCCGCAAAATCTAAGCCACCAACAAACAAAGTTTGGCAAAGCTTCGCCGCTCGGATAATCACCTACGACGCGCACTCTGCGGTTTCACGCAAGTTGAAAAGTTCTCACAGGTGAGGCCTTACACTTTTATGTAAAAATTCGAGACGTACCAGCTACATATTCATCTTTACACATTTTAAGATGCTATTTTTATATTCAAGACTAATAACCTTATCGTACTAAGTGTCAGTTTAAAAAAGTGGTATCCCTCAGCTGAGAAGAAACACCACGAATTCCAACCCAAAATGAGAGACAGTAGCACTGTCGCTAGTAAAAAAAATATTATCACTATTGACGTCCCTTTCCAGCGGCAGATAATAACGCTGTGCGCTGCGGTTACGAACACGTCGATAACAAGAGTGCCGCATGTGTTCGCAAAGCACGGCTCCGCGCCAGCCGCGCGCTGCGATTCTCGCCGCTGCGGAGACGTCATTGTAGTAATCTTTTTTACTCGCGCCTCTACATTTTTTCCACTCAGTGTGCAGTTCCTAAGCGAATATTAAATCCCTATGGAATGCTCGTTCCTTAGGTACTGCGCGTCGTCATTCCTTACGCAACTGTTCGATGGTATTCCGCTCAGAAAAGCATTTCGTATGGTGCAGCCACTGTTGTTTTCAGTGACCTTTGGTCTCGATACAAATTACCTCTAAGCAATACAGGGTATATGCTTCTCGGTGTACAGTGTTTTGACCTCTTCATACCAACGTGTTTTTTTTTTCTTTTTGAAAGTTGCAACGAAACACTATTTTTATGGGCACGTTGTTCCCGGCCTTGCTGTTCCTAGTAGCAGCTCCGCTGCTCCTGTCAATACTAAAATGCGCTTCTATATAAACACTTCATTGAATCCAGCAGATAACACTGGCTGTTGCCTGCCTTGTGGCCGGTACGTGCGCCCTACACGACCACCAAGGGACAGCTCCATACCAGAACCCCGGATACGGCGGCTACTTCCCATCAGTAGCCACAGCTTCTTACAAGGGCTACGTTGACTATGCCACGGTATGTTGCTCAAGGTAGACCTCCTTTTTAGTTACTATCAGCCATTTGAAATAGATTTCCGCATATAGTAGCTCAAAATGCTTTCTTTCCTGACTTGATTAGATTCTAATTACAAGCACCTAAGGGCATTCGCGGAACTTTTTACGGGGAGGGGGGGGGAGGTGCACGATAGGCGGGAAGGGGGGTAGGTTAGCACCAAAAAGGCACTATTTGTGATCTAAACTACGCATATGGAACAAAAATTAGAAAAAGCAAATTTGTGCTTGGCTTGGAGAACATACATTTGATTTTATTAATGAACAAAGAATTAAAGTTGGTAAGCAAAATGCAAAAAGTTACTATCACTTCGTGAAGTCTCGCTGCGCGAAGGATCTTGTCTCAAGAGAGCTGATGATCAGCACACAACGCAATATGTTCACCAGCATGTAACTGCAGTCCATCAGTCTTCCTTGAAAACGCAGCTGTAGACGTCTAGGGTTTTTTGTGGGAAAACTGCGTGATGACACGGGGGAGAAAGTCATCCTTGTACCTCTTTATGCGCTCGCGATGCATGCTCATCAAACAAAAGCCCCCCAGCCTGCCATTTTTCATTGTTGAGCGAGGCCAGGTTTTTCCTCCCCTAATTGTACTGAAGGACCGTTCGACTGTGCAAGCGGTAACTGGCAAGGCCAATGGCTTTTGCAATGTCTCAATGGCTTTTGCAACAGCGGGGAAAAATGCCTTGCTCTCGAGCAGAAGTCCAGAGTACGTTATTTCTGACAGTCGCCAGTTTTGTGCTCCACATCTCTTACCACGAGATACCCTCTTCCTTGAAGTTTTCGATACAAAAAAAGCCTTGGAGTTCCTCCGTGAGCGCAACAAACCGGCTCAAATACTTCATTTTTGCTATATGCAGCTGGAGGAAGTGTGAAGCTCTTCGCATTGCTTTCAGAAAAGCGGCGCGCCAAAGAGGCAGTGAGAGAGACCAAGTTGGTACATATACTACCACGCGATAGCATGCCTCCCGCAACTGAATCCCGTAGTTGTCTCGTTGTGTCTGACGAGAGGCTTGTCTGGGTACAGATATCAATACGTTTAAGCGACTATCTGGTTCACTTGCTGTGTTCATGATGTCAGAGAACAGGTCTTCAGCGTTACTCCGATGGCCGCGAAAATTATTCTGCAACTCAGTGATGTGGTCTTGTACAGAACTGAACTCCATGGGTACACTTTGCAGAACATTCGTAACTGGTTCCAGTCGTGCGCTGCACTCGCTACAATGTGCAAGTAAACGATGAAAGATGAGCTTGTGGTTGCACAATAGAGGAAGTACGTATGGTATCCTATAACATGAATAGTCTCATGGCCCTTCTTTGAGAGAGAGGATAACCAAGCAACGTGAGGGCCCGGCTGAACATCAGAGCCTATGTCTACCTCTATAATATGTTATCAACCCTGAGCCAGCGTCGTCGTTCTCACTTTCCGAATTGTCTATCTTGTACTAAGAGAATTTTCAATCGACATGCAGCAAGAGTCCCGTAGGACACATCCTCCAATAGTCCGAGCTTCTTACGTAGTCGCCAGACCCATGTTACGCATCTTCAACAACTCGCATCTGGAGGCTTCCTTGCCTACACATTTTCATTTCCACTTCACTTTTTTATTATAACTTCAGATATTACAAAAAGGTTGCAAAAACTGATGGGCCAATAACCGAAGCTAGTAAAGGCCCAATGTACACATTTGTTATTACAACAACAGAAGGTACCAACATAAAGCTCGGTTATAAATGATCAGTGAACAAAGTAATAGCGAGCAACACTCAACAGCGGACATAAAACGATTAACAAACATAACCCTCAATAATAGAAAAATAGAAACACTTAATAGGAAACAGGAACTTGTTAGCCATTTTTATTTAAACTGGTACACTATTCCATACTTTCGCCCCGCGATACTGAATTATGCGCTGAACATAGGCGTTTCGCGTTAGAGGGTAATTAAAATTAACATTGCTTGCATTTCTAGTATTCCTGTTAGGAAACACAAAAATATTGATCGACAGCGGGTAATTCTTTTGTATAATGTTATTTACTACCATTGCAAGTCTCATTTCATATAACACAGTGAACTGCAAAAATCTGTAACCTATTAAACAAAGGAGCACTGAACTGATACCTGTTCGAGTATAATATTATTCGCAGTGCTGTTTTCTGCAATAAAACGGAGAGTTGAGCTAGTTGGCACATATTTCTGGGAATAACAGCGCTGAAACGAGGGACAAAGAAAGAAGAAAAAGGCCGGCGCTGATTATCAACTGAATGTTTATTAGAACAAAACACGCAATGTATACTCCTTCGAGTCCTTTGGTGCAGCGCACGTGCTGCTGGTTGTCAAAGGAGTATATTTTGCGTTTTTTTTCGAATAAACGTTCAGTTGTTAGTCAGCGCCGGTCCTGTTGTCTTCTTCTTTCTTTGTCCCTCGTCTCAGCGCTGTTATTCCCAGCTCATTTCTGCACAGAGATACTTTGATGAACGTAAGATCTGTATGTACAAGCCTATGACTCGCAGCAGTACGCTAAATGACAGTGAAAGAGAGAAAAATAAATGATCTTCAGCGCAGATATGTCCAGCAATCACCGTGTTCTATATCGAATATAACAAGCGGGAGCAAGCTTGGAGCACAGAGTATCAGCATGTTTGTGCCAATTAATGCTCGCCGCAAGTGCCTAAAGCAGGTTAAAACAAAGGATTCTCAAGTCTGGTTTATTCAGGCGCTTTAAAGTCAATCGAGCAACATAGTCAGTGCATGACAATGCATTTTTAGAATGCTGTTCGGTTTGTCCGAACAATTCAACTCTTGTACTCACGCAGCCACCTCAGCCGTACAGCTTCGGCTACGACAACGTGGACGAGTACGGCAACCGCCAGTTCCACCGCGAGCAGGGTGATGCCAACAACGCCAAGACCGGCTCGTTCGGCTACCGTGACGCGTACGGCCTTTATCGACGGGTGAACTACGTTGCAGACGCAAACGGATTCCGAGCCACGGTGGACACCAACGAGCCAGGAACTGCACCGGGTGCCAGCGCCGACGTGGTCTTCAACGCCGCGCCGGTCGTCCCGCCGACCCCTGGGGGAGCCGCAGGTTCAGCGACCGGAGTAGCCGCATTTGCCTACGGTGCTAGGGGTGCAGCGCCAAACTACAGCAGCGCTTACAACGGATACGATAGATACGGAAACAACCCATACGGTGGCAACCCTGGCGCTTATGGATACGGTGGCTACGGTCGCTACGGCTCCGCTTCCAGTGGGCCAGCCCTGGGTGGATATGCGTACGGAGGATATGCTCCATACGGGCAAGGTGCCGCTGGCTATGCTGCTGGCCGCTATGCGCCGGGTGTCTACGGGGCTGTCGCTGGATGGGCTGCCGGTCGACACGGGTACCGCCGCCGATAGTAAATGCTGCCGTAGAATTCTAGAAACACCTAGCACATAGAAGCGGATGAGTAGCGTCGAATAAAAAGTTCATAGCATGCATTGAATTTTTGTTTTTCGTGATACCACGCTGCTGTATTGCCTGAACTGTCCACTCCACATTGAGTGGTGAAACAATACTGTTCGCATGTTTTGTTCCACGCGACCAGCATGTATGAACTGCGTTCAACGTGACGTGTACTCGCAAAATGATCGTCCAATAAAGAACTGTTTTTACAAGCCCTATACTTTGCCAAAGGGCATTCGAAACCCTGCCCTGTCGTTGTACTTATTTCTTCAAATTTGTTTGACCACCTCTGAACCATTAGCTAGCCGTTTTGGTAAAAGAACACGTGAATTAATATGGCAGTCTCTTTCGCCCGGAATAACTTGAGCTGCTACTGATTAACGATGCTGTGATAAGCACGTCACTAAGATAGTTGGGTAACTCTGCCAAAACCAAGTATTTTTCAATAGTGACGCGTAGCGACGCCGCCTCAAAATACAGGACTACGCGGTAAAGGAAAGAACAATACGTTTTCGCTTTGTTAATGGGAACGTAAGGCCCATTCTCACTGGTCGATGAAGGCGGGGCTTGATAGCTGTCTAGAACCAAGTGCCAGGATATCAGCTGAGGAGAGTAACTGAAGCGCCAGAATTGTTGGTGAGGACGACACAAACGAGAGAAAAATAATTGGTTTCATATTTGTGGTCTTTTTGCCAGTAGCACACCCCTACAGCTATTTTTGAAGTTTTCGTTGTGTACATTTTCTCGAAAAGTGTGACGGTTTTTACAAAAAAAAATGTTCGCGTTTTCTCACAGCGGGCTCCGGCTCCTACGCTATCATCCTTGACTGCTCTGTTCCTTGCTTTCCGCTAGCTGCTGGCTACTGCCGGCCTTTGCTGGCGCATCTCGTAATCTCGTGATTTCGTTGTTTGCGGTTGCTTCCCTTTCTCAGCGTTAATTTCAAGTGTTTGGTTAGTTTTCGTCCGCGTGCTATGGTCTCGTGGCCATACCAGCCACAATCTCACTCTGCGGTTTTGCAGCTGCTGCCTTCGGAAAGGAGGTTTCGTTTGATAACAGCGCAGAGCGCCTGAAGAACTGCTGCTCCGTAGCAAAGCGTCCAAGTGAGAACTGCTCCTCTGACACCACATTGCAAAGGTAGGGTGTTACAGTCGCTTTAATATTGTGGCATACCGTTGCCAATGAGTGCTCATACCAGCCAGAAAGATGTTTTATAACTTCTGTACGGGAGGTGTCAGATGTGACCGTGGGATGATCGCTAGGAAGCTTGCACGAAAGCATCTGATCCGTAGTCAATTCTGTTCAATTCCTGCACCTGCAGTCAGACTGAATTATTCGGCTCTGTGTCGACTGTACTTTGCGAAATACTGAATAAGAATTATTTGTGTTCTTGGTGGAGAAACGCTACGATCAACGAGCACTTAGCAATGGTTTTAAGAATGTATATGATTTATATCCCTCTTAATATTGGAGCAGGCTTTGATAAACGAGAAATCTAGCGTCATATCCTTTGCAAACACGAAAATAATGCTGCCTTAAATGCCCACTCTATATGTACATTTTACTCAGTACTGAAAAATGCAAATGAAAATTATTTTATAAACTGTGTGTTTTGTAGGTATTTTGTTGGTGCGCGCTACCCTTTTGTATTGCTTTATTATCATACAGTAGAGAAAAGATTTGCATGTCACATGTCATGGCCTTTTCCAAAATTGCGGGCGCTCAGGTGGTGTCAGAAACCTGTCTGTTTTGCACTGTGTGAAAAACGCGAAAAGCCAGTACAAACATCATGTGCACGTCTAATTCAACAAAACGGATAGCAACGTTTCTACACCCCTCAAGATTATTTCGAAAGCCTAGCTATTTCAACGCCGCATTGTATACTCCTGTGACGAATACATGCACATATAACCTTAGATTTATGAGGCTAGTTTAGCCGCGATTTGTGATGAGGTGTGTTGTTTATTACATTTTATGCCATGAGGCTAGTTAGTTAAACTGGCTTATAGACTATCAATGCCTTACTTAGCAGGGTGATGTCTTGTCATCCTCAATCCACAGATGTAACACTTAAGAGAATAATCTGTTTCTATCGGTGGCCACGCATTCATTGAGTTGAGCTGAGTGGTTGTAAACTACCGGTGGGATTAGCCTTGCAGTTGCTGGCGGCAATTGCTCCACCGTAGCGACACTTAAATAGAAATCACAGAAACACTGTCCGCAAAAACCCAAATAGACACTCCTGAGGTCACCATATGGAGGCCAAATCCGTGTCCTGCAGGTAAAGTAGAAGAAGGCGAGAAGCATCCCTTCTACTCGACTGGCTCCCGCGCGGGAAAACAATGTCCTGAAGAGAACTGTGAGGAACTCCTGCCTTCTTGAGGGATCCAAATAACACAGCCCGTTCCGCGTTGTACGAAGTACAGCACAAGAGGTAATGTTCTATGTCACCACACACACCACACGTTGAACACAATGGTGACAACGCTAGGCCAGTCGTATACATCCACGCCGGCGTACGAGCAGAATCCGTGCGAACGCGGTGCAGCAAAGTGGCTTGGTACCTTTTGAGACCCTTGGTCAAACATGGCTGATGAGGAGAGCTCCACAAAGAACTGAAGTGGCACAACACCACATCTCTGAACATTTGCTTGACTTCATGAGGGACTCCATTTACTGGAATCCCGGAGAGAGCTGTATGGGCGAGGTTGTCTGCTATCTCGTTGCCTAAGACACCTATGTGCGAGGGCCCCCATTGAAAACGTATAGTGAAGCCTTTGCTATGTAGATTCTGCACCAAACGTAGGGATCTAAGACTCAAGGCTTCAGTGGGGAACCCATACTCTAACCTTTGAAGGGCAGATTTTGAATCCGTAATTATGACAGTAGGTTGAGGCGTACAACACCGTAGCTTCTTTAGAGCTGACTCAATGGCAACGCTTTCGGCCATTGTGGAGGACACGACTTTAGTAAAACGAACAGACCAATCATACTTCAAAGACGGAATATGAAAAGCAGCTGCACTAGATCCTCTGACCTTGTCCACAGAGCCGTCTGTAAAAATTCGAAGATGACTGGCATATTCGGTCTCAAGATGTTCCAGTACGAGCGAACGGCCACGCATTCATGTTTTATCACCTCTGTTTGTGTCACATAAGAAAAAAACTGCTGGTGGTTTAGCTCTGGTTAACCATGGTCGAAAGCGAAAAGCTGCATCTCCCTGGCAACGTTTGTGGTCGAGCGACTGGCGTCGAATTGGCAGGCGTCAATTGAACGCAGGCGTCGCATTGAACGCACCTAGCGTTAGGCTGAACGCATCAAAGTGCACCGGCGTTTTAGGCAGGACCCACTTTGATGCCCTGAGCATGCGATTTGTGCAGACGCTTTCCCGCTCCGCTCGAATGGACGCATGGATGGATGACAACTTTTATTTCCACCGGAAATGGAGACCCGTACTACTCCCCGCCCCAGGGACGCAGGACTGTAGGACGGGGGCCGGAGCCTCCACGACTAAAGGCTAACAAAGAGATTGTGTCTGTTCGCGGCATTGGTTTTGCTACATAAAAAGAAAGATTTTGCTACATATCACAAGAATGGACCATTACCTTCAGTATCTACATAACAGTGTCTTACATTTTTCTAATTTTCAAAATTTTTGCCCGAGAAAGCTGAACTTGATTTCTGGCTATGCAGTGTTAAACCACTCCTACGTTTTGTGCTACACATAACTACAATGACGAAAAAACACCAATGCATTTGGTGTGTATATTCCCTTAACCTTGATTGGGAACATCTGAGGATTAGAGCTAGATGTGAATGCCTTAGTAATCTGCGATTCGCTGATGACATTGTCTTCCTAAGTAACTCATGGGCCGAATTTCAAAGCATGATGATAAACCAAGACATGCAAACCACAAGGATGGATCTAAAAATATTTTACAGAAAACTTAACTAATATTGTAAATTTTCGGAATGAATTAACACTTTACGATCGTTAGCCAGACGCTGAAATTGGTAAAGGAATGCATCTACATAAGGCAGGTAGTCACCGCAGAACAGGGCCATGAGAGTGAATACCTGGAAGACTACGATTGAGATGTAGCGCATTTGGCAGATGCTCCCATGTCAGTAAATGGCAGTTTATCTGCATCCCTCAAGAGAAAAGATGCCAGGTGTTTCAGGAAAACCCATGATTAATAGTTTAGAGATAATTTATTTCAGGTAAACATAAGATTTTAAGGCATTAGCGGACATCAGAAAACAGGCGAATCATGCTAACTAGCAAAGTGAATGACTCAGTTCTAATTCTTAACATTTGACTGTTGCTCAAAGGTGTCTGACTAATATTTTTAAATATATATATTTCTAATATTGTTAAATATTTCTAGCCGGAAGTTAGCAACAGCCATAACAGTTTTACGAACTTAGGAAGCGCGATTAACCTTGCCAATGTGCCTCAAAAAATTTGGGCTACTTCTAGCTCTGTTCGAAAACCTGTCGCTTTCCGCCCGCGGGTAACGCAAAGCGACGCCCATGACATATAGAGGCTGGCAATGCAGGCGGTGAAATTAAAAAAAAAATGCTGTTGGCTTAGTTCTGTTAAGCTAGGATATACGTAGCGAAAGCGTGGCGACTGCTGGATGAGAAAGGTTAGGATATGAAACCCGTGCATTCACTAGATGCGCCTTTATTCATGATGAAACAGTTAGCCGTCATGGACGACATTTGAAAGGTATTCCAAATGTCCGCCATGACGACTCAGGGTTTTGCTTGACTATGTCTTCCCCAAGCCAATATATCGATCTCTGTATAGTGGAGGCCAAGGAGGAAATGTTTTAAAAATAGTAAGGGCAAAGGCTGTGCCAGAGGGCGTGAAGACGTTTTTATTCAAGTAGCATACTGGTACGTTGCGGGTTAAAACATAGATGGAGGAGAGGGAATCGTTTTTACCATGGGGTGCTGACTGCATGTTGTTTCACAAACCAGAGTCAGTAAAACATGCCTTACTGATTGCTGCGATGCACTGCTCTTTTGGGGCATGCTCCAGCGTACAATAAAGAAAGACTTACCCTTGATGCCGTAAGGGATACGATTCCCGGACGTTGAGGCGGATCTTTATAAATACGATGTAATTTTCCTTCTTGGCCTGCGCACCGTTTGGCGAAGCAGGATGGCTGTACGACACTACAATGAAGATACGCGGTCTGTCCGAAATTACGTAAAAAAAAACACATTTAAGCTGCCTGAAGTGTACAAAGAGCTTTGTTTTGGACATTAAGTTATCGAATTGATGGGAGAGTTGTGTTTCTTCAAACAGCTTTGATTTTCTCACGTAAGTGAAACACATGTCAGCTCTTGGTGTTTGAGAGTGCAGCGCTAAACAAATGTTTGCGATCTGTTGTAAACTCTAAAAACAAGGCAATAAAAAAAGAGCCCTCAAGGCGGAGTGGTAACGTCTCCGCCTCAAACGCCAAAAGCCCTGGTTTGAATCCCAGCACCAATACACCTTTTATTTTTTATTCAGTGAGTGTGCGGGGGTTTCAGTGGCTTCCATACATAGCGCCTCCGAATACGTTGGTTAGCGGTTAAGCGCGTAAGGGCGGGTAAGGGCGGCTGCGCGGCGAGGCGTGTGGTGTGACGTCATGCCAGATGGCGCGGCGAGCACACGGCGTCCGCCAGCTGCAGCCGTTGCTAGGCAACGGCCCTGTGCCTCCTCCTGAATAATGCCACAGCGAAATCGCAAGTTCGTGGCCAATGTAGCTTTCGTTACAAAAATTGGCGGTGGTTAGTTCTCGATAAACCTGGAGTGGCGATATATCTACAGCTGGCCAAGTGGAACTTGCTCAGTTGAATTACAAAGTCAGTCTTTCGCAGCTACGTTTCGCTGGGCGTTCCTTCTTCATCTTCGTCCCACTTGACACGGCGCAGGCGCACAGCTGTGGCAGCTCGGTCTCGCCGGCGCGTCGCGTTGCGGGGACCAGCAGCTGCTCCACACCACGTGACCAGCCACTGCACCGCGATGCTGGCAGCGGCTCCGTACCACGTGAACAACCACGTGATCGTGGCGGCGCCACCGTCACGTGGCGCCCCCGCAGTGAAGGCTCGAAATACTACCGTAATGTAGCTATCGCTACAAAATGCAGTCGTGGGTAGAAAGTAATAGGAAACTCAGAAAAATTCAGAACGGGTTCAAAAGGGGTAGGCGCTTAGAAGATAACCTCTTCGTGTTTCCCAAATGCATTGAAATAACTAAGGCAGAAAACAAACCTCTGTATTTAGCCTTCCTGGACATAAGCGGCGCATACAACAAAGTTAACAGGGAACTCCTGTGCAACATACTAAAAGATGAAGGTACCGGCCATGAGGTTTCAGTCTAAGGCAGGTGTGATGATTTTCAACGATACAACTAATCAGGTGCTTACAATAAAAGGCCACGAAATATCCAGAGTGGCTGAGTTCAGATATCTCGGAGTATTGCTGAATGAAGGGCAGAGATATACACGGAAAATCACGATCAGTCTAATATGGCAAAAGGGAGAAACGATGCCGGTATAATGAAACATGGAGCACTATGGGGGAACAACAAATATGAAGTACTGACAGGTATTTCGAAAGGAATAATGCTGCCGGCGCTAACATTCGGGAAAGCGACTCTTTGCTTAAAGGCTCATTCGAGATTAGAAGTAAATCTGAGAGCTATTGGAAGATTAGCACAAGGTGCCCACTGCAAAACCCCAAATGAGACAGTACAGGGTGATATCGTCTGGGCATCTTCCGAAGCACGGGAAGCTCAGGGTAAGATACTATACGAAAAACGCTTGAGGAAATCGGACGATAAAAGGTGGGCAGCTAAGGTATCTAAATACTTATTCAGAAAGAGCGTTGACTCAAAATGGCGCAAAAAAGTAGAACGCTGACCAGTAAGTGTTCCGACACAAGGACGAAGAAAGAAAGAGCATTAAACGACAGGATAAAAACAGGGAAGTTAATATTGGATTATTTCAATGGAAAACAAACATAGTGTACAACTGTATCGATACCGGAAAAGGCCGATCAGGAAGGAAGCGCTTCATGATAACTCGAGGCAGTGCCCTACTCTTGGAAGCAAGTTCAGGGTGTCATAGGACGCGGAGCTACAAAAAGAAAAATAACGAAGAATATGACACATGTGCTGTGTGTGGTAAATCTGTAGAAGCAGCTGAACGCATAATACTCAAATGTGGTGGTATTTATCCGGATGTCGATGCAGCCACAGACACTCTTCCTGACGGCCTAGGGTTTATTGATAAGAATGGCCGTGTAAATAGTTCTGCGGTGGAAGTTAGCAAATAGTGATTGGAAGATTGGTGGCTCGAAAGCAGAGATGTTATATAAGGTTACAGGAGTAAGAAAATGTATTTAAAGAAAATGGCGAATATGAATAGCAAGAACACAGTTAAACAAAATAAAGAAAAAAACCGACCACGGTGGCAACTGCCACCCACCCGTTTCAAACGGGATGCTCCTACCTTCCCTCCATCTATCTATCCATCCATCCACATTGCGACAATCCGCGGCGATGTGCCACGTGACAATCGATGCCCCGCCCACTCTGCGGTGCTCCACGCTTCTCGCCGCTTCGCCGTCAAAATAGCTCTATGTTTAGAACTTAGTGCTGGGCTTCCCTGAAACACTTGAAATAAGAGCTGCACCTTACCGGCACTCACATATGGGGCACAAACGTGGAGGCTAACAAAATGGGTTCCTCTTATATTCACGACAACGCCCCAAGCTATGGAAACGAAAATTATGCGTCTAACGTTAACGCTGAGTTAGATTGATGGGTGTAACATCCCAATGCAACAGGCTATGAGGGACACGCTATGAGGTTCCCCAGTGCGACACGCTATAAGGTTGAATTTTTACCACCTCGTGTTCTTCAATGAGCACTGATATCATACGGCATACGGGCTGTTAGAATCTCTTCTCCAACGAAATGTGACCGCCACGGCCGGTATGGAACCCGCGTATTTCGTGTAAGGAGACGAGCACCATAACCACAGAGGCACCGCGGCGGCCCAGGTGTAACTTTAGTACGGGAACAGTGCAGAATTGGTCAGGGGACAAACAGGATTTAATGACATCCTAGCAAAAATCAAGACCACGAAATGCGCATGAGCAGAGCACATAATGCGAAGGCAAGATAAACGATTGTAGTTACGGGTAACGGACAGGATTCCAAGAGAAGGCAAATGTAGCCAGGAGCGGCACAAAGTTAGGTTGGCGGATGAAATCAAGAAGTTCCCGAGGATACGTTGGCTCACCAGTCAGATGAGTGTGTTAATTACACAGATATGGCAGAGGTCATTGAGTTTCAGTGGGCGTAGTAAGGCTGATGATTATGATCATGACTCTCTTATTAGGATTCTTCACAGCATATAAGATAATATCTATTTTAAAAAGATTTTTGCGCCAAGACAACACACACACAGGAAAGACGACACCACGGGCGCTTGAGGGTTGCCTTGGCACAAAAATCTTTTTAGTATGTATGATCACCATTTAGCCCAGCAGTTCACTCCTCTAAATATGAGATAACTAACACTAAATTACGTTTTTCTGTCCCCAAAAGCATTCATGTCCTCGCCAAAGCGTTGGCTCACCAGCAACTTGATCGCTGCAATTAAACCACTGATTACGTGCTTCCCCGCCCACTCTCTCAACTGTAAAACAACCCAACGATAACATGAAAAAAACCGCTTTTAGATGCAAAATTTCTTTGGCGTTTTCCTGTGACGGCTGCATCAATAAACTTGTATCACTAATTTCTTAATCGGGATAGGATTTTTTTACGTGTACAGCTGTAAATACGGCCATTTATTCGTTATTTATCGGCAAACTGACTCCTCTGGCAAACGAACACACCAATATATACACATGTGGCCTTTGACCTCAAAGGAATACCCCGTCATGGGGCCGGAAAAAAAATTAATCCACCCATAGAAAATATTCTTGGCCGATAAACCCCGCGAACTGCGTAATGAAATAAGCAGCATAAAAATACGCCGAATTTTGAGAACAAAAGTAAAAACCAAACATCTAATCCTTAGAAATAGCTCATTGTATTCCTTACAGATAGATAATTACACAGGAAAAAGCTGAGTAACAGATCGATACAGACACAAAACACAATCTATAATGACTAAGATAACCTGCTCTTCTTGAATGCACGCTCCACCCGACCCTCAAGTCCTGCCCACGGATGTAAAAAAAAAAAATACTGGGCCTATGACACCTAGACAAAAAAAATAAAACTAAAGCTCAACAAGCTAGGGCGGCCATTGTCAACGCCGTATACTCTCCTCGGAGGCAAAACAAAGCAATACTTCTGCGTCCTTAAGGGCAGCAGATGACGTGTTTGAACGTAGCCCCCCCCCCCCCTTCTTTTCTTTTTTTTTTTTGAAATGCTTGAAATCATGCATTGCTCGGTAGCTACGCATACGAGCAACCAGCCTGTCGCAAAAGCCTTCCACTTCACGAGCATGCTACGCCACATAACGTGGCCCCGCAAATGTCAAGGCAAAGAAAACGTGAAGAAACAAAAAGAAAACGTTCTTTTCCTCTGCGCGCCATTGCGTGAGCAGAGCACGTGGGACAGTCCGCATGGTATAAAACCCAGCTGCAAAGGACAGGGAGCCACCAAACAACGCTGCATACAGCTTCGCTGTCTGAATAGTACAGCAGCTTCATTTGTGTATAGTGCAACAACCTATCACTTATTTAAAAATTCGCAATGTTCGCTCAGGTGAGGCCTTTCACTTTCACACACTCGTAAAGAAATGCCTGCTCACATATCGAAAATGCATCTGCCACAAGAGACCTTTGCTGCAACTTCCGGGTGGGCAATACAGTTTTCGCATGCCTGAGCTTAAAAGATAAAATAATTACGTATAACCGACGCTCACCAAATAACGGGATATGGCTATGCGTTCGCTGTACGCTGCCTAAGCAACTCGCTAAACGCTGTGAGTGTGTGTGTACTGAAAGAATGTGTGTGTGTGCAGGGGGGGGGGGCAGTATAGGCGTGCGTGTACACATGCCTGTTATTAGACGATCGAGTCACGTTATAGGAGCTCTTCTATTGTAAGCACTAAGGCCCTAAGGGATTACAAACTGTCGGAGCCGAGCCACGCCGCCAGAGTTGTTAGAAACGGAGATATTGAGCGCTACGAAGACAGAAGCAATGCCCGAGTTTTTTGCACCTTCATTATCTATTCCTTAAAGACCAGCCTGAAAGAGGTGTTAATTTTCGCATCGAATACAAGTACAGAAGCAGCAGTGCTCCTGTCTTTCTGTGGACTTTTTGTCCTCTTGCAATGCGCCAGTACACCCGCATATCAACACTGCATTCTTTCCCACAGTTTAAACTCCTTCTCGTCTGCCTTGCGGCCGGCACCTACGCCCTGCATGACCACCAAGCAGCAGCCCCGTACCAGAACCCTGGATACGGTGGATATGCCGCTGCAGCACCTGGTGCCCCTTACAGGGGATACGATGCCTACGCCTCGGTAAGTGACACAACCGCGGGAACCCACTAGTGCTCGACTTCTTCTCTTAGCAGCTTTAGTGAGGAAAACTGCATTATTTAACCACTGAAAAGGTAAATTCATGCTCTCAATATTATGTTCAGAATTGCTTGTCCTATGCTGTGGTTTTTTACTTTATATTGGCTATGGCCAGGAATTCTCAATTTTCCAGGCATGCCAATTTAGGCAGCGTTCACGTTTGCTCAGACACTCGAAAATAAAGTGGGCGTTACGGACGCCGCTTTTCGAACGTAATAAATTCTTCTTTCGAGTGTGATTACGTCAAATGTATGAGCGCACTATTACAATCAAAGAAAGAACCGCCCATTATGCGCTGTTTCCACGCAGCCACCCCAGCCGTACAGCTTCGGCTACGACAACGTGGACGAGTACGGCAACCGCCTATTCCACAGCGAGCAGGGTGATGCCAACAACGCCAAGACCGGCTCGTACGGCTACCGTGACGCATACGGCCTTTATCGACGGGTGAACTACGTTGCAGACGCAAACGGATTCCGAGCCACGGTGGACACCAACGAGCCAGGAACTGCACCGGGTGCCAGCGCCGACGTGGTCTTCAACGCCGCACCGGTCGTCCCGACGACCCCTGGGGGAACCGCAGGTTCAGCGACCGGAGTAGCCGCGTTTGCCTACGGTGCTAGGGGTGCAGCGCCAAACTACAGCAGCGCTCACAACGGATACGGTAGATACGGAAACGCCCCGTACGGTGGCAACGTTGGCGCCTACGGATACGGTGGCTACGGTGGCTACGGTCCCTACGGGTCCGCTTCCAGTGGGCCAGCCCTGGGTGGATATGCGTACGGAGGATATGCTCCATATGGCCAAGGTGCCGCTGGCTATGCTGCTGGCCGCTATGCGCCGGGTGGCTACGGAGCTGCCGCTGGATGGGCTGCCGGTCAGTACGGGTACCGCCGCCGATAGTAAATGCTGCCGTAGATTTCTAGAAACACCTAGCACACAGGAGTGGGTGAGCGACACAAAAAAAAATAATGCGTTTCATCGCATTTTTGTTTTTCATGATGCCACTCTACTGCGTCATGTTAATCGCTCAGTCTTTCCTGGCTCTAAATAAGACAATTATCATGATTTGTTCCATGTGACCAGCCTGTATGAACTCATTACAAGCTGTTCGTCTGCCGTGCACTCCCAAAATGATCTTCTAATAAAGGAACTTTTTACTAGGTGTATGTTTTGACCAATATCATTCGAAACCCTGCCCCGTCATTGCTTTATATTTATTTGCTCCAGTCTGCTTGACAAGCACACTTGGACTCTTGGGCTGATCTCTTTTGCTGAGTAATGATGCTCTCATAAACTTGGCAGTATGATAGCTGGGTAACTTTGAAAAAAAAGGCATTTTTCAGTTTTGAAGCGCAGCAAGCAACGAGCACGAACAACTGGACTACCGAAACAAGAAAATTACACTGTGTTTCTACTTTTTTCGGCATAATTTTAAATGACATTTTTAAAACCGCATTCCATAAAGCTACGGCGACTACACTGATACCTGAAAATCCGATGACGAAGTCGTGATTTTCATACGCACCTAAAGCATGTTGTTTCTCTCATTTGCGGTGGCGTGGTGGTCGACGCAGCGGCGGCGGCGGCGGCGCCTGGCGAAGGCGAAAGTCTCAGCGTTGTGTACACCACAGCCTAACGCGATTCGAAGGTTGGCACTTTACGGTTAACGAACTATAATCAAATTACTAAACGGAAGCTCATTTCCCAAGAACGCTCTGCTACGAATACATGATATTTCAACACGATTGCAAGACGGGCGAGTTGGTGATATATATTTCTCAGAAAATAGCGCAAAAGAGGAGGGCAGCAAAGGAAACAACAGGATAGCGCTGGTCCTGGTGTTTCCTTTGTTTGCTGTCCTCGTCTTTTGCGCTATTTTTCCAGAAACATGAGATTTGCTAGCCGAAGGTTTCCTCTATACTCCACCTTCATGTAAGTGACCATCAAGCAGGGAAAAACTTGTTGATGTGTTTCAGCCGGAACACACGACCGGTCTGCACACGTAAAAATCCACGAAGAAAGATGATCGCGTTGTCGCTCGCGAAGAAGGAAAGTCGCTGTTGGGGGACGCTATCCAAGACTCAAGTGCGGCTGTTACCATCTGTGAGCCGTCCGAGAAAATGCTACGCCATTCCTGCCGCGCATTTCATTCTTACATCTACTCTCGACGGCGAGACAGTCCGTGAATCTTAAAAGCTACTGCATTTGACCACATCATGTCATTTCTCGTCCCATGTTAAGCAAAAAAGTCGCTGACTGGGGAGAGCGGCACGATAGATCACAATAAAAATAATTGGCGGTGGTTTAGCTCTGGTTAAATCTGGAGTGACGCGATAGCTACAGCTAGCCGAGTGGAACTCGGTCATGTGACCGACCACGTGACGAACCACGTGCCCAGCCACGGCGGCGCGCCGCCGGCAGCGGCTCCGCAGCACGTGACCAGCCACGTAACAGCGCGTGGCGGCGGTGGCGGCGCCGCCAGGTTGAAGGCTCGAAATGCTACCGTAATGTAGCTATCGTTACAAAACAAAGGGAAACAGGGAAAGCAAGGCAAGCAGTTCAGAACATGCTATCGGCGCCGTGGTATCCTCCGGCTTCTCTGTGCAGCTCTTCGTCGCTGAATTTGGCGTGCGTCGGGAAGCTGCTGTTGGCATGGCTCCATAACCTACTACAAGTGTCCCTACAATCGCGGCGAGTACGGGCTCGTTCCCAAGTACTTTTACAGCGGCGGTTCCAATGCCGTTTCATTTCACTCTTAAGGTGACGTCAGCATCCCTATATTTTTTTCCCCGCTGCCGCCTTTCTTGAGTCGCAGTCATCGCTCTGGTCACCGAATCGGCTCTGCAACAAGAGAAGTAAATCGAGACCCTTTCCCTCCTTTGTCGCATTTGACGCTCGCACGCACACTCACTCATAAATCGGCCGTATACGAGATGTACATAGAGAACGTTCTTTGCATTGAAGGAATACTTCTCTTGCAATTCCGCAATTACGATCATGATGCTAGGTTTTTCTCGGCGCAAGGGTTTCTAATGCCAAAGAGCGCCAAAATCCGTGATTCGTGACCACACATGCAGACAGCATCAAATCCATTTGTGGACATATTTGTTTGGAGAGTCATACATTTCCCCCTTCCCAGCTTTCCCGATAAAAACAGCCGCGAAGAGGCGAACATCTGTGGTCGCGTATTCCCGAGTGTAGGTTTACAGCCTGCCACGAAACACATTTCCGAGCTTTCTGCAATGAGGTCAAAAGTACCATACCGAGCCTCACTAGTTTATCGTGTACGAAAAAGACAAAAATCGGGTATAAATGACACTTCTAGTACAACAATACAGACAGCAACGTTTCTGCATCTCATCAGATTGTTTCACAAGCCTCTTTTAACGCCGTATTGGATATACCTTCGACATCAACATACAAAGTACCATTCCACAAGGCTAGCCTAGCCGCACTTAATGGTGAACTTTCATTCATAAAATTGGCTGTTATGGTATTCAGCGACGTTTAGAAAACTAACAACGTAAATAAATTGCCAATGACTTACTTTACAGCGTGATGCCTTGACAACAATAGAGAATTGCATGTTTCCCGCGGTCAACGTGCATTTCTGTTTTATCACCTCAGTTGCTGTTACGCATGAAAGAAGCCAACAGAAATTGCAACTATTTGGTTTCTGATCCTTTTGCATTCAACTGTACTAGACACCAAAACAACGTCCTCACAGCTAAGGACTCTTACGCAATATATTCCTTATTGTCCTTCTGTCATCCTGCAACACATTCAGACTGCTTCTATTTCTTTTTTTCATATAAATGCGGGCACCAAATAGTGCACAGTCCTACGGCACCTGAAGATATGTGAATTGCCCATAAAGGGCTACGTTCGAGGAAGTTGTCGCGCGACGGAAACAAATGAAGTATTCCCAATACTGTTAGAGGCAATACTTACACTTGTTTTAATACGAAAGCACTATATGGCCCATCAGCAAAGAAACGCGGCGTTTTTGTCGCTGACCGCAAATGTGGTCCCATAAATTTCAGATGACGTCACTATAGCAAAGAAAAATAAAATTTCTTCTAAAGGCACAGGTAATTGAACCCAGGACTTTCAGGTTGCAAGGCCAGCCCGCAACCCGTAGGCCACAAAATGATTTTTGCAGCGGCAGCTACATTACGGTAGCATTTCGAGATTTAAGCGTGGCGGCGCCGCCACCCTGTGGCTGCTCCGCCGCCCTGCCACTTGGTTGGTCACTTGGTGCGGAGCAGCTGCCGGCGTCGCGGCGCCGTGGCTGATTACGAGGTTCGTCACGTGGTTGGTCACGTGACCAAGTTCCACTCGGCCAGCTGTAGCTATCGCGTACACTCCAGGTTTTACCAAAGCTAAACCACCGCTAATTTTTTTCTCCGTCTCCAAACAATATATTTATTTCACTGATTTTATGTTTTGTTTATATGAATAATTTACAAACATCTTCGGAAACGCCAGGAAAGAAATCTCAAAAGGACATACCAAGAGAGCACCAGACGGGAGGCAAGGTTGAGCACATCACCAAGAGGGGGTGCCGCTCTGGTTTAATATAGGTTTCCTCATAATGCATCCCTCAGATGAACAATAATTTGGAAGTAATGAGATTTCGTCGAAACAACTAATTCACAGCCCCCGTCCATCATTTTACCTTTTCATAAGCTGGATAGTCCAATAAAAACAAAACATATTAGAAGTTAATCATCATATTGCACTGCGGTGAGGTATCGTAGGGTATGAGAAGTCAAATAAATTTGTAATTTGAAGGTACGTTTCCAGACATCAGTACAGAACTGCATCCTTAGAATAGGTGAATCAATGTTCCATTTTTTCAGGAACATCACAGAGACGGCAGTTAACATATGGCACAAAAATTCCCTCTTGTAGAGATAGCTACATTATGGTAGCATTTCGAGCCTTCAGCCATCTGATCTCTGTTCAATGACATAACGAATAAGAAGCTCTCAAGTGTCAAAAAATACCTCACACAGGCTAGAGTGGAGTACTAAGTATCAAAAATACCTCATAGCTCCCAAGCGGGGACAATACACGAGGGTGTGCGCATTTGTTTTTATCTCTTCCAAAGTACACTGTTATGCTAACTGCAAGCTACTCGTTGAGGTCATCACCAGCACTTTCAGATAATGATGAGCATGTGCGTACTTCTGGCGTGGGTGCTCACCTGTCCCCCTTGTATCGAAAAGGATAAACAATTAATAAATGTTTTCCACAAATGGGATGGTTGGGGCTGGCGTCGCCACCGATATACTGCAGTTGTGACCAGATTGTACTTCCACGTGTTGTAAGGTCGCTGTTACATTCAAGGATAAGGTTTGAATGCCTCTTGGCACATTCGTTAAATCAATATTGTCCGGAGTAGAAGTGCTTTTGATTAACGTTGTGCACCCGTTCAACCCCTATTTTTTCTAATTCATATGCATCATTTTGGTAGAATGAAGTTTGTGCTTTCAGTCGAATGCAGTGCACTAAACACAGGGAGTGCACATTTTCGATTCTGACAGCGGTCAAAATTAGAGGACAGCCGTGGATACACAAATGTTCAGATTCCTATACCGAAGTGTCATTCCCAAAAATCTTCACGGGATGTGCATTTATAATGTTAGATGGCGGCAAAATGTCTCACGATGTGAAAACTTTAGGCTTCTATACATTTTTTTAGGGTTGTGCGAATATTATAAATTTCGAATGCGAATCGAATATGCTTGCTATTCGATTCATAATTGTATTCGATAAATTGATATTCGAGAATTTCCGAATATTCGAAAATTCCCGAATTATCGCCAGCGATCGTATAGAGCGTTTACAGAGAGCATTTCGCTTTGTCCACGACAGGCGGCGCCACTAGGATGACAGCCACTTCTGGCCTTCACAGCCGTCGTTAGTAGCATCGGCTCGCAGTGCGAAACGCATGTGGATGTCATGCGTATTGTTGAATTAATATCTAGAGCTAATGCCCCTCGGGTCTAGTGTTGGAAAAATAGATGCGCTTGTTACATATCAGACACTTCGCGACACAATTGCCGCCGTCTTTTAAGGAACTGTCTTGATGCTTTCTGAGGAGCTGTCTTGATGACTTCATGAAGCTTTCAGGGAGAACAGGGGCCGCCGCTGTGGCTAAGTGCTTATGGCGCTCGGCTGCTGGCCCAAAAGACGCGGGTTCGATCCCGGCCGTGGCGGGCAAATTTCGATGAAGGCGAAATTCTAGAGGCCCGTGTACTGTGCGATGTAAGTGCACGTTAAAGAACCCCACGTGGTGGAAATTTCCCGAGCCCTTCATTACGGCGTCTCTCATAGCCTGAGTCGCTTTGGGACGTTAAACTCCCATAAACCAAACCAAACGCTTTCATTGACAACACAAGGTTAATGCGTTGTACCACAAAAAAATAAGCATATCACAAACGCCATGCCCCAGTTTATTTCAGAGCCAGCAGTAGCTGCGGGAATGCCAGAAGGAGCGTACATTCCAGTAACCTTTCTCAACTTCGACAAACAGTGATACAATACGTCGAATACGTTACAATATTATTTGTCGACGCACCTTAATACGCATTTAATGGCCATATTTTATCTTCTCTCTTTTTTATTTCTTTAGTTTACCTCTTCTGCACCGCTCTCCTTCCGTCTTTATCTCCCTAATTCGCGTCCCCATGCAGAGTATCGTGCCAGTGATTTTCAAACGTCGGCTAAATTTTGTTTTCCAATTAAAGGGCTTCTCTGTGCATATATATATTCGGTGTTTTTTTGGACCTTTGCAATAAGTGTTCCATGGGCGTCGACGCAGTGCTGACTAATCTGACGTGCGCACTTGGCGCTTGCACGGTGGAAGCGCCAACGGAGCTTTTGGAAAAGTCCCAAGAGGATGTGCTTCGACATGCAATTATCTCGCCCAATGCAATCTCTACAGAAGTACGGTAATGCACAGGATAGCGGTGAAATTTATTAAGACATGTATTTCCGCTTACTCTGGCTCGCTACACCTGTTAGTGCTGAACTCCTGAGCAGTTTTCAGTTTTTCTTAGCAGTAGACCACGGTCGAACGTCGGCGTGCTTCTGAAGGGGCCCTTGAAAACATGCTCATTCTTCTTTTGGAAGCCGCAATTTAACGGAGGATAAAGTAAATACCTGGACAATACGCCGGCGATCACACGCATGCGCACGTTCGGTTGTTAGTCGCGCGCACAGTGCTGAGCAGTGAACGTTCTTAATAGCTTTGAACACATATTCCTCCATTCGCCAAAAACATCCACCTCTAAAAAGCAAGCTTTCAAGCATTGTCCCGCTTTTATCTGCAGTTCGACAACACGTACTGCGGTCCGCAAATAGGGTTAGACGGTGAATTGACTGAATGACTATGAACGCACAGGTAGGTGACCGCAGTTTGTAGACAGATTCGAGCAGTTGCGGGCGGTGTGAAGGAGACGCGTAAATGAGCTGGTTGAACCAAGCATTTTCCAGTACTAACACGTTCTATGGGCACTCGTAATAAGTTCTTGTGCCGTCCGACAGCTCGTTATCCAGAGCGAAAGCCGGAAAAACGTCTTGCAGCCGGACACCAGCGCTTCGGTAGCCGCCGCAACGAGAAGGCCAGCGATGAAGAAAGGGTCACGGGACCAAATATGGCGCCGCACATGCTCCCGCGTAGTAAAGCGTCTATACAACGCAGACTTTCATAAATTCCATCATGGCAAAAGCACAACATCTGGGCAAAATGGCCGATGATCGCGTTAAATATTCCAAGAAAACAAGGCAGTGTTCCTATTTCCTTCCTTCTCCGTCGTTTATCACGCGGACCGATCGTATTCCGACGCCGCTAGGCTTTACGTCCTGAGAAATTCCACAAGTGGGCTTTCCGACACGTCATACGTGCTGCAAACAATATGGCCGACGGCCCGCTTCGAACAATCTCAGCGGGAAATCGCGCTTTTTTTAATCCTTCCGTAATACGTTATATATTTAATGCCCACATCCGAAGAATGCGTCCTGTCGCCTTCATAAGTCTCCGAGCGTGACTTCCACCACCCCGTTTTGTAAACTATGCAATGCGGGAAAGCCTACTTGCTGAATGTCACGGGAGCCTCCTGAAGGGGTGTGTCGAGTTGTCACAAAACGGCAAGCGATCATGTAAAAATCTCGCCTATTGCATGGTGCATTGTAACCTGCACACCTCTTTAGACGGCGTAACGGCAGGCGTGACAACGATCGGAATGCCCCTGTCGCTAGGTCCAAAAAATAGCCTGGCTGCGAAGTTCCAGTTTCTGGGCTTCACCGCTGCCCCGCGGCAACTGCAACTGTCGGCCCGTGCCTTTGCCGGTAGTCCAATCCCAGCTCCGCGCGGCTTATTTCTTTTCGCGGGTTATTTCTTTTTTTCCTTTTTAGAAGCCGTCTCGCCGTTCCGACGCCAGTGTGTGTTGCCCGGCCCCTTGCTTGCATTTGTGTTGTCCTTCCAGCACTGGAAAACTGGCGGCTCGTCACGGGCTTACACGTTTTAGAGCGATGTAGCCGCCTCATAAGGCCTTGCTGCGTCTTCTGCATTTTCGGCAAGATTTTTTTTTCATGGAGGGGGGGGGGGGGGGGGGGCTATTTTATAAACCGACGCCTTCGGATGAGCCGGGCATTTCTTCCGGTCCCTTGAACTTCAAATGAATGATGCTTTACTAGACATCGTTATTTTTTGTTGTGGGTCCTGTCATATTGTGGATTTTGTTCTGCGCGACCTCATTATAATTTGGATACTGTTATGCTGTCTAATCAAGTAGCATACATTTCTGTGCACATCATGTTTTTTATATGCCACTGAGACAGTCTAGTTTTGTTAATTTTAGTTGCAAAGACCGTACACTACTTTGAAAAAAAATAAGGGAACAACATTTGCTTGTTCATCGTTTTTTCTTTTTTTGCGCACTGAACAGACATTCGATATTCCATTCGATATTCGAAGCCATTTTTTTTCATATTCATATTCGATTCGTATTCGAAAATTTCAATATTCGCAAACCACCACTTTTTCATATCTTTTTTTTGCGACACAACTTACGGCGCAAGAGATGAACTAAAATTTTTTTCTCGCACTAAAGAAACCACCTAGATTAAAACTTTGAGAAATGAACACAGTGAAGTGCTCTACAAAAACCGCTCCGTTGTTTATATTTTTACTTGGCACTCCTCAGGGTGAAATAAACTTGTTTATGATTCAAACGAACGATTCTGCAACTTCAGTACTTTATTTCTCTTAGACGTAATCAGTTTCATCAGCTGTAATATTTTTGATAACAAATATACATCTAGGAAAACAAGAAGGCGAATTCATAATTTCTGAGAGGATGTTGATTTTTTAAAGAAATGTAAAACTTTTGTTATTTTGTAAAAAAAATATTTATATCATCCAAAAATACATGATCTAGATTATATCAAAAGCCAGAATATGAGCAAATTTCATCCAAATAAATTATCAAGTATTTACTAAAAATTTGGTTTCTTTATCGATTCGGAATTTCAAACAGCTCAAACAGGCTTGCAAGAATATTTAGGTTTAGATTACGGACGTTACGATAAGTTTCCAAGAATTTTTTTTTTTACAATTCGGAGATGGTCGAGTACAACGTATGGAATATTTGGCGTGGAATGACCCAGATACGTCCTTCTGAAAATATGAAGGGAATCGGCCAGAGTAATGTGAGGTACTAATCCTGTCGCCGCTTCCGTCTGTTAAATATCAAGAAGTGCTAATTAAATGCCTATAGGTTCTATATCACTAGAGTGTTTTTCATTTTCCGGTTGATTATTATTTATCCTGCTTATTCACTCAAAACAGGTGAGGTGGGCATTGTGTCCCATTGCTGGATCAAAAGCCTTCGTATCCCACCTTGTAGCGCGACCATCTTCATTTAGCATTCGCTCCCCATTCTTAGTTGAAAGCAAATAAAAGATGACTTCAATCTTTGTCAAGAGAAAATTGTCGAAGCTTAGAAACCGAGAACGCACGCTGTCAACACCACAGTCCCTCGTAGGCGAAAAAAAAAAAACCTTGCTGTAGAAACGTACTGACTGCGTTCCTTGCATATCGTGCACTCCATTGCCGAAAAGTGAATAATTTTATGCTTGTTTGCTTCGCCTTTGAGCAAGCAGTTTGTCCGCCAAAAGACATTCTCTCGACGAAAGAACTACTCATCTTCAGCAACCTCTCAACTTAACCCGGTCGCAATAAAGTAAACAAACCAACAAAAGGTATGCATTTCATCTGCACGCCCTTGCTACGACATTACATGCGCTGCCAGTCGTCGTCATATAAAAGCGACGCCGCAAAGTCTAAGGCACCAACAAACAACGCTTGGCACAGCTTCGCAGCTTGGATAATCACCTACGACGCGCACTCTGCGGTTTCACACAAGTTGAAATGTTCTCACAGGTGAGCCCTTATACTTTTATGTAACAATTCGAGATTTACCAACTGCATATTCATCTCTAAGCGTTTCCACTGATACTATTTTTATATTAAAGACTGATATGCTTATCGTACAAAGTGTCAGTTTAAAAAACTGGTATCACTCAGCTGAGCAGAAACACCACTAATTCCAACCCAAAATGATAGACAGTGGTACTGTCGCTACTAAAAAGAAATATTACCATAATTGACGTGCCTCACTAGCGGCAGATAGTAACGCTGTACGCTGCGGTTACGAACACGCCGATAACAAAAGTGCCGCATGTGTTCGCACGGCACGGCTCCGCGCCAGCCCGCGCGATGAAATTTTGGCCGCTGCGGAGGCGTCATTGCACTAATCTTTTTTACTCACGACCTCTACATTTTTGACCCTCAGTAAGCAGTTCCTAAGCAAATAATAAATCCCTATGGAATGCCCCCCTTACAAAAACTTCTTAGACAGTCTATAGACTGTCATAGACTTCTGTTTATAATGTCTGTGGACTCTCTATGGACGAACCCTAGAGAACAGTCGATAGGCAATACATATTCGATAGACAGTCTACAGATACTGTACAGATTTTATGGCCATACACTTTTAGCAGACTTATGTCTATGGACAGTTTATAGACTATAAAGTAGACAGAAAGAAATATCTATAGGAAGGCAACCAAGGTCTATGAGAAGTCTATAGACTGCCTGTAGACCATTTTTATCGCGTCGTTTCCTTGGGTATTGCGCGTCGTTTTTTCCTTACGCAACTGTTCGATGGTATTCCGCTCAGAAGAGCATTCATAATAGTGCAACGACTGTTCTTTTCATTGACCTTTGGTCTGGATGCAAATTACCTCCAATCAATACAGGGTATATGCTTCTTGCTGTGCAGTGGCTTGACCTCTTCATACCAAACTGTTTTTTTTTTCTTTTGAAACTTGCAACGAACACGATTTTTATGGGCACGTTGCTGCTGGACTTGCTGTTCCTAGCAGCGGCCTCCGCTGCTGCTGTCAATATTAAAATGCGCTTCTATATCAACACTCCATTGAATCCAGCAGATACCCTTGCTCGTCGCCTGCCTTGTGGCCGGTGTTACGTTTCGCCTGCGACGCGCGGTATAGCCGGCGCGGATGCAACGGACGCCGGGGCTTCGTTCAAAGTGGCGGTCATTTTGGGCCCGTTCAGTGCTGCCGTAACGCCCTCCCGCCAAGCGCGTCCAGGCAGGTTTCAATGCACGTGTCGTCGTGTGTGCGTGTGTGTGTGTGTGTGTGTGTGTGCATGTTGGTGCCCACGCTTGTCAAAGGCGCGGCAGCCGGGGAGAGGAGCTCCCCAACTGGGAGGCGAGGAGGTCTGACCGGCGCCGGCCCGGCGGACGCGCGCGTCACGTCTGAACATGTCAGAGCGTCGCCGTATCGGGCGCCTCATCCCAAGCCGTTCCTTCTTGCCCTCGACTCCGTGGGTATAAAGGGAGCTGCCCCCGGACGCCAGAGAGACTTCGATTTCTTCCTTCGAGTAACGTGGTCGCCCTGACCGGCTGCTCTTTTGCGATGCCAGAATAAACAAGTTGTTGTGTTGCAGTCGACTCATCTTTTGCCGGGACCTTCGATGTTACCAGCTTTGCCCCCAGGGCCGCCAGGCCAACGCTACCCTTGGGGCTTGCAACCCATTTGCAACACCGGTATGTGCGCCTGCACGACCACCAAGGCACAGCTCCATACCAGAATCCCGGATACGGCGGCTACTTCCCATCAGTAGCCGCAGCTCCTTACAAGGGCTACGTTGACTATGCCACGGTACGTTGCTCAAGTTAGACCTCCTTTTTAGTTACTATCAGCCATTTGAAATAGAATTCCGCATATAGTAGCTCAAAATGCTTTCTTTCCTGACTTGATTCTATTCTAATCACAAGCACTCAAGAGCATCCGCAAAACCTTTGAGGGGGGGGGGGGGGGGGGGCGGGCTCTCGATGGGCATGGAGGGGGTGCAGGTCAGCACCAAAAAGGCACTATTTGTGGGTCTAAGCTACGCATATGAAACAAAAATTAGAAGCAGGAAATTAGTGCTTGGCTTGGAGAACATGCATTGAATTTTATTAATGAACAAAGAATTAAACTTGATAAGCAAAATGCAAAAAGTTACTATCACTTCGTGAAGTCTCGCTGCGCGAAAGTTCTTGTCTCACGTGGGCTGATGATAAGCACACAACCCAATATGTTCACCAGCATGTAACTGCAGTCCGTCAGTCTTCCTTGAAAAGCAGCTGTAGATGTCTTTGGTTTTTGTGCCAAAACTGCGTGATGACAGGGGGTGAGAAAGTCATCCTTGTGCTTCATTACACGCTCTCGAAGCATACTCATCAAACAAAGGCCCCCGTCTATCATTTTTTCATTGTTTGAGCGAGGCCAGGTTTTTCACTACCCTAATTTTACTGAAGGAGCGTTCGACTTTGCAAGCGGTAACTGGCAAGGTCAATATCTTTTGCAACCACGGAGAAAAATATGCCTTACTCTCGAGCAGAAGATTTCAGAGTACGTTATTTCTGACAGACGCCAGTTTTGTGCTCCACATCTCTTACCACGAGATACCCTCTTCCTTGAAGTTTTCGATTCAGTAAGAGCCTTGGAGTTCCTCAGGAGCGCAACGAACTCACACAAACACGGCTCAAATACTTCATTTTTCCTGGATACAGCTTGAAAAGTATGAAGCTCTTCGCAATTGCTTTCAGAAAAGCGGCGAGCCAAAGACGCAAGTGAGAAAGACCAAGTAGGGCACATATACTAAAACGCAATAGCATGGCTCCCGCAACTGAAACCCGTAGTTGTCACGTTGGGCCTGACGAGAGGCTTGTCTTAGTAGAGATATCAATATGTTTAAGCGACTGTCTGCTTCACTTGCTGTGATCATGATGTCAGAGAACTGCCCTTCAGCGTTAGTCCGCTGGCCGCGAAAATGATTCTGCAAATCAGTGATGCGGTCTTCTACAGAATGGAACTCCATGGACACACTTTGCAGAACGTTCGTAACTGGTTCCAGTCGAGCGCTTTACTTCGCTACAATGTAAAAGCAAACGATGAAACATGAGCTTGTTGTTGCACAATAGAAGAAGCACGTATGGTATCGTATAACATGAATAGTCTCATGGCCCTTCTTTGAGGGAGAGGATAACCAAGCAACGTGAGGGCCCGGCTAAGCATCAGAGCCTATATCAATCTCTGTAATATGTTATCAACCCTCAGCTAGCGTCGCCGTTCTCACTTTCCGAATTGTCTATCTTGTACTAACAGAATATCCAATCGACATGCAGTAAGAGTCCCGTAGGGCACATCCTGCAATAGTCCGAGCTTCTTACGTAGTTGCCAGACCCATGTTTCGCATCTTCAATAACTCGCATCTGGAAGCTTCTTTGTCTACATGTTTTCATTTTCACTTCACTTTAATTATTTTAACTTCAGATATTAAAAAAAGGTTGCAAAAACTGCTGGGCTAATAGCCGAAACTAATAAAGGCCCAATGTACACATTTGTTATTACAACAACAGGAGATACCAACTTGAAACTCGGTTGTAAATGATCAGTGAACAAAGTAATAGCGAACAACACTCAACAGCGGACATAAAAAGATTAACAAACATAACCCTCAATAATCTAAAAATAGAAGCACTTAAAAGAATACAGGAAATTGTTAGCCATTTTTATTTCAACTGATACACTATTCCATACTTTCGCCCCGGAATATCGAATTATGCGCTGAACATAGGTGTTTTGCGTTAGAGGGTAATTAAAATTAACATTGCTTGCATATCTAGTATTACTGTTAGGCAACACAAAAATATTAATCTACAGCGGGTATTTCTTTTTTATAATGCTATTTACTACCATTGCAAGTCTCATTTCATATAACACAGGGAACTGCAAAATCTGTAACCTATTGAACAAAGAAGCACTGTACTGATAACTGTTCGAGTATGATATTATTCGCACTGCTGTTTTCTGCAATAAAACAGAGAGTTGAGCTAGTTGGCACATACTGCTGGGAATAACAGCGCTGCGACGAGAGACAAAAAAAGAAGGCCGGCGCTGACTATCAAGTCAAAGTTTATTAGAAGAAACACGCAAAATATACTCCTTTGACTCCTCTGTTGCTGCGCACGCGCTCCGGGTCGTCAAAGGAGTATATTTTGCGTGTTTTCTCTAATAAACTTTCAGTTGATAGTCAGCGCCGGTCCTGTTGTCGTCTTCTTTCTTTGTTCCTCGTCTCAGCGCTGTTATTCCCAGCTCTTTTCTGCACAGAGATACTTTGATGAATGTAAGGTCTGTATGTACTAGCCTATGACTCGCAGCAGTACGCTAAATGACAATGAAAGAGAGAAAAATAAATTATCTTCAGCGCAGATATGTCCAGCAATCCCCATGTTCTATATAGAATGTAACAAGCAGGAGCAAGCTTGGAGCACAGAGTATCAGCATGTTTGTGCCAATTAATGCTCGCCGCAAGTTCCTAAAGCAGGTTAAAACAAAGGATTCTCAAGTCTGGTTTATTCAGGCGCTTTAAAGTAAATCGAGCAACATAGTCAGCGTATGACAATGCATTTTTAGTATCGTGATCGGTTCGTCCGAACAATTGAACTCTTGTACTCACGCAGCCACCTCAGCCGTACAGCTTCGACTACGAAAACGTGGACGAGAACGGCAACCGCCTATTCCACAGCGAGCAGAGTGATGCCAACAACGCCAAGACTGGCTCGTACGGCTACAGAGACGCGTACGGCCTTTATCGACGCGTGAACTACATTGCAGACGCAAACGGATTCCGAGCCACGGTGGACACCAACGAGCCAGGCACTGCTCCCGGTGCCAGCGCCGACGTGGTCTTCAACGCCGCACCGGTAGTCCCGCCGACCCCTGGGGGAGCCGCAGGTTCAGCGACCGGAGTAGCCGCATTTGCCTACGGTGCTAGGGGTGCAGCGCCAAACTACAGCAGCGCTTACAGCGGATACGGTAGATACGGAAACGCCCCATACGATGGCAATGTTGGCGCCTATGGATACGGCGGATACGGTGGCTACGGTTCCTACGGCTCCGCTTCCGGTGGGCCAGCCCTGGGTGGATATGCCTACGGAGGATACGCTCCATACCGCCAAGCTGCCGCTGGCTATGCTGCTGGCCGCTACACACCGGGTGGCTACGGGGCTGCCGCTGGATGGGCTGCCGGTCAATACGGGTACCGTCGGCGGTAGTAAATGCTGCCGTAGAATTTTCAAAAACATCTTGCTTGTAGAAGCGAATGAGTAGCGTCGAATAAAAGGTTCATAGCATGCATTGAATTTTTGTTTTTCGTGATACCACGCTGCTGTATTGCCTGAACTGTCCACTCCACATTGAGAGGTCAAACAATACTGTTCGCATGTTTTGTTCCACGCGAGCAGCATGAACGAACAGCGTTCAAGATTGCGTGTACTCGCAAAAAGATCGTCCAATAAAGGACTGTTTCTACAAGCCCTATACTTTGCCAAAGGGCATTCGAAACTCTGCCCTGTGGTTGTATATATTTTTTCAAGTTTCTTTGACCACCTCTGAACCAATACTTTGCAGCCTTCGTGAAAGAACACGTGAATGAATGTGGTAGTCTCTTTCGCCCGGAATAACTTGAGCTGCTACTGATTAAGGATGCTCTGATAAGCGCGGCACTAAGATAGTTGGGCAACTCCGAAAAAACAAGGTATTTTTCAATAGTGAAGCGTAGCGACGCTGCCTCAAAATGCAGGGCTACGTGGTCAAAGAAAGAAGAATACGTTTTCCCTTTGTTTATAGGAACGTTAGGCCCATTCTCATTGGTCGATGACTGCGGGGCTTGATAGCTGTCTAGAACCAAGTGCCAGCAATATCAGCTGAGGAGAGTAACTGAAGCGCCAGAATTGTTGGTGAGGACGACACAAACGAGAGAAAAACAATTGGTTTCATATTTGTGGTCTTTTTGCCAGTAGCACACCCCTATAGCTATTTTTGAAGTTTCCGTTGTGTACATTTTGTTGAAAAGTGTGACGGTTTTTACAAAAAAAAATGTTCGCGTTTCCTTACAGCGGGCAGCGCCTCCTATGCCATCATCCTTGACTGCTCTGTTCCTTGCTTGCCGTTAGCTGCTGGCTACTGCCGGCCTTTGCTGGCGCATCTCGTTATCTCGTGATTTCGTTGTTTGCGGTTGCTTCCCTTTCTCAGCGTTAATTTCAAGTGTTTGGTTAGTTTTCGTCCGCGTGCTATGGTCTCGTGGCCATACCAGCCACAATCTCACTCCACGGTTTTGAAGCTGCTGCCTTCGGAAAGGAGGTTTCGTTCGATAAGAGCGCATAGCGCCTGAAGAACTGGTGCTCCATAGCAAAGCGTCCAAGTGAGAACTGCTCCTCTGACACCACATTGCAAAGGTAGGGTGTTACAGTCGCTTTAATATTGTGGTATACCGTTGCCACTGAGTGCTTATGCCAGCCAGAAAGACGTTTTATAACTTCTGTACGGGAGGTGTCAGATGTGACCGTGGGATGATCGCTAGGAAGCTTGCACGAAAGCACCTGATCCGTAGTCAGTTCTGTTCAATTCCAGCACCTGCAATGAGACTGAATTATTCGGCTCTTTTTCGACTGTACCTTGCGAAATACTGCATAACAATTATTCCTGTTATCGGTGTAGAAACGCTACGGTCAACGAGCACTTAGCAGTGGTTTGAAGAATATATATGATTTATATCGCTCTAATTATTGGAGAAGGCTTTGATAAACGAGAAATCTAGCGTCATATCCTTTAGAAACACGAAAAGAATGCTGCCTTAAATATCCACTCTACGTACATTTTACTCAGTACTTAAAAATGCAAATGAAAACTATTTTATAAACTGCGTCTTTTGTAGGTCTTATGTTAGTGCGCACTACCCTTTTGTATTGCTTTATTATAATACAGTAGAGAAAAGAGTGTTGCATATCACATTTCAGGGCCCTTTCCAAAATTGCGGACGCTCAGGTGGTGTCAGAAACCTGTCTGTTTTGCACTCTGTGAAAAACGCGAAAAGCCAGCACAAACGACATGTGCACGTCTAATTCAACAAAACGGATAGCAACGTTTCTACACCCCTCAAGATTATTTCGAAAGCCTATTTCAACGCCTTATTGGATACTCCTGTCACGAATACATGCACATATAACCTTAGATTTATGAGGCTAGTTTAGCCGCGATTTGTGATGAGGTGTGTTGTTTATTACATTTTATGCCATGAGGCTAGTTAGTTAAACTGGCTTATAGACTACCAATGCCATACTTTGCATTGTGATGCCTTGTCATCCTCAATCCACAAATGTAACACTTAAGAGAAAAATGTGTTTGTATCGGTGGCCACGCATTCATGTTTTATCACCTCCGTTTGTGTTACATAAGAAAAAAAACTGCTGGTGGTTTAGCTCTGGTTAACCATGGCCGAAAGCGAAAAGCTGCATCTCCCTGGCTACGTTTGTGGTCGAGCGACTGGCGTCGCATTGGCAGGCGTCAACTGAACGCAGGCGTCGCATTGAACGCACCTAGCGTTAGGCTGAACGCATCAAAGTGCACCGGCGTTTTAGGCAGAACGCACTTTGATGCCCTGAGCATGCGATTCCTGCAGACGCTTTCCCGCTCCGCTCGAATGGACGTATGGATGTATGACAACTTTTATTTCCACCGGAAATGGAGACACGTACTACTCCCCGCCACAGGCACGCTGGACTGTAGGACGGGGGTCGGAGCCTCCGCGACTAAAGACTAACAAAGAGATTGTGTCTGTTCGCGGCATTGGTTTTGCTACATAAAAAGAAAGATTTTGCTACATATCACAAGAATGGACCATTACCTTCAGTATCTACATAAGAGTATCTAACAATTTTCTAATTTTCAAAATTTTTGCCCGAGAAAGCTGAACTTGATTTCTGGCTATGCAGTGTTAAACCACTCCTACGTTTTGTGCTACACATAACTACAATGACTAAAAAATACGCATGCATTTGGTGCGTATATTCTCTTAACCTTGATTGGGAACAGCTGAGGACTACAGCTAAATGTGAATGCCTCAGTAATCTGCGATTCGCTGATGACATTGTCTTCCTAAGTAACTCATGGGCCGAATTGCAAAGAATGATTATAGACCAAGACATGCAAACCACAAGGATGGATCTAATAATATTTTACAGAAAACTAAATTAATAATGTAAAGTGTCGGAAGGAATCAACACTTTACGATCGTTAGCCAGTCGCTGAAAGTGGTAACGGAATGCATCTACATAAGGCAGGTAGTCACCGCAGAATAGGGCCATGAGAGTGAATACCTGGAAGACTAGGATTGAGATGTAGCGCATTTGGCAGATACACCCATGTCGGTTAATGGCAGTTTATCTGCATCCCTCAAGAGAAAAGATGGCAGGTGTTTCAGGAAAACCCACGATTAATTGTTTAAAGATAATTTATTTGAGGTAAACAAGATTTTTGAGGCACAGTTGTGTAGGCATTAGCGGACGTCAGAAAACAGGCGAATCATGCTAACTAGCAAAGTAAATGACTCAGTTCTAATACTTAACATTTGACTGTTGCTCAAAGGTGTCTGACTAATATTTCTAAATATATCTATTTCTAATATTGTTAAATATTTCTAGCCGGCAGTTAGCAACAGCCCGAGCTTAGGAAGCGCGATTAACCTTGCCAATGTGCCTAAAAAAATTTGGGCTACTTCTAGCTCGGTTCAAAACCTGTCGCTTTCCGCCCGCGGGTAACGCAAAGCGACGTCCATGGCATATACAGGCTGGCAATGCAAACGGTGAAATTTTAAAAAAAAATGCTGTTGGCCTAGTTGTGTTAGGCTAGGATATACGTAGCGAAAGCGTGGCGACTACTGGATGAGAAAAGTTAGGATATGAGACCCGTGCATTCACTAGATGCGCCTTTATTCATGATGAAACCCTGAGCCGTCATGGAGGACATTTGAAAGGTATTCCAAATGTCCGCCATGACGACTCAGGGTTTTGCTTGACTATGTCTTCCCCAAGCCAATATAGCGATCTCTGTATAGTGGAGGCCAAGGAGGAAATGTTTTAATAAGAGTAAGGAAAAAGGCTTTGCCAGAGGGTGTGAAGACGTTTTTATTCAAGTAGCATACTGGTACGTTGTGGGTTAAAACATGGATGGAGGAGAAGGAATTGTTTTTACCATGGGGTGCTGACTGCTTGTTGTTTCACAAACCAGAGTCAGTAGAACAGGCCTTACTGATTGCTGCGATGCACTGCTCTTTTGGGACATGCTCCAGCGTACAATAAAGAAAGGCTTACCCTTGATGCCGAATGGGATACGATTCCTGGACGTCGAGGCGGATCTTTATATATACGATGTAATTTTCCTTCTTGGCCTGCACACCATTTGGCGAAGCAGGATGGCTGTACGACACTACAATGAAGATACGCGGTCTGTCCGAAATTACGTCAAAGAAAACATATTTAATCTGAGTGAAGCGTACAAAGAGGTTTGTTTTGGACATGAAGTATCCAGGAGGGGGCGCGACATGTAGGCTCCTTAGCGGAGTCCGCCAGCTGCACCCGTTGTCAGGCAACGTGCCTGTGCCTCCTCCTCAGGAGTGCCACAGCGAAATCGCAAGTTCGTGGCCAATGTAGCTTTCGCTACAAAAATTGCCGGTGGTTAGCTGTCGCTAAACCTGGAGTGACGCGATAGCTACAGCTGGCCAAGGGGAACTTGCTCAGTTGAATTACAATGTCAGTCTTTCGCCGCTCCGTTTCGCTGGGCGTTCCTTCTTCATCTTCGTCCCACTTGACACGGCGCAGGCGCACAGGTGTTGCAGCCCGGTTTCGCCGGCGCGTCGCGTTGCGGGCAGCAGCAGCTGCTCCACACGAAGTGACCAGCCACTGCACCGCGCCGCCGGCAGCGGCTCCGCACCACGTGAACAACCACGTGACCGTGGCGGCGCCACCGTCAAGTGGCGCCCCCACAGTGAAGGCTCGAAATACTACCGTAATGTAGCTATCGCTACAAAATGCAGTCGTGGGTAGAAAGTAATAGGAAACTCGGAAAAATTCAGAACGGGTTCAGAAGGGGTAGGCGCTGAGAAGATAACCTGTTCGTGCTTACCAAATGCATACATATAGCTAAGGCAGAAAACACACCTCTGTATTTAGCGTTCCTGGACATAAGCGACGCATACAACAACGTTAACAGGGAACTCCTGTGGAACATATTAAAAGATGTAGGCATCGGTCATTAGGTTTTAGTTTTAGCGCAACTAAAACAGGTGTGATGATTTTCAACGATACAACTAATCAGGTGCTTACAATAAAAGGCCAAGAAATACCCAGTGTGGCTGAATTCAAATATCTCGGAGTATTGCTGAACGAAGGGCAGATATACACGGAAAATCAAGGGCAGTCTAATATGGCCAAAGGGCGAAAAGATGCCGGTGTAATTAAACATAAAGCATTATAGGGGTACAATAAATATGATGTACTGACGGGTATTTGGAAGGAAATAATGACGCCGGGGCTTACTTTCGGGAAAGCGGTTCTTTGTTTAAAGGCAGAAGTTCATTCGAGATTAGAAGTAAATCTAATAGCTGTAGAAAGATTAGCACAAGGTGCCCACGGCAAAACCGCAAATGAGGCAGTACAGGGGGATATGGGCAGGGCACCGTTCGAAGCAAGGGAAGCTCAGGGTAATATACTATATGAAGAACGCTTGGCGAAATCGCACGATAACAGGTGGGCAGCTAAGTTATTTAAATACTTATTCAGAAAGAGCTAGCGCTGACTCAGAATCGCGGAAAAGAGGTAGGAAACTAACCAGTAAGTATTCCGGACACAAGGACGAGGACGAAAGAGCATTAAACGACAGGTTAAAAACACGGGAGGTAAAAATTGGGATAATTCAATGGAAAACAAACATAGTGTACAACTATATCGATACTGGAAAAGGCAGATCAGGAAGGAAGCGCTTTATGGTAACTCGAGGCAGTGCCCTACTTTTTGAACCTATTTCAGGGTGTCTTAAGACGCGTAGCTACAAAAAGAAAATTAACGAAGAATATGACACATGTGTTGTGTGTGGTAAAGCTTTAGGAACAACTGAACACATCATACTCATATGTGATGGTATCCATCCGGATGTCGATGCAGGCACAGTCACTCTTCCTGACGGCCTAGGGTTTAGGGATAACAATGGCCGTGTAAATAGTTCTGCGGTGGGAATTAGCAAAAAGTGATTGGAAGATTGGTGGCTCAAAAGCAGAGATGTGATGAAATGTTAGATGAGTATGAAAACGTATTTAAAGAAAATGGCGAATATGAATAGCAAGAAAAGAGTTAAACAAAATAAATAAAAAAGCCGACCACGGTGGCAGTTGCCACCACCCCGTTTCAAACGGGATGCTCCTACCTTCCATCCATCCATCTATCCATCCATCAACATTGCGACAATCCGCGGCGATGTGCCACGTGACAATCGATGCCCCGCCCACTCAACGGTGCTCCACGCTTCTCGCCGATTTGCCATCACAAATACTTCATGTTTAAAACTTAGTGCTGCGCTTCACTGAAACACTTGAAGTAAGAGCAGCACCTTACCGTCACTCACTTATGGGGCACAAACGTGGAGGCTAACAAAATGGATTCCTCTTATATTCACGAAAACGCCGCAAGCTATGGAAACGAACATTATGCGCCTAACGTTAACGCTGAGTTAGGTTTATGGTGTGTAACATCCGAATGCAACACGCTATGAGGTGGAATATATACCACCTGGTGTTCTTCAATGAGCACTGATATCATACGGCATACGGGCCGTTAGAATCTCTCCTCCAACGAAATGTGACCGCCGCGGCCGGTATTTAACCCGAGTCTTTCGTGTCAGCAGCCGAACACCATAACCACTGAGGCACCGCGGCGGCTCAGGTGTAACTTTAGTACAGGAAGAGTGCAGGGGACAAACAGGATTTAATGACATCCTAGCCGAAATCAAGACGAAGAAATGCGCATGAACAGGGCATATAATGCGAAGGCAAGAAAAAAGATTGTAGTTACGGGTAACGGACATGATTCCAAAAGAAGGCAAATGTAGACGGGAGCGGCAGAAAGTTAGGTTGGCGGATGAGATCAAGAAGTTCCTGAGGATAAGCTGGCTGAACAGTCAGATCAGTGGGTTAATTACACAGATATGGGAGATGTCATTGAGTTGCACTAGGCGTAATAAGCCTGATGATTATGATCATGATTCTCTGATTAAGATTCTTCACAGCATATAAGATAACATTTATTTTAAAAAGAATTTTGCGCCAAGACAACACACACAGGAAAGATGACACCAATCATGTATGATCACCAATTATGTATGATCACCAATTAGCCCGGTAGTTAACTCCTCTAGATATCAGATAACTAACCGGAAACTGCGTTTTTCTGTCCCCAAAAGCATTCATGTCCTCGCCAAAGCGTTGGCTCACCAGCAACTTCATCGCTGTAATTACACCACTGAATACGTGCTTCCCCGCCCTCTCGCTCAACTGTAAGACAACCCAACGATAACATGAAAAAAAAAACAGTTTTTAGATGCAAAGTTTTTTTCGCGTTTTCCTGTGACGGCTGCATCATTAAACTTTCACCACTAATTTCTCAATCGGGATAGGACTTTTTTACATGCACAGCTGTAAATAGGGCCATTTATTCGTTATTTATCGGCAAACTGACTACTCTGGCAGATGAACACGCCAATATATACACATATGACCTTTGACCTCACAGGAGTACCCCGTTATGGGGCCGGAAAAAAAGTTATTCACCCATAAAAGTTAATTCACCCATAGAAAACATTATTGGCCGATAAACACAGCAAACTGCGTAATGAAATAAGCAGCATACAAATACGCCGAATTTTGAGAACAAAAATCAAAACAAAAATCTAACCCTTAGATATAGCCCGTTGTCTTGCTTACAGATCGATAATTACACAGGAAAAGGCTGAGTAACAGATCGATGCAGGGAAAAAACACAGTCTGTAATGACAAAGATAACCTTCTCTTCTTGAATGCACGCTCCACCCGACCCTGTCCTGCCCGCAGATGTGAGAAAAAAACAACCGGGCCTATGACACCATGACAAAAAAAATAAAACCAAAGCTCAACAAGCTAGGGCGGCCATTGTCACCGCCGTATACTCTCCTCGGAGGTAAAACAAAGAAATACTTCTGCGTAAGGGCAGCAGACGACGTGTTTGAACGTAGCCCCCCCCCCCCCCCCTCCCCGTTCTTTTTTCTTTTTTTTCAAATGCTTGAAATCATGCATTGGTCGTTAGCTACGCATACCAGCAACCAGCCTGTCGCAAAAGCCTTCCACTTCACGAGCATGCTATGCCACATAACGTGGCCCCGCAAATGTCAAGGCAAAGAAAACGTGAAGAAACAAAAAGAAAATGCGCTCTTTTTCTCTGCGCGCCATTGCGTGAGCAGAGCACGTGGGACAGTCCGCATGGTATAAAACCCAGCTGCAAAGGATAGGGAGCCACCAAACAACGCTGCACACAGCTTCGCCGTCTGAATAATACAGCAGCTTTCTTTGTGTAAAGAGCGACAAGCCTACCACTTATTTAAAAATTCGCAATGTTCGCTCAGGTAAGGCCTTTCACTTTCACACACTCGTAAACAAATGCCTGCTCATATCTCGAAAATCCATTTGCCACAAGACACCTTTGCTGTAAATTGCGGGTGGGCAATACAGCTTTCGCATGCCTGAGCGTAACAGATCAAAGCATTACGTATAACCGACAATCACAAAATAACAGGATATGGCTATGCGTTCGCTGTACGCTGCCTAAGCAGCTCACTAACCCCTGTTTATGCGTGCTTACGGAGAGAATGTGGGAAGGGAGGATGTATAGGCGTGCGTGTACACATGCCTGTTATTAGCCGATCGAGTAACGTTTTAGGAGCTCCTCTATAGTAAGCACTAGGGCCCTAAGGTATTGCAAACTGTCGGAGCCGAGACACGCCGCCAGAGTTGTTAGAAACGGAGATATTCAGTGCTACGAAGACGTAAGCAATGCCCGAGTTTTTTGCACCTTTATTATCTATTCCATAACGACCAGCCTGAAAGAGGTGTTAATTTTCTCATCGAATACAAGCACAGAAGCAGCAGCGCTCTTGTCTTTCCGTGGATTTTTTTCTTCTTGTAACTGCGCCAGTACACCCGCATATCAACAGTGCATTCTTTCCCACAGTTTAAACTCCTTCTCGTCTGCCTTGCGGCCGGCACCTACGCCCTGCATGACCACCAAGCCCCAGCTCCATACCAGAACCCTGGATACGGTGGATACACCGCGTCGGCGCCTGCTGCCCCATACCGGGGATACCCTGACTACGCCTCGGTAAGTGACACAACCGCGGGAATCCACTAGTGCTCGGCTTCTTCGCTTAGCAGCTTTAGTGGGGAAAGCTGCATTATTTAACCGCTAAAAAGGTAATTTCATGCCTTCTATATTATGTTCAGAATTACTTGTCCTGTACTCTTGTTTTTTTTTTATTATGGCTATGGCGAGGTAGCCTACAATTTTCCAGCCATGCCAATTTAGCCAGCGTTCACGTTTGCTCAGGCATTCGAAAATAAAGTGGGCGTTACGGACGGCACTTTTCGAACGCAATAAATTCTTTTTAGGAGTGTGATTCAGTCAAATGTGCGAGCGCACTTTTACAATCAAAGAAAGAGCCGTCCAATATGCACTCTTTCCACGCAGCCACCTCAGCCGTACAGCTTCGGCTACGACAACCTGGACGAGTACGGCAACCGCCTATTCCACAGCGAGCAGGGTGATGCCAACAACGCCAAGACCGGCTCGTACGGCTACAGAGACGCGTACGGCCTTTATCGACGCGTGAACTACATTGCAGACGCAAACGGATTCCGAGCCACGGTGGATACCAACGAGCCAGGCACTGCTCCCGGTGCCAGCGCCGACGTAGTCTTCAACGCCGCACCGGTTGTACCGCCGACCCCTGGCGGAGCCGCAGGTTCAGCGACCGGAGTAGCCGCATTTGCCTACGGTGCTAGAGGTGCAGCGCCAAACTACAGCAGCGCTTACAACGGATACGGTAGATACGGAAACGCCCCAAAAGGTGGCAACCCTGGCGCCTATGGATACGGCGGATACGGTGGCTACGGTCCCTACGGCTCCGCTTCCGGTGGGCCAGCCCTGGGCGGATATGCCTACGGGGGATACGCTCCATACGGCCAAGGTGCCGCTGGCTATGCTGCTGGCCGCTATGCGCCGCGTGGCTACGGGGCTTCCGCTGGATGGTGTTACGTCTCGCCTACGACGCGCGGTATAGCCGGCGCGGATGCAACGGACGCCGCGGCTTCGTTCATCGCTGCCGCAACGCCTCCCGCCAAGCGCGTCCAGGCAGGTTTCAGTGCCACGTGTCGTCGTGCGTGCGTGTGTGTGTGTGTGCATGTTTTGCCCACGCTTGTCAAAGCGCGGCAGCCGGGGAGAGGAGCTCCCCAACTGGGAGGCGAGGAGGTCTGACCGGCGCCGGCCTGGCGGACGCGCCCGTCACGTCTGGACATGTTCAAGCGTCGCCGTATCGGACGCCTCTTCCCAAGCCGTTCCTTCTTGCCCTCGACTCCGAGGGTATAAAAGACAGCTGCGCCGGACGCCAAGGAGACTCCGATTTCTTCCTTCGAGTAACGTGGTCGCCCTGACCGGCTGCTCTTTTGCGATGCCAGAATAAACAAGTTGTTCTGTTGCCAGTCGACTCATCCTTTGCCGGGACCTTCGGATGTTTCCAGCTTTGCCCCAGGCCGCCAGGCCAACGCTACCCTTGGGGCTTGCAACCCATTTGCAACAATGGGCTGCCGGACAATACGGGTACCGCCGTCGGTAGTAAATGCTGCCGTAGAATTTTAGAAACACCTAGCACATAGGACTTGGTGAGTGACGTCAAAAAAACATCATACGTTTCACCGCATTTTTTTTTTCATGATGCGACTCTACTGCATCATCTTAATCGCTCAGTCTTTCCTGACTCTAGATAACACAATTATCATAGTTTATTCCATGTGACCAGCCTGTATGAACTCAGTGCAAGATGTTCGTCGGCCGTGTACGCCAAAAATGATCTAATAAAGGAACTTTTTTACTAGGTGTATGTTTTCACTTATACAATTCGAAAGCTTGTCCCGTCATTGTATTATATTTATTTGCTCCAATCTGCTTTACAATCACACTGGGACTCTTGAGCTGATCTCTTTTGCTGAGTAATCATGCTCTCATAAGCTTGGTAGTGTGATAGCTGAGTAACTATTAAAAAACGCATTTTGTCAGTATTGAAGTGCAGCAAGAAACGAGCACGAACAACATGTCTACCGAAACAAGAAAATTACACTGCGTTTCTACTTTTTTCGGCATAATTTCAAATGACACTTTGGAAACCGCATTCGATACAGCTACGGCGACTACACTGATACCAGAAAATCCGATGTCTAAGTGGTGATTTTCATGCGCACTTAAAGCATGCTGTTTCTCTCATCTGCGGTGGCGTGGTGGTAGACGGAGCGGCGGTGCCGTCGGCACCTGGCGAAGGCGAAAGTCTCAGCGTTCTGTACACCACAGCCTAACGCGATTCGAAGGTGTCGCTCGCGAAGAAGGAAAGCCGCTGTTGAGGGACGCTATCCAAGATTCAAGTGCGGCTGTTACCATCTGTGAGCCGTCCTAGAAAAGGCTACGCCATTCCTGCCGCGCATTTCATTCTTACATCTACTCTCGACGGCGAGATAGTCCGTGAATCTTAAAAGGTACTGCATTTGACCGCGTCATGTCATTTCCCGTTCTAGGTTTGGCACAAAAGTCGCTGACTGGTGAGAGCGGCACGATAAATCAGAATCTAAACATTGGCGGTGGTTTAGCTCTGGTTAAATCTGGAGGGACGCATTAGCTACAGCTAGCCGAGTGGAACTCGTTCACGTGACCAACCACGTGACGAGCCACGTGCCCAGCCACGGCGCCGCGCCGCCGGCAGCTGCTTTGCAGCACGTGACCAACCACATGACAGCGCGTGGCGGTAGTGGCGGCGCCGCCCCGTTGAAGGCTCGAAATGCTACCGTAATGTAGCTATCGTTACAAAACAAAGGAAAACAGGGAAAGGCAAAGCAAGCAGTTCAGAACATGTTATCGGCGCCGTGGTATCCTCCGGCTTCTCTGTGCAGCTCTTCGCCTCTGAATTTCACGTGCGTCGGGAAGCTGTGGTTGGCATTGATCCATAACCTTCAAGTGTCTCTACAATCGCGGCGAGTACGGGCTCGTTCCCAGGTACTTTTACAGCGGCGGTTCCAATGCCGTTGCATTTTTCTCTTAAGGTGACTTCAGCATCCCCACATATTTTCCACCGCTGCCACCTTTCTTGAGCCGCAGTCATCGCTCTGGTCACCGAATCAACACTGCAACAAGAGAAGTAAATCGAGACCCTTTCCCTTCTTTGTCGCATTTGACGGTCGCACACACGCTCACTCACAAGTCACCCGGGTACGGGATGTACATAGAAAACGTTCTTTGCATTCAAGGAATAGTTTTCTTGCCAATTCCGCAATTATGATCATGATGCTAGGTTTTTCTGAGCGCAAGTGTATGTAATGCTAAATAGCGCCAAAATCCGTCATTCGTGGCAGCACATGCAGATAGCATCGAACCCATTTGTGGACATTTGTTTGCAGAGTCATATATTTTCCCCTTCCCAGCTTTCCCAATATAAACGGCGGTGAAGACGCAAACACGTGTGGTCGCGTATTCCCGAGTGTAGGTTTAAAGCTTGCCAAGAAACACATTTGTTAGCTTTATGCAATGAGGTCAAAATTACCATACCAAGCCTCACTAATTTATCATGGACAAAAAAGACAAAAATCGAGTGTAAATGACACTTCTAGTACAACAAAACAGACAGCAACATTTCTGCATCTCACTAGATTGTTTCACAAGCCTCTTTTAACGCCGTCTTGGACATACCTGTGACATCATAATCCAAAGTACCATTCAAAAGGCTAGCCTAGCCACACTCAATGGTGAGCTGTCATTCATAACATTGGCTGTTGCTCAGCGACGTTTGGAAAACGAACAACGTAAATAAATTGCCAATGACTTACTTTACAGCATGATGCCTTGACATCCTTCATCCACAAGCATAACAATGAAGATAAGTGCGTGTTTCCCCGGGTCAACATGCGTTTCTGTTTTATCACCTCAGTTATTGTTACATATGAAAGAAGCCAACAGAAATTGAAACTATTTCTTTCTGTTTTTTTTTTATTCAACTGTACTAGACACCCAAACAAAGGCCTCAGAACTAAGCGCTCGTAAGCAACATATTCCTTATTGTCCTGCTGTCATCCTACAACACATCGAGACTGCTTCTATTTTTTTTTTCATATAAATGAGGGCACCAAATAGTGCACAGTGCTACGCTACCTGAAAAGAGAGAGAGAGAGAGAAAAAGACAGAAAGGCAGGGAAGTTATCTAGGCAGATCCCGGTATGCTACCCTACACGTAGGAGGGGGAACGGAGGGAGAGATGAACATCTGTGAATTGCCCGTATGGTGCTATGTTCCCGGAAGTTATCGCGCGTCGGAAACAAATGAAGTATTGATACTGTTAGAGGCAATACTGACACTTGTTTTAGTACAAAAGCACTTTATGGCCCATCAGCAAAGAAACGCGGCGTTTTCGTCGTTGACCGCAAAAGTGGTCCCATAAATTTCAGATGGCGTCACCATAGCAAAGAGAGAAAAAATTTCTTCCCAAGACACAGGTAATTGAACCCAGGACTGTCAGGTTGCAAGGCCAGCCCGCAACCCGTAGGCCACAAAATGATTTTTGTAGCGGTAGCTACATTTCGGTAGCATTTCGAGCCTTCAGCGTGGCAGCGTCGTGGCGGGGGCGGCGCCTCCACGTTGTCACGTGGTTGGTCACGTGTTGCGGAGCAGCTGCCGGCCGCGCGGCGCCGTGGCTGATCAGGCGGTTCGTCACGTGACCAAGTTCCACTCGGCCAGCTGTAGCTATCGCGTCACTCCAGGTTTAACCAAACCTAAACCACCGCCATTTTTTTTTTCTCTGTCTCCAAACATGCTATTCATTTCACCGATTTTGTGTTTGGATTACATGAACAATTTAAGAACATTTTAGGAACGCCACGAAAGACATCTCAAAAAGACACACCAAGAGAGCACCAGACTGGAGGCAAGGCTGAGCACATCACCAAGCTGGAGTGCCGCTCTGGTTTAATATAGCACTCCTCATAATGCATCCCTCAGGTGAACAATAATTTGGATTTAATGAGATTTCGTCGAAACAACATATTCACAGCCCCAGTCAATCATTTTAGTTTTCCATAAGCACGATAGTCCAATAACAACAAAACACACTAGATGTTAATCATCATATTGTCCTGCGGTGAGGTATCGTATGGTATGAGAAGTCAAATAAATTTGTTTTTTGAAGGTTCGTTGCCAGACATCTCAGTGCAGAATGGCATCCTTAGAATAGATGCGTCAATGTTCCATTCTTTCAGGAACATAACAGAGGTGGCAGTTAACAGATGGCACAGAAATTCCCTTTTTAGCGATAGCTACATTACGGTAGCATTTCGAGAGCTTCGGCGTGGCGGCACGCAGCCCTGTGCCACCCTATGGCTGCGCCGCCACGCTGTCACGGGGTTGGTCACGGGGTGCGGCAGCAGCCGCCGGCGCCGTGGCTGATCACGTGGTTCGTCACTTGGTTGGTCGATAATACCAGTGATAGCAATAGTGAAATACTGCTGGAACTGGACGATATCAAAGCTGGACAGGCATCTCTTCTAAGCGAAATGAAAACAATTCGTGCCCAATTGGCTTATCAGGAAAAATCCTTCGACGAAATTAAAACAAGACTTGCGAAAATTGAAGAAGACTGTGCTTCATTAGGCTCCCTTAAAGTAGAAATGGAGAACGTCGAGTGCCTTGCCGAAAATAATGCGAGTCAGGTTGCTCATATCGTCCAAAGACTGGATGACTCAGAAGACCGTGCTCGTTGTTGCAATTTGTTATTCTTTGGGCTCAAAGACACCTGCCAGGAAACATGGGTGGATTCAGAAAAATTTATCACCGAACGCTTCAGAACTAACCTCAAGATTTAAATTCAACCAATTGACATCGAACGGGCACGCCGCCTCGGCCCTTTTGACGAAAATAAGAACAGACCAATAATAGTAAAATTCGCGCATTTTAAAGTAAAACAGCAAGTCATCACTAACGCAAAGAGCTTAAAAGGGACCAACTACAGCATCTCTGAAGAATATTCTCCCAACACTCGTATGGCCCGTAAGCACCTCATTCAAATTGCAAAGAGCCAGGAAGAAAAATTCACCCTCCGTCACAAAAAGATGGCCATTGGAAATGCCACATATACTTTTGATCGCGCGTCACAGCAGGTAGTACCACGTGCCCCGTAGCTGTCGCGTTGTCATCATCATAAAGAGGTTTCCAAGCCAATTTTATTTCTGTACACTAAGATCAGAAGCCTCCTACCGAAACGCGATGTATTGGCTAGCATCATTGACACAACTGAATGCAACACAGTCATACTAACTGAAACCTGGCTAAATAAATCCATACATAACAACGAAGTATAGGCCATATTTCCTAACTATGATGTTTTTCGCCGTGACCGCATAGGCAAACGAGGGGGCGGCGTCTTGATAGCCACTCATCGCAATCTTCAATGCTAGAGCTTAAAAGTAGAGTCACCTTTAGAAATTTTATTCATCTGCTCTAGCGCCTCATTCCCTCCCACCGTAATCTGTGCTTGTTACCGTCCCCCCGATAGCGACGCTTCCTTCATCCCTCTATTTCACAGCGCCCTTCACACGGTAACCACAAAGCTTCCACATGCTACTATTTTCGTACTATGTGACTTTATCTTCAACGCAATAGATTGGTCTAACCCGTCTGAGACGTCATCAAATTCCCCTGATTGCGATTTCATCAACACGTGTCAAACCATCGCTTTAACGCAGCTGATATCCTCTCCAACAAGGAACACTGTTCAATCATCTAGCATACTTGATCTGATTCTAACATCGCACCCAGAAAACCTATCTTCACTTTCTTATTTGCCAGGACTTAGTGATCATTCAATAATTTATACCACATTTTTCAGTTACCTGCCCGAACAAAATAAAGTAACCAAAACAATCACACTTTACGATAAAGGCGATTACACTAGCATTAACCAAGAACTCGAAGCTTTCTCTAGTTGGTTCCTAATCCACGTTGAAAAAAGCACTACTGAGACTAACTGGGCACTCTTTAAAAACAAAATGCAAAGCCTCATTAAAAGATACATTCCTACAATTACCGTAACTGAGCGGCTTACATCACCTTGGTTTAATAATACAATAAAGCGCCTTAACAACAAAAAAAGGCTTTTTCGATCCGCTACACAATCTAAGAACGCGAACACATGGAATAAATATTATGAAGCTGAAAAATTTTATACATCAGAAGTTCTCAAGGCGAAGCATTCATTTTTCTCATCTACATTGCCCAATATGCTGCGCACAAACGCCCGTCAATTCTGGAAGTACATCAATCTCAAGTCGAGCGATACGATAACCCTTTGCGACGATGATAATAATCCAATCGCGCAGCAAGACGTTGTATAAATCTTACATTTAACTTTTAGCTCTGTTTTCACTCGCGAACCAGACGGTGACCTTCCTGATTTCCCTTCTTTTGATTTCCAGTCCATGCCTGATAACGTTACACCCTAATGGTGTTGTAAAAATTATAGACTCTTTGAAACTAACGTCCTCTGCAGGTGTCGACGGCATTAACGCAAAAAAACTCAAAAACACAAAGCATACTACTAGCGTCATACTGAACCATATTTTACGCCAGTCTCTTTCATCAGGTATCATACCACATGACTGGAAAGTGGACAAAGTCATTCCAGTTACAAAAAAAGGGCCCATGTTCTTCTCGTCATAATTACCGACCGATATCCATCACTAGCATTCCTTCAAAGTTAATGGAGCATGTAATATACTCGCATATTATGAAATTCCTAGTTTCAGTTAATTTTTTTCAGCCTGCTCAACATGGTTTTCTAAAAGGTTTATCGTGCAACACTCAACTAGCATTGTTTTTTAACAACTTATGCTCCAACCTCGACCTTAACGTTCCAGTTGACGCTCTGTTCCTTGATTTTGGAAAGGCCTTCGGCAAAGTTCCTCATAAGCGGCTCTTTCTAAAGCTTTCACGCCTAAATCTTAATTTGTTTTGTAATGAATTCGAAACTTCCTTACTAACCGACAGCAGTTTGTTTTAGCTAATAAGCGTACATCTTCTTACGCTTCTGTTCTGTCTGGGGTCCCACAAGGCACCGTCCTGGGGCCCCTTCTCTTCCTTATTTATATTAATGACTTACCAGCTAACTTGTGTTCTAAAGTGCGCATGTTTGCAGACGACTGCGTTATTTACCGCCCAATAACCAACAGTAGTGACATCCAACTCCTACAATCCGACATTTACTGCGTAATACACTAGTGTAACAAATGGCTAATGTTTGTAAACGCGAAGAAAACATCTCTACTATCCTTTCATCGACGTCACTCTCAACCTACTTCAAGCTACTCAATCTCCAATTTCGAAATCACTGCTGTAATGGAGTATAAATAGTTGGGTGCTCATTTAACCGGCGATCCCAATTGGTCACATCACGTAGCGCAGACTATTAACGATGCTAATCGTGTTATTGGTCATTTTCACCGAATCCTTCGCCTAGCTCCTCCATTAGTAAACTTAGCTTATTTAAAATTCATTCGTCCCAAACCGGAATACGCATGCGCGGTTTGGGGCCCATATCAAAGTTACCTTTCTAACTTACTGGAAGCAACACAAAACCGCGCAGCAAAATTCATCCACTCGGCCTATTTCTATCATGTAAGTGTCACTGAACTAAAACGTAATGCTCATCTTACAAACTTAGCAGACCGCCGTACTATTGCACGACTGTGCCTTTTACATAAATTTTACTCTCACCCCATGATCAAGTCTATTATCAGCCCTGCCCACCGCATCTCCAGCCGGACGAACCACCAGAAGGCCGTTTACCCTCCCCCTGCCCGGACTAGCGCTCATCTGTCATCATTTTTTGTCCGCACTGCAAAGAACTGGAATGATTTGCCCAACGCCGTCGTACATCACTCCGACCCACCATCATTCAAACAATCCATCGAATCAACTACGTGCCCTCAATTCCGCTCCCTCATGCAATACCCTTTTAGTGGGGCCTTTGAGGTTGTAATAAATAAATAAATAAAATAAATAAAAACCATCTCGAAAAGGATTCCTGGTAAGGTTAATGCATTGGTTCAGCAGCGATTCCATCACTGCCCTGAAAACGCAGATCATTTGTTTACCCGCCCTCTCGCTCAACTCGCTGCAATAACCCAGCGCTAAGATGACATAGTTTGGTGATGTAATTTGTATTTTCCTGAGAAGGCAGCGTCATTTAATTTATTTTACTCTTATGTTCATGGCAACAGAACTTTTTTTTTACAAGCACTGCTCAATGTAACACCACTTATACGTTAATTATTGGTACATCGGCAGCTGTTTCTCAGGAAATAAGAACAAGGTATACTATAAGTGACTTCTGACCGCACAGGAATACCCCCTTATGTCACCGGGAAAAGCCAGCAAGTTACCCGTAGAAAATATTATTCGCTGAACAACAATGCAAATTGCATACTGAAATAAAGGCGGAACAAAATCCGTTAACCCTTATACATAACTTGGAGTTTTGCTCATAGGTTCATTATTACAGTGGGAAGACCTAAGTAATGGATCCAAGCAATGACAATACACAGTGCGTAGTAGCTGAAGAAATATGCTATTCCTGACTGCACACTCCACCCGACCCTCAAATACCTGCCCGCAGATTAAAGAAAAAACAACTCGGTCCTAGGCCGTATTGAAAAAACATTTAAACCAAAGCTCAAGACGCCAGTGCGCCCGTCATCAACACCACAATGCCTTCCGATGGGGAAAAAGACAAAGAAATACTTCTGTCCAAGAGCGGCAGATGTCGTGCTTGAACGCAACGACCTCAGCGCTTTGAAACATGCGAAATCATTTTATGGCCGTTGGATACGCATGCGAGCAACCAGGTAGTCGAAAAAGCTGTCCTCTTCATGAGGATGCTACGCCACATAACGTGAACCCGCAAATGTCAAGGCGAAGAAAACGTAATAAACAAGAAGAAAATGTGCTATTTTCCTCTCCGCGCCATTGCGTAGGCAGAGCACGTGGGAGTATCCCTCAGGATATAAAACCGACCTGTAAAGGATAGGGCACCACCAAACAACGCTGCGCACAGCTTCGCCGTGTGGTTAATACAAATTTCATTGAGTCGAGTGCAGTAAGCCTATTAGTTACTTAAAAAGTCGCAATGTTCGCACAGGTAAGGCCTTTCGCTTTCATATACTTGTAAAAAGATGCCTGCTGATATCATAGAGGAGTCATTTGCCACAAGAGACATTTCCTTTTGCTTCCGGGTGGTACAACATAAGCGCAGTACAACTTTCTCATTCCTGAGCGTAAAAGAGAAAAGCTCTAAATATAACAAACACTGACAAAATAACAGATCATGTCTATGCGTTCGCAGTGCACTGCCTAAGCAAATCACTAAACCCTGTAAGTGTGTGTGTGTACTGAAAGAATGAGGGGGGGGGGGGGGACGCACGTGTGTCCATATGCCTGTTATTAGCCGATCAAGAGAGGTGTTTAGGAGATCCTCCGTGGTAAGTAATAGGGCCCTAACGCATGGTAAACTATCGGACCAGAATCACGCCACTAAAGGTGGGGAGAAGGGACATAGTGGGAACCACAAAGCCATCATGAAAGCCCTCGCCATTTTACTTCTAATCTACCTCTAAACTAATCCTTTAAGATCCTTCTGAAAGAGCTCCTCTTTTAGCATCGACTACCATTGCAGAAGCAGCAGCGGTTTTCTATTTCCATGGACTTTTTGTCCTCTTGTAATGCGCAAATACACCTGCATATCAACAGTGCATTCATTCCCACAGTTTAAAATCGTTCTCGCCTGCCTTGCCGCCGGTACCTATGCCCTACATCGCCACCAAGCCGCCACTTCATACCAGGGGCCTGGATTCGGCGGTTACATCGCGTCAGCACCGAGTGCCCCTTACAAGGGATACCCTGACTACGCCTCGGTACGTAACACAACCTTGAGATACCACTAGGTCTCGGATTCTCCTCTTAGCAGCCTTAGCAACAAAGAAAAATTCTACAAATCAAATTAGCTCAAAAAGTGATTTGTTACTCAGAACAGTCAGTTCACAATTACTTGTGCAATATTGTGATTTTTAGCATAAGCCACGCTGAAGAGCTTCTGCAACGACACGACCTGTCACTGAACTATATGAGGTAACTCTGTTTACAGCTACCTACCTCTAAATCAGTATTAAGTCTGTCATGTTAAATGAGATCGCAGTTCTCCACCTGAGTGCTGACAATCGTATTTTCAGTAAATATCCAGAACATCTTTCTGTGAAATTCACAGCCAACCCGATTAAATACTTTCCAGAGCTCTTTTATACCTCCTTTGGTAAAAGTTAGTATTTCGAAAACATAAAAATACCTACAAATTGGCCCTCTCAGTGAATTTATATCAGTTAACATCGGCGAAGAGCTGCCACAACTGAACACCGAAGGTAGAGCAGTTTGACGCAACCGCTGGACGCAGTTTAGTCGTTTTAAGTTGCTCAGCATCTCTAGCTTCTATTTTCTGCGCGTTTTTCTTTCTCACCAACAATCAAAGCAATCTACAGTTTTGCAAGCCTACATTAACACCTCTCTTTGGGCAAGTTGGTGCATGCATGAATTAGAGAAAAACTAGCTCCAAACCATGCAAACCACAAGATAAGAACGAAGACGAGAAACAGGCGCTTGTGTCTTGTCTTCGTTCTTCTCTTGTGGTTTGCATGGTTCGGCACTAGTTTTTCTCTAATTCAGGCAAGACTGCAATTTTGGGGATGTTTACTAAATTGCTCAGGCACCCAAAAGTTGACTGGGTGCTACACACGCCACTTTCCGATCGTTGTAAAATTTTATCCCCGAGTAAAAATCGGTTATCTAGGCGATAGCACTTATGCAACCAAAGAAAGAACCGACCAGTATACACACTTATACTTACGCAGCCACCTCAGCCGTACAGTTTCGGCTATGACAACGTGGACGAGTACGGAAACCGCCGGTTCCGCAGCGATCAGGGAGACTCAACCAACGCCAAGACCGGATCGTACGGCCTCTACCGCCGGGTGAACTATGTTGCTGACGTCAATGGCTTCCGGGTCACGGTGGACACAAACGAGCCAGGAACACCACCGGGTGCCACCGCAGACGTGGTCTTCCACGCCGCGCCGGTCGTTCCACCGACCCCTGGCGGAGCCGCAGGTTCAGCACCCGGAGTCACGCCATTTGCCTACGGTACTAGGGGTGCAGCGCCAAACTACAGCAGCGCTTACAACGGATACGGTAGATACGGAAACGCCCCATACGGTGGCAACCCTGGCGCCTATGGATACGGCGAATACGGTGGCTACGGTTCCTACGGCTCCGCTTCCGGTGGGCCAGCCCTGGGTGGATATACGTACGGAGGATATACTCCATACGGACAAGGTGCCGCTGGCTATGCTGCTGGCCGCTACGCGCCGGGTGGCTACGGGGCTGCCGCTGGATGGGCTGCCGGTCAGTACGGGTACCGCCGTCGGTAGTAAATGCTGCCGTAGAATTATAGAAACACCTAGCACATAGAAGCGAATGAGTAGCATCGAATAAAAAGTTCATAGCATGCATTAAATTTTTGTTTTTCGTGATACCACTCTGTTGTATCGCCTGAACTGCCCATTCTACGTTGAGAGGTCAAACAATACTGTTCGCATGATTTGTTCCACGCGAGCAGCATGTATGAACAGCGTTGAAGATGACAAGTACTCGCAAAATGATCGTCCAATAAAGGACTGTTCTTACAAGCCCTATACTTTGCCAAAGGGCATTCGAAACCCTGCCCTGTCGTTGTATTTATTTTTTCAAATTTATTTGACTAGCTCTGAACCATTACTTTGCAGTCTTCTTAAAAGAACACGTGAATGAATGTGGTTGTCTCTTTCGCCCGGAATAGCTTGAGCTGCTACTGATTAACGATGCTCTGATAAGCGCGGCACTAAGATAGTTGGGCAACTCCGAAAAAACAAGGTATTTTTCAATAGTGAAGCGTAGCGACGCTGCCTCAAAATACAGGGCTACGCGGTCAAAAAAAGAACAATACGTTTTCACTTTGTTAATGAGAACGTAAGGCCAATTCTCATTGGTCCATGAAGGCGGGGCTTGATAGTTGTCTAGAACCAAGTGCCAGCAATATCAGCTGAGGAGAGTAACTGAAGCGCCAGAATTGTTGGTGAGGACGACACAAACGAGAGGAAAATAATTGGTTTTATAATTGTGGTCTTTCTGCCAGTAGCACACCCCAATAGCTATTTTTGGTTTTCGTTGTGTATATTTTGTTGATAAGTGTAATGGTTTTAACAAAAAAAAAATGTTCGCGTTTGCTCACAGCGGGCCGCGGCTCCTATGCCATTATACTTTACTTGTCTGTTCCTTGCTTGCCGCTAGCTGCTGGCTACTGCCGGCCTTTGCTGGCGCATCTCTTGATCTCGTGATTTCGTTGGGTGCGGTTGGCCTTCGTTTATCAACGTTAATTTCAAGTGCTTGGTTAATTTTCGTTCTCGTGCTATGGCCTCGTGGCCATACCAGCCACAAACTCACTCTACGGTTTTTAAGCTGCTGCCTTCGGAAAAGAGGTTTCGTTCAATAAGAGCGCATAGCGCCTGAAGAACTGGTGCTCCATAGCAAAGCGTCCAAGTTAGAACTGCTCCTCTGACACCACATTGCAACGGTAGGGTGTTACAGTCGCTTTAATATTGTGGCATACCGTTGCCACTGAGTGCTTATACCAGCCAGAAAGACGTTTTATAACTTCTGTACGGGAGGTGTCAGATGTGACCGTGGGATGATCGCTAGGAAGCTTGCACGAAAGCACCTGATCCGTAGTCAGTTCTGTTCAATTCCTGCACCTGCAATGAGACTGAATTATTCGGCTCTTTTTCGACTGTACTTTGCGAAATACTGCATAACAATTATTCCTGTTATCGGTGTAGAAACGCTACGGTCAACGAGCACTTAGCAGTGGTTTGAAGAATATATATGATTTATATCGCTCTAATTATTGGAGAAGGCTTTGATAAACGAGAAATCTATCGTTATATCCTTTGGAAACACGAAAAGAATGCTGCCTTAAATATCCACTCTACGTACATTTTACTCAGTACTTAAAAATGCAAATGAAAACTATTTTATAAACTGCGTCTATTGTAGGTCTTATGTTAGTGCGCACTACCCTTTTGTATTGCTTTATTATAATACAGTAGAGAAAAGAGTGTTGCATATCACATGTCAGGGCCCTTTCCAAAATTGCGGACGCTCAGGTGGTGTCAGAAACCTGTCTGTTTTGCACTCTGTGAAAAACGCGAAATGCCAGTACAAACAACATGTGCACGTCTAATTAAACAAAACGGATAGCAACGTTTCAACACCCCTCAAGATTATTTCGAAAGCCTATTTCAACGCGGTATTGGAAACTCCTGTGACGAATACATGCACATATAACCTTAGATTTATGAGGCTAGTTTAGCCGCGATTTGTGATGACGTGTGTTGTTTATTACATTTTATGCCATGAGGCTAGTTAGTTAAACTGGCTTATAGACTACCAATGCCTTACCTTGTGCGGTGATGCCTTGTCATCCTCAATCCACAAATGTAACACTTAAGAGAAAAATGTGTTTCTATCGGTGGCCACGCATTCATGTTTTATCACCTCCGTTTGTGTTACATAAGAAAAAAACTGCTGGTGGTTTAGCTCTGGTTAACCATGGCCGAAAGCGAAAAGCTGCATCTCCCTGGCTACGTTTGTGGTCGAGCGACTGGCGTCGCATTGGCAGGCGTCAACTGAACGCAGGCGTCGCATTGAACGCACCTAGCGTTAGGCTGAACGCATCAAAGTGCACCGGCGTTTTAGGCAGAACGCACTTTGATGCCCTGAGCATGCGATTCCTGCAGACGCTTTCCCGCTCCGCTCGAATGGACGTATGGATGTATGACAACTTTTATTTCCACCGGAAATGGAGACCCGTACTACTCCCCGCCACAGGCACGCAGGACTGTAGGACGGGGGTCGGAGCCTCCGCGACTAAACGCTAACAAAGAGATTGTGTCTTTTCGCGGCATTGGTTTTGCTACATAAAAAGAAAGATTTTGCTACATATCACAAGAATGGACCATTACCTTCAGTATCTACATAAGAGTATCTAACAATTTTCTAATTTTCAAAATTTTTGCCCGAGAAAGCTGAACTTGATTTCTGGCTATGTAGTGTTAAACCACTCCTACGTTTTGTGCTACACATAACTACAATGACTAAAAAATACGCATGCATTTGGTGCGTATATTCCCTTAACCTTGATTGGGAACAGCTGAGGATTATAGCTAAATGTGAATGCCTCAGTAATCTGCGATTCGCTGATGACATTTCCTTCCTAAGTAACTCATGGGCCGAATTGCAAAGCATGATTATAGACCAATACATGCAAACCACAAGGATGGATCTAATAATATTTTACAGAAAACTAAATTAATATTGTAAAGTGTCGGAAGGAATCAACACTTTACGATCGTTAGCAAGTCGCTGAAAGTTGCAAAGGAATGCATCTACATAAGGAAGGTAGTCACCGCAGAATAGGGCCATAAGAGTGAATACCTGGAAGACTAGGATTGAGATGTAGCGCATTTGGCCGATACTCCCATGCCGGTTAATAGCAGTTTATCTGCATCCCTCAAGAGAAAAGATTACAGGTGTTTCAGGAAAACCCACGATTATTTGTTTAAAAATAATTTATTTGAGGTAAACATAAGATTTTTGAGGCACAGTAGTGCAGGCATTAGCGGACGTCAGAAAACAGGAGAATCATGCTCACTAGCAAAGTGAATGACTCAGTTCTAATACTTAACATTTGACTATTGCTCAAAGGTGTCTGACTAATATTTCTAAATATATATATTTCTAATATTGGTAAATATTTCTAGCCGGCAGTTAGCAACCGCCATAGCAGTTTTACGAGCTTAGGAAGCGCGATTAACCTTGCCAATGTGCCTCAAAAAATTTGGGCTACTTCTAGCTTGGTTCAAAACCTGTCGCTTTCCGCCCGCGGGTAACACAAAGCGACGTCCATGGCATATACAGGCTGGCAATGCAAACGGTGAAATTTAAAAAAAAATGCTGTTGGCCTAGTTCTGTTAGGCTAGCATATACGTAGCGAAAGCGTGGCGACTACTGGATCAGAAAACTTAGGATATGAGACCCGTGCATTCACTAGATGCGCCTTTATTCATGATGAAACCCTGAGCCGTCATGGAGGACATTTGAAAGGTATTCCAAATGTCCGCCATGACGACTCAGGGTTTTGCTTGACTATGTCTTCCCCAAGCCAATATACCGATCTCTGTATAGTGGAGGCCAAGGAGGAAATGTTTTAATAAGAGTAAGGAAAAAGGCTTTGCCAGAGGGTGTGAAGACGTTTTTATTCAAGTAGCATACTGGTACGTTGCGGGTTAAAACATGGATGGAGGAGAGGGAATTGTTTTTACCATGGGGTGCTGACTGCTTGTTGTTTCACAAACCAGAGTCAGTAGAACATGCCTTACTGATTGCTGCGATGCACTGCTCTTTTGGGACATGCTCCAGCGTACAATAAAGAAAGGCTTACCCTTGATGCCGAATGGGATGCGATTCCCGGACGTCGAGGCGGATCTTTATAAATACGATGTAATTTTCCTTCTTGGCCTGCACACCATTTGGCGAAGCAGGATGGCTGTACGACACTACTATGAAGATACGCCGTCTGTCCAAAATTTCGTCAAAGAAAACATATTTAGGCTGAGTGAAGCGTACAAAGAGCTTTGTTTTTTGGACATCAAGTTATCCAGTTGATGGGAGAGTTGTGTTTCTTGAAACGGTTTTGATTTTCTCACGATAGTGAAACACATGCACGCTCTTGGTATTTGAGACTGCAGCGCAGAACATGAGTTTGTGATCTGTTGTAAACTCTAAAAACAGGGCAATAAAAAAAATAGCCGTCAAGGCGGAGTGGTAGCTTCTCTGCCTCAAATGCCAAAAGCCCTGGCTTGAATGCCAGCACCAACACAGCTTTTATTGTTTTTTTATTCAGTGAGTGTGCGGGGTATTCAGTGGCATCCATGCATAGCGCCTCCGAATACGTTGGTTAGCGGTTAAGCGCGTAAGGGCGGGTAAGGGCGGCTGCGCGGCGAGGCGTGCGGTGTGACCTCATGCCAGATGGCGCGGCGAGCACACGGTGTCCGCCAGCTGCAGCCGTTGCTAGGCAACAGCCCTGTGCCTCCTCCTGAATAATGCCACAGCGAAATCGCAAGTTCGTGGCCAATGTAGCTTTCGTTACAAAAATTGGCGGTGGTTAGCCGTCGCTAAACCTGCAGTGACGGGATAGCTACAGCTGGCCAAGTGGAACTTGCTCAGTTGAATTACAAAGTCAGTCTTTCGCCGCTCCGTTTCGCTGGGTGTTCCTTCTTCATCTTCGTCCCACTTGACACGGCGCAGGCGCACAGCTGTGGCAGCTCGGTCTCGCCAGCGCGTCGCGTTGCGGGGACCAGCAGCTGCTCCACTCCACGTGACCATCCACTGCACCGCGCCGCTGGCAGCGGCTCCGTACCACGTGAACAACCACGTGATCGTGGCGGCGCCACCGTCACGTGGCGCCCACACAGTGAAGGCTCGAAATACTACCGTAATGTAGCTATCGCTACAAAATGCAGTCGAGGGTAGAAAGTAATAGGAAACTCAGAAAAATTCAGAACGGGTTCAAAAGGGGTAGGCGCTTTGAAGATAACCTCTTCGTGTTTCCCAAATGCATTGAAATAACTAAGGCAGAAAACAAACCTCTGTATTTAGTCTTCCTGGACATAAGCGGCGCATACAACAACATACAACAGTGTTAACAGGGAACTCCTGTGGAACATATTAAAAGATGAAGGTATCGGTCATGATGTTTCAGTTTTAGCGCAACTAAGGCAGGTGTGACGATTTTCAACGATACAACTAATCAGGTGCTTGCAATAAAAGGCCACGAAATACCCAGTGTGGCTGAAATCAAATATCTCGGAGTATTGCTGAATGAAGGGCAGAGATATACACGGAAAATCACGATCAGTCTAATATGGCAAAAGGGAGAAACGATGCCGGTTTAATGAAACACGGAGCACTATGGGGGCACAAGAAATATGAAGTACTGACATGTATTTCGAAAGGAATAATGGTGCCGGCGCTAAATTTCGGGAAAGCGACTCTTTGCTTAAAGGGTCATTCGAGATTAGAAGTAAATCTGAGAGCTATTGGAAGATTAGCACAAGGTGCCCACTGCAAAACCCCAAATGAGACAGTACAGGGTGATATCGTCTGGGCATCTTCCGAAGCACGGGAAGCTCAGGGTAAGATACTATACGAAAAACGCTTGAGGAAATCGGACGATAAAAGGTGGGCAGCTAAGGTATTTATATACTTAATCAGAAAGAGCGTTGACTCAAAATGGCCCATAAAGAAAGTAGAAAACTGACCAGTAAGTGTTCCGCACACAATGACGAACAAAGAAAGAGCATTAAACGACAGGTTAAAAACACGGGAGGTTAATATTAGATTATTTCAATGGAAAACAAACATAGTGTACAACTATATCGATACCGGAAACGGCAGATCAGGAAGGAAGCGCTTTATGATAACTCGAGGCAGTGCCCTACTCTTTGAAGCAAGTTCAGGGTGCCATAGGACGCGGAGCTACAAAAAGAAAATTAACGAAGAATATGACACATGTGCTGTGTGTGGTAAATCTGTAGAAACAGCTGAACACATAATGCTCAAATTTGATGGTATTTATCCGGATGTCGATGCAGGCACAGACACTCTTCCTGACGGCCTAGGGTTTATTGATAACAATGGCCGTGTAAATAGTTCTGCGGTGGAAGTTAGCAAATAGTGATTGCAAGATTGGTGGCTCAAAAGCAGAGATGTGATATAAGGTTACAGGAGTATGAAAATGTATTTAAAGAAAATGGCGAATATGAATAGCAAGAACACAGTTAAACAAAATAAAGAAAAAAATCCGACCACGGTGGCAGCTGCCAGCAACCCGTTTCAAACTGGAGGCTCTCACCTTCCATCCATCCATCTATCCATCCATTCACATTGCGACAATCCGCGGCGATGTGCCACGTGACAATCGATGCCCCGCCCACTCTGCGGTGCGCCACGCTTCTCGCCGCTTCGCCATCACAATAACTCTATGTTTAAAACTTAGTGCCGGCCTCCCCTGAAACCCTTTAAATAAGAGCTGCACCTTACCTGCACTCACCTATGGGGCACAAACGTGGAGGCTAACAAAATGGATTCCTCTTATATTCACGAAAACGCTGCAAGCTAAGGAAACGAACATTATGTGCCTAACGTTAACGCTGAGTTAGGTTTATGGGGTGTAACATCCCAATGCAACACGCTATGAGGTGGAATTCATACCACCTTGTGTTCTTCAATGAGCACTGATATCATACGGCATACGGGCCTTTAAAATCTCTCCTCCAACGAAATGTGACCGCCGCGGCCGGTATGGAACCCGAGTCTTTCGTGTCAGCAGCCGAACACCATAACCACTGAGGCACCGCGGCGGCTCAGGTGTAACTTTAGTACAGGAACAGTGCAGGGGACAAACAGGATTTAATGACATCCTAGCCGAAATTAAGACGAAGAAATGTGCATGAGGGAATATAATGTGAAGGCAAGATAAAAGATTGTACTTACGGGTAACGGACAGGATTCCAAGAGAAGGCAAATGTAGCCGGGAGCGGCAGAAAGTTAGGTTGGCGGATGAGATCAAGAAGTTCCCGAGGATACTTTGGCTCAACAGTCAGATGAGTGGGTTCATTACACAGATATGGCAGAGGTCATTGAGTTGCAATGGGCGTAATAAGGCTGATGATTATGATAATGACCCTCTTATTAGGATTCTTCACAGCATATAAGATAATATCTATTTTAAAAAGATTTTTGCGCCAAGACAACACACACAGGAAAGACTACACCACGGGCGCTTGTGTGTGTTGCCTTGGCACAAAAATCTTTTTAGTATGTATGATCAAAAATTAGCCCGGCAGTTCACTCCTCTAAATATGAGATAACTAACACGAAACTACGTTTTTCTGTCCCCAAAAGCATACATGCCCTCACCAAAGCGTTGGCTCACCGGCAACTTCCTCGCTGCAATTAAACCACTGATTACGTGCTTCCCCGCCCTCTCTCTCAACTGTAAAACAACCCAACGATAACATGAAAAAAAAACAGTTTTTAGATGCAAAATTTTTTTCGCGTTTTCCTGTGACGGCTGCATTATTAAGCTTTCATCACTAATTTCTTAATCGGGACAGGACTTTTTTACATGCACAACTGTAAATATAGCCATTTATTCGTTATTTGACGGCAAACTGACTCATCTGGAAAACTAACACGCCAATATATACACATGTGACCTTTGACCTCACAGGAGTACCCCGTTATGGGGCCGGAAAAAAAAAAGTTAATTCACCCATAGAAAACAATATTGGCCGATAAACACCGCGAACTGCGTAATGAAATAAGCAGCATACAAATACGCCGAATTTTGAGAACAAAAATCAAAACAAAAATCTAACCCTTAGATATAGCCCATTGTCTTGCTTACAGATCGATAATTACACAGGAAAAGGCTGAGTAACAGAACGATGCAGGGAAAAAACACAGTCTGTAATGACAAAGTTAACCTTCTCTTCTTGAATGCACGCTCCACCCGACCCTGTCCTGCCCGCAGATGTGAGAAAAAAACAACCGGGCCTATGACACCATGACAAAAAAAATAAAACCAAAGCTCAACAAGCTAGGGCGGCCATTGTCACCGCCGTATACTCTCCTCGGAGGCAAAACAAAGAAATACTTCTGCGTCCTTAAGGGCAGCAGATGACGTGTTTGAACGTAGCCCCCCCCCCCCCCCCGTTCTTTTTTCTTTTTTTTTTGAAATGCTTGAAATCATGCATTGCTCGTTAGCTACGCATACGAGCAACCAGCCTGTAGCAAAAGCCTTCCACTTCACGAGTCTGCTACGCCACATAACGTGGCCCCGCAAATGTCAAGGCAAAGAAAACGTGAAGAAACAAAAAGAAAACGTTCTTTTTCTCTGCGCGCCATTGCGTGAGCAGAGCACGTGGGACAGTCCGCATGGTATAAAACCCAGCTGCAAAGGACAAGGAGCCACCAAACAACGCTGCATACAGCTTCGCTGTCTGAATAGTACAGCAGCTTCATTTGTGTATAGTGCAACAACCTATCACTTATTTAAAAATTCGCAATGTTCGCTCAGGTGAGGCCTCTCACTTTCACACACTCGTAAAGAAATGCCTGCTCATATATCGAAAATGCATCTGCAACAAGAGACCTTTGCTGCAACTTCCGGGTGGGCAATACAGTTTTCGCATGCCTGAGCTTAAAAGATAAAATAATTACGTATAACCGACGCTCACCAAATAATGGGATATGGCTATGCGTTCGCTGTACGCTGCCTAAGCAACTCGCTAAACGCTGTGAGTGTGTGTGTACTGAAAGAATGTGTGTGTGTGCAAGGGGGAGGGCAGTATAGGCGTGCGTGTACACATGCCTGTTATTAGACGATCGAGTCACGTTTTAGGAGCTCCTTCATAGTAAGCACTAAAGCCCTAAGGTATTACAAACTGTCGCAGCCGAGCCACGCCGCCAGAGTTGTTAGTAACGGAGATATTCAGCGCTACGAAGACAGAAGCAATGCCCGAGTTTTTTGCACCTTCATTATCTATTCCATAAAGACCAGCCTGAAAGAGGTGTTAATTTTCGCATCGAATACAAGTACAGAAGCAGCAGCGCTCCTGTCTTTCCGTGGACTTTTTGTCCTCTTCCAATGCGCCAGTACACCCGCATATCAACAGTGCATTCTTTCCCACAGTCTAAACTCCTTGTCGTCTGCCTTGCGGCCGGCACCTACGCCCTGCATGACCACCAAGCAGCAGCCCCGTACCAGAACCCTGGATACGGCGGATATGCCGCGGCAGCGCATGGTGCCCCTTACCGGGGATACGATGCCTATGCCTCGGTAAGTGACACAACCGCGGGAATCCACTACTGCTCGGCATCTTCGCTTAGCAGCTTTAGTGGGGAAACCCGCATGATTTAACCGCTAAAAAAGATATTTTCATGCACTCAATGTTATGTTCAGAATTACTTGTCCTATAGTGTGGTTTTTTTTTCTTATTATGGCTATGACGAGGTAGTCTACAATTATCCAGCCATGCCAATTTAGGCAGCGTTCACGTTTGCTCAGACACTCGAAAATAAAGTGGGCGTTACAGACGCCGCTTTTCGAACGTAATAAATTCTTCTTTCGAGCGTGTTACGTCAAATGTGCGAGCGCACTTATACAATCAAAGAAAGAACCGCCCATTATGCGCTGTTTCCACGCAGCCACCCCAGCCGTACAGCTTCGGCTACGACAACGTGGACGAGTACGGCAACCGCCTATTCCACAGTGAGCAGGGAGACTCAAGCAACACCAAGACCGGATCGTACGGCTACCGTGACGCCTACGGCCTCTACCGCCGGGTGAACTACATTGCAGACGCAAACGGATTCCGAGCCACGGTGGACACCAACGAGCCAGGAACTGCACCGGGTGCCAGCGCCGACGTGGTCTTCAACGCCGCACCGGTCGTCCCGCCGACCCCTGGGGGAACCGCAGGTTCAGCGACCGGAGTAGCCGCGTTTGCCTACGGTGCTAGGGGTGCAGCGCCAAACTACAGCAGCGCTTACAACGGATACGGTAGATACGGAAACGCCCCGTACGGTGGCAATGTTGGCGCCTACGGATACGGTGGCTACGGTGGCTACGGTCCCTACGGGTCCGCTTCCAGTGGGCCAGCCCTGGGTGGATATGCGTACGGAGGATATGCTCCATATGGCCAAGGTGCCGCTGGCTATGCTGCTAGCCGCTATACGCCGGGTGGCTACGGGGCTGCCGCTGGATGGGCTGCCGATCAGTACGGGTACCGCCGCCAATAGTAAATGCTGCCGTAGATTTCTAGAAACACCTAGCACATAGGAGTGGGTGAGCGACACAAAAAAAAATAATGCGTTTCATCGCATTTTTGTTTCTCATGACTCCACTCTACGGCGTCATGTTAATCGCTCAGTCTTTCCTGGCTCTAAATAAGACAATTATCATGATTTGTTCCATGTGACCAGCCTGTATGAACTCATTACAAGCTGTTCGTCTGCCGTGCACTCCCAAAATGATCTTCTAATAAAGGAACTTTTTACTAGGTGTATGTTTTGACCAATACCATTCGAAACCCTGCCCCGTCATTGCATTATATTTATTTGCTCCAGTCTGCTTGACAAGCACACTTCGACTCTTGGGCTGATCTCTTTTGCTGAGTAATGATGCTCTCATAAGCTTGGCTGTATGATAGCTGGGTAACTTTGAAAAAAAAAGGCATTTTTCAGTTTTGAAGCGCAGCAAGCAACGAGCACGAACAACCGGACTACCGAAACAAGAAAATTGCACTGTGTTTCTACTTTTTTCGGCATAATTTTAAATGACATTTTTAAAACCGCATTCCATAAAGCTACGGCGACTACACTGATAGCTGAAAATCCGATGACGAAGTCGTGATTTTCATACGCACCTAAAGCATGTTGTTTCTCTCATTTGCGTTGGCGTGGTGGTCGACGGAGCGGCGGCGGCGGCGGCGCCTGGCGAAGGCGAAAGTCTCGGCGTTGTGTACACCACAGCCTAACGCGATTTGAAGGTTGGCACTTTACGGCTAACGAACTATAATCAAATTACTAAACGGAAGCTCATTTCCCAAGAACGCTCTGCTACGAATACATGATATTTCAACACGATGGCAAGACGGGCGAGTTGGTGATATATATTTCTCAGAAAATAGCGCAAAAGAGGAGGGCAGCAAAGGAAACAACAGGATAGCGCTGGTCCTGCTGTTTCCTTTGTTTGCTGTCCTCGTCTTTTGCGCTATTTTTCCAGAAACATGAGATTTGCTAGCCGAAGGTTTCCTCTATACTCCACCGTCATGTAAGTGACCATCTAGCAGGGAAAAATTTGTTGGTGTGTTTCAGCCGGAACACACGACCGGTCTGCACACGTAAAAAGCCACGAAGAAAGATGATCGCGTTGTCGCTCGCGAAGAAGGAAAGTCGCTGTTGGGGGACGCTATCCAAGACTCAAGTGCGGCTGTTACCATCTGTGAGCCGTCCGAGAAAATGCTACGCCATTCCTGCCGCGCATTTCATTCTTACATCTAATCTCGACGGCGAGACAGTCCGTGAATCTTAAAAGCTACTGCATTTGACCACATCATGTCATTTCTCGTCCCATGTTAAGCAAAAAAAGTCGCTGACTGGGGAGAGCGGCACGATAGATCACAATAAAAATAATTGGCGGTGGTTTAGCTCTGGTTAAATCTGGAGTGACGCGATAGCTACAGCTAGCCGAGTGGAACTGGGTCATGTGACCGACACGTGACGAACCACGCGCCCAGCCACGGCGGCGCGCCGCCGGCAGCGGGGATTCGCTCGGCGTTCGCACGGGGAGTCAGACGTGCTGGTCGTCGGCTTCGGCGATTTTCAGCCGGAGCAGCGGAAGTTTCCGCCTGACCCTAGCAAGATCATCCCCAACGTGCACCGAAAGCTGTCGGGAACATCTGGACACCAGTTTTTTCCAAGGTGGGCCCGGTTAAACCCCCTTTTCGGGCAACACATGGCCCGATCGGGCCGGTGGCGCGGCTAGGCCTAACGGCCGAACCGGTACCCGGCACATCGGGGCCTCTGGCCACTGACGCCAGTATGGCTGCTACGCAAATCTCCTGCCGAGGCTACGACCCCGAGAACATGCACTGGACAACGGTTCACCCAGCGGAAACCGCAGGCCCAGATTCGGCAAGATTTCGCAGCGCCGCGTTGAACGCCGCAGTGCTGCGCCGAGCGCAAGACCAAGCCTTAAAGCCGGCGTCCGTAGACGCGGCCGGCGTTCACGCCGGAAACCAGCAGTCACCCGCCCCGCGCGCGGCGGGCCGCAGTCGGCGACTGCTCACGAAGTGGAAACCGCCTGTTATTCCCAAGCCTGCTCCAGACGACTACGTCGTCGTCATCAAGCCCCGGACCCGCGTCTCGTTGTACGAGACTTTCCAGGAGACCGGCTACGGCCGGGCGTTCACGGCTCTCCTGGGCGCGCAACCCGCAACAGATCTTACCATAATACCGGTAAGAGAACAAAACCTCATTATTGTTCACACTGCGAAACCTGAGCTAGCCGACCTTATCATCGGCGAATTTGAACCTAATAGACCCGACGGGAAGGTCCCCCTTGTGGGGCACCTGCGCCAAGACGACAAGGACGTCTGCTACGGCGTCATTACCGTCCGTAACTCTGAAACTACGGACTCGCTCCGTACTAGGCTCCAATGGCGCTTCGGCACCATCGTGGAAGTGCGAAAATTTGGGACATCCAACAAAGCGAGACTGACTTTCGCCGGAACAGAGAAGCCACGTTTCGTGCACTACGACTCGGAGCTTGTACAAGTTAGGCCTTACCAGCGAACCATTCCAGCCTGCCGACATTGCGGTGTGGTCGGCCACCGCGTGGACGCCTGCCCCTGCCAGAGGCTGGACCGGTGCGGCCTGTGCGGACAGCAGGCTCTACTCGTTGAGGGGGAGCGGGCCCCTCACCAGTGCAACCCAAAGTGTTCAGTGTGCGGCGCGGCCCATGCCACGGGGGGCCCAGCGTGTACTGCTAAATATCGCGCTATCCAGCCCACGCAGGCCGAGCGCGGGCGTAAATCGAAGCGAAACCGACGCAAGCGTGGCAAGCGTCGCCCGGACAAGCTGAAGGCCAAGGCTGCCGACCAAGCCATGGACCAGCCTGTGAATTCCTCTACTGGGAGCCAAGGGAAACCTCCAGCTGCGCCACCGCCGCCTCAAGCCGGTGCAGCGAAGCCCCTCGGACCTCCACAAAACGGCGGCTCCAAGACGTGGGTAACCGTTGTCAAGCAACACTCCCAGGTGAGCGGCGCCGGCAGGGCAGCTTCTCCCTTCGCTCCCCCTTCCCAATCCCAACAACGGCCAATCTCTGCCGAACAAATAGAAATATCTGCTCTCCGCGAGCAGGTTGCAAATTTTCAAAAGCGCCTCGCAATAGCGGAGGCCCGCCAAAATTCCCCCAACCACACCTCTGCCTCACCCGCAGCAGAGGCAATGGAAAGCGACGCAACCCCTTCAGGACAGGCTGCGCATGCCCTCACGGCACTCGAGGCGAGAGTGAGCGCGCTCGAAACTCAAGTTAACAACAGAATATCCGCATTGGAAACGCAAATCAATGCCACACTTACGGCGGCACTCAACAAAATTAGCCACCTTGCGGCATCTATCCCGAACCTCATAACCGCTCAGTTCGCTCAACTCACCCGCGCTCCCAAGCGCGCTGGCCCGCTCAAAACCTCCGCAGGCCGGCAGCTCAAAGCGTCTAGGCGTCGAATCGCCGGAGAAGAAGAAGAGGTCCCCTGTGCCATCCTCAGTATAGAGAACGCTCCTCTCTTTGGAGCCACTGGCTCTCAAGCCTCCTCTCTCCAAACTCACAACTCTACCCTTGATCATGGCGGGCGCCCCTAGAAATAGGAAGCATCCGCGAAGCAATTCGATCCCTATTCAAATTGTACAGTGGAACTGTCGCGGATTCAAGGCACGCACAAAGCGAGCCGATCTACGCCTTTTCCTTACAACGTTCCCAGAATTACCTGCTGTGGTGGCCCTTCAGGAGCCAGGAAATGGCGCAACCCTTGCCAGTTACACGGTGTACCAGCAGGATGCGCATAGCTGCCTCTGCGTACATAAAAATTACACGGCCTCCCAGGTTGACCTGGATCTTAGCGCTACTTTCTCCTATGTATTGGTGACGATCCTTCCGCTACGCAAACAGGACCCCCCATTGCACATACTCAACATTTACTGTCCCCCAAAGCTACCAAATGTTACATTCGCAGATATCTTCAGCCGGGCTTTGAAGGTCGCGAATCGGGATCCCCTCATAATCGTTGGGGACTTTAATGCTCCCAGCACCTTATGGGGGTACACCCGTGAAGAGAAACGCGGACGCAAGTTGGCGGAGCTTGTTTCCACACTGGGCCTTACTCTTCACACGGATCCCGCGCAACCCACTCGTATAGGTAACTCCGTCACACGCGATACGTGTCCGGACCTCACCTTTACGAAAAATATTCGCTATGCAGATTGGAGGAACACCGAGGAATCCCTCGGTAGTGACCACTGCATAATTACCACTACAATCCATACCAAGCCACTCACAAGACCACAGGCCAATGCAAAACTACCCGACTGGACCAAATTTAGGAACAGTTACACCAATCCTCAATCGATAATGGACCAAGGATACTCAACGTGGTCCCAACACCTAGTATCCCACTTGAAATCAGTCGAGCAAAATGTTCAACTCTCAGAGGCGAGCCCGGCGGTGGATAACCACCTCCTCCACCTCTGGGAGGCACGACACAGCCTAGTCCGCCGCTGGCGTCGTCAAAAACACAATCGGAAACTCAAAATTCGAATTGCGGATATCACCCAACAGGCGGCACAATACGCGGCCCAACTCGCCGACTCCAATTGGGTGCACCGATGCAACACTGCAGCTCGGCAAATGTCGAGTCGGAGTACGTGGCGCCTCTTCCGCGCTCTTATTGATCCGGCACAAACCCGTACTGAGACACAAAAACAGCTTCAAAGGGCTATACATAACTTCACTGGAGACACGGCCAAACTGGCCGATGCGCTCCGCGACCAATATTTGAGTATACACCAGGATCCCCGTGGTCAGGCGTACTCGTATGCAGGTTCCGAGAACGCGGATTTGGATCAACCGTTCCAGCTCCATGACCTAAAAGCGGCCCTGGCTAAAATGAAGCGAGGTACAGCACCAGGCCGGGACAAGGTGACGGTAAAGCTTATTGCCAACCTCCCAGATCCCGCCTACGAAACTCTCCTCGATTACTTCAACACTATCTGGATTGGAGGCACACCACTCCCCATAGATTGGAAAACGGCACTAGTAACTTTCATTCCCAAGCCAGGTAAAGCCATTAACACCGACAACCTCCGGCCCATCTCCCTCACTTCGTGTGTGGGGAAGCTGATGGAGACTATGGTCCGCGACAGATTGTCGGCTTTCCTGGAACAACAAAACATTTTCGCAGACACCATGTACGGTTTCCGCCCACACCGGTCCGCACAAGATGTCCTGTTGCAACTTCACAAGGAGATTCTCGACCCCGTCGAGCACCCCAGCAATGATAAAGTAGTCGTCGCACTTGACCTGCGGGGGGCTTTCGACAATGTGACCCACGAGATCATCCTATCCCACTTGTCGCAAACACATTGTGGGCGCAATACTTTCAATTATATCAAACAATTCCTTACAGATCGCCAATCCTATATCCGGCTACAAGACACAGAATATGGCCCATATCAACTTGGTACACGAGGGACCCCACAGGGAGCTGTCCTCTCGCCATTACTATTTAATCTGGCCATGATGAAGCTCCCTACCCAGCTGGCGGAGGTCGCCGGTGTGCAGCACGCTCTGTATGCCGACGACATCACCCTCTGGGCAACACAACAATCGGTTGGAGACATCGAGACCAACCTGCAACAAGCGGCAGCTATAGTGGACGAATACGCTCGTCGCTGTGGTCTTGAATGCTCCCCGAGCAAATCTGAATTTGTGCACATACGCCCCAACTCAAAGTGCACAACCAAAATTGCCCTTTCCCTACTTAGCGGACCGATACCTGAACACGCGGAGATCCGGGTACTGGGGCTTTTCATTCATCATAGGCGCAAGATTGACACTACCCTAAACAAGTTACGTAAGGTGGGGGACCAGGTGGGTCGGATGCTCCGCCGGGTGTCCAATAAAAGGGGGGGACTACGATGCAAAGATGCCCTGCGGCTGGCCAATGCATTCGTGACCAGCCGGATTTTATATTCGGCTCCCTACCTCCACCTACGCAAATGCGATGAGAATGCCTTAGAGGTAGTTCTCCGCAAGATTTATAAGAGAGCGCTCGACCTCCCCATAACGACGTCCAACAAGCGTCTCCTCGGTCTGGGGATGACCAACACCTTTGGGGAGTTACGAGAAGCTCATCTTAACAATCAATACTTGCGCCTAAGCAAAACACCTGCGGGGAGCCGCCTTCTAACCCGCTTACACATTTCCTACGCAACACATACAGAAGAACGGGTCCGCATCCCTGAAGCCTGGCGCTTTGCACTCCAGGTGCGACCCCTTCCGAAGAACATGACTGCAGACACCCATGATGGTCGTCGTCTCGCGCGGGCGGAGGCTATTTCTCAACAATATGGCCACAAGCCAGGTGTCTTCTATGTGGATGCGGCCGGCCCGCACCATGGGGGTTGGTACACGGCGGCCGTCATCCACCAAAACACTACAGTTCAGGGCCTTACTTTCCGTGCCCCAAACATTACATTTGCGGAAGAGATCGCCATTGCACTGGCCGCCGCAGATCCAGAGTCCCGAGTCATTATTACGGACTCCAGGGGCGCCGGCCGCAATATTGAGCAAGGGTACATTCCAGACCGTGCTTTCAAAATTCTCCACGCATGCGATTACACAGGGTTTCCGACCCATCGTACCATCGTGTGGGCTCCGGCTCATGCGGGTCTTGAGGGGAACGAGGCAGCCGACGCTGCCGCCCGCGCGCTTACTCACCGGGCGTCGCCTCATCCGCAGCCTGATCCGGAATTCAATTTCAATCCGGCCATCACCTTTAAAGAGATCACCTCTCTTTATCAAAATTTTCATGGTCTCTATCCCCCTCCCTGTAAAGGCCTCACCAGGGTGGAGGAGCGCTGGCTTCTCCGCCTCTATACAAATACTGTACTGTGCCCGGCAGTACTTAAGCACTTCAATTCTTCTTTCTCGGGCGCGTGCCCACACTGTGAGGAGGAGTTTTCGGACACCTACCACATGGTGTGGGCATGCCCTTCCAATCCTGCCTACCCACCCCACCTCCACCCCACTCGAGAGGCCTGGGAAGCTGCCCTGCGCGGCTGCTCCGAACTCCATGCCCAACAGGCATTGGTAGCTAGAGCCCGAGCCGCTGCGGAAGCTACAGGGATCCCGGACTAGGGCTCCCTCCTAGTGTTTGTAAGGGACGGGCCCTTCCGGCTCGCCCCATCGACCTCTCACTGTAAATAGAAATAAAAGTTTTCCTCCTCCTCCGGCAGCGGCTCCGCAGCACGTGACCAGCCACGTAACATGGCGTGGCGGCGGTGGGGCGCCGCCACGTTGAAGGCTCGAAATGCTACCGTAATGTAGCTATCGTTACAAAACAAACGGAAACAGGGAAAGCAAGGCAAGCAGTTCAGAACATGCTATCGGCGCCGTGGTATCCCCCGCTTCTCTGTGCAGCTCTTTGTCGCTGAATTTCACCTGCGTCGGGAAGCTGCTGTTGGCATGGATCCATAACCTACAAGTGTCTCTACAATCGCGGCGAGCACGTGCTCGTTCCCAAGTACATTTACAGCTGCGGTTCCAATGCCGTTTCATTTCACTCTTAAGGTGACGTCAGCATCCCCATATTTTTCCCCCGCTGCCGCCTTTCTTGAGTCGCAGTCATCGCTCTGGTCACCGAATCGGCTCTGCAACAAGAGAAGTAAATCGAGACCCTTTCCCTCCTTTGTCGCATTTGACGCTCGCACGCACACTGACTCATAAATCGGCCGTATACGAGATGTACATAGAGAACGTTCTTTGCATTGAAGGAGTACTTCTCTTGCCAATTCCGCAATTATGATCATGATGCTAGGTGTTTCTCGGCGCAAGGGTTTCTATTGCCAAAGAGCGCCAAAATCCGTGATTCGTGACCACACATGCAGACAGCATCAAATCCATTTGTGGACACATTTGTTTGGAGAGTCATACATTTCCCCTTTACCAGTTTTCCCGATAAAAACAGCCACGAAGAGGCAAACATGTGTGGTCGCGTATTCCCGAGTGTAGTTTTACAGCTTGCCAAGAAACACATTTCTTAGCTTTCTGCAATGAGGTCAAAAATACCATACCGAGCCTCACTAGTTTATCGTGTACGAAAAAAACAAAAATCGAGTATAAATGACACTTCTAGTACAACAAAACAGACAGCAATGTTTCTGCATGTCACCAGATTGTTTCACAAGCCTCTTTTAATGCCGTATTGGATATACCTTCGACATCAACATACAAAGTACCATTCCAAAAGGCTAGCCTAGCCGCACTTAATGGTGAACTTTCATTCATAAAATTGGCTGTTATGGTATTCAGCGACGTTTAGAAAACTAACAACGTAAATAAATTGCCTATGACTTACTTTACAGCGTGATGCCTTGACAACAATAAAGAGAATTGCATGTTTCCCGCGGTCAACGTGCATTTCTGTTTTATCACCTCAGTTGCTGTTACATATGAAAGAAGCCAACAGAAATTGCAACTATTTGTTTTCTGATCCTTTTGCATTCAACTGTACTAGACAATAAAACAACGTCCTCACAGCTAAGGACTCTTACGCAATATATTCCTTATTGTCCTGCTGTCATCCTGCAACACATTGAGACTGCTTCTATTTCTTTTTTTCATATAAATGCGGGCACCAAATAGTACACAGTCCTACGGCACCTGAAGATATGTGAATTGCCCATAAAGGGCTACGTTCGAGGAAGTTGTCGCGCGACGAAAACAAATGAGGTATTCCCAATACTGTTAGAGGCAATACTTACACTTGTTTTAATACGAAAGCACTATATGGCCCACCAGCAAAGAAACGCGGCGTTTTTGTCGCTGACCGCAAATGTGGTCCCATAAATTTCAGATGACGTCACCATAGCAAAGAAAAATACAATTTCTTCTAAAGGCACAGGTAATTGGACCCAAGACTTTCAGGTTGCAAGGCCAGCCCGGAACCCGTAGGCCACAAAATGATTTTTGCAGCGGCAGCTACATTACGGCAGCATTTCGAGCCTTCAGCGTGGCGGCGCCGCCGCCCTGCCACTTGGTTGGTCACTTCGTGCGGAGCAGCTGCCGGCGTCGCGGCGCCGTGGCTCATCACGAGGTTCGTCACGTGGTTGGTCACGTGACCAAGTTCCACTTGGCCAGCTGTAGCTATCGCGTACACTCCAGGTTTAACCAAAGCTAAACCACCGCTAATTTTTTTGCCCGTCTCCAAACAATATATTTATTTCACTGATTTTATGTTTTGTTTATATGAATAATTTACAAACATCTTCGGAAACGCCAGGAAAGAAATCTCAAAAGGACATACCAAGAGAGCACCAGACGGGAGGCAAAGTTGAGCACATCACCAAGAGGGGGTGCCGCTCTGGTTTAATATAGGTTTCCTCATAATTCATCCCTCAGATGAACAATAATTTGGAAGTAATGAGATTTCGTCGAAACAACTACTTCACAGCCCCCGTCCATCATTTTAGCTTTTCATAAGCTGGATAGTCCAATAAAAACAAAACATATTAGAAGTTAATCATCATATTGCACTGCGGTGGGGTATCGTAGGGTATGTGTCAAATAAATTTGTATTTTGAAGGTACGTTTCCAGACATCAGTACAGAACTGCATCCTTAGAATAGATGAATCAATGTTCCATTCTTTCAAGAACATCTCAGAGATGGCAGTTAACATATGGCACAAAAATTCCCTCTTGTAGCGATAGCTGCATTACGGTAGCATTTCGAGCCTTCAGCCATCTGATCTCTGTTCAATGACATAACGAATAAGAAGCTCTCAACTGTCAAAAAATACCTCACACAGGCTAGAGTGGAATACTAAGTATCAAAAATACCTCATAGCTCCCAACCGGGGACAATACACGAGGGTGTGCGCATTTGTTTTTATCTCTTCCAAATTACACTGTCATTCTAACTGCAAGCTACTCGTGCAGGTCATCACCAGCACTTTCAGATAATGATGAGCATCTGCGTACTTCTGGCGTGGGAGCTCACTTGTCCCCCTTGTATCGAAAAGGATAAACAATCAATAAATGTTTTCCACAAATGGGATGGTTGGGGCTGGCGTCGCAACCGATATACTGCAGTTGTGACCAGATTGTACTTCCACGTGTTGTAAGGTCGCTGTTACATTCAAGGATAAGGTTTTAATGCCTCTTGGCACATTCGTTGAATCAATATTGTCCGGAGTAGAAGTGCTTTTGATTAACGTTGTGCACCCGTTCAACCCCTATTTTTTTAATTCATATGCATTATTTTGGTAGAATGAAGTTTGTGCTTTCAGTCGAATGCAATGCACAAAACACAGGGAGTGCACATTTTCGATTCTGACAGGGGTCAAAATTAGAGGACTGCCGTGGATACACAAATGTTCAGGTTCCTATACCGAAGTGTCGTTCCCAAAAATCTTCATGGGATGTGCATTTATAATGTTAGATGGTGGCAAAATGTCTCACAATGTGGAAACTTCAGGCTTCTATACATTTTTTTAGGGTTGTGCGAATAATCTAAATTTCGAATGCGAATCGAATATGCTTGCTATTCGATTCATAATTGTATTCGAGAAATTGATATTCGAGAATTTCCGAATATTCGAAAATTCCCAAATTCTCGCCAGCGATCGTATAGACCGTTTACAGAGAGCATTTCGCTTTGTCCACGACAGGCGGCGCCACTAGGATGACAGCCACTTCTGGCCTTCACAGCTGTCGTTAGTAGCATCGGCTCGCAGTGCGAAACGCATGTGGATGTCATGCGTATTGTTGAATTAATGTCTAGAACCAATGTCCCTCTGTTCTATTGTTGGAAAAATTGATGCGCTTGTTACATATCAGACACTTCGCGACACAATTGCCGCCGTGTTTTAAGGAACTGTCTTGGTGCTTTCTGACGAGCTGTCTTGATGACTTCATGATGCTTTCAGGGAGAACAGGGGCCGCCGCTGTGGCTATGTGCTTATGGCGCTCGGCTGCTGGCCCGAAAGACGCGGGTTCGATCCCGGCCGTGGCGGCCGAATTTCGATGGAGGCGAAATTCTAGAGGCCCGTGTACTGTGCGATGTAAGTGCACGTTAAAGAACCCCACGTGGTCGAAATTTCCAGAGCCCTTCATTAAGGCGTCTCTCATAGCTTGAGTCGCTTTGGGACGTTAAACCCACATAAACCAAACCAAACCAAAAGCTTTCATGGACAACACAAGGTTAATGCGTTGTACCACTAAAAAAATAAACATATCACAAACGCCATGCCCCAGTTTATTTCAGAGCCAGCAGTAGCTGCGGGAATGCCAGAAGGAGCGTACATTCCAGTAATCTTTCTCAACTTCGACAAACAGTGATACTATACGTCGAATACGTTACAATATTATTTGTCGACGCACCTTAATACGCATTTAATGGCCATATTTTATCTTCTCTCTTTTTTATTTCTTTAGTTTACCTCTTCTGCACCGCTTTCCTTCCGTCTTTATCTCCCTAATTCGCGTCCCCATGCAGAGTATCGTGCCAGTGATTTTCAAACGTCGGCTAAATTTTGTTTTCCAATTAAAGGGCTTCTCTGTGCATATATATAATCGGTGTTTTTTTTTGGACCTTTGCAATAAGTGTTCCCTGGGCGTCGGCGCAGTGCTGACTAATCTGACGTGCGCACTTGGCGCTTGCACGGTGGAAGCGCCAACGGAGCTTTTGGAAAAGTCCCCAGAGGATGTGCTTCGACATGCAATTATCTCGCCCAATGCAAGCTCTACAGAAGTACGGTAATGCACAGGATAGCGGTGAAATTTATTAAGACATGTATTTCCGCTTCCTCCGGCTCGCCACACCTGTTAGTGCTGAACTCCTGAGCAGTTTTCAGTTTTTCTTAACAAGAGAGCACGGTCAAACGTCGCCGTGCTTCTGAAGGGGCCCTTGAAAACATGGTTATTCTTCTTTTGGAAGCTGAAATTTAACGCAGCATAAAGTAAATACCGGGGCAATCAGCCGGCGATCACACGCACCCGCACGTTCGGTTGTAAGTCGCGCGCACAGTGCTGAGCAGTGAACGTTCGTAATAGCTTTGAACACATATTCCTCCCTTCGGCAAAAATATCGACCTCTAAATAGCAAGCTTTCAGACATTGTCCCGTCTTTAATCTGCTGTTCAACAGCACGTACTGCGGTCCGCAAATAGCGTTAGACGGTGAATTGACTGAATAAATATGAACGCACACGTAGGTGACCGCGGTTTGTTGACACATTCGAGCGGGTGCGGGCGTTCTGAAGGAGACACGTAAATGAGCTCATTGAACCAAGCATTTTCCAGTACTAACACGTTCTATGGGCACTCGTACTAAGTTTTTGTGCCGTCCGACAGCTCGTTATCCAGAGCGAGAGCCGGAAAAACGTCTTGCAGCCGTAAACGTACCAGCGCTTCGGCAGCCACCGGAACGAGAAGGCCGGCGATGGAGAAAGGGTCACGGGACCAAATATGGCGGCGCACATGCTTCCGCGTGTAAAGCGTCTATACAGCGCGGACTTTTATAAAATCGACCGTGGCAAAACCACAATAGCTGGGCAAATTAGCCGACGATCGCGTTAAAAATTCCAGGAAAACAATACAGTGGTCCTATTCCCTTGCTTCTCCGTCGTTTATCACGCGGACCGATCGTATTCCGACGCCGCTAGGCTTTACGTCGTGAGAAATTCCGCGATTGGGCTTTCCCAGATATCACACTTGCTGCGAACAAGATGGTCGACGGCCCGCATCGAACAATCGCAACGCGAAATCGCGCTTTTCTTTAATCCTTCTGCAAAATGTTACACATTTAATGCCCAAATCCGATGAATGCGTCCTGTCTCCTTCATAACTCTCCGAGCGTGACCTCCGCCATTCCGTATTGTAAACTCCGCTATGCGGGAAAGCCTACTTACGGAATGTTGCGGGAGCCTCCAGAAAGGGCGCGTCGAGATGTCACGATAGGGCAAGCGATCCTGCAAAAATCTCGCCTATTGCATGGTGCATTGTAACCTGCACACCACTTTAGTGGGCGTAACGGCAGGCATGACAACGATCGGAATGCCCCTGTCGCTAGGTCATAAAGATAGACTGGCTGCGTAGTTTCTGTTTCTGAGCTTCACCGCTGCCCCGCGACAACTGCATCTGTCGGCCCGCGCATTCGCCGGTAGTCCAACCCCAGTTCCGCGCTGCTTATTTCTTTTCACGGGTCATTTCTTTTTTTCCTTTTCAGAAACCGTCTCGCCGTTCCGACGCCAGTGTGTGTTGCCCGGACCCTTGCTTGCATTTGTGTTGTTCTTCCAGCACTCCAAAACGGACGGCTTGTCACGGGCTTACACGTTTTAGCGCGATGTAGCCGCCTCATAAGGCCTTGCTGCATCTTCAGCATTTTCAGCAATATTTTTTTTTCGGGCGGGGGGAGGGGCAATTTTATAAACCGAGGCCTTCGGATGAACCGGGCATTTCTTCCCGTCCCTTGAACTCCGAATGAATGAGGATTTACTAGACATCACGCTATATTTTGTTGCCGGTCTTGTCATTTTATGGATTTTGTTCTGCACGACCTCATTATAGTTTGGATACTGTTATGCTGTCTAATCAAGTAGTAAACATTTCTGTGCACTATGTTTTTTATATAGTACTGAGGCAGTCTAGTTTTGTTTATTTTAGTTGCAAAGACCGTACACTGCTTTGAAAAAAAATTAGGGCAACAACATTTGCTTGTTCATCGTTATCTCAATTTTTTTGTACTTAACAGACATTCGATATTCCATTCGATATTCGAAGCCATTTTTTTCATATTCGTATTCCATTCGTATTCGAAAATTTCAATATTCGCGCACCTATAATTTTTTATGTATTTTTTTTTACGACACAACTTACGGCGTAAGAGATGACGCAAAATTTTTTTTCGCTGTAAAAAAAACCACCTCGATTAAAACTTGAGAAATGAATGCAATAAACTGTTCTAAAACCGCCGTTGTTTATATTTGTACTTGGAACTCCTCAGGGTGAAATAAGCTTGTTTATGATTCAAAACGCACTAATCTGCAAATTCAGTACTTTATTTCAACTAGACGTATTCTGTTTCATCAGCTGTAATATTTTGATAACAAATATACATGTAGGAAAGCAATATGGCGACTTCATAATTTCTGAGAGGATGTTGATGTTTTTAAAGAAATGTCGAAATTGTATGAACTTTACATTTTGTTTAGATTGTAAAAAAAAATATTCATGCAATCCGAAAATGCATGATCTGGATCATATCAAAAGCCAGAATATGAGCAAATTTCATCCAAAAAATTCTCAAGTATTTCCTAAAAATTTCGTTTTTTATCGAATATTGAGAAGTGCTTAATTTTACGCCGATTAGAACTTTCAAACAGAGCTCAAAACTGGCTGGCAAAAATACTTTTGGTTTAGATTACGCACGCTACGGTAAGTTTCCCGTTTTTTTTTTTTTTTACAATGCGGAGATGGTCGAGCACAACGTCTAGAACGTTTTTCGTGGAATGACGCAGATACGTCTTTCTGCATATATGAATGAATCGGCCAGAGTAGCGTGAGGTATTAATCCTGTCGTCTGCTTCCGTCTGTTAAATATCAAGAAGTGCTCTAAAAATAAATGCCTATAGGTTCTTTATTACTAGAGTGTTTTTCATTTTCGGTTGATTATTATTTATCCTGCTTATTCACTCAAAACAGGAGCGGTGGGCATCGTATCCATGCTGGATCAAGAGCCTTCGTATCCCACCTTGGTAGCGCGAGCATCTTCAATTAGCATTCTCTCCCCCATTGTTAGTTGAAAGCAAATAAAAGATGTCTTCATCTTTCTCAAGAGAAAAAAAAATATGTCGAAGCTTAGAAACCGAGGACGCACGCTGTTAACACCACAGTCCCTCGTAGGCCAAAAAAAAATCCTTGCTGTAGAAACAGGCTGACTGCGTTCCTTGCATATCGTGCACTCCATTGCGAAAACAGGGAAATAATTTTATGTTTGTTTGCTGCGCCATTGAGCAAGCAGTTTGGCGCAAAAGACACTCTCTCAAGGAAGTAGCTACTCATCTTCCAGCAACCCTCTCCCCTTAACCCGGTCACAATGAAGTAAACAAACCAACAAAACGTATTCATTTCATCTGCACGCCCTTGCTACGACATTACATGCGCTGTCAGTCGTCGTCATATAAAAGCGACGCCGCAAAGTCTAAGTCACCAACAAACAACGCTTGGCACAGCTTCGCCGCTTGGATAATCAGCTACGACGCGCACTCTGCAGTTTCACGCAAGTTGAAATGTTCTCACAGGTGAGGCCTTATATTTTTATGCGACAATTCGAGACGTACCAACTACATATTCCTCTCCAAACATTTTCCACTGATTATATTTTTAGATTCAAGACTAATAAGCTTATCGTACTAAGTGTCAGTTTAAAAAATTGGTATCACACAGCTGAGAAGAAACACCACTAATTCCAGCCCAAAATGATAGGCAGTGGTACTGTCGCTACTAAAAAGAAATATTACCATAATTTACGTGTCACACTAGCGGCAGATAGTAACGCTGTACGCTGCGGTTACGAACACGCCGGTAACAAAAGTGCCGCATGTGTTCGCAAAGCACGGCTCCACGCCTCCCGCGCGTCGCGATTTTCGCCGCTGCGGAGACGTCATTGTACTAACATTCGTTTCTCGCGACTCTACATTTTTTACCCTCAGTGTGCAGTTCCTAAGAAAATATTAAATCTCTATGGAATGCTCGTTTTCTTAGGTGCTGCGCGTCGTTATTCTTTACGCAACTGTTGGATGGTATTCCGCTCAGAATAGCATTTCATATGGTGCAGCGACTGTTCCTTTCATTGACCTTTGGTCTGGATGCAAATTACCTCCAAGCAATACAGGGTATATGCTTCTTGCTGTACAGTGGCTTGACTTCTTCATACCAAAGTGTTTTTTTTTTCAAACTTTCAACGAAACACGATTTTTATGGGCACGTTGCTGCCGGACTTGCTGTTCCTAGTAGCAGCTCCGCTGCTGCTGTCAATATTAAATTGCGCTTCTATATAAACACTCCATTGAATCCAGCAGATAACCTTGCTCGTCGCCTGCCTTGTGGCCGGTACGTGCGCCCTACACGACCACCAAGGCACAGCTCCATACCAGAACCCCGGATACGGCGGCTACTTCCCATCAGCAGCAGCCGCTCCTTACAGGGGCTACGTTGACTATGCCACGGTACGTTGCTCAAGTTAGAGCTGGTTCTTAGTTACTAAAAGCTATTTGAAATAGAATTCCGCATGTAGTAGCTCAATATGCTTTCTTTCCTGACTTGATTAGATTCTAATTACAAGCACTCAAGGGGGGCACACGATAAGCGGGAAGGCGGGTAGGTTAGCACCAAAAAGGCACTATTTGTGATCTAAACTACGCATATGAAACAAAAATTAGAAACAGCCAATCTGTGCTTGGCTTGGAGAACATACATTTGATTTTATTAATGAACAAGGAATTAAACTTGATAAGCAAAATGGAAAAAGTTACTATAACTTCGTGAAGTCTCGCTGCGCGAAGCTTCTTGCTTCACGTGAGCTGATGATCAGCACACAATATGTTCACCAGCATGTAACTGCAGTCCGTCAGTCTTTCAAAAAGCAGCTATAGCGGCCTCGGGTTTTTTGTGGAAAAACTGCGTTATGACACGGGGGAGAAAGTAATCCTTGTGCTTCATTACACGCTCTCGAAGCATACTCATCAAACAAAGGCCCCCAGCCTGTCATTTTTTTATTGTTGAGCGAGGCCAGGTTTTCACTCCCCTAATAGTACTGAAGGAGCGTTCGACTTTGCAAGCGGTAACTGGCAAGGCCAATATCTTTTGCAACCACGGGGAAAAATGCCTTGCTCTCGAGCAGAAATTCCGAGTACGTTGTTTCTGACAGTCGCCAGTTTTGTCTCCACATCTCTCACCACGAGATACGCTCTTCCTTGAGGTTTCCGATACAGTAAAAGCCTTGCAGTTCCTCCGCCAGCGCAACAAACTCAACACGGCTCAAATACTTCATTTTTCTTGGATACAGCTTGAAAAGTACGAAGCTCTTCGCATTGCTTTCAGAAAAGCGGCGAGCCAAAGACGCAGTGAGAAAGACCAAGTAGGGCACATATACTAACTACCACACTATAGCATGCCTCCGGTAACTGAATCCCGTAGTTGTCTCGTTGGGCCTGACGAGAGGCTTGTCTTGGTACAGATATCAATACGTTTAAGCGACTGTCTGCTTCACTTCCTGTGATCATGATGTCAGAGAACTGCCCTTCAGCGTTAGTCCGCTGGCCGCGAAAATGATTCTGCAAATCAGTGATCTGGTCTTGTGCAGAATGGAACTCCATGGATACACTTTGCAGAACGTTCGTAACTTGTTCCAGTCGTGCGCTTTACTTCGCTACAATGTAAAAGCAAACGATGAAAGATGAGCTTGTTTTTGCACAATAGAAGAAGCACGTACGGTATCCTATAACATGAATAGTCTCATAGCCCTTCTATGAGGGAGAGGATGACCAAGCAACGTTAGGGCCCGGCTAGACATCTGAGCCTAAGTCAACCTCTGTAATATGTTATCAACCATCAGCTAGCGTCGTCGTTCTCAATTTCCGAATTGTCTATCTTGTACTCACGGAATATCCAATCGACATGCAGTAAGTGTCCCGTAGGGCACATCCTCCAATTGTCCGAGCTTCTTACGTAGTTGCCAGACCCATGTTTCGCATCTTCAATAACTCGCATCTGGAAGCTTCTTTGTCTACATGTTTTCATTTTCACTTCACTTTCTTTATTTTCAGTTCAGATATTACAAAAAAGGTTGCAAGAACTGCTGGGCTAATAGCCGAAGCAAGTATAGGCCCAATGTACGCATTTGTTATTACAGCAACAGAAGACATCAACATGAAACTCGGTTATAAATTATCAGTGAACAAAGTAATAGCGAGCAACACTCGACAGTGGACAAAAACAACAAACATAACCCTCAATAATCGAAAAGTAGAAGCACTTAATAGAAAACAGGAAATTGTTAGCCATTTTGATTTCGAGTGGTACACTATTTCATACTTTCACCCCGCAATATTGAATTAGGCGCTGACCATAGGCCTTTCGCCTTACAGGGTAATTAAAATTAACATTGCTTGCATTTTTAGTATTCCTGTTAGGCAACAAAAAAATATTAATTGAAAGCAGGTAATTGTATAATGTTATGTGATATCATTGCGATTCTCATTTCGTATAAGATAGGGAACTGCAAAATCTGTAACCTATTGAACGAAGGAGCACTGAACTGATACCTGTTCGAGTATAATATTATTCGCAGTGCTCTTTTATGCAATAAAACAGAGTTGAGCTTGTTGGCACATATTGCTGGGAATAACAGCGCTGAGACGAGGGACAAAGAAAGAAGGCCGGCGCTGCCTATCAAGTGAAAGTTTATTAGAAGAAACACGCAAAATATAGTCCTTTGACACCTTTGATGCAGCGCACGTGCTCCTGGTTGTCAAAGGAGTATATTTTTCGTGTTTTTTCGAATAAACTTTCAGTTGATAGTCAGCGCCGGTCTTGTTGTCTTTGGCTTTCTTTGCCCTCGTCCCAGCGCTGTTATTCCCAGCTCTTTTCTGCACAGAGATACATTGATAAATGTAAGATATGTATTTACTAGCCCATGACTCGCAGCAGTACGTCAAATGACATTGAAGAAGAAAAAAAAATGATCTTAGGCGCAGACATGTCCAGCAACCCCCGTGTTCTATATAGAATGTAACAAGCTGAAGCAAGCTTGCAGCACAGGGTATCAACATGTTTGGGCCAATAATGTTCTCCGCAAGCGCTTAAAGCAGGTTTAAGAAAAGAATTCTCACTACTGATTTATTCAGGTGCTTTAAAAGTAAATCTAGCGATGTATTCAGCGTATCATAATGCATTTTAGTGTCGAGCTTGGCTCATGCACACTAATGCACTCTATACTCACTCGGCCACCTCAGCCGTACAGCTTCGGCTACGACAACGTGGACGAGTACGGCAACCGCCAGTTCCGCAGCGAGCAGGGAGACTCAAGCAACGCCAAGACCGGATCGTACGGCTACAGGGACGCGTACGGCCTCTACCGCCGGGTGAACTACGTCGCCGACGCCAATGGCTTCCGGGCCACGGTGGACACAAACGAGCCAGGAACTGCACCGGGTGCCAGCGCGGACGTGGTCTTCAACGCCGCACCGGTTGTCCCGCCGACCCCTGGCAGAACCGCAGGTTCAGCGACCGGAGTCCCTCCATTTGCCTACGGTGCTAGGGGTGCAGCGCCAAACTACAGCAGCGCTTACAACGGATACGGTAGATACGGAAACGCCCCATACGGTGGCAATCCTGGCGCCTATGGATACGGTGGCTACGGTCCCTACGGCTCCGCTTTTGGTGGGCCCTCCCTGGGTGAATATGCCTACGGAGGATACGCTCCATACGGCCAACGCGCCGCTGGCTATGCTGCTGGCCGCTACGCGCCGGGTGGCAACGGGGCTGCCGCTGGATGGGCTGCCGGTCAGTACGGGTACCGCCGTCGATAGTAAATGCTCCCTTAGAATTTTACGAACACCTTGCGAATGGAAGTGGATGAGTGGCGTCGAATAAAAAGCTCGTAGCATACATTTAATTCTTGTTTTTCGTGATACCACTCTACGGTATCGCCTGCACTGCCCACTCCACATTCAGAGGTCGAGCAATACTGTTCGCGTGTTTTGTCCCACGCGACCCGCATGTATGAACTGCGTTCAACATGACGTGTACTCGCAAAATGATCGTCCAATAAATCACTGTTTTACACGTCGTATACTTTGCCAAAGGGAATTCGAAACCCTCCCCTGTCGTTGTATTTATTTCTTCAAATTTGTTTGGCAAGCCCTGAACCATTACTTTGCAGCCTTGGTAAAGGAACACGTGAAGGAATAAGGTAGTATCTTTCACCCGGAATAACTTGAGCTGCTACTGATTAACGATGCTCTGATATGCGCGGCACTAATACAGTTGGGCAACTCTGACAAAGCCAGGTATTTTTAAATAGTGAAGCGTAGCGATGCCGCCTCAAAATACAGGGCTACGCGGTCAAAGAAAGTACAATACGTTTTCACTTTGTTTATAGGAACGTAAGGCCCATTCTCATTGGTCGATGACTGCGGGGCTTGATAGCTGTCTAGAACCAAGTGCCAGGAATATCAGCTGAGGAGAGTAACTGAAGCGCCAGAATTGTTGGTGAGGACGACACAAATAAGAGAAAAATAATTGGTTTTATAATTGTGGTCTTTTTGCCAGTAGCACACCCCTATAGCTATTTTTGAGGTTTTCGTTGTGTACATTTTGTCGGAAAGTGTGATAGTTAAACTTCTTTGCCCTCCTACCGATGGGAACGGCTTTTAGCAGTACGAAGAGCACTTCAGGTCTTCGTCCGGCGACACGTTGCCGGTTGGGGCAGCAAAGCAAAACTTATTTATTAAAGACGGGATTGAAATAGAAGGTAGTGATGACAAGGCAGTTTAAAGAAAGGCTGTTAAAAACGGCCGAGCTTGAGACTCGGCGCGCTCGTCCCAAGTCGTCGTTTCCCGCGGGTTTTAACCCCTTAGATAATTGGGCGGAGCTTGAGTAATCTAGCTCTCGCCCAATTTGGACCTATAGCAAAGCAATTGCATCGTGTGTACTAGTGGGCGGAGCCCAGGGCTCGCCGGTCCGAGCCCAGTGGAATGCGCAGCTCGCTGCATGAGCATTCGATCCACCGGTTACCACGCGTCGGGACAGAAAGGATTAGTGCCGCAGCTCACCCTAAGCGCGGGCGTCACGCCTCGACGTACATTCCTCGATTCCCCCCCCCCCCGGGCATGACCGCTCCTGGTAACAGGTGCGGGGGGGGGGGGGTCCCATCGGCCCTGTGGGCTTCCACTTAACACCTCCCCACCAAGAATGTGGGGGGGACACTTGCTGTACACACAACATACCGAAGCCCACAATAGGACAAAGCTCCCGGCCTTCAACAAAACATGGAACGCGCAAAAGCGCAGGGGACCCGGCCCCCACTGGGAGCTGTACCATGGAGCACACAAAAAAAACAAAGGAGGGGCACTTCATATCCTACTTACAATAGTGAAAAGAGTACTTAAAAAAATTACATTTTGAGGCATGCAGATATCTCAGTTATAGGAAGACAAGCAGAAATGAAATCCTCTCGTAAAAGCATTACAAAACTTTCACACGCAACATGGAACTGAATACCGAATGAAGAAAACATACAATAACTCCAGTTCTCATGCATATACACCGCAACACGATCCGACGAGGGCAAGACAAAAATAATGACACGGTGCTCTTCGTCACACGCGGATTAACTGTCACAACGAGAACAGTTCACACAGGACACAATTTGCACACTGCCATGAGCGAATTCTTCGCGTTCCCCCACTCTCACCCACTGCCCGATCGTGTGCTCGAGCCACAAAGAATTTTTACGCCTATCGCAACATGGCAGTGGCAAAGTGGGTTAAGGCTGTGACCATTATGCATTTGTCCCTATGCCCCAGGATCGAACATGTCTGTTCGCATGAAAGTGTACATTGCGCGCTTCAGCATGCACCATTCTCGCATTCGTCCTGCTCTGGGGTTGTCTCTATCATCTTCCTCGAAGGAGAGGCCGACCGTCTGCGCATATGGGGGGCAAGCCTCCGCGAGAGGCTTTAAATGCTCGTGTCTAGAGAGCCTCCTAGAACATGGCACGGCCAGCTCAATGAATTCATCAGCGACCTCTATTTTTGCGATCCGCCTGTCGCCCAGACCCGCAAGGAGATCGCAGCATGGGTCGCGCTTCGCCTCTATCAGCGGTAGTGTAACTTCGCTCCTTCCAGGGCATGGGGTGAATCCCCCGTCGTCACTGCTCTGATTCCCCTCATCTAGAGCCAAGCTTATTGCGGCGTTGAACGAGTCTGAGTTTTCCGGCCCTGAACAACCTCGCCTACCCAGCTGCTGTGGTGCTGGCTTCTTCGACGCCGCTGCGAGTGCTGCGCATGCTGGTTGAACGCACATGCCTCTTTCGCCGAACGCTGTCTGGCCTACTGGCGCTTCTACTGCCAACAACATGTCGCACTGGGCAAGCCGTCCGGCAAGGCAGTCCGTGCCGTTGCGCTCATCAGCACCATTAGCCTCACTAACCACATACCGGGCTACGTCGCAACACTCGATCTGCACAGTCTGACCACTGTTCGAATTTCGCCCAGGCACGTCCGTAGAACTCACCGCCACCCTGGGAATCAACGGCTGTTGGTGTGTGTCAACGCCCGCGGTTGACTGCACAACGTGTGGCTCCTCGACACTAACGACAGCTGTGCTGTTTGCAGGAACACGTGATTCCTCTTGTCTGTTCTCAATAGGAACGGACTGAGCTACGCTGCTGCTGTCCTCTTTATTCACCTCATCGATCAGCGTTTGATCAGCGTCCTTGGCGATGATAAAGCATGGCTGAGTGTTTGCCGGCTCCTGCAATACACGCGCCACTCTACGCGAGCGTTGCTCCTCTGCAATCCTTTTCTTTGTCTGCCGTAGCTTCTCTTCGGCTATCGCTAACTGACGCTTGAGGTCTCGAATAATGGCGTCTCCTCTCTCCTTTTCTATGACTCGCTCGGCATCTGATATTAGCGCTCGCTCATGGCCATTCCCATACTCATTGCCATATTCACTTAGCCAACTGAATGCAGCCATAGTGCCTTCCGTAATTCTAACCTTACGGCTCAAGCACTCCCGAGGCAAGTAAAGTGAGAATGGGGAAACTCACTCCGTTGTCGGGCTGTCGGTCATGGCATTCGCTTCGTGGCAGCAGCAGGTCACGTGCTGAGTCGCAGACGTGTAAGTGGCCGGAATCCAGAGCTCGCCGCAGGCCTATCGCGTCCTCCAGGCCTACAAAGTCGCCAGCCGCAGGTGCCACCCTTTTTGAGCCGCCAACCGATGGTGCCGAAGAAGTCGCAGCGCTTCGCTTCGTCGGTCCACTTCTTCCTCCTCGGCACTGCCCAAGGCTTCTCGCAAGAATATGGTCTCGGATCTTGGTCCCCGGGGCTTCTCACCAAGATATTGCTCCGTCAATCTTCTGGTAGGTACTGCCTCCAACCGCTCTGCAGGAAGCCGCTCAGACGATCCTGGTCACGGCATCAGTTAAACTTCTTTGCCCTCCTACCGATGGAAACGGCTTTTAGCAGTACGAAGAGCACTTCAGGTCTTCGTCCAGCGACACGTTGCCGGTTGGGGCAGCAATTCCAACTTCTCAAAGCAAAACTTATTTATTAAAGACGGGATTGAAATACAAGGTAGTGATGACCAGGCAATTTAAAGAAAGGCTGTTTAAAAAAAAGGCTGTTAAAAACGACCGAGCTTGAGACTCGGCGCGCTCGTCCCAAGTCGTCGTTTCCCGCGGGTTTTAACCCCTTCGATAATTGGGCGGAGCTTGAGTAATCTAGCTCTCGCCCAATTTGGACCTATAGCAAAGCAATTGCATCTTATGTACTAGTGGGCAGAGCCCAGGGCTCGCCGGTCCGAGGCCAGTGGAATGCGCAGCTCGCTGCATGCGCATTCGATCCACCGGTTGCCACGCGTCGGGACAGAAAGGATTAGTGCCGCAGCTCACCCTAAGCGCGGGCGTCACGCCTCGACGTACATTCCTCGATCCCCCCCCCCCCTAGCATGACCGCTCCTGGTAAAAAGGGGGGGGGGGTGGGGGGGGGGGGGGGTCCCATCGGCTCTGTGGGCTTCCACTTAACAGTGATGGTTTTTGCAAAAAAAAACATGTTTACGTTTTCTCACAGCGTGCAGCGGCTCCTATGCCATCATCCTTGACTGCTGTGTTCCTAGCTAGCCGCCAGCTGCCGGCCACTGCCGGCCTTTGCTGGCGCATCTCGTGATGTCGTGATTTCGTTCGGTGCGGTTGACCTCCCTTTATCAGCGTTAATTTCAAGTGTTTGGTGAGTTTTCTTCCTCGTGCTATGGCCTCGTGGCCATACCAGCCACAATATCACTCTACGGTTCTGAAGCTGCTGCCTTCGGAAAGGAGGCTGCGTTTTTATGGAGGAAAAACGCTAAGGCGCCCGTGTGCTGTGCGATTTCAGTGCACGTTAAAGATGCCCAGGTGGTCGAAATTATTCCGGAGCCCTCCACTACGGCACATCTCCTTCCTTTCTTCTTTGACTCCCTCCTTTATCCCTTCCCTTACGGCGCGGTTCAGGTGTCCAACGATATATGAGACAGATACTGCGCCATTTCCTTTCCCCAAAAACCAATTATTATTACTCGATAAGAGCACACAGCGCCTGAAGAACTGGTGCTCCGTAGCAAAGCGTCCAAGTGAGAACTGCTCCTCTGACACCACATTGCAACGGTGGTGTGTTACAGTCGCTTTAATATTCTGGTATCCTGTTGCCACTGAGTGATTATACCAGCCAGAAAGACGGTTTATAGAGAAAGCTTTATTGGCCGCAAACTCGCGATTTCCCCGTGGCGGTACACCATCGAGGCACGTGACGTCACAACGCGGGCCTCGCCGCGGGAGGTTACTGTGCTTCGCGCGCTCACCGCGCCATCTGGCATGACGTCACACCGCGCCGCTCGCCGCCGCTGCCATTTGGTAGAACGTGACACCGCGTTCCTCGTCGTTGCGCTCGCCTCCGCTCGCTTCGACAGCTGCGTGCATGCGTGATAAGATGGCACAGGATTGAAAAGGAGAGCTGGCGTGCGCTGCAACCACAGCTGTGGCGACAGTATGGACGGCGACAATTCTGATAAGCTGGAGGAGGCCTGGAATCGACAGCGAAACGAGATGAAGAGGAAACGAATCGACCAGGAAACAGACGAACAGCGCGCCGATCGACTGGCTAAACGCCGCCGTGAATATGCCGCCGCGAGCCAGGCACGTTTAACGTCCGGTGTCTCGACCGCTAGCAGCAGCGACAGCAGCCGGGGGAGAGACCGGAGTTTTGCTTCACTGAAGACGGCCTGTGATGAATGGTGGATTGCAACCAAGAGACTTCACCGGCGGGCTCAAGAAACCGAATAACAACGTGCCGTTAGCCTTGAGAATAGGCGTAAGAGTGACGCGACCCCTTCAATCCTTGGATAGCCTCGGTGCTGAAATCAAACATCGACCTGCAGGTCATACCGGACGTTTATGCCTGTGCTTCACACGTTGTGGAATATGTGAACAAGGCCAACCGGGAAGTTTCACACTTGCTTTCGCTACATATATCCTGGCATAGCCGAGCTAAGCCACTGCCTTTTTTTTTACTTCTGTACACGAGGTGTCATACGTGACCGTCGGATGATCGCTAGGAAGTTTGCACGAAAGCACATGATCCGCAGTCAATTCTGTTCAATTCCTGCACCTGCACTGAGAATGAATGATTCGGCTTATTGTCGACTGTACTTTGCGAAATACTGCGTAAGAATTATTTGTGTTCTCGGTGGAGAAACACTACAACCAACGGGCACTTAGCAGTGGTTTGAAGGTTGTATATGATTTATATCCCTCTAAACATTGCGGAAGGTATTGATAACGGAGAAATCTAGCGTCCTATCCTTTGCAAACATGAAGTGAATGCTGCCTTAAATGTCCACTCTACATACACTTTACTAAGCACTGAAAATTGCAAATGAATACTATTTTATAAACAGTGTGTTTTGTAGGTCTTATGGTAGTGGGTACTACACTTTTGTATTGCTTTGTTATCATACAGCAGAGAAAAGTGTGTTGCATGTCACATGGCATGGCTCTTTCCAAAATTGCGGACGCTCAGGTGGTGTCAGAAACCTGTCTGTTTTGCATTGCGTAAAAAACGCAAAATCCCGGTACGGCCGGCACGTCTAATTCAACAAAACGAATAGCAACGTTTCTACACCTCTAAAGATTGTTTCGAAAGCCTATTTCAACGCCGTATTGGATATTCCTTTGAGGAATACTTCCACATATAACCTTACATTTATGAGGCTAGATTTGCCACGGTTTTTGATGAGGTGTGTTGTTTATTACGTTTTATACCATGAGGCTAGTTAGTTAAACTGGCTTATAGGCTGCCAATGCATTACTTTGCAGGGTGTTGCCTCGTCATCCTCAATCCACAAATGTGACACTTAAGAGAAGAACGTGTTTCTACATGTGGCCACGCATTCGTGTTTTAGAACCTCCGCTTGTGTTACATCAGAAAAAAACTGCTGGTGGTTTGGCTCTGGTTGACCCTGGTCGAAAGCGATAACCTGCATCTCCCTGGCTACGTTTGTGGTCGAGCGAGTGGCGGCGCATTGGCAGGCGTCAATTGAACGCAGGCGTCGCATTGAACGCTTAGGCTGAACGCATCAAAGTGCACCGGCGCTTTATCCAGAACCCACTTTGATTCCCTGAGCATGCGATTCCAGCAGACGCTTTCCCGCTCCACTCGGATGGATGTATGGATGGATGGCAACTTCTATCTTTATTTCCACCGTAAATGGAGACCCGTTACTACCCCCGCCCCAGGCACGCAGGCCTGGAGGACGGGGTCCGCAGCGTCCGCGACTAAAGGCTAACAAAGAGATTGGGTCGTTTCGCGGCCTCAGCGCGAGACGGATAGCTTGTTTCTGCCGAGCGGGATCTTCGCTCCGCAGCAGGGCTTCCCAGCTTTCTCTGCTATGAATATTTTCTTCGGCTCCGGGGGAATCAGCGCATTCCCATATTATGTGGGCGAGGGTGCCCCTCTCCACGCACGTTTTACAGAGATCGTTTTCGTCTTCCGCTGTTAGGACGTGAAAGGTACATACTGGGTTAACAAAATTTCCGCCTTCTAGGCGCCACCATGCGGTCGCTTCTTTATTACTTAGCTTATTTTCCAATGGTGCTATCAGTTTTCGGTTTAGTCTATAGTTCTCAACGATTTCGGAATAGGTTCGTGCTCGCTCGTCCAGGTTCCGACAGTCCGCTCAGGGTGTGTAACGTCACGAAGGGAGTAAGAAGCACACCTGGGATGCCTGCTTTCCTCCTCTCCGCCACGCGGTGACGGAACGCATATCTTCCCCTCTCCTCGGCAGGCGTCGCATCGATCACACCTAGCGTTCCACTGAACCCATCAAAGTGCCAGTGCTTTAAGCAGAACCCACATCCATGACCTGCGCACCCGATGTCGGCAGACGCTTTCTCACTTGACAGAAGATGAAGGTCAAAGGTCAAAGTCGAGATAGTTGGTGTAACAGCCGCTGTTGTCGCTGCTCTAGCTGACGTCAAGTGTCGAACCTGACTACCACCGGTTATGCTCCTCGTTTGACCTCTAGCTACATTCAACGTCAAACTTGCGGCCTCGCTGACGGCTCGAAAAGCTGGCGTAGTGAAGCTTTTCGCTTCAAAAAGGCAACAGTCATTGAAACCATTTGCAATCAGCTGTACTCGACGCCACAGCGAAGGCTCCATGGCTACTAGTTTAACTACTATGCAGTACTCGCTTCGCGGCTCTCACTCGTCGTGCTCGCTTCGGAGGGTCGACGGTCGGTTGAGCTGCTCAAGTTTACCGCGAAAAGAGTCGTATTGTTATAACTGAATCCGCGTTTCATGCCCAACAACAGCCAAGCGAAAATACGAAACCGCATCTTCCCGGCATTCCTGCTAATCACCATGGTGGATAAAGTACAGCGCCACCAGCTTTTACTGTAGGCAATATCAACGTGAAGCTGTAGACGTCAACCAAAAACAAAAAACAATATGGTTCGTTTTGTTTCCCAATATTGTCTTTAGGCAGTATTCTTAAACTCAGCGCCAGGTCTAACCTTGTCATATGCTCAAGGACTCCCCGATATTTTTTTTTCGTTTAGCTTCTTCCAATCATTTTACTTTTATTCATTGTTTAAGTCACGCAGACCGTTTCCCGAAAAACGATCGCCAACTGGCAACAGGGCACTCCACGACAAATCAGCGGCTCTGAAGAACTCATGCGACACCCTAATGGTAGTAACACTGATTATTTCTCGATGTGCCCCTAGTACTACGCGGCAGTTTTAAACCGCCGTTCAGTGCAGAAACGGATGTGGTTTCTGGGGTCTCATTTTCAAAGGCGTGTGCTTCGTGCGTTGGCGTGGACAACGCTGTGGCAGGAACAATGCACTAGAGAAATACGCGCTGGCAACACTGTCGCAGAAATGCGGCACTGGAGCATAGGCCACCGGCATACATTGGGTAAATTGGCATTGACGATGAAAAAGTTGCAGACGAGCACAACTGGCTGCTTGGGCCAGTGGGCGCCTCAACCACACTTTCAGGTACGTTGCGGTAGTGTCCACCTGCAAAAGTGTGTTTTGGCACAATATATCTACCAGCCGCTGTGGCTCAGTGGTTAAGGCACACGGCTACTGAGCCGGTGTTCCCGGGTTCGAACCCGGCCGCGGCAGGCGCGTTACGAAGAAGGCAAACTGTAGAAGCCGCCCGTGCGCTGTGAGATGTTAGATCCCTGAGAGAAGATCCCTGGGTGGACGAAATTATTCCGGAGTTCTCCGATGCGGTAACTCTTTCTCTCTTTCTTCTTTCACTTCCCCTTTCCTCCCTTTCATTACGGCGTGATTCGGGTGTCCGCCGAGATCTGAGACAATTACTGCGTTATTTCCGGTATTAAAAAATTAGCGGTGGTTTAGCTCTGGTGAAACCTGGAGTAACGCGATAGCTACAGTTGGCCGAGTGGAACTTGGCCACGTGACCAACCACGTGACGAACCACGCGATCAGCCACGGCGCCGCGCCGGCGGCAACTGCTCCGCCCCACGTGACCAACCACGTGACAGCGTGGCGGCGCAGCCACGCTGAAGGCTTCAAATGCAACCGTAATGTAGCTATCGCTACGAAACAACTTTCAATTTCATTTTTCGCAATATTTCTTCAATGTTAAACCACCAGCCATTTTTTTTTCATGGCTCACATGATGTACACTGACCTCTGACGCCAAAGCCCCTGTACGGCTGTTGAAACCACCACTGAAAATGGCTGCACGGAAAAAAATTCAATTATCAATCACATAACGTCGCAGACCAATACACCGTCGTGATACATATACATTTTAGTGCTAAAGCACTATTACAGGGGGTAAACCCCGAGAAAGATCTTGCGATGTTTCTTGGCTTGCGATCTTTGTCGGTTTGTGCCAAGTGATAAATGATAATAAAAATGTATCAAATAAATATTACCGCCACTGGGATTCGAACCCCCGACGGCACGGAGAGATCAGATTCGCTGGGCACTGCACGACAGCCGTACACTGTCGCCGCAGCTTTTTCTTTTCTTCATTGCATGCGAATAGTGCTGAAAAGAAAAATCTCGGTATGCTTACACCACAAAACACTAAGCCACCATACTCCTGATCACCTGATCAAATGTCTGGGAGGCACACACACGCCTTCAGCCAGCTAGGCGGCTCTTGCAAGGCAGCATATACGCCCCGCACCAAAGCCCATTGCACACGAAAAGAAGATTTCGACGACCGTGCTGATTCGGCGTGGCGGTCCATCATGCGGCTTTTCCAGATTCTGAATAGTGCCAGCAACATAAAGAGATCGCCGCAGACGAACTCTCTTCGTGCTAAACTGCAACGCACCTCGCTCTGCCCATTGCCCATCGTCTTCTTCATAAATTACTGTTATCATGAAATTAATCGCGCTTTGATCTCTGCGGCGGCCGTGACAGAGAGATCTGCGCTGCATGCGTTGGCGTGGACAACGCTGTGGCAGAAACACGCGACTAGAGCAATGCGCATTGGCATTCGCAACATTGCTGCGGACACGCGGCACTTGAGCATTGTCTGCTGGCGTATATTGGCTAAATTGGCATTGACGATCAAATAGTTGGCACGAGTAACAGGCTCCTGGGCCAGTGGACACATCAATCGCGCTTTCAGATAAGTGGCGACAGTGTCCACCTGCAAAAAAACTTCTTTCGCAGTCCCGCCAGCATTTCTATACAAAAGCATTTTTTTTGAGTGGGAAATCGTTTATGCAAGCAATTTTTTCATATAATGTAATATTTTACTATAACAATCAATATGTCCACAGATCATCCGACGGCAGTCATGTATTTCTTTTCTATTCGTGTTTTCGCTACCGTCAAAGCGCTCCTCATTGGTTTTGCTACATAAAAAGAAAGAGTTTGCTACTTATCAGAAGAATGGACCCTTACCTTCAGTATCTACATAACAGTGTCTTACAATTTTCCATTTTTTCAAAATTTTCGCCCGAGAAAGGTGAACTTGATTTCTGGCTTAGCAATGTTCAACCACTCCTACGTTTTGTGCTACACATAACTACAATGAGGAAAAAAAACATCCATGCATTTGGTGTGTATAGTCCCTTAGCCTGGATTGGCAACAGTTGAGGATTAGAGCTGAATGCCTCAGTAATATGCGATTCCCTGATGACATTGCCTTCCTAAGTAACTCATAGGCCGAATTGCAAAGCATGATTAGAGACAAAGACAGAAAAACCAGAAGGATGGATCAAAAAATAATTTACAGAAACTAAAGTAATATTGAACAGTTGCGAAAGGAATCAGTTGTTTACGATAACTAGCGAGAAACTGGAAGTCGTAAAGGACTACATCTATATAAGGCAAGTAGTCACCGCCGAATAGGGCCATCAGAGTGAATACCTGGAAGACTAGGATTGAGATGTAGTGCATTTGGCAGATACTCCCATATCTGTTAATGGCAGTTTATCTGCATCCCTCAAGAGAAAACATGGCAGGTGTTTCAGGGAAACCCACAATTAGTTCTTAAAGATAATTTATTTGAGGTAAACCGAAGATTTTTGAGGCACAGTAGTGCAGACATTAGCGGATGTCAGAAAACAGGCGAATCATGCTAGCTAGCAAAGTGCATCACTCTATTCTAATACTTAACATTTCACTATTGCTCATAGGTGTCTCACTACAGTTAAATATTTCTAGCCGGCAGTTAGCAACAGCCATAACAGTTTTACGAACTTAGGAAGCGCGACTAGCCTTGAAAATGTAACTAAAAAATTTCGGCTACTTCTCGCTCTGTTCGAAAACCTGTCGCTTCCCGCCCGCAGGTAACGCAAAGCAACATCCATGACATATATAGGCTGGCAAAGCAGGCAGTGAAATAAAAAAAAATTTGCTGTTCGCCTAATTTTGTTAGGCTAAGATATACGTAGTGAAAGCACGGCGACTACTGGATCGGAAAAGTTAGTACATGAAAACCGTACATTCACTAGATGCACCTTTATTCATGATGAAACCCTGAGCCGCCATGGAAGACATTTGAAAGGTATTCCAGACGGCTCAGGGTTTTGCTTGACTATGTCTTCCCCAAGCCTATTTATCGATCTCTGTATAGTGGAGGCCAAGGAGGAAATGTTTTATATAGAGTAAGGAAAATTCTGTGCCAGAAGGTGTGAAGACGTTTTTCTTCAAATAGCACACTGGTACGTTGCCGGTTAAAACATGGATGGAAAAGAGGGAATTGTTTTTACCATGCGGTGCTGACTGTTTCTTGTTTCACAAACCAGAGTTTGTAGAACATGTCTTTATTGATTGCTGGGATGCACTGCTCTTTTGGGACATGCTCCAGCGTACAGTAAAGGAAGGCTTACCCTTGACGCCGTACGGGATACGATTCCTGGACGTTGAGGCGGATCTTTAAAAATACGATGTAATTTTCCTTCTTAGCCTGCACACCATTTGGCGAATCAGGATGGCGGTGCGACACTACAATGAAGAGGCGCGGTCTGTCCGAAATTACGTCAAAGAAAACATCCTTAAGCTGCGTGGAATGTACAAAGCGCTTTGTTTTGAACATGAAGTTATCGACTTGATGGGAGAGTTGTGTTTCTTGAAACAGTTTTGATTTTCTCGCGTGAGTGAAACACATGTTCGCTCTTGGTGTTTGAGAGTGCAGCGCAGAACATATGTTTGTGATAGCAAACTCTAAAAACAAGGCAATAAAAAAAGAGCCGTCAAGGCGGAGTGGTAGCGTCTCCGCCTCAAACGCCAAAGGCCCTGGTTTGAATCCCAGCACCAACACAGCTTTTATTATTTTTTTATTCAGTGAGTGTGCGGGTGTTTCAGTGGCTTCCATACATAGCGCTGCCGAATACGTTGGTTAGCGGTTAAGCGCGTAAGGGAGCGTAAGGAAAAGGGTGGGTAAGGGCGGCTGCGCGGCGAGCACGCGGCGTCCCCCAGCTGCAGCCGTTGCTAGGCAACGGCCCTGTGCTTCCTCCTCATGAGAGCCACAGTGAAATCGCAAGTTCGGGGCCAAAGTAGCTTTCGCTACAAATATTGGCGGTGGTTAGCTCTCGCTAAACCTGCAGTGACGCGAAAGCTACAGCTGGCCAAGTGTAACTTGCTCAGTTGAATTACAAAGTCAGTCTTTCGCCGCTCCGTTTCGCTGGGCGTTCCTTCTTATTCTTCGTCCCACTTGACACGGCGCAGACGTACAAATGTCAGCTCGGTTTCACCGGCGCGCTGCGTTGCGGGAAGCAGCAGCTGCTCCGCACCACGTGACCTACCACGTGACCATCCACTGCGCCGCGCCGCCGGCAGCTGCTCCGCCCCACGTGACCAACACGTCACCGTGGCGGTGCCACCGTCACGTGGAGCCCCCACGCTGAAGGCTCGAAGTAATATCGTAATGTAGCTATCGCTACAAAATGCAGTCGTGGGTAGAAAGTAATAGGATACTCGGAAAAATTCAGAATGGGTTCAGAAAAAGTAGGGGCTTAGAATATAACCTGTTCGTGTTTCCCAAATGCGTATAAATTGCTAAGGCAGAAAACACACCTCTGTATTTAGCCTTCCTGGACATAAGCGGCGCATACAACAACGTTAACAGGGAACTCCTGTGGAGCATATTAAAAGTTGAAGGTATCGGTCATGAGGTTTCAGTTTTAGCGCAACTAAGGCAGGTGTGATGATTTTCAACGATACAACTAACCAGGTGCTTACAATAAAAGGCCACTAAATACACAGAGTGGCTGAATTCAAATATCTAGGAGTATTGCTGAACGAAGGGCAGATATACACGGGAAATCACGAGCAGTCTAATATGGCAAAAGGGCGAAAAGACGCCGGTATAATGAAACACAGCATTATGGGGATACAACAAATATGAAGTACTGACAGGTATTTCGAAGGGAATAATGGTGCCGGGGCTTACTTTCAGGAAACCGGTTCTTTGCTTGAAGGCAGAAGTTCATTCGTGATTATAAGTAAATCTCAGAGCTATTGGAAGATTAGCACAAGGCGCCCACGGCAAAACCGCAAATGAGGCAGGTGGGCAGCTAAAGTATTTAAATACTTATATAGAAAGTGCTAGCGCTGACTCAGAATCGCGGAAAAGAGGTAGGAAACTAACCAGTAAGTGTTCCGGACACAAGGACGAAGGAAGAAAGAGCATTAAACGACAGGTTAAAAACGCGGGAGGTAAATATCGGATTAATTCAATGGGAAACAAATATAGTGTGCAACAATATCGATACTGGGAAAGGCAGATCAGGAAGGAAGCGCTTTATGAAAACTCGACGCAGTGTCCTACTCTTTGAAGCTAGTTGAAGGTGTCTTAGAACGCGGAGCTACAAAAATAAATTTAACAAAGAATATGACACATATGTGCTGTGTGTGGTAAATCTGTAGAAACATTTGAACACATCATACTCAAATGTGATGGTATCCATCCGGATGTCGATGCAGGCACAGTCACTCTTCCTGACGGCCTAATGTTTATTGATAACAATGGGCGTGTAAATAGTTCTTCTGTGGAAGTTAGCAAATAGTGATTGGAATATTGATGCCTCAAAAGCAGAGATGTGATGAAAGGTTGGAAAAGTATGAAAACGTATTAAAAGAAAATGGCGAATCTGAATAGCAAGAATATAGTTAAACAAAATAAAGAAAAAAAGTCCACCACGGTGGTAACTGCCACCACCCCGTTTCAAAGGGGACGCTCCTACCTTCCCTCCATCTATCTATCCATCCATCCACATTGCGACAATCCGCGGCGATGTGCCACGTGACAATCGATGCCCCACCCACTCTGCGGTGCGCCCCGCTTCTCGCCGCTTCGCCGTCACAATAACTCTATGTTTAAAACTTAGAGCCGGCCTTCCCTGAAACACTTGAAATAAGAGCTGCACCTTACCGGCACTCACATATGGGGCACAAACGGGGAGGCTAATAAAATGGGTTCCTCTTGTAACGAAAATTATGTTTCTAACGTTAACACTGAGTTAGGTTGACGGGGTGTAACATCCCAATGCGACACGCTATGAGGTGGAATTTCTACCACCTGGAGCTCTTTATTGAGCACCGATATCGTACGGAATACGGGCCGTTAGAATCTCTCCTCCAACGAAATGTGACCGCCGCGGCCGGTGTGGAATCCTCGTCTTTCGTGTCAGGAGCCGAGCACCATAACCAGTGAGGAACCGCGTCGACTCTGGTGTAACTTTAGTACGGGAAGAGTGCAGAATGGGTCAGGGGACAAACAGGATTTAATGACATCCTAGCCGAAATCAAGACGAAGAAATGCGCATGAGCAGGGCACATAATGCGAAGGCAAGATAAAAGGTTGTAGTTACGGGTAACGGACAGGATTCCAAGAGAAAAATGTAGCCGGGAGCGGCAGAAAGTTAGGTTGGCGGATGAGATCAAGAAGTTCCAAAGGATACGTTGGCTCAACAGTCTGATGAGTGGGTTAATTACACAGATATGGGAGAGGTCATTGAGTTGCAGGGGGCGTAGTAAGGCTGAAATTATGATCATGACTCTCTTATTAAGATTCTTAACAGCGTATAAGATAATATCTATTTTAAAAAGATTTTTGCGCCAAGACACTACACACAGGAAAGACGACACCACGGGCGCTTGTGTGTCTTGTCTTGGCAAAAAATCATTTTAGTATGTATGATCACCCACTAGCCCAACAGTTAACTCCTCTAAATATCAGATAATTAACACGAAACTACGTTTTTGTGTCCCCAAAAGCATTCATGTCCTCGACAATGCGTTGGTTCACCGGCAACTTCATCGCTGCAATTCAACCACCGATTACGTGCTTCCCCGGCCTCTCTCTCAACTGTAAGACAACCCAACGATAACATGAAAAAAAAGGCTGCTTTAAATGCAAAATTTCTTTGGCGTTTTCCTGTGACGGCTGCATCAATATACTTGTATCACTAATTTCTTAATCAGGATGGGACTTTTTTACATACACAGCTGTAAATAGGGCCATTTATTCGTTATTAATCGGCAAACTGACTCATCTGGCAAACGCACACGCCAATATATACACATGTGGCCTTTGACCTCAAAGGAATACCCCGTTATGGGGCCGGAAAAAAAATTAGTCCACCATAGAAAATATTATTGGCCGATAAACACCGCAAACTGCCTTATGAAATAAACAGCATACCAATACACCGAATTTTGAGAACAAAAATCAAAACATAAAATCTAACCCTTTGATATAGCCCATTGTTTTTTACACCGGAAAAAGTTGAGTAACAGATCGATACAAGGACAAACCACAATCTGCAATGACTAAAATAACCTTTTCTTCTTGAATGCACGCTCCAACCGAACCTCAAGTCCTGCTCGCAGATTTGAGAAAAAACAACCGGGCCTATGACACCTTGACAAAAAAAAAATTAAAACCAAAGCTCAACAAGCTAGGGCGGCCATTTTCAACACCGTATACTCTCCTCGGAGGCAAAACGAAGAAATACCTCTGCGTAATGGCAGCAGACGACGTGTTTGAACTTAGCCCCCCCCCCCCCCCCCTTTTTTTTTAATGCTTGAAATCATGCATTGGTCGTTAGCTACGCATACGAGCAACCAGCCTTTCGCAAAAGCCTTCCACTTCACGAGCATGCTACGCCACATAACGTGGCCCCGCAAATGTCAAGGGAAAGAAAACGTGAAGAAACAAAAAGAAAACGTGCTCTTTTTCTCTGAGCGGCATTGCATGAGCAGAGCACGTGGGACAGTCCTCATGGTATAAAACCGAGATGCAAAGGATAGGGAGCCACCAAACAACGCTGCATACAGCTTCGCTGTCTGAATAGTACAGCAGCTTTATTTGTGTAAAGTGCAACAACCGATCACTTATTTAAAAATTCACAATGTTCGCTCAGGTGAGGCCTTTCACTTTCACACACTCGTAAAAAATGCCTGTTCATATCTCGAAAATCCATCTGCCACAAGAGACCTTTGCTGTAACTTGCGGGTGGACAATACAGCTTTCGCATGCTTGAGAGTAAAAGATAAAAGCATTAGGTATAACCGACGCTCACCAAATAACAGGATATGGCTATGCGTTCGCTGTACGCTGCCTAACCAACTCACTAACCCCTGTTTGTGCGTGCTTACGGAGAGAATGGGGGGAGGGGGGAAGTTATAGGCGTGCGTGTACACGTGCCTGTTATTAGCCGATCGAGTCACGTTTTAGGAGCTCCTCCATAGTAAGCACTAAGGCCCTAAGGTATTACAAACTGTCGTAGCCGAGCCACGCGGCCAGAGTTGTTAGAGACGGAGATATGCAGTGCTACGAAGACAGAACCCATGCCCGAGTTTTTTGCACCTTTATTATCTATTCCATAACGACCAGCCTGAAAGAGGTGTTAATTTTCTCATCGAATACAAGTACAGAAGCAGTAGCTCTCTTGTCTTTCCGTGGACTTTTTGTCCTCTTGCAATGCGCCAGTACACCCGCATATCAACAGTGCATTCTTTCCCACAGTTTAAACTCCTTGTCGTCTGCCTTGCGGCCGGCACCTACGCTCTGCATGACCACCAAGCACCAGCTTCGTACCAGGGCCCTGGATACGGTGGATATAACGCTGCAGCACCTGGTGCCCTTTACAGGGGATACGATGCCTACGCCTCGGTAAGTGACACAACCGCGGGAATCCACTAGTGCTCCGCTTCTTCTCTTAGCAGCTTTTGTGAGGAAAACTGCATTATTTATCCGCTGAAAAGGTAAATTCATGGTCTCAATATTATGTTCAGAAATACTTGTCCTGTACTGTAGTTTTTTTTTTATTATGGCTATGGCGAGGTAGCCTACAATTTTCCAGCCATGCCAATTTAGCCAGCGTTCACGTTTGCTCAGGCATTCGAAAATAAAGTGGGCGTTACGGACGGCACTTTTCGAACGCAATAAATTCTTTTTAGGAGTGTGATTCAGTCAAATGTGCGAGCGCACTTTTACAATCAAAGAAAGAGCCGTCCAATATGCACTCTTTCCACGCAGCCACCTCAGCCGTACAGCTTCGGCTACGACAACGTGGACGAGTACGGCAACCGCCTATTCCACATCGAGCAGAGTGATGCCAACAACGCCAAGACTGGCTCGTACGGCTACAGAGACGCGTACGGCCTTTATCGACGCGTGAACTACATTGCAGACGCAAACGGATTCCGAGCCACGGTGGACACCAACGAGCCAGGCACTGCTCCCGGTGCCAGCGCCGACGTGGTCTTCAACGCCGCACCGGTTGTCCCGCCGACCCCTGGGGGAGCCGCAGGTTCAGCGACCGGAGTAGCCGCATTTGCCTACGGGGCTAGGGGTGCAGCGCCAAACTACAGCAGCGCTTACAACGGATACGGTAGATACGAAAACGCCCCATACGGTGGCAACCCTGGCGCCTATGGATACGGTGGCTACGGTGGCTACGGCCCCTACGGCTCCGCTTCCGGTGGGCCCGCCCTGGGTGGATATGCCTACGGAGGATATACTCCATACGGCCAAGGTGCCGCTGGCTATGCTGCTGGCCGCTATGCGCCGGGTGGCTACGGGGCTGCCGCTGGATGGGCTGCCGGTCAATACGGGTACCGTCGGCGGTAGTAAATTCTGCCGTAGAATTTTAGAAACACCTAGCACATAGGACTTGGTGAGTGACGCCAAAAAAAAAAACATCATACGTTTCACCGCATTTTTTTTTCATGATGCCACTCTACTGCATCATCTTAATCGCTCAGTCTTTCCTGACTCTAAATACCACAATTATCATAGTTTATTCCATGTGACCAGCCTGTATGAACTCAGTGCAAGATGTTCGTCGGCCGTGTACGCCAAAAATGATCTAATAAAGGAACTTTTTTACTAGGTGTATGTTTTCACCTATACAATTCGAAAGCCTGTCCCGTCATTGTGTTATATTTATTTGCTCCAATCTGCTTGACAAGCACACTTGGACTCTTGAGCTGATCTCTTTTGCTGGTTAATGGTGCTCTCATAAGCTTGGCTGTATGATAGCTTTGTAACAATGAAAAAAGGCAATTTTCAGTATTGAAGTGCAGCAAGGAACGAGCACGAACAACATGTCTACCGAAACAAGGAAATTACACTGTGTTTCTAAAAATTTCGGCATAATTTCAAATCACTCTTTGGAAACCGCATTCGGTAAAGCTACGGCCACTACACTGATACCTGAAAATCCGACGAGGAAGTCGTATTTTTCATACAAACTTAGAGCATGCTGTTTAAGTTGCGGCGGCGTGGTGGTCGACGGAGCGGCGGCGACGGCGGCGACCGGCGAACGCGAAAGTCTCAGCGTTCTGTACACTACAGCCTAACGCGATTCGAAGGTGGTCACTTTAGGGTTAACGAGCTATAATTAACTTACTTTAGGGAAGCTAATTTCGCAAGAAATCTCTGCTACGAATACATGAGATTTCGACACGATGGTAAGACGGGCGAGTTGGTGATATAAACTTGTGGCAAAATAGCGTAAAAGACGAGGACAGCAAACAACCGGATAGCGCTGTTCCTCTTGTTTCCTTTCTTTGCTGTCCTCGTCTTTTGCGCTATTTTTCCAGAAACATGAGATTTGGTAGCAAAAGGTTTCCTCTATCCTGCACCGTCATGTAAGTGACCGTCAAGGAGAGAAAAATTCGTTGGTGTGTTTCAGCCGGAATGAACGTTACAAGCTTCCAATAGCGCTAGACTGCACGTGCCTGCACCATCGCCACATCAGCGCGTGGGGAGAGTTGGTCGTGTCGGTCTGCACAAGTAAAAAGCGGCGAAGATTATCGCGTTGTCGCTCGGGAAGAAGGAAAGCCGCTGTTGAGGGACGCTATCCAAGACTCAAGTGCGGCTGTTACCATCTATGAGCCGTCCTAGAAAATGCTACGCGATTCCTGCCACGCATATCATTCTTACGTCTACTCTCCACGGCGAAATAGTCCGTGAATCTTAAAAGGTACTGCATTTGACCGCGTAATGTCATTTCCCGTTCTATGTTTGGCAAAAAAGTCGCTAACTGGTCAAGAAGACTGTGACGTCACAATGGGCAAGTGAGAGTGGCCCGATAAATCAGAATCAAAAATATTGGCGGTGATTTAGCTCTGGTTAAACCTTGAGTGACGCGATAGCAACAGCTGGCAGAGTGGAGCTTGGTCACGCGACCAAGCACGTGACGAACCACGTGATCGGCCACGATACCGCACCGCTGGCAGCTGCTCCGCACCACGTGACAACGTGGCGGCGCAGTCACAGGGTGGCAGCACCACCACAGGGCGGCAACGCAGCCACAGGGTGGCGGCGCCGCCACGCTGAAGGCTAGAAATTCTACCGGAATGTAGCTATCGTTACAAAACAAAGAGAAACAGGGAAACAGGAAAAAACAAGGCAAGCAGTTCAGAACATTCTATCGGCGCCGTGGTATCACCCGCTTCTCTGTGCAGCTCTTCGTCGCTGAATTTGACCTGCGTCGGGAAGCTGCTGTTGGCATAGATCCATAACCTACAAATGTCCCTACAATCGCGGCGAGCACGTGCTCGTTCCCAAGTACATTTACAGCGGCGGTTCTAATGCCGTTTCATTTCACTCTTAAGGTGACGTCAGCATGCCTATATTTTTTTCCCCGCTGCCGCCTTTCTTGAGTCGCAGTCATCGCTCTGGTCACCGATCGGCTCTGCAACAAGGGAAGTAAATCTAGACCCTTTCCCTCCTTTGTCGCATCTGACGGTCGCACGCACGCTCACTCATAAGTCACCCGTGTACGAGATGTACATAGAAAACGTTCTTTGCATTGAAGGAATACCTCTTGCAATTATGATGATGATGCTAGGTTTTTCTCGGTGCAAGGGTATCTAATGCCAAAGAGCGCCAAAATCCGTGATTCGTGACCACACGTGCAGACAGCATCAAATTCACTTGTGAGCATTTATTTGGAGAGTCATACATTTCCCCTTACCAGCTTTCCCGATAAAAACAGCGGTGAAGAGGCAAACATGTCAGGTCGCGTATTCCCGATTGTAGGTTTACAGCTTGCCAAGAAACACATTTCTTAGCTTTCTGCAATGAGGTCATAATTACCATAACGAGCCTCACTAGTTCATCGTGTACGAAAAAGACAAAAATCGAGTATAAATGACACTTCTAGTACAACAAAACAGACAGCAACGTTTCTGCATCTCACCAGATTGTTTCACAAGCCTCTTTTAACACCGTATTGGATATACCTTCGACATCAGCATACAAAGCACCATTCCATAAGGCTAGCCTAGCCGCACTTAATGGTGAGCTGTCATTCATAAAATTGGCTGTTATGGTATTCAGCGACCTTTAGAAAATAACAACGTAAATAAATTGCTAATGACTTACTTTACAGCGTGATGCCCTGACATCCTTCATCCACAAGCAAAACAATAAAGAGAAGTGCGTGTTTCCCGCGGTCAACGTGCATTTCTGTTTTATCACCTCAGTTACTGTTACATATGAACGCAGCCAACAGAAATTGCAACTATTTGTTTTCTGATCCTTTTGCATTCAACTGTACTAGACACCCAAACAAAGTCCTCACAGCTAAAGGCTCTTATGCAATATATTCCCTATTGTCCTGCTGTCATCCTACAACACATTGAGACTACTTCTTTTTTTTTCATATAAATGCGGGCATCAAATGGTGCACAGTGCTACGGCACCTGAAGATATGTGAATTGCCCATAAAGGGCTACGTTCTAGGAAGTTGTCGCGCGACGGAAACAAATGAAGTATTGTCAATACTGTTAGAGGCAATACTTACACTTGTTTTAATACGAAAGCACTATATGCCCCATCAGCGAAGAAACGCGGCGTTTTTGTCGCTGACCGCAAAAGTGGTCCCATAAATTTCAGATGACGTCACCATAGCAAAGAGAAATAAAATTTCTTCCAAGGGCACAGGTAATTGAACCCAGGACTTTCAGGTTGCAAGGCCAGCCCGGAACCCGTAGGCCACAAAATGATTTTTGTAGCGGTAGCTACATTACGGTAGCATTTCGAGCCTTCAGCGGGGCGGCGCCGCCACCCTGTGGCTGCGCCGCCGCGCTGCCACGTGGTTGGTCACTTGGTGCGGAGCAGCTGCCGGCGTCGCGGCGCCGTGGCTGATCACGAGGTTCGTCACGTGGTTGGTGACGCGACCAAGTTCCACTTGGCCAGCTGTAGCTATCGCGTCACTCCTCCCACGAGAAAGACATCTCAAAAAGCCTGTCCAAGAGAGCACCAGACGGGAGACAAGGCTGAGCACATCAGCAAGAGAGAGTGCCACTCTGGTTTAATATAGGTCGCCTCATAATGCATCCATGAGATGAACAATAATTTGGAAATAATTAGATTTCATCAAAAGAACTAATCGACAACCCCCGTTCTCATTTTAATTTTCCATATGCTCTATAATTCAATAAAAACAAAACATATTAGAAGTTAATCATCATATTGCAATGCGGTGAGGTGTCATAGGGTATACGAAGTCAAATAAATTTGTTTTCTGAAGGTTTGTTGCAAAAAATCTCAGTACAGAACTGCATCCTTAGAATTGATGCATCAATGTTCCATTCTTTCAGGAACATTACAGAGGTGGCAGCTAACAGATGGCAGAAAAATTCCCTTTTGTGGCGATAGCTACATTACGGTAGCATTTCGAGCCTTCAGCGTGGCGGCGCCGCCGCGCTGTCACGTGGTTGGTCGCGGGGTGCGGCAGCAGCCGCCGGCGCCCTGGCTGATCACGTGGTCCGTCTCGTGGTTGGTCACGTGACCAAGTTCCAGTCGGCCAGCTGTAGCTATCGCGTCCCTCCAGGTTTAATCAGAGCTAAACCACCACCAATTTTTTCTGAAGCCATGTATTCACGGGCAATGCTTCCGTGTGTAACTTGTAGAATAAAGTCTTAGTGCACGGTGAGAGTAACATTTTTTTGCACAGGCGTATGGACATCATGTCCTAGCAATCCAAAGTGCATTGAACGGAAAACGGAAGGATGGAAAAGCATCGAAATCAAGTCTTTATATAAGCGTTATCCCAGCACTTAAATTAAGAACTCTGTTGAAAAACGAACCCGCCGCGGAGGCTCAGTGGTTAGGGCGCTCGGCTACTGATCTGGAGTACCCGGGTTCGAACGCGTCCGCTGCGGCCGCGTTTCGATGGAGGCGAAAGACAGGCGCCCGTGTGCTGTGCGATGTCAGCGGACGTTAGAGATCCCCAGGCGGTCGAAATCATTCCGGAGCCCTCCACTACGGCATCTCTTTCTTCTTTTCTTCTCTTATTCCCTCCTTAACCCCTCCCCTACGCCGCGGTTCAGGTGTCCGCCGGTATGTGAGACAGATACTGCGCCATATCCTTTCCTCAAAAAAGCATTTATTTTTTTGCCCTAAACAAGTACGTTCAGAGAAGTTTGAGGACACAACCAGTGTGGGCCAAGCACTAACTAAATTTGTCTCAAAAAAAGCTCGATGTCTCGGGTGAGAAGTGTCTCGAAAAATCATAGAGATGGACTAAATCTAGCCCACCCCTGCTGACAGGTCACACTGCATGGGCTCCATAGAACTCCATTCAAAGGTTGAGAAATTTTGGTGGAAGCGATTAATAAAAATCTTGGCGCAGTGAATAATCTCCAAAACGTAATAAATTTTCGTTGCTAGAAACAGTTAGAGATAGACGCCTTGGCAAATATTGACAGCCTATGTGGGACATGTGTCTGAGCATAGCGCTGTACAGCCGATACGTGGTTTTTCTAGTAGCTTTCACTTTGCCTATACGCGCTTAATGGTGCACTAAGGCACTTGGAAGGTACGCATGTTCATGCCAGGCCTGCATATTCAGCTGGTACAGATCCCCACAATCCAAACCAGAGACCGCAACAGCTGGAATGATTCGTCGGGTCACCTAAATCGGTGCCGAAATGCTGAGGTAAGCGAAACTTCATCGACGCCGCTTTGCTTCTTTGCGAATAAATGTGAACGTAGTGCATGTGTGGCCTTACACATTTATGCTTAAAATTTATAACTAAATAAAAATGACACGAAATAAAAATTAAACATAAAACACAAAGCTTTTACATTCAAAGCACTTAAAAAACCTTAATTGCGTTCCGTAATTTTATTAAATTGCTATTCAGGGGTTTATTGCCGCATTCCCACTTCGTTCCAAGTAACGCCGGGATAAACGGGTCTAACCTTGCCACGTGCTCAAGTAGTGAGCATATGTTCAGCATTCATTGCCAAAAAATTTTCAATATTGGACTATTGCAAAGTACTGTTATGAAAATATTGAATGTAATGATTCATTTTTCAAATGCGTCGCAAAATCTTTCTTCCACAATTTTACCATCGCTCGCAACCTGCATTGAAGACTGCCATACAAAACCAATGGGAAACGTTTTGAACGACAGCAAATATCACGTGTTATACATGTGATGTAATGCGTCACACATCAATACAAAAAAGAAGAGACTCAAGTATGCAAGTGGCGTTTTCACTTCTTTAATTAAGAAGGTTTCTCCACTGCATGTAAGAACACTGATGCGAAACCATGCATAACCGTCTCGAAAAGGTGTCCTGCTAAGGCTAACGCATTGGTTCAGCAGCGATTCCATCACTGCCCCGAAAACGCAGATCATTTGTTTCCCCGCCCTCTGGCTCAACTCACTACAATAACCCAGCGCAAAAACGACAACATCGTTTGTTGATGTAATATCTCTCTTGTATTTTCCTGAGGAGGCAGCGTCATTGAATTTCTGTTACTGTTACGTTAATCGCAATAGAACTTTTTTTATAAGCCCAGCTCCATGTAACACCACTAATGCGTTAATTATTGGTAAATCGGCAGCTGTTGCCTAAGAAACAAGAACAAGGTATACTCTAAGTGACTTCTGACCGCACAGGAATACCCCGTTATGTCACCGGAAATAGCCAGCAAGTTACCCGTACAAAATAGTATTCGCTGAACAACAATGCAACTTGCATACTGAAGTAGACGCCCAAAAAATCCGCCGAATTTTTGAAATACCAAAACCGAGAACGCTTACCCTCCTTATACATAACTTGGAGTTTTGCTCATAGATTGATTATCACAGTGGGAAACGCTAAGTAACGGATCCAAGCAGGGACAATACACAGTGTGTAGTATCTCAGAAAATATATGCTCTTCCTTACTGCACACTCCACCCGACCCGCAAATACCTGCCCGCAGATTAAAGAAGAAACAACTCGGTCCTATATGCCATATTGAAAAAACATTTAAACCAAAGCTCAAGACGCTGGAGCGCCCGTCATCAACACCACAGTGCCCTCCGGGAGAAAAAAAAAAGACAAAGAAATACTTTTGTCTAAGCGCGGCAGATGTCGTGCTTTAACGCAACGACCTCAGCATTTTGAAACACGCGAAATCATTTTATGGTCGTTAGATACGCATGCGAGCAACCAGATAGTCGCAAAAGCTGCCATCTTCACGAGCAAGCTACGTCACATGACGTTAACCCACAAATTTCAAGGGAAAGAATATGTGAAGAAATAAAAAGAAAATGTGCTCTCTTTCTCTGCACGTCATTGCGTGAGCAGAGCACGTGGGACAGTCCTCATGATATAAAACCGAGGTGCAAAGGATCGGGCACCACCAAACAACGCTGCGCTCAGCTGCGCTGTCTGGATAACACAGCAGCTTTCTTTGTGTAAAGTGCGACAAGCCTATCCCTTATTTAAAAAGTCACAATGTTCGCACAGGTAAGGCCATTCACTTTCTTATACTTGTTAAAAAATTCCTCCTGATATTCTAGACGAGTCATTTATCATTGGCCACAAGAGACATTTCTTTTTGCTTCCGGGTAGCATGACGTATGCGCAGTATAACTTACGCATGCCTGTGGGTAAAAGAGAAAAGCGTTAAATCGAACGAACACTCAAAAATAACAGATTATGTCTATGCGTTCGCTGTACACTGCCTAAGCAACTCACTAAACCCTGTGAGTGTGTGTGTACTGAAATGCTGTGGGGGCGAGAGGGGGGGGGGGGGTATACACACGCGTGTACACATGCCTGTTATTAGCCGATCAAGACAAGCGTTCAGGAGATCCTCCGCGGTAACTACTAGGACCCTAACGCATGGTGAATGTCGGACCCGAACCACGCCACTAGATATGTGGGAAATGAACATAGCGGAGACTACAAAGCCATCATGAAAGTCATCGCAATTTTACCTTTAATCTACCTCTAAACGTATTCATAAAGGTCATCCTTAAAGAGCCACTGTTTTAGCATCGACTACCATTTTAGAAGATGCAGCGGTTTTCTCTTTCCATGAACTGTTTGTCCTCTTGTTATGCGAAAATATACCTGCATATCAACAGTGCATTATTTCCCACAGTTTAAACTCCTTGTCGCCTGCCTTGCCGCCGGTGCGTATGCCCTAACTCACCACCAAGCAGCGACGCCATACCAGGGGCCTGGATTCGGCGGTTATATCGCGTCAGCACCGAGTGCCCCTTACAGGGGATACCCTGACTACGCCTCCGTACGTAGCACAACCTTGAGATTCCAAAAACGCTCGGATTCTCCTCTTAGCAGCCTTAGTAAAAAAGCAAAATGCTACAAATCAAATTAATTCGAAAACTGATTTGTTACTCGGAACATTCAGTTCACAATTACTTTTGAAATATTGTAGTTTTTAGCATAGGCCACGCTGAAGAGCTTCTGCAACGGCACGATCTGTCACTGAATATATGAGGTATATCTGTGCACAGCTATGTACCTCTAAGTCAGTATTAACTCTGACATGTTAACGGACATCGTAGTTCTCAACCGGAGTGCTGACAATCGTATTTCCACTAATTATCCAGAAGATCGTTCTCTGAAATTCACAGATAACCTGATTCAATACTTTCCAGAGTGCTTTTATACCTTCTTTAGTAAAAATTAGTACTTTCGAAAACATAAAATAACTACAAATTGGTACTCTCAGTGAATTTATGTTAGTTAACATCGGCGAAGGGCTGCCACAACTAAATACCGAAGGTTGAGCAGTTTGACGCAACCGCTGGACGCAGGTTAGCCGTTTTAAGTTGCTCAGCATCTCTAGCTTCTATTTTCTGCACGTTTTTTTTTTCTCGCCAACAATCAAGGCAATCCACAGTTTTGCAAGCCTGCAGTTTTGGTGAGTTTCTTAGTTTGCTCAGGCACCCAAAAGTAAACTCGGTGCTATGCACGCCACTTTCCGATCATTGCAAAATTTTATCCCCGAGTAAAATTCGGTTATGAGGGGGAGCGCACTTTTATAATCACAGAAAGAGCCGTCCAATATGCACTCTTTCCACGCAGCCACCTCAGCCGTACAGTTTCGGCTATGACAACGAGGACGAGTACGGCAACCGCCTATTCCACAGCGAGCAGGGTGATGAGAACAACGCCAAGACCGGCTCGTACGGCTACCGTGACGCGTACGGCCTTTATCGACAAGTGAACTACGTCGCTGACGCAAACGGATTCCGAGCCACGGTGGACACCAACGAGCCAGGCACCGCTCCCGGTGCCAGCGCCGACGTGGTCTTCAACGCCGCACCGGTTGTCCCACCGACCCCTGGCGGAGCCGCAGGTGCAACGGCCGGAGTCACGCCATTTGCCTACGGTGCTAGGGGTGCAGCGCCAAACTACAGCAGCGCTTACAACGGATACGGTAGATACGGAAACGCCCCGTACGGTGGCAACCCTGGCGCCTATGGATACGGTGGCTACGGTCCCTACGGCTCCGCTTCTAGTGGGCCAGCCCTGGGTGGATATGCGTACGGAGGATACGCTCCATACGGCCAAGGTGCCGCTGGCTATGCTGCTGGCCGCTATGCGCCGGGTGGATACGGGGCTGCCGCCGGATGGGCTGCCGGTCAGTACGGGTATCGCCGCTGATAGTAAGTGCTGCCGTAAAATTTTACAAACACCTAGCACATAGGAGCGAATCAGTGGCGCAAAAAATTTATACCTTTCATTCCATTTTTGTTTTTCGTGTACTACTGCACTGTATTGTCCCAATTTTCCAGTCCGCTTTGATAGTGCAAAAGGCCTGTTTTCATGTGTTGCCCATTGATCAGCGTGTATGAAATCGGTGTAAGGTATTCGCCCGCCATGTATTCGCAAAAAGATTTTCCAATAAATGAATATTTTTCCAATGCTGTATGTGCCACCCAAGTGAATTCCAAAGCCTGTCTGGTCACTGTATTATATTTATTTGCTTATATCTGCTTGACAATCTCTGAATTATTATATTTGTAGTGTTAGTAAAAGCACACTTGAGGCAATAGTGAATTCTCTTTGGCCCGTAATACCGGGTTTTAGAACTCTATTTTGCTCAGTAAAGTTTCCGTGAATTGCTTGGTACAGTGATAGCTGGATAGCTATTACAAAACAAGACATTCTCGATAATGAAGCCCAGCAATGAGCCACTGCGAACAACAGCACTACGCAGCCAAGAAAAGGACTCTGCGTTTCCACTTTTTGTGGCATCATTTCCTACGCCAGTTCCGGAACCATATTCGTTAAAACTACGGTGACTACACTGATCTCTGAATACCCGATGTCCAATTCTTCTCAAAACGACAGACCAAGAGTGCATCTTACGGGAAGTAAGGCTGAGCCTATCACCAAGAGGAAGTGCCACTCCTGTTTAATATCGGTCTGTTCATACACTTCCCTCAGATGAACAATAACCTGGCAGTAATAAGATTTCGTCGAAACAACTAATTCACAGCACCGGTTCATCATGTTAGTTTTCCATCAGCTTGGTAGTAGAATAAAAAAAAAGCACATTAAGAAGTTAATCAACATATTGCAATCCGGTGAGGTGTCGTATGGTATGAGAAGTCAAATAAATTTTTTTTAACGTTCGTTGCCCTTCACTTCGATATGGCAGCAATCCGTCATTTTTGGTGTGACCATAACTAGGTTTAATCTACCGGCAGGAGTATCTTTAAATTTGTTTTTTCTCAACGATAAATGCGACTCCTCCTGCCCGATAAACGTCCACGTGTTCAGAAGGTGCCGGAGAATCAACTTTTTCTCAGAACAATCATTGGAAATATCTGTAATCAGCGTTCGTTTATGGTTTGCTGCAGAGCATAGTAACGGTTAGTGATTAGAAACTTAGGCAATCTTGGGGGTTCCAAGTGCATTATGTCGGTCTTCATCAGGCTTAAAAATGAAACAGTGGAGTGTGGAACACTTACGGGACCGTCAGACGCTTGATGGCGTCTGATGGAGCCATGACTTATACCTTTCAGGGTATTCTTCCATCACGCGAATCGGTTTCATATAACTGTACCCAGTCCGTTGATAGCTGCTGAAAGCGTCTTTCAGTATATCAGAGGCTGCTAAGGAGCATCTTCCATAGACATTCATGCAATACTGTAACTGTAAAAGCGTATCGACTTTGTACATTACCGCTGGAATGCAAGAAACCCCAAAAGCGAAAAAAAGACCCTCACTAAGCCATTTGCACTTTCTCACTTCTTTCAGGTGCTGTTGTGCACTCGAAACAGTGCAGATGAACTGGTTTTTTTTTGTACCCGGACTTTTGTCCGGATCACTGTTTGATACACGGGCATCAGTAGGTTCTGTGCATAGCCAACCGGTCCTATTTCCTGACAGCACGTTTCCACTTTAATGACGTGGAGATCCATTGGAAAATTTGTCCTTAGAGAAGCTGTTCATAACTCTAGTCACCCTTCAAAATTCTATTTTCGAAACTTGGTCTTAACCGAAAAATGTCAGTATCCATGGCATAAATGCCACAGTTCGCTAGCCACTGAGTATGCGCTACACTCAGCCATATGAGAAAAACTAACAAACTGCAGAAGCCCTCCGTCCCTCGACCGTTTTTTGCGCTTCCTAGAAAACGTGCATCAGCAACTAGCCCGGTGGCTTGCTCTCCTGAAACCAGGACCTTGGGCAGATGATGCTTCCAAAGTATTCGCGTCTGACCAGCAATTCGGGGCAGCACCCTCCAGCGCGGCTTAGCCTAGGGGCCTATCATGTTCTGATGATGATGATGATGATGATGATGATGATGATGATGATGATGATGATGATGATGATGATGATGATGATGATGATGTTGTACTGAGGCTGAATGGCACGTACCCACGGCGGGGATTGGCCAGGGTGTACTGCTGACACAAACGTACAAATGGGTAAGGAGTGTTGTAATTGGATAATTTTGTGAAGAAGTCTCGAGTTTGGATTATAAAGGTGGTAAAAAACCGGAAATGAAAAAACTAAATTCACATTCTAGCATAATAATCTGCCCGATGCAGTTATAGATCCGTGAATAAAATAGCACACAGGTTTCCAGGCATATCCCTTGGCGCTTGCCCCAAAGGAGAGGAGGATTGGAAGAGAGAGAGGAAGAACGTTCTGTTATGCGGCCTCTCGGTCCTTCTCTTTCTCTCTTACGGCACAGATGATGTCGAGGCGCTATGATAGAATGTTCGAAGCCATGCGCCACGTGGTGGCAGTCGAGGGAAATAGAAGCGCTTTTCCCAACGCCTGGTAATGGCTGCGCATTTTGAGGCATTTCTTCGCTACCCTACAGGCCTCTGCTCAACCGAGAGACTGCGTCTTCCTGCAGTGTGCGAGATAAGTGCTCTTTTTCACTCTCTTCACCTTCTTAAGGCGCTCACATGGGTAAGGGAGCTTGATAATAGTAATAATAACAATAATAACAACAACAACAATTGGTTTAAGGGGAACGGAAATGGCGCAGTATCTGTCTCATATATCGTTGGACCCCTGAACCGCGCCGTAAGGGATGGGATAAAGGAGGTAGTGAAAGAAGAAAGAAAAAAACAGGTGCCGTAGTGGAGGGCTCCCGAATAATTTCGACGACCTGGGGATATTTAACGTGCATTGACATCGCACAGCACACGGGCGCCTTAGCGTTTTGCCTCCATAAAAACGCAGCCGCGCGGCCGGGTTCGAAGCCGGGAACTCCCGATCGGTAGGGTAAAGGAGCGTAAAAACCAAATTTTAGTAGCATGTTTTCTTCTTTGTAATGATGCGTAAGACATTAGTATATATGAACCACCACATGGTATTCGTTCACGCGCAATAATGAATTAATAATTAGTTTTCTTCTTTCTTTCTGTTTCGGTTTCAACAGCCGAACAATGGCTGTGACGTCAGCAGTCAAAACATGTCACGTGAGGCATGAAAAAATTGCGATATCATCGCTGCTTCTTCATTCGTTGCCAATCCAGCTCATGGGGCAGCCTTGCTTTTGCACTGCCATGGATTAAAATGACGATACAGGGACTGCAACGCAGCTTATTCATGCTTCAAGGGCATATACAGACCTTTTGCGGCATAACACCTGTTCGGCTGTTAAAGTCAGAACCCGAATCGGCGCCAGAGAATAAATTAATCAATTACTTACGGTCGTAAGGCGATATCACGTGGGGATACCTAAGCAATAATGCGTAAGAAAAGACAAACCCAATCATTTGGTGTTTTCACTTCTTTAGTTGATTGGTCCACTGCATGTAAAGACACCGATTCGAAACCATGCGTAACCGGCTCGAAAAGGTGTCATGTTATGTCTAACGCGTTGGTTCAGCAGTGATTCCTTGATGACCTGAAAACGCAGATTATGTGTTACCCCACCCTTTTGCTCAACCCACGGCAACAAACGAGCGAAAAAATTACAACACTGTTTGTAGATGTGATATCCCCTTTGCACTTCTCTGAGACGGCAGCGTCATTTAACTTCCATTACTGTTTTGTTAATGGCAACAGAACACTTTTTTTACAAGCACATGCTCTACGTAACACCGTTTATGCGTTAAGTACTGCTAAATCGACAGCTCTTGCTCAAGAAAAGGAAAAGCTATACTCTAAGGGGCTTCTGACCGCACAGGAACACCCCGTTATGTCATCGCAAAAAGCCAGTATCTCACGCGTAGAAAATATTATTCAGTGAAAAACACAACAAACTGCATACTGAAATAAACACCAAAAAAAGATCCGCCGAGTTTTATGAGAAATAAATGCCGAGAACACAAACCCTCATACAAAACTTAAGGTTTTGCTCCTATATTCATTATTGCAGTAGAAAACGCTAAGTAATTAATCGATGCATGGGCAATACACAGCATGTAATAGCTCAGAAAACCTACTCTTCCTGACTGCACACTCCACCTACCCACAAATACCTGCCGCACATGCAACGAAACGACAACTACGTCCTACGCCACATTGAAAAAACATTTAAACCAAAGCTCAAGAAGCTACAGCGCCCGTCGTCAACCACACTGTCCTCGCGAGGAGAAAATAAAACAAAGAAGTACTTATGTGTAAGCGCGGCAGATGTCGTGCTTCAACGTAGCGCCCTCCCCGTTTTGAAAAGCGTGAAATCACTTCACTGTCGTTAGCTACGCATGCGAGCAACCAGGTTGTCGCTTGTCGCAAAAACCATCCTCTTCACGGGGATGCTACGCCACATAGTCCGCAAATGTCAAGGCCAAGAAAAACGTGAAGAAGCAAAAAGAAATGCACTCTTTTTTCCTCTGCGCGTCATTGCGCGAGCAGAACACGTGGGACTAGTCCTCATGATATAAAACAGAGCTGCAAAGGACGGGGCACCACCAAACAACGCTGCGCGCAGCCTCGCCGTCTGAATAATACAGCTGCTTTCTGTGTGTAAAGTGCACCAAGCGTATTAGCTGTTAAGAAAGTCAAAATGTTCGGACAGGTAAGCCGTTTCACTTTTATATACTCGCAAAAAAATGATGCTGATATCCCCGATATCGTCATTTGCACACAGGGGGGATCTGCTACAGCTTCCAGGTAGCACGAGGTAGATGCACAATATAACTTTCGCATCCCTGACCCTAAAAGCTAGAAGTGTTAAAACTAACGCACACTGTCAAATTAACAGGATATGTATTTGCTTTCGCTCAACGCTGCCTAAACAACTCAATAATCACTATGTGCGTGAATGTGTGTGTAGTGATGGAAGGAAGGAGAGGGGTGGTGCTCGTTTACACATGCCTTTTATTAGCCGACCACATCAAGGATTTAAGAGATCATCCACAGTAAGTACTAGGGCGCCGTAAGGTATGATAAACTTCCGGACCCGAACCACACCGCCAGAGTTGTGAAAGATGCAGATATTGGATGCTACGGAGCCAGAACGAATCCCCTAGTATTTTTATTTTTATTATCTATTCCATAAAGATCCTCCTCAGAGAGCTGTCGTTTTTCGCATGGACGCCATTGCAGAATCAGCAGCGGCTTTCTCTCTCCGTTGACATTTATTCGCCAGAGTTATTATTATTAGCGAATACCGCGCCATGTTCTGTCTTCTTCGTCATTTGCAGTGTCGTCTTTGTGTACACTAAAAGGAACTAATATTATTGGAAGACTTTTTGTCCTCTTGTAACGCGAAAATACACCCACATTTCAACACCGTATTTCTTCTCACAGACTAAAATCCTGCTCTTCTGGCTTGTTGCCGGCACGCACGCCCTACTTCACCACCAAGCCCCAACTCCGTACCAGAACCCTGGATACGGTGGATACACCGCGTCAGCGCCTGGTGCCCCTTACAGGGGATACGATGCATACGCCTCGGTACGTGACGAACACACCTTGGGATTCCACTAGTGCTCGAATTCTATTAGTGGCCATAGTAAAAAAGAAAATTTCTACAAATCAAATTAGCTCGAAAAGTTATTTGTTCCTCTGAATATTCAGTTAACAAATACTTGTGCTCCATTGTGGTTTTTTAGCATAACCCACACTGAAGAGCTTCTGCAACGGCGCGAGTTATCACCGAACAATATAAGGTAACTGTGCACAGCTGTCTACCTCTAAATCAGCATTAAATCTCATATCTTAGCGGACACCGTAGTTCTCAACCTACGTACTGACAATCGTATTTGCACTAAATATGCTGAAGATTTTGCTAACCATCCCGACAGTGCACCAAAGTGAAATTCGCAGCTAACCTAAATCAATACTTTCCAGAGCATCCGCCGCGGTGGCTGAGTGGTTACGGCGCTCGGATGCTGGCCCGAAAGACGCGGGTTCGATCCCGGTCGCGGCTGTAGAATTTCTATGGCGACGAAGTTCTAGAGGCCCGTGTACTGTGCGATGTGAGCGCACGTTAAAGAACCCCAGGTGGTCGAAATTTCCGGAGCCCTTCACTACGATGTCCCTCATAGCCTGAGTCGCTTTGGGACGTCAAACCCCGATAAAACCAAAACCAAACTTTCCAAACCTCTTTTATACCTCCTTTAGTAATTGTTAGTACTTTCGAAAGCATAAAAATACCTACAAATTGGTACTCTCAGTGAATTTATGTCAGGTAACATTGGCGAAGAGCTGCTACAACTAAACACTAAACACCGAAGGTCGAGCAGTTTGACGCAACCGCTGGACGCAGGTTAGTCGTTATAAGTTGCTCGGCATCTCTAGCTTCTATTTTCTGCGCGTTTTTTCTTTCTCACCAACAATCATAGCAATCTACAGTTTTGCAAGCCTGCAGTTTTGGTGAGTTTCATAGTTTGCTTTGCTCAGGCACCCAAAAGTAAACTCGGTGCTACGCACGCCGCTTTCCGATCGTTGTAAAATATTATTCCCGAATAAAATTAAAATTCTGTTATGAGGGCGAGCGCACTTTTACAATCACAGAAAGAGCCGTCCAATATGCACTCTTTCCACGCAGCCACCTCAGCCGTACAGTTTCGGCTACGACAACGTGGACGAGTACGGCAACCGCCTATTCCACCGCGAGCAGGGTGATGCCAACAACGCCAAGACCGGCTCGTACGGCTACAGAGACGCATACGGCCTTTATCGACGGGTGAACTACGTTGCAGACGCAAACGGATTCCGAGCCACGGTGGACACAAACGAGCCAGGAACTACACCGGGTGCCAGCGCCGACGTGGTCTTCAACGCCGCACCGGTTGTCCCACCGACCCCTGGCGGAGCCGCAGGTTCAGCGACCGGAGTCGCTCCATTTGCCTACGGTGCTAGGGGTGCAGCGCCGAACTACAGCAGCGCTTACAACGGATACGGTAGATACGGAAACGCCCCAAACAGTGGCAACCCTGGCGCCTATGGATACGGTGGATACGGTTCCTACGGCTCCGCTTCCGGTGGTCCAGCCCTGGGTGGATATGCCTACGGGGGATATACTCCACACGGCCAAGGTGCCGCTGGCTATGCTGCTGGCCGCTACGCACCGGGTGGCTACGGTGCTGCCGCTGGATGGGCTGCCGGTCAATACGGGTACCGCCGTCGATAGTAAATGCTGCCGTAGAATTTTAAAAGTACCGTACCTATAGAAGCGAATAAGTGGCGCTAAATAATTTACACCTTTCATTTCATTTTTGTTTTTTGTGTACTACTGTACTGCATTGCCCTATTGCCCAGTACGCTTTGATAGTGCAAAAGGCCTGTTTTCACCTCTTCTCTCATTTGACCAGCGTGCATGAAATCGGTGTAAAGTATTCGCCCGATGTATTCGCAAAAGCATTTTCCAATAAATGAATATTTTTACAATGCTGTATGTGTTACCCAAGTGAATTCCAAAGCCTGCGTGGTCACTGTATTATATTCAGTTGCTTATATCTGCTTGACAAGCACTGAATGATTATATTTGTAGTGTTTGTAAAAGCACACTTGAGGCGATAGTGAATTCTCTTTGGCCCGTAATTCATAATTTTAGAACTCTCTTTTGCTCAGTAAAGTTTCAATGAATGGCCTGGTACAGTGATAGCTGGATAACTATTACAAAACAAGACATTCTCTGTAATAAAGCCCAGCAAGAAGCAACTGCGAACAACAGGACTACGCAGCCAAGAAAAGGACTCTGCGTTTCCACTTTTTCTGGCATCATTTAATACGCCAGTTCCAAAAATTCGGTAAAACTACGGTCATTACACTGATCTCTGAAGACACCATGTCGAATTATTGTCAAAACGACAGACCAAGAGCGCACCATACGGGAGGCAAGGCTTCCCTCAGATGAACAATAACACGGCAGTAATGAGATTTCTTCGAAACAACTAATTCACAGCACCGGTTCATCTTGTTAGTTTTCCAAAAGCTCGGTAGTAGAAAAAACAAAGCATATTAAGAAGTTAATCAACATATTGTACTCCGGAGAGGTGTCGTATGGTATGAACAGTCAAATAAATTTGTTTTTTTGAAGGTTCGTTGCCCTTCACTTCGATACGGCAGCAATCTGTCATTTTTGGTATGGACATAACGAAGTTTAATCTAGCGGCAGGAGTATGTTAAAATTTCTTTTTTTCTCAACGACAAATGCAACTCTTCCTGCTCGATAAACGTCAACATGTTCAGAATGTGCGAGAGAATCAACTTTTTCTCAGAACAATAATTGGAAATATCTGTAATCAGCGTTCGTTTATGGTTTGCTGCTGTGCATAGTAACGGTTAGTGATTAGAAAGTTAGGCAATCTTGGGGGTTCCAAGTGCATTATGTCGGTCGTCATCAAGCTTAAAAATGAAACAGTGGAGTTTGGAACCCTTACGGGCCCGTCAGGCGCTTGATGGCGTCTGATGAAGCCATGACTTATCTCTTACAGTGTATTCTTCCATCACGCGAATCGGTTGCATATAACTGTACCCATACCGTTGATAGCTGCTGAAAGCGTCTTTCAGTGTATCAGAGGCAGCTAAGGAGCATCTTCCAAAGACATTCATGTAATACTGTAACTGTAAAAGCGCATCGATTGTGTACATTACCAGTGGAAGCCAAGGAACCTCAAAACAGAAAAAAAGACATTCACTAAGCCATTTGCACTTTATCACTTCTTTCAGCTGCTGTTGTGCACTCAAAACAGTGCACATTAACCTTTGGTTTTGTAAACAGACTTTTGTCCGGATAACTGTTTGATACATGGGCATCAGTGGGTTCTGTGCATAGTCAACCTGTTCGATTTCCCGACAGCACATTTCCACTTTAATGAGTTGAAGATCCATTGGAAAAGTTCTCCTTAGAGAAGCTGTTCATAACTCTAGTCACCCTTCAAAATTATATTTTCGAAACTCGGTCTTAACCGAAAAATGTCAGTATCCATAGCATAAATGACACAGTTCGCTAGCCATTGTGTATGCCTTACACTCAGCCATATGAGAAAAACAAACAGAGTGCTAAAGCCCTCCGTCCCTCGTCCGTTTTTTGCGCTTCCTAGTAAAAAACATGCATCAGCAACAAGCCCGGCGGCTTGCTCTCCTGAAGCCAGGGCCTTGGGCAGAAGATGCTTCCAAAGTATTAGCGCCTGTGACCAGGAATTCGGGACAGCGCCAGCCAGGACCGCTAAGCCTGGAGGCCTATATCGTTCTGTTGATGATGATGATGATGATGTCCTGAGGCTGAATGGCACGTACCCACGGCTGGGATTGGCCAGGGTGCATTGCTGACACAAACGCACACATGGGTAAGGAGTGTTGTAATTGGATCATTTTGTGAAGAAGACTCGAATTTTGATTATAAAGGTGGCAAAAAACACAGAAATGAAAAAGCTGTGAATTCACATTCTAGCATAAGAATCTATTCTATGCAGTTATAGATCCGTGAAAAAAATAGCACACAGGTTTCCAGGCATATCCCTTGGCGCTTGCCCCAAAGGAGAGGAGGATTGGAAGAGAGAGAGGAAGAATGTTCTGTTATGCGGCCTCTCGGTCCTTCTCTTTCTCTCTTACGGCACAGATGATGTCGAGGCGCTATTGTTGAATGTTCGAAGCCATGCGCCACGTGGTGGCAGTCGAAGGAAATAGAAGCGATTTTTCCAACGCCTGGTAATGGTTGGGCATTTTGAGGCATTTATTCGCTACCCTACAGGCCTCTGCTCAGCCGGGAGACTGCGCCTTCTTGCCGTGTGCAAGCGAAGCGCTGTTTTTTCACTCTCATCACCTTCTTAAGGCGCTCAGGTGGGTAAAAGAGAATAATAATAATAATAATAATAATAATAATAATAATAATAATAATAATAATAATAATAATAATAATAATAATAATAATATTATTATTATTATTATTATTGGTTGTTGAGGAAAGGAAATGGCGCAGTATCTGTCTCATATATCGTTGGACACCTGAACCGCGCCGTAAAGGATGGGATAAAGGAGGGAGTGAAAAAAAGAAAGAAAGGAAGAAAGAAATAAAGAAAGAAAGGAACGAAGAAAGAAAGAAAGAAAGAGAGAAAGAAAGTAAGAAAGAAGAAAGAAAGAAAGAAAGAAAGAAAGAAATAAAGAAAGAAAGAAAGAAAGAAAGAAAGAAAGAAAGAAAGAAAGAAAGAAAGAAAGAAAGAAAGAAGGAAAGAAAGAGGTGCCGTAGTGGAGGGCTCCCGAATAATTTCGACCACCTGGGGATCTTTAACGTGCATTTACATCGCACAGCACACGGGAGCCTTAGCGCTTTGCCTCCATGAAAACGCAGCCGCCGCGGTCGGATTCGATGCCGGGAACTCCCGATCAGTAGGGTAAAGGAGCATAAAAATCGAAATTTAGTAGCATGTTTTCTTCTTTGTAATGATGCGTAAGACATTAGTATATATGAACCACCACATGGTATTCGTTCACGCGCAATAATGAATTAATAATTAGTTTTCTTCTTTCTTTCTGTTTCGGTTTCAACAGCCGAACAATGGCTGTGACGTCAGCAGTCAAAACATGTCACGTCAGGCATGAAAAAATTGCGATATCTTCGCTGCTTCTTCATTCGTTGCCAATCCGGCTCTTGAGGCAGCCTTGCTTTACCACTGTCGTGGATTAAAATGACGATACAGGGACTGCACCGCAGTTTATTCATGCTTCAAGAGATATATACAGACCTTTCGCGGCATAACACCTGTTCGGCTGTTAAATTCAGAACCCAAATTTGCGCCAGAAAATAAATTAATCAATTATTTAATAGTCGTAAAGATATATCACGTGGTGATACCTGTGCAATAATCCCTAAGCAAAGAGGCAACCACGCATTTAATGTTTTCACTTCTTTAATTAAGATTGGTCCACTGCATGTAAAGACACCGATTCGAAACCATGCGTAAGCGGCTCGAAAAGGTGGAATGTTATGCCTAGCGCGTTGGTTCAGCAGTGATTCCTTGACTGACCCGAAAACGCAAATTATGTGTTACCCCGCCCTCTTGCTCAACCCACGGCAACAACCGAGCGAAAAAATTACAAAACTGTTTGTAGATGTAATATCCCCTTTGCATTTCTCTGAGACGGCAGCGTCATTTAACTTCCATTACAGTTTTGTTAATGGCAAAAGAACATTTTCTTTACAAGCACATGCTCTATGTAACACCGTTTATGCGTTAAGTACTGCTAAATCGACAGCTCTTGCTCAAGAAAAGGAAAAGGTATACTCTAAGGGGCTTCTGACCGCACAGGAGCACCCCGTTATGTCATCGCAAAAAGCCAGTATCTCACGCGTAGAAAATGCTATTCCCTGAAAAACACAACAAACTGCATACTTAAATAAACACCAAAAAATATCCGCCGAGTTTATGAGAAATAAATGCCGAGAACACAAACCCTCATACAAAACTTAAGGTTTAGCTCCTATATTCATTATTGCAGTAGAAAACGCTAAGTAATTAATCGATGCATGGACAATACACAGCATGTAATAGCTCAGAAAACCTACTCTTCCTGAGTGCACACTCCACCCGACCTTCAAATACCTGCCGCACATGCATCGAAACGACAACTACAACCTACGCCACATTGAAAAAACATTTAAACCAAAGCTCAAGAAGCTCCAGCGCCCGTGGTCAACCACACAGTGTCCTCCGAGGAGAAAAAAAAAAGAAGTACTTCTGTGTAAGCGCGGCAGACGGCGTGCTTGAACGTAGCGCCCTCCCCGTTTTGAAAGCCGCAAAATAATTTCACGGTCGTTAACTACGCATGCGAGCAACCAGGTTGTCGCTTGTCGCAAAAACCATCCTCTTCACGGGGATGCTACGCCACATAGTCCGCAAATGTCAAGGCCAAGAAAAACGTGAAGAAGCAAAAAGAAATGCACTCTTTTTTCCTCTGCGCGTCATTGCGCGAGCAGAACACGTGGGACTAGTCCTCATGATATAAAACAGAGCTGCAAAGGACGGGGCACCACCAAACAACGCTGCGCGCAGCCTCGCCGTCTGAATAATACAGCTGCTTTCTGTGTGTAAAGTGCACCAAGCGTATTAGCTGTTAAGAAAGTCAAAATGTTCGGACAGGTAAGCCGTTTCACTTTTATATACTCGCAAAAAAATGATGCTGATATCCCCGATATCGTCATTTGCACAGGGGACATCTGCTACAGCTTCCAGGTAGCACGAGGTAGATGCACAATATAACTTTCGCATCCCTGACCCTAAAAGCTAGAAGTGTTAAAACTAACGCACACTGTCAAATTAACAGGATATGTATTTGCGTTCGCTCAACGCTGCCTAAACAACTCAATAATCACTATGTGCGTGAATGTGTGTGTAGTGATGGAAGGAAGGAGAGGGGTGGTGCTCGTTTACACATGCCTTTTATTAGCCGACCACATCAAGGATTTAAGAGATCATCCACAGTAAGTACTAGGGCGCCGTAAGGTATGATAAACTTCCGGACCCGAACCACACCGCCAGAGTTGTGAAAGATGCAGATATTGGATGCTACGGAGCCAGAACGAATCCCCTAGTATTTTTATTTTTATTATCTATTCCATAAAGATCCTCCTCAGAGAGCTGTCGTTTTTCGCATGGATGCCATTGCAGAATCAGCAGCGGTTTTTATCTCTCCGTTGACATTTATTCGCCAGAGTTATTATTTTTAGCGAATACCGCGCCATGTTCTGTCTTCTTCGTCCTTTGCAGTGTCGTCTTTGTGTGCGCTAAAAGGAACTAATATTATTGGAAGACTTTTTGTCCTCTTGTAACGCGAAAATACACCCACATTTCAACACCGTATTTCTTCTCACAGACTAAAATCCTGCTCTTCTGGCTTGTTGCCGGCACGCACGCCCTACTTCACCACCAAGCCCCAACTCCGTACCAGAACCCTGGATACGGTGGATACACCGCGTCAGCGCCTGGTGCCCCTTACAGGGGATACGATGCATACGCCTCGGTACGTGACGAACACACCTTGGGATTCCACTAGTGCTCGAATTCTATTAGTGGCCATTATAAAAAAGAAAATTTCTACAAATCAAATTAGCTCGAAACGTTATTTGTTCCTCTGAATATTCAGTTCACAAATACTTGTGCTCCATTGTGGTTTTCTAGCATAGGCCACACTGAAGAGCTTCTGCAACGACGCGAGTTATCACCGAACAATATAAGGTAACTGTGCACAGCTGTCTACCTCTAAATCAGCATTAAATCTCATATCTTAACGGACATAGTAGTTCTCAACCTACGTGCTGACAATCGTATTTGCACTAAATATCCAGAAGATTTTTCTAACCATCCCGACAGTGCACCAAAGTGAAATTCGCAGCTAACCTGATTCAAAACTTTCCAGACCAGCCGTCGCGGTGGCTGAGTGGTTATGGCACTCGGATGCTGGCCCGAAAGACGCGGGTTCGATCCCGGTCGCGCCGGTCGAATTTCTATGGCGACGAAACTCTAGAGGCCCGCGTACTGTGCGATGTGAGCGCACGTTAAAGAACCCCAGGTGGTCGAAATTTCCGGAGCCTTTCACTACGACGTCCCTCATAGCCTAAGTCGCTTTGGAACGTTAAACCCCGATAAAACCAAAACCAAACTTTCCAGAGCTCTTTTATACCTCCTTTAGTAAAAGTTAGTACTTTCGAAAGCATAAAAATACCTACAAATTGGTACTCTCAGTGAATTTATGTCGGGTAACATCGACGAAGACCTGCCACAACTAAAGACTAAAGGTCGAGCAGTTTGACGCAACCGCTGGACGCAGGTTAGTCGTTTTTAGTTGCTCAGCATCTCTAGCTTCTATTTTCTGCGTGTTTTTTCTTTCTCACCAACAATCAAAGCAATCTACAGTTTTGCAAGCCTGCAGTTTTGGGGAGTTTCATAGTTTGCTTTGCTCAGGCAACCAAAAGTAAACTCGGTGCTACGCACGCAGCTTTCCGATCGTTGTAAAATTTTAATCCCGAGTAAAATTAAAATTCGGAAATGAGGACGAGCGCACTTCTACAATCACAGAAAGAGCCGTCCAATCTGCACTCTTTCCACGCAGCCACCTCAGCCGTACAGTTTCGGCTATGACAACGTGGACGAGTACGGCACCCGCCTATTCCTCCGCGAGCAGGGTGATGCCAACAACGCCAAGACCGGCTCGTACGGCTACAGAGACGCGTACGGCCTTTATCGCCGGGTGAACTACATTGCAGACGCAAACGGATTCCGAGCCACGGTGGACACAAACGAGCCAGGAACTGCACCGGGTGCCAGCGCCGACGTGGTCTTCAACGCCGCACCGGTTGTCCCACCGACACCTGGGGGAGCCGCAGGTGCAACGGCTGGAGTAGCTCCATTTGCCTACGGTGCTAGGGGTGCAGCGCCGAACTACAGCAGCGCTTACAACGGATACGGTAGATACGGAAACGCCCCAAACAGTGGCAACCCTGGCGCCTATGGATACGGTGGATACGGTTCCTACGGCTCCGCTTCCGGTGGTCCAGCCCTGGGTGGATATGCGTACGGAGGATATGCTCCATATGGCCAAGGTGCTGCTGGCTATGCTGCTGGCCGCTACGCACCGGGTGGCTACGGGGCTGCCGCTGGATGGGCTGCCGGTCAATACGGGTACCGCCGTCGATAGTAAATGCTGCCGTAGAATTTTAAAAGTACCGTACCTATAGAAGCGAATGAGTGGCGCTAATGAATTTACACCTTTCATTTCATTTTTGTTTTTTGTGTACTACTGTACTGCATTGCCCAATTGCCCAGTACGCTTTGATAGTGCAAAAGGCCTGTTTTCATGTGTTGCCCAATTTGACCAGCGTGTATGAAATCGGTGTAAAGTATTCGCCCGATGTATTCGCAAAAGCATTTTCCAATAAATGAATATTTTTACAATGCTGTATGTGTTACCCAAGTGAATTCCAAAGCCTGCGTGGTCACTGTATTATATTCAGTTGCTTATATCTGCTTGACAAGCACTGAATGATTATATTTGTAGTGTTTGTAAAAGCACACTTGAAGCGATAGTGAATTCTCTTTGGCCCGTAATTCATAATTTTAGAACTCTCTTTTGCTCAGTAAAGTTTCAATGAATGGCCTGGTACAGTGATAGCTGGATAACTATTACAAAACAAGACATTCTCTGTAATAAAGCCCAGCAAGAAGCAACTGCGAACAACAGGACTACGCAGCCAAGAAAAGGACTCTGCGTTTCCACTTTTTCTGGCATCATTTAATACGCCAGTTCCAAAAATTCGGTAAAACTACGGTCATTACACTGATCTCTGAAGACACCATGTCGAATTATTGTCAAAACGACAGACCAAGAGCGCACCATACGGGAGGCAAGGCTTCCCTCAGATGAACAATAACACGGCAGTAATGAGATTTCTTCGAAACAACTAATTCACAGCACCGGTTCATCTTGTTAGTTTTCCAAAAGCTCGGTAGTAGAAAAAACAAAGCATATTAAGAAGTTAATCAACATATTGTACTCCGGAGAGGTGTCGTATGGTATGAACAGTCAAATAAATTTGTTTTTTTGAAGGTTCGTTGCCCTTCACTTCGATACGGCAGCAATCTGTCATTTTTGGTATGGACATAACGAAGTTTAATCTAGCGGCAGGAGTATGTTAAAATTTCTTTTTTTCTCAACGACAAATGCGACTCTTCCTGCTCGATAAACGTCAACATGTTCAGAATGTGCGAGAGAATCAACTTTTTCTCAGAACAATAATTGGAAATATCTGTAATCTGCGTTCGTTTATGGTTTGCTGCTGTGCATAGTAACGGTTATTGATTAGAAAGTTAGGCAATCTTGGGGGTTCCAAGTGCATTATGTCGGTCGTCATCAGGCTTAAAAATGATACAGTGGAGTATGAAACCTTTACGGGCCCGTCAGGCGCTTGATGGCGTCTGATGAAGCCATGACTTATCTCTTACAGTGTATTCTTCCATCACGCGAATCGGTTGCATATAACTGTACCCAGACCGTTGATAGCTGCTGAAAGCGTCTTTCAGTGTATCAGAGGCAGCTAAGGAGCATCTTCCAAAGACATTCATGTAATACTGTAACTGTAAAAGCGCATCGATTGTGTACATTACCAGTGGAAGCCAAGGAACCTCAAAACAGAAAAAAATACATTCACTAAGCCATTTGCACTTTATCACTTCTTTCAGCTGCTGTTGTGAACTCAAAACAGTGCACATTAACCTTTGGTTTTGTAACCAGACTTTTGTCCGGATCACTGTTTGATACATGGGCATCAGTTGGTTCTGTGCATAGTCAACCTGTTCGATTTCCCGACAGCACATTTCCACTTTAATGAGGTGAAGATCCATTGGAAAAGTTGCCCTTAGAGAAGCTGTTCATAACTCTAGTCACCCTTCAAAATTATATTTTCGAAACTCGGTCTTAACCGAAAAATGTCAGCATCCATAGCATAAATGACACAGTTCGCTAGCCATTGTGTATGCCTTACGCTCAGCCATATGAGAAAAACTAACAGAATGCTAAAGCCCTCCGTCCCTCGTCCGTTTTTTGCGCTTCCTAGTAAACATGCATCAGCAACAAGCCCGGCGGCTTGCTCTCCTGAAGCCAGGGCCTTGGGCAGAAGATGCTTCCAAAGTATTAGCGCCTGTGACCAGGAATTCGGGACAGCGCCAGCCAGGACCGCTAAGCCTTGAGGCCTATATCGTTCTGTTGATGATGATGATGATGATGTCCTGAGGCTGAATGGCACGTACCCACGGCGGGGATTGGCCAGGGTGCATTGCTGACACAAACGCACACATGGGTAAGAAGTGTTGTAATAGGATCATTTTGTAAAGAAGACTCGAATTTTGATTTTAAAGGTGGCAAAAAACACAGAAATGAAAAAGCTGTGAATTCACATTCTAGCATAAGAATCTATTCGATGCAGTTATAGATCCGTGAAAAAAATAGCACACAGGTTTCCAGGCATATCCCTTGGCGCTTGCCCCAAAGGAGAGGAGGATTGGAAGAGAGAGAGGAAGAACGTTCTGTTATGCGGCCTCTCGGTCCTTCTCTTTCTCTCTTACGGCACAGATGATGTCGAGGCGCTATTGTTGAATGTTCGAAGCCATGCGCCACGTAGTGTCAGTCGAGGGAAATAGAAGCGGTTTTCCCAACGCCTGGTAATGGTTGGGCATTTTGAGGCATTTATTCGCTACCCTACAGGCCTCTGCTCAGCCGGGAGACTGCGTCTTCTTGCCGTGTGCGAGCGAAGCGCTGTTTTTTCACTCTCATCACCTTCTTATCATTCATCATCATTTATTATACTCTTAAAGGCCTCTGTTGAGGCATTACATAAGGGGGGGGGGGGGGACAAAGCAAATGCAACTAAGAATAATACGTTAATACAACAAAACATAATGCAATACAATGCGCTCAGGTGGGTAAAAGAGCATAATAATAATATTAATACAAATAATAATAATAATAATAATAATGGTTTTTGGGGAAAGGAAATGGCGCAGTATCTGTCTCATATATTGTTGGACACCTGAACCGCGCCGTAAGGGATGGGATAAAGGAGGGAGTGAAAGAAGAAAGAAAGAAAGAGGCGCCGTAGTGGAGGGCTCCCGAATAATTTCGACCACCTGGGGATCTTTAACGTGCATTTACATCGCACAGCACACGGGAGCCTTAGCGCTTTGCCTCCATGAAAACGCAGCCGCCGCGGTCGGATTCGATGCCGGGAACTCCCGATCAGTAGGGGAAAGGAGCATAAAAATCAAAATTTAGTAGCATGTTTTCTTCTTTGTAATGATGCGTAAGACATTAGTATTGTAATGGGACCGACAGGCGCAGCGCAGCGAAGAAGCGGACGAGTTCAAGCGGAACAACAAAGAAGCAGACGAAGTGCAGCTGGGTTTTTCGAACGACGCCTGTGAGTGTCCCCGTCGTGTCGCCAGTCAACCAAGACCAACCGACCTGTGCTTCAAATAAACGCCTTGACACTTGGTGGAGGTGCCTCGGTTCCCGTCCCTGTCCTCATCCTGGAACTTCGAAGTGGAACGCTCCTCGTCTACGCCACCATGCCGGAAGGTCCGAGTGAACCATCGCAGCCCTTCCCTGCCACCGTACTCTGTCACGGGGTGCAGCGCCAGCGTGACCCTTCTCCATTTAGTGGCACCGATGACCAAGACGTCGACGATTGGCTGGCCTTCTATGAGCGCATCAGCACTTACAATCGGTGGGACGATTCCGTGAAACTTAGCAACGTCCTCTTCTACCTAACGGACGTTGCCAACCTATGGTTTCGCAACCATGAGGCCGATCTTCCCACCTGGTCGTCCTTTAAAACGAGCTTCGCCGACGTTTTCGGCCGCCCCGCCGTCCGGAAGCTTCGCGCCGAGCAACGTCTTCGTGCTCGATCTCAGCTCCCTTCCGAGACGTTCACAAGCTACATCGAGGACATCGTTGACCTGTGCAAGCGTGTCAACCCCTCCATGTCCGAAGGGGATAAAGTCAACCACATACTTAAAGACATAGCCGATGACGCTTTCCAGATGCTGCTGGCGAAGAACCCCACCTCCGTCGCTACCGTCATCCAGCTGTGCCAAAGCTTCGACGAACTCCGCAAGCAACGCGCATCTACGCGGCAGTCCGGCGCGCCTGCGGGGGTCTTGCTGGCTTGGCCCTTGGTGGCTCGTCTGCTGAGCAGTCCCTGTTCATGCAGCAGGTTAAAGACTTCATCCGCGAAGAGATCGCTCGCCAGCTTTCTCTGCTGCATCACATTCCCGACCCCGTCTGCCCTCCGCACGACCTGGCGCCATCTCTCACGCCCACTATCCGTCGTGCTATTCAGGAGCAGGTCGCTGCAGTTCTGCCATCCAGTCCCCCACCTCCTCCTGTGGCAGCGCCGCTCACCTATGCTGAAGCAGTCACCGGTACACGGCGCTCGCCCACCTCTGCCGCCTACCCTAGCAGCCCGGCCTTTTATGCTCCACCGCCGTCTATACCCCCGCCACAGGTCCCGGTTCGTCGACCCCGCCGAAACCCTACGAACCCCTGGCGTACCGAGGACAATCGACCGATATGCTATTCCTGCGGTCTTCCGGGCCACGTCGCACGCTTTTGCTGTCAGCGATCTCCTCGTTCTGGCGATTTCATGCGCAATTTCCGCTACGATTCCGGGCCGCCCTTGCCTAATGTCTCTTCTGCCTCCTCTACACATCGCTCCCAGTACCCTACTCGCCGCTCGCCTTCCCCTCGTCGACGTTCCATTTCTCCGATGCTCCGCCGCCCGGACCCTCTCCACGAGGAAAACTGACTGCCGCAGTTCAGGAGGCAAGAACTGCGTGTTTTGCCAACTTTTTAAGTCCTCCGTGTTCTCCTGCTAACGTGATTGAGGTGTCTGTTGAAGGCGTCCCCGTTCTCGCGCTCGTCGACACGGGTGCTGCAGTGTCAGTAACTAGTGATGCTCTTCGCCGCAAACTTCGTAAGGTGACAACGCCGCTGTCTGACTTTTCACTACGTACGGCCACCTCTCAGCGCATCCACCCCATCGCAGCCTGCACGGTCCGCGTTTCTATCAACGACGTCGCCTATACCATCGAGTTTGTTGTGCTGACCGCCTGCTCTCACGATGTCATCCTCGGCTGCGATTTCCTCTCGACCCACCGTGCGGTGATTGATTGTGCCCGTGCGGAACTTGAGCTTTCTCCCCTGTGTGATGTTTCGTTGTGTGACCTACCTGTGCGCTCCGCTAAGCTTCTTGTAGCTGCCGACACCGACATACCTCCCTCCTCTTCAGCCCTCGTTCCGCTCCGCCCCGACTCTTTCCTCAGCGGCCCTGTTCTTTTCACACCTACCGCAGCAGCCACTCGCCATCAGCGCCTCTTCATTCCATTCGCCGTTGTCTCGATTTCCGATGGTCACTGCGCCATCTATGTCACCAACCCCTTTTCTTGCCCGTCGTTTGTTCTTCGTGGCGAATGCCTCGGCTCTATTGAAGAACTGGACCCTGCTCTTGCTTCCGAGTTCTCAGATACCCGTGCCTGTTCCCCAGTTACTGCCTTAGCCTGTTGTGCGACAGCGCCCGATCCGATTTCCATCGACGTCTTTCGTCGTAACATCGCTCCCGACCTTCCGTCCGCTTACCGTGACCAAATCTTGGAACTTCTCTGCCGCTTCCGCAACTCTTTCGACCTTTCCCAGCCCTCCTTGGGGCGCGCATTGGCCGTCTCTCACACAATTGACACTGGTACCCACGCTCCCTTGCGTCAGCGACCGTACCGAGCCTCGCCGAGCGAGCGCCGCGTCATCCGTGACAATGTTGATGACATGCTTCGGCGCGGCATAATACAGCCTTCTCACAGCCCTTGGGCCTCTCCTGTTGTCTTGGTGACGAAAAAAGATGGCTCCATCAGGTTCTGTGTGGACTACCGCCGTCTCAACAAGACCACACGCAAGGATGTTTATCCTCTACCCCGAATCGACGACGCACTGGATTGCTTGCAGAGAGCGGAGTATTTTTCATCCCTCGACTTACGCTCCGGCTACTGGCAGGTCCCGATGGCAGCGAACGACAGGCCGAAAACCGCTTTCGTCACCCCAGACGGCTTGTATGAGTTCAATGTGATGCCATTCGGCCTCTGCAATGCTCCAGCCACATTCGAAAGGATGATGGACACTATTCTCAGTGGCCTCAAATGGGAAACTTGTCTCTGTTACCTAGACGACATTGTTTTTTTCCAAAGATTTTCCTTCCCATCTGCACCGCCTTCAGCGCGTACTCACTAGCCTTACTGACGCCGGCCTCCAACTAAACTTGAAAAAATGTTACTTCGGTGCAACGCAGCTCACAATATTAGGCCATGTCATCTCCAAAGACGGCGTTCTTCCTGACCCTGCCAAACTTCGCGCCGTCGCTGACTTCCCCAAACCAACCACCTTAAAAGAACTTCTCAGTTTTATAGGCTTATGCTCATATTTTCGCCGCTTCATCCGAAATTTCGCCAGTATCATCGCCCCTTTAACGCAGCTTCTTGCCGGCAGCCCGAACCTTTCGTCTTGGTCCCCCGCCTGCGATACCGCGTTCAGCACTTTACGCCGCCTGCTGGTCTCTCCCCCCATCCTTCGCCATTTTGATCCCGCCTGTCCGACAGAAGTTCACACTGACGCGGGCGGTGTGGGCTTGGGCACAGTTCTTGCCCAGCGAAAGCCTGGGTATCCGGAATACGTCGTCGCTTACGCCAGCCGCGCCCTCACCAAGGCGGAATCAAACTATTCTGTCACAGAAAAAGAATTTCTCGCCATCATTTGGGCAATTGCCAAGTTCCGCCCTTACATTTACGGCCGGCCCTTCTATGTCGTCACAGACCACCACGCTCTATGCTGGCTATCCTCCCTCAAAGATCCTTCTGGCCGACTCGCCCGCTGGGCTTTACGTCTCCAGGAGTTTGATATACACGTCATTTATCGCTCCGGCCGCAAGCACTCGGACGCCGACACCCTTTCTCGTTCACCACTCCCATGCGAGTCAACCTCTGCCCTCGTCTGTGCCTACGAATTCTCTTCGTTCAACATCCCTGATATGCTCTCCGAACAACTGAAGGATCCTTGGATCACCTCGCTGCTAAACTTCCTGAACACTCCCTCGCCGCATCATTCGACCCGAACCCTTCGCCGCCAAGCCCACCACTTCGCCGTTCGTGATGGCCTCTTATACCGCCGTAATTACCTCCCCGACGGCCGGAAGTGGCTGTTGGTCATCCCTCAACACCTCCGTGCTACAATCTGTGCCTCTTTTCACGCCGCTCCACAATGCGGCCACGCCGGTGTACTGAAAACTTATGCTCGCCTTCGTCAGCGATTCTACTGCCGAGGTATGTACCGCTACATACGTCATCACATTCGGTCATGCACCGCCTGCCAACGTCGCAAGAAACCTCCCCACTCCGCCGCCGCTCCTTTGCAGCCGTTACCTTGCCCTGGCCGTCCCTTTGACCGCGTCGGCATTGATCTTTATGGCCCGCTTCCAACTACGGCTAATAATCGGTGGATCATCGTTGCCGTTGACCATCTCACCCGTTACGTCGAAACGTCGGCTCTCAAATCTGCTACCGCAAACGATGTCGCTCACTTCATTCTACACAGCCTTGTTCCTCGTCACGGCGCCCCGAAAGAACTTCTAAGTGACAGCGGCCGTGTTTTTCTCTCGGACGCCGTCGAGGCCCTGCTCAAGCAATGCCAAATCGTTCATCGCTACACCAGCGCCTATCACCCCCAGACCAACGGCATGACTGAGCGGTTCAACCGCACTCTGAGTGACATGCTCGCCATGTACGTTGACACCGCCCACTCCAACTGGGATCAAGTGCTCCCGTTCGTCACTTACGCGTATAACACAGCTACTCAGACAACAACGGGGTTTTCTCCTTTCTTCCTCTTATATGGCCGGGAGCCTACATCCACCATGGACACCATCCTTACTTATCACCCTGACCGTTCCGAGACCACCTTACTCTCCGAAGCTCACCTGTATGCCGAAGAATGCCGGCAACTTGCTCGCTCTTTCACCACACAGCAACAATGGTATCAGAAGCACCGTCGGGATTCCCCGGACCCTCCAGCGTCATACCCATCTGGCGCCCTCGTTTGGCTCTGGGTGACTTCCTCCACTCCCGGCCTCGCCACGAAACTACTGCCTCGCTTTCACGGACCTTACCGGGTTGTCCACCAAACTTCTCCGGTGGCTTATATCGTTGAGCCGCTCGTTCCCTCTTCGGACCACCGTCGCCGGGGGCGCGAAACTGTGCACGTTGAGCGCAACAAGCCTGACTATGACCCGCCCATCCTCTCCTCTCCGTAAGTCGCCAGGATGGCTCTTTTTTCGGAGGGAGAGTAATTGTAATGGGACCGACAGGCGCAGCGCAGCGAAGAAGCGGACGAGTTCAAGCGGAACAACAAAGAAGCAGACGAAGTGCAGCTGGGTTTTTCGAACGACGCCTGTGAGTGTCCCCGTCGTGTCGCCAGTCAGCCAAGACCAACCGACCTGTGCTTCAAATAAACGCCTTGACAGTATATATGAACCACCACATGGTATTCGTTCACGCGCAATAATAAATTAATAATTAGTTTTCTTCTTTCTTTCTGTTTCGGTTTCAACAGCCGAACAATGGCTGTGACGTCAGCAGTCAAAACAGGTCACGTGAGGCATGAAAAAATTGCGATATCTCGCTGCTTCTTCATTCGTTTCCAATCCGGCCCTTGAGGCAGCCTTGCTTTACAACTGTCATGGATTAAAATGACGATAAAGGGACTCCACCGCTGTTTATTCATGCTTCAAGGGCATATACAGACCTTTCGCGGCATAACACCTGTTCGGCTGTAAAACTCAGAACCCAAATTGGCGCCAGAGAATAAATTAATCAATTATTTAATGGTCGTAAGGATATATCACGTGGTGCTACCTATGCAATAATCCGTAAGCTAAGAGGCAACCACGCATTTGGTGTTTTCACTTCTTTAATTATGATTTGTCCACTACCTGTAAAGACACCGATTCGAAACCATGCGTAAGCGGCTCGAAAAGGTGTCATGTTATGTCTAACGCGTTGGTTCAGCAGTGATTCCTTGACTCACCCGAAATTGCAAATTATGTGTTACCCCGCCTTCTAGCTCAACCCACGGCAACAACCGAGGCAAAAAATTACAACACTGTTTGTAGATGTAATATCCCCTTTGCATTTCTCTGAGACGGCAGCGTCATTTAGCTTCCATTACTGTTTTGTTAATGGCAACAGAACATTTTCTTTACAAGCACATGCTCTATGTAACACCGTTTCCGCGTTAAGTACTGCTAAAGAAGACGAAGACCTAGTGGGTGGCTACGTGTCTGCTTCTAGGTCTGTGTTTTCGCTTTTCGCTGTCTTCTCGCGTGTGGCGTGGGTCGGACAGTGCCCTCCGTGAGACCGAATGCTGACGACGACCCTGCGGAGAAATTCCCGGCACGGTGGGCGCATTCTCAACTGAGAGAACCCAACCGGAACCCTCAGGGGCAAGCTAGGCTCAGCTCGGCACTGCCGAGCGAGGCCGCGCTACGCGTCTTCATGGATTCTGCGTTGTCGACGACAGCTACGCGGATGCCCGCTGTGTTGCCGCCTGGCGCAGCCTCCACGTCCACGCAATCGTCAGCGCCTCTGGGCCTCCAGCCTGCGCCGTCTTCCGATGCTACGACTTTGGCCTGTGACATGGAGTGCTCTACCGCCTCCATGCCCGTGGCACTCCCTCAAGAAACTGTGCCCGTCGCGCCAGTTCAGTATTCCCACCAAGGGCCGTCACCAGCGTCTGAGCCTCCTCCACAGATGCCTCCCGTGAGTCAAGGCTCTCTTCCGCCTGCTGTGAACTTGTTCCGCGTTACCATCAAGCCTACATTGCGCTTTGATATGACTGCCATCCCTGCCCGGAATGTTCAATCCACAATTGACCATGCTCTTGGCTCTTCGAAACACTGCGGGTTTGTCGTACATCGCCCATCGAACACCATCACGGTAAACTTGTCATCTTTGATGGACGCCCAGAAACTTTGCGCAGTTACGCGGATCCCCCTGGATGACAGCAAGCATGTCCCAGTGCAAATATATTTTGCATCTGGTCCTGACACACTCCGCTGCATGGTTTGTCATGTCGACAGCACGAGCCCTCCCGAGTAGGTGCGCGCAAATATTCGCACCTCAACGCATGTTGTACTGCAAGCACAGCCTATGGGTCGCCGGGGCTCATACCTGCTCATCCTGCAAGGCCTGTTTACTCTCCCGAAGTACCTTACCTACTACGGTGCGATCGTGAAACCACAGCCCTTCCGACCTCGTCGTATTTTTTGTTATCACTGCCACAAAGAAAAACATATGCAAAGTACCTGCCCTAATCCAGCAGCTGTGGCCGACATGAATGAACCACCAGCTCATTGTGCCCTGTGCGAATCGCCGGACCATGACATTCGCTCCCCCGCTTGTCCAAAGAAGAAGCAAGCGAAGACGTTTCACAAGTCGCCTGCAAAAATGGATGTTCCTACAAGTAACCGCTTTGCAGCTCTCGCATGTGACGACGACGACTTCCCTGAACTTCCTTTATCTGCGCCCGCTGCTCACCATACGTCTCCTCACCAGCGTACATATGCACAAGCGGCTCACCTTCCCGGATCAAATGGTACGCCAAAACGTCCAGTGCACCCATCACATGTGGATACCACAGGTGAAGACACAGCTTTAGACAATTCAATCGCGGAGGCTCGCCGCCGACTAGACGAACTCACCCAGCGCCGGGAACAGCGTCGTTCTCAATCCTCTCGAAGAATTCTAATAACTCGGGAGCAATCATCAGAGGAATCACCTAGGGTAAGCACTGGCCCACAATCAGGTGCCGACCACCTGTTAGCCATGACTACCCCGACAGTGGACAAGATATTAGCGCTGATGAAGCAGGTGACATCCCTCATCGTGGAAGGTCTTCGGCCTCGTCATGGATAGCGCATCATCATCGGTGGTGGTGCAGTGGAACTGTTGAGGATTCGCTAATAAGGCCCCTGAAGTGAACATCCGCCTTCGCGACGGAAAGCTGAGGGCATGGGCGTTCCTATTGCAAGAGCATAATGCACTCCCACGCCTTTCAGGTTTCTGCGCATATCATTCACCCTCTATCCCTGATCGCCGTTGCACCGCCTCCTCCCTCAGCCCAGGTAAATCTGCAATTTATATTCACAGTTCTGTACCGCACACACCGCTCGACCTTTCACGGTGGTACAACACACGTCAAGAGGTTGTCGCCCTTCTCGTAAAACCTGCACGCACACCCCTTATTCTAGTTTCTTTTTATAGTCGTCCTGGCTCCGCACCTCCCAATCTGGGATGGGTTCGTTTTCTACGTTCTACCAACTCGGGTATCCCTATTCTAGTTGATGGTGACTTCAACGGCGCACACACTGCGTGGGGTTACCCACCGGATTACTCAAGAGGTGCACACATCCAAGGGAGCTTTTCGGATCATTCCTTTCAACTTTTAAACCACCCGAATACTTCTACACGCCCACGAGGTGGCCCGTATTCACCTGACTTGACTTGGTGGTTAGGCCCCGGTAACCCTCGTTGGGCTGTTGATTCTGATACTTGGGGTAGCGATCACAGCCCTAATTTTATCTCCCTCACGCATACGTGTCTACGGAAAATAGGCCGCACTGTACGAATAACATCATGGGACTCTGTACGCGCAGACAATCATTTATCTACATTCAACCCCTCTTCAGCATTGTCTACTCTCTCTGCTGTTATCGCTACTCACACTAGTACCACTACTGTAAATGAAGACGACCCAAACCCGGACATACATCTCTTGAATCTGTGGGCTCTTCGTCGCCAGGCGAATCTTTACGCTACTCGTCAACCCGATGACCCTTCGGCTCTTCCTACTCTTCACCGCGCTACCGCACGGGCGCGGCTCTATGCAAAGCGGATAGGCAGGCAACGCTGGGCTCCATGGTGTGCCCGCCTGTCCTCTACGCAGGGCAATCGACATCTTTGGAGAGTGTTTCACGCCATGGAGCGCCCTTCTCAGGTTGCAGATTACACAGAGAGCATTCGCCGCGCGCTAAATGTGGATTAGGATACATTTGCACAACAAGCTGCCCGTCAATTTTTTCCAAACCATGACTGCGCCGCTACGTCTCCACCTGACTTATCGGTAACAGAGCCCCCGATGGGATTACTTCTGACCTCACCATGGCAGAGCTGCTGGCCTCCATTGACCGTTTAAAAACTACTACTACTCCCGGGCACGACGGCATACCTAACTCCTTATTCCGTAACTTGGAAGGGAGGGCTTTGGAAACCCTACTTGATACTTTTAACGAAGTGTGGCTTTCTGGCGTCATGCCGGGAGACTGGAAGCATTCTATTGTGGTGCCAATACCCAAGTAAGGTCAGCCTCCAGTATCTTTTTCGGCCCTTCGTCCAATTTCCCTTACGCCTACCATCTGCAAGCTTTATGAAAACATTCTAGCCGCACGCTTGTCGTGGTGGCTGGAATCCCATGATTGTTACCCAGATTCCCAAATTGGTTTCCGCCCACAAATTGGAACGGAGGACGGCCTTGCTACTTTGGCTGCTGACGTGCTTGACCACTCTCCGCAGAGTCACCTTGTACGAACCGTACTCGCTACAGACATAACAAAGGCATATGATAACATCCTTCACTCTGCCATTCTTGCCTCCCTTCAAACTCTTGGTCTCCCTCACCGGTTCCTCCTCTCCATTCACGCCTTTTTAGCAAATCGAACATTTAGCGTGCGTGTCCATGGAAAGCCCTTTGGTAATTTCACTTCCAATAGAGGAGTACCGCAGGGCTCCGTTCTCGCCCCCACATTATTTAATGTGGCTTTAATTCCTCTTGTTCGAGACCTAGAGACCATCCCTTCTATTCGCGTGCTTGAATATGCCGATGATATCACCTTGTGGTGCTGTCATCCAGATGCGTCTATTCATCAGTCAGTCCTTCAACACGCGCTGGATGTATTGACATCTCGCCTCCCACCTCTGGGTCTAACACTCTCTCCTACTAAATCATGTTTCATTCGAATTGGAAATAAAGCCGCCTTACGGAAAGCTCCCACTTTAAATTTTACGGTACATACTTCTCTGATTCCTCAGGTAGAAACTGTTCGTATTCTTGGTCTTCTCCTCCATACATCTGGGACTGGCACCCCGTGGCTGACAGCCACCCGTAAATCGGCTCACGCTACTCTAGGTCTTATTCGTCGCATAGCTATGCGCTCTGGTGGCGCACGGGCTCATACGGCCCGCCAGTTTGTGCGCTCTATCCTTCAGCCACGGATAGTATATCAGGCACAATTTCAACGTCTCATCAGCAGACAGTGGGACTCCCTTGAAGCTATCAATCGTGAGGCTATGCGCGTCATAACATATCTGCCTCGTTTAACACCCATACCTGTGCTACAGGAGTTCGCCCAACTTAATACGCTCAGTGAAATCATCGACCAACGGGTGGCAGAGCTCGAAAACAGCCTCTCAAACTTCATCGTTTAAAGACACTTCCACCGTGGTCCTATTGCCAGCTCACTGACAATCGCCCCACTGTTTCCCCGTCGGTATCAGCAGCGTATCTGCCTGAAGGGTGCATATTATACAAGGATGCATCACATTGTGCCGAGAGCGGAGTTACTGCTGTGTATAGTCCATCTCTCATCCGCATCTCAACTCTCGCGCGACGTATACTGCGGATACGTGCACCCCCCTGGCATTGGAACTTCAAGCCATTTATAATGCCATTGCTTCCCTTCCGCTCGTTCCAACATTCAATATAGTTCATATTTACACCAACTCCCGCGCCGCCCTTAAACAGCTTAAGGCTGTTCGACGAACGTTCCAGATTTCACAATCTATTCATGTGCTCTGCGCAAAGTATCCATGTCCTGTGCGCATACACTGGATTCGCGGCCATGCCCAGGATCCACATAACATTCAAGCGGATGCTATGACTCATCTTCATACATTAGAAGATCCGCCACCTTCCCCTCTTCCCTCAGATCCGGTCCTGTCCCAAGTTTCCGATTCCGAAGTTCTGCGCCAGCGAACACGCGCTCTAATTCCTCCGTGTTCGCACCCTCTCCCCCGTAGTCTTACTCGGCAGGAGGAGGTATCCGTGCGCCGAATTCGGGCAGGGGCGGCTCTGACATCATCTGTCCGTCATCGGTGGCGTGCCAAAGATCTGCCAGTACCTGACAGGTGCCCTCACTGTGGCGCTGCACCGGACATATGTGATGTGCGGCACTTGTTGTGGACGTGCCCAGCGACGGCTGCTATCAGAAAACGGCTCCTCAGGGAGGTGGGCCTGCGGTGGAACCGCGAAAGTGACAACGTGAAGTGGACAATGGACAACCGTTTCATTAACAACCTCTGCGACTACCTCAGCGCAACGGTTTTTCACTCCTTTTAACTTTCAATGCCGTGCATTCCTTCCCCCCTTTCTTTTTTTCAACTTATGCCTCATGGCACACTTCTCGAATAAAAAAAAAGTACTGCTAAATCGACAGCTTTTGCTCAAGAAAAGGAAAAGGTATACTCTAAGTGGCTTCTGACCGCACTGGAACACCCCGTTATGTCATCGCAAAAAGCCAGTATCTCACCCGTAGAAAATACTATTCGCTGAAAAACACAACAAACTGCATACTGAAATAAACACCGAAAAAGATCCGCCGAGTTTATGAGAAATAAATGCCGAGAACACAAACCCTCATGCGGAACTTAAGGTTTTGCTCCTATATTCATTACTGCAGTAGAAAACACTAAGTAATTAATCTATGCAGGGACAATACACAGCATGTAATAGCTCAGAAAACCTACTCTTCCTGACTGCACACTCCACCCGACACCTCAAATACCTGCCGCACATGCAACGAAACGACAACTACTTCGTATTGTTGTAGGTACGAATTGCGCACAAAAGACACACACAGGAAAAGCACGAGGGAGACGGAAAGAGCGCAAACTATCAACTGGTGTTTATTAGATTCAGTGCCGCTTTTACAGGCAGTGTGCACACGTGCCTACGAAGAGGGGAAGAAGAGGAAAAGAAGGCAAATCAACCCTGCGCGACAATCCATCAAAACCGCTCCAAAAAATTCTTTTCTTTCTGAAACGGAGGTGTCACTCACACAATTATCACCTCTTGCCTTGATGTGGTATGCCTCTAGAAGTTCACGGGAAACTTTGTCATTACTCCTGCCCAGAATTCTGATATTATTTAGCAGTGGCTCACAACCCATGCATGCAATGCAATGAGCAGGCAAATTTGCTCCTTCTCTATTCCTAATTGAACGCTGATGCTCCCCTGCGCGTTCATTCACGCAGCGTCCTGTCCGGCCCACATACACGCGACCACACTTGAGCGGGATGAGATACACAACACCCGTGGCGCATTTTACAAATTGTGCCGCATGCTTTATCACGCATGCTCTTTGTCGAGCGCCTTCCGCGCCGATCCTTGGGCACAACCCAGCTAGCTTGCGTGGCGCCGAAAACACCACAGGGACGCCATGCCTATTAGCCACTTTTTTATATTGTGGGCCACCTTGTGCATATACGGGACGACCGTAGTCTTTCTTCACGGCAATCGCTCCTCTTTGTTAGCGTGGTTTCCTTTTTTTTACCTTCGGAAGAAGGTTCTCGGCCACAGCTGAGATGACCTCGCAGGGCAAGCCGGCTGAAAGCAGCCTGTTTATCTGGTTATGAAAGCTGGTGTGCTTTTGCATGCAGGCATGACTTCGTCAGAGATGATTCCAGGCACGAGCTGACTATGGCTCTCTTAACTATCTTCGAGTGGGCAGAATCATAGGGAAGAAGCCCTTTCTGCGCTCTCGGTGCGTAATGCCAGCAGAAGTGATGCAATCCAATCTCTAGGTTGAGATCTGAAAATTGCAACGAACCATGGTTCGGAAGTTCGTGCGTAAAATTCAAACCCTTCCCATAACGTTTAAAAAGAGTTAAAATGCTATCCACTGAATGAGTGGGGGTCAAGGTTTTTTGTTTAGATAAAACAATTAGAAAATCGTCAACGTATCTAAATGCCTTAAGTACACCCTGGTTACTGAACACCTGATTCAGGGATCGGTCAATAACGGCTAAAAAAATATTGCGAAAGGTCGGTACAACGCAGGATCCAATGCAAATGCCTTGTCGTTGAATGTAAACGTCATCGTTAAAAGAAATAAAAGTGGCTTGCAAATAAAATTCTAGCAAGGAAATAAAGCTGTCTGCTGGCACACCGGCTGAGTTTCGAAAACTTACTTCACCATTCCTTTCAATACATTCTCTGACGGCAACAAACATATCATCATGAGGCACGGAATAAAACAAATCCTGCACATCTACAGAGAATGCATAGCCTATAGGGGCGTTGGATTTCAAAAAGCGTACAACATCACCGGAGGTCTTTGTGGCAAATGGGTCCTCAACTTGTAACCCGCTCAGATGCTTGTGCAAATACTGGCTTATTAGGAACTGCCACGAACCCTTCTCACTAACAATTGCTCGGAACGGCACTGTGTCCTTGTGGGTCTTTGCGGTGAAGAAGGCAGTTCCTAATAAGCCAGTATTTGCTCAAGCATCTGAGCGGGTTACAAGTTGAGGACCCATTTTCCACAAAGACCTCCGGTGATGTTGTGCGCTTTTTTGAAATCCAACGCCCCTATAGGCTATGCATTCTCTGTAGATGTGCAGGATTTGTTTTATTCCGTGCCTCATGATGATATGTTTGTCGCCGTCAGAGAATGTATTGAAAGGAATGGTGAAGTAAGTTTTCGAAACTCAGCCGGTGTGCCAGCAGACAGCTTTATTTCCTTGCTAGAATTTTATTTGCAAGCAACTTTTATTTCTTTTAACGATGACTTTTACATTCAACGACAAGGCATTTGCATCGGATCCTGCGTTGTACCGACCCTTTGCAATATTTTTTTAGCCGCTATTGACCGATCCCTGAATCAGGTGTTCAGTAACCAGGGTGTACTTAAGGCATTTAGATACGTTGACGATTTTCTAATTGTTTTATCTAAACAAAAAACCTTGACCCCCACTCATTCAGTGGATAGCATTTTAACTCTTTTTAAACGTTATGGGAAGGGTTTGAATTTTACGCACGAACATCCGAACCATGGTTCGTTGCAATTTACAGATCTCAACCTAGAGATTGGATTGCATCACTTCTGCTGGCATTACGCACCGAGAGCGCAGAAAGGGCTTCTTCCCTATGATTCTGCCTACTCGAAGATAGTTAAGAGAGCCATAGTCAGCTCGTGCCTGGAATCATCTCTGACGAAGTCATGCCTGCATGCAATGCACACCAGCTTTCATAGCCAGATAAACAGGCTGCTTTCAGCCGGCTTCCCCTGCGAGGTCATCTCAGCTGTGGCCGAGAACCTTCTTCGGAAGGTTAAAAAAGGAAACCGCGCCAACAAAGAGGAGCGATTGCCGCGAAGAAAGACTACGGTCGTCCCGTATAGGCACAAGGCGGCCCACAATATAAAAAAGTGGCTAATAGGCATGGCGTCCCTGTGGTGTTTTCGGCACCACGCAGGATAGCTGGGTTGCGCCCAAGGATCAGCGCGGAAGGCGCTCGACAAAGAGCATGCGTGATAAAGCATGCGGCACAATTTGTAAAATGCGCCACGGGCGTTGTGTATCTCATCCCACTCAAGTGTGGTCGCGTGTATGTGGGCCAGACAGGACGCTGCGTGAATGAATGCGCAGGAAAGCGTCAGCGTTCAATTAGGAATAGAGAAGGAGCAAATTTGCCTGCTCATTGCATTGCATGCACGGGTTGTGAGCCACTGCTAAATAATATCAGAATTCTGGGCAGGAGTAATGACAAAGTTTCCCGTGAACATTTAGAGGCATACCACATAAAGGCAAGAGGTGATAACTGTGTGAGTGACACCTCCGTTTCATTGCACAACGCGGAAAAAATATTTTGGAGCGGTTTTGATGGATTGTCGCGCAGGGTTGATTTGCCTTCTTTTCTTCTCCTTCCCCTCTTCGTAGGCACGTGTGCACACTGCCTATAAAAGCGGCACTGAATCTAATAAACACCAGTTGATAGTTTGTGCTCTTTCAGTCTCCCTCGTGTTTTTTCCTGTGTGTGTCTTTTGTGCGCAATTCGTACATACAACAGTATGCACCAACTCGTCCAACAAGAAGTTCTTCTTGACAACTACGTCCTACGCCACATTGAAAAAACATTTAAACCAAAGCTCAAGAAGCTACAGCGCCCGTCGTCAACCACACAATGTCCTCCGAGGAGAAAAAAAAAAGTACATCTGTGTAAGCGCGGCAGACGTCGAGCTTGAACGTAGCGCCCTCCCCGTTTTGAAAGGCGCAAAATAATTTCACGGTCGCTAACTACGCATGCGAGCAACCAGGTTGTCGCATGTCGCAAAAACCGTCCTCTTCACGGGGATGCTACGCCACATAGCCCGCAAATGTCAAGGCGAAGAAAACGTGAAGAAACAAAAAGAAATGCACTCTTTTCTCTGCGCGTCATTGCGCGAGCAGAGCACGTGGGACTAGTCCTCATGATATAAAACAGAGCTGCAAAGGACGGGGCACCACCAAACAACGCCTCGCGCAGCCTCGCCGTCTGGATAATACAGCTGCTTTCTGTGTGTAAAGTGCACCAAGCGTATTAGTTGTTAAGAAAGTCAAAATGTTCGGACAGGTAAGCCGTTTCACTTTTATATACTCGCAAAAAAATGCTGCTGATATCCCCGATATAGTCATTTGCACACAGGGGGGATCTGCTACAGCTTCCAGATAGCACGAGGTAGATGCACAATATAACTTTCGCATGCTGAGCCCAAAAGCTAGAAGTGTTAAAACTATCGCACACTGTCAAAATAACAGGATATGTATTTGCGTTCGCTCAACGCTGCCTAAACAACTCAATAATCACTATGTGCGTGAATGTGTGTGTAGTGATGGAAGGAAAGAAGGGGAGGGGGGGGGGCGCTCGTTTACACATGCCTTTTATTAGCCCACCACATCAAGGGTTTACGAGATCCTCCACAGTAAGTACTAGGGCCTAAGGTATGATAAACTTCCGGACCCGAACCACACCGCCAGAGTTGTGAAAGATGCAGATATTGGATGCTACGGAGCCAGAACGAATCCCCCAGTATCTTTACTTTTATTATCTATTCCATAAAGATCCTCCTCAGAGAGCTGTCGTTTTTCGCATAAATACCATTGCAGAATCAGCAGCGGCTTTCTCTCTCCTTTGACATTTATTCGCCAGAGTTATTATTTTTAGCGAATACAGCGCCATGTTCTGTCTTCTTCGTCCTTTGCAGTGTCGTCTTTGTGTACACTAAAAGGAACTAATATTATTGGAAGACTTTTTGTGCTCTTGTAACGCGAAAATACACCCACATTTCAACAACGTATTTCTTCTCACAGACTAAAATCCTGCTCTTCTGGCTTGTTGCCGGCACGCACGCCCTACTTCACCACCAAGCCCCAACTCCGTACCAGAACCCTGGATACGGTGGATACACCGCGTCAGCGCCTGGTGCCCCTTACAGGGGATACGATGCATACGCCTCGGTACGTGACAAACACACCGTGGGATTCCACAAGTGCTCGAATTCTCTTAGCAGCCATAGTAAAAAAGAAAACTTCTACAAATCAAATTAGCTCGAAAAGTTATTTGTTCCTCTGAATATTCAGTTCACAAATACTTGTGCTCCATTGTGGTTTTTTAGCATAGGCAACACTGAAGAGCTTCTGCAACGACGCGAGTTATCACCGAACAATATAAGCTAACTGTGCACAGCTGTCTACCTCTAAATCAGCATTAAGTCTCATATCTTAGCAGACATCGTAGTAGTCAACCTAAGTGCTGACAATCTTATTCGCACTAAATATCCGGAAGATTTTTCTAACCATCCCGAGAGTACACCAAAGAGAAATTCGCAGCTAACCTGAATCAATATTTTCCAGAGCTCTTTTATACCTCCTTTAGTAAAAGTTAGTGCTTTCGAAAGCATAAAAATACCTACAAATTGGTACTCTCAGTGAATTCATGTCAGTTGACATCGGCGAAGAGCTGCCACAACTAAACACCGAAGGTGAAGCAGTTTGACGCAACCGCTGGACGCAGTTTAGTCATTTTAAGTTGCTCAGCATCTCTAGCTTCTATTTTCTGCGCGTTTTTCTTTCTCACCAACAATCGAAGCGATCTACAGATTTGCAAGCCGCAGCATAGGGAGTTTCTCAGTTTGCTCAGGCACCCAAAAGTAAACTCGGTGCTACGCACGCCATTTTCCGATCGTTGTAAAATTTTATCCCCGAGTAAAATTCGGTTATGAGGGGGAGCGCAATTTTACAATCACAGAAAGAACCATCCAATATGCACTTTTTCCGCGCAGCCACCTCAGCCGTACAGTTTCGGCTACGACAACGTGGACGAGTACGGCAACCGCCAGTTCCGCAGTGAGCAGGGAGACTCAAGCAACGCCAAGACCGGATCGTACGGCTACCGTGACGCATACGGCAATTATCGACGGGTGAACTACATTGCAGACGCAAACGGATTCCGAGCCACGGTGGACACAAACGAGCCAGGAACTGCACCGGGTGTCAGCGCCGACGTGGTCTTCAACGCCGCACCGGTTGTCCCACCGACCCCTGGGGGAGCCGCAGGTTCAGCGACCGGAGAAGCCGCATTTGCCTACGGTGCTAGGGGTGCAGCGCCAAACTACAGCAGCGCTTACAACGGATACGGTAGATACGGAAACGCCCCGTACGGTGGCAATGTTGGCGCCTATGGATACGGTGGCTACGGTCCCTACGGCTCCGCTTCCGGTGGTCCAGCCCTGGGTGGATATGCGTACGGAGGATATGCTCCATACGGCCAAGGTGCCACTGGCTATGCTGCTGGCCGCTACGCGCCGGGTGGCTACGGGGCTGCTGCTGGATGGCCTGCCGGTCAATACGGGTACCGCCGCCGATAGCAAATGCTGTCGTAAAATTTTAAATGTACCTTGCCTATAGAAGCGAATGAGTGGCGCTAAAAAATTTATACCTTTCATTTCATTTTTGTGTTTTGTGTACTACTGTACTGCATTGTCCCAATTGCCAAGTCCGCTTTGATAGTGCAAAAGGCCTGTTTTCATGTGTTCTCCCATTTGACCAGCGTGTATGAAATCGGTGTAAGATATTCGCCCGCCGTGTATTCGCAAAAAGATTTTACAATAAATGAATATTTTTACAATGCTATATGTGCTACCCCAGTGAATTCCAAAGCCTGCCTGGTCACTGTATTATATTTATTTGATTACATCTGCTTGACGAGCTCTGAATGATTATATTTGTAGTGTTTAAAAAGCATACTTGAGGCAATAGTGAATTCTCTTTGGCCCGTAATGCCTGGTTTCAGAACTTTCTTTCGCTCAGAAAAGACTATGAATGGCTTGGTACAGTGATAGCTGGATAACTCTTACAAAACAAGACATTCTCTATAAAAAAAAACCCAAGCCACTATTAACAACAGGACTACACAACCAGCAAAAGGACTCTGCGTTTCCAATTTTTTGGCATCATTTCCTACGCCAGTTCCGAAACCATATTAGGTAAAACTACGGCGACTACACTGATCTCTGAAGTCCCCATGTCGAATTCCTGTTGTTCCTACACGCCTAATACATGCTATGAAATATATGTGTAACATTGACCATTGCACTGCCACGACCCCATTTCTTTCAGTTGCGGCTGCGTGGTGGTCGACGAAGCGGCGGCGGCGGCATTCGTGTCAGGCAGAAGTCCCAGCGTTCTGTGTACAACCGCTTAACGAGGTTCGAAAATGGTCTCTTTAGAGTTGACTAACTAGGATGAAATTACTCTAACGTGGCTAATTTCGGAAGAAATCCGCCGCGGTGGCTCAGAGGTTATGGCGCTCGGCTGCTGATCCGAAAGGCGCGGTTTCAATCTTGGTCGCGGAGGTCGCATTTCGGTGGAGGTGAAGTGCTATATACCCGTGTGCTGTGCGGTGCAGTGCACGTTAAGGAGCCCGAAATTTCCTGAGCCCTTCACTACGGCGCACCTCATAGCCTGCGTCGCTCTGAAACGTCTAACCCCCATAAGCCATAAACCATAATCCAGTTTCGCAAGAATGCCCTGCTACGACCACATGAACTTAGCAAGCCGAAGAACTCTTCTCTCCGGCGCCGTAATGTAACTGAGCGGCAGGCAAGGATAAATTTGTGTCTCTCTTTCAGCTGGAACGAATGCGTTAACCTTCAAATCGCCCGAGACTTCGTGCTCGCACTATCTCCGCTACCGCGCATGGAGAGCGTTCTTTACGTCGGTCGCCACAGAAAAAAACCGGCGAAGATGAGTGCGCTGTTACTCGCGATAAAAGCTAAAGAAAGGGAAGTGACTGATCGCGGCCGCTTTCCCAGACTCGAGTGCCGCAATCGCCATCTATGAGCTGTCTGAGAGAGTGAGAGAGAATAAACATTTTTTTTTTTTGTAAAAACAAAACCGGTGCGGATTGTGGTTGGGGTCCTCAATCCAAGACTCCAGTGGCTTCCGCCGACGCATTGGCGATGGCGACTAGTGCCTCCTGGTCTTCTGGAGTGCCGCTGGCCAGCGTCACCTCCCACAGCTCAAGAGCCGCGTTGTGCGACTTTAAATTGTTGGGTTTAGCTGAGCATGTTCATGTAATGTGCGTGAATGTGGTAATATCGCCACACCTCGGACATGTACCTGCGTATAATGCTGGGTGAATGCGGTGTAGGTGGTGGAGATTAGAGAAAGTGAATGTTTGCATGTGGTATACGTGGCAGGAGTTTCCCAGCAAATGTTTCTTATGTGGCGGGGGGTATATAGAGACGCGTTTTCAGGCGGAGGGTCTCCAGGCGGGTTGAAAAATAGTTTCAGAGGGGGCAGAGTGTAGAGCCAGTGTGCCCAACTCGGTTGGTGTAACCTCGCGCTAGGGCATCTGCCCTAATATTGCCATCTAAACCTGCATGTCTTGGAACACAGGTGACCAGAATATGCTAGGCCATCCTGCCATGCATTTCATTCTTACATCTACTCTCGACGGCGAGATAGTCTCTGAATCTTGACTGCAACTGCATTAGACTTCACGTCATTTCTTGTCCTGTGTTTGTCATGCAAGTCCCTGATTGGCTGATGGGGCAATGACATCACAAGGTTAACGTAATTACGACGCAAAAATTAGAACTGAGAAACAAGAGGAGAGCGCCCAACCGGGGAAGGCGAGACAAGCAACTTGAAATATGTTCTCAGCGGCCACAGTGGCCCCCACGTCTGTGCGGAGACGTTCATCGTTCAGTTTAGACCTGCGTCGGGAACGTCAAGTTGGCCTCGTTTATGCTTTATGGTGGTTTAACGTCCCAAAGCGACAAAGGCTATGAGGGACACTGTAGAGAAGGGCTCCGGAGATTTCGACCGCCTGGAGTTATTTAAAGTGCACAGACATCGCACAGTGCACGGAGCTTCAGAATTTCGCCTACGTCGAAAATCGACCGCCGCAGACGGGATCGAACTTACGTCTTTCGGGTCAGTAGTCGAGCGTCATAACCACTCAGCCACCGCCCAGTTGGCATGGATACGCAACTCACTATAAGTGTCTCTACAGACGCAACGAGTAAAGGCTCGTTCGCAAGTACTTCGACAGCAGCGCTTCAAACGCTGCCGCATTCCGCTTTTTTTTATGGCTTCCGGCTTCTAAAGTCGATCGCTATCATCACCTCGGTCACCCGAATGGTGCTGCAATGAGAATGGCGCTGCAACATGCAGGCTCACTCGTAAGTCATCCGCATGGGCTATGTGCACGAAAAGCATTCTTTGCTATGAAAAATATTTCTCTTGCCAATTGCGCAATTAGCTGACGCTCGACCGGACATGAAGAAAGCATCAAACCCACTTGTGGGTGTTTCTTTGGAGAGTCATAAATTTCCCCCTTATCAGGTTTCCCGCTGGTGAAGTGGTGAAGAGGCAAATGTGTATGGTTGCGTATTCCCGAGTGTAGGCTTATAGCTTGCCAAGAAACAAATTTGTTTACCTTTCTGCAATCAGATCAAAGATTCTATACCAAACCTCGCTATTTTATTGTGTATGAAGAACGCAAAAAAACGAGCAAAAGTGACACTTCTAATAAGACAAAACGAACGGCAACGTTTGTGCATCTTACAAGATTGTTTCACAAGCCTGTTTTAACGCCATATTCTATATACCTTCGACGAACACATCGTTATGTAATGTCCCATTCATGAGGCTAGACCAGCTGCACTTTATGGTGAGCTGCCATGCACAAAACTGGCTGTCTTGGGGCTAAGCGACGTTAGTAAAACTGACAGCATAAATAAATTGCTATTGCCTTACTTTACAGCGTGATGCCTTGGCATCCTTCATCCACAAATGTAACAATAAAGAGAAGTGTGTGTTTCACGCGGGGGTAGTGCATTTCTGTTTTATCACCTGAGTTATTGTTACATATGAAAGAAGCCAACAGACATTGAAACCATTTGTTTCGTGATCTTTTTGCATTCAACTGTAATAGACACCCAAACAAAGGCCTCACAGCTAAAGGCTCTTACGCAATATATTCCTTATTGTACTGCTGTCCTCCCGCAACACATTGAGACTGCTTCTATTTTTGTTTATACAAAAGCGGGCACCAAATAGTACACAGCGCTACGACACTGGTAGACGTGAATAACCCGTAAGGGGCTACGTTCAAGGAAGCAGTCGCGCGTCTTACACAGGCCGTAAAGTATTGCCATTAAATTTAGAGGCAATACTTACACTCACTTTAATGCAAAATCACTATATGGCCTATCAATAAAGAAACACGGCGTTGTCGCCGTTGACCGCAAAAGTTGTCCCAGAATTCCTAATTACGTCACCATGGGAAACAGGATTAAAATTTCTTCCGAAGGTACAGGGAATTGAACTCAGCACATTCAGATTGTGAGGCCAGCCCACGACCCGTAGGCCACAAAACGATTCTTTTTCTCAGTCTAAAGCATGCTATTTAATGCACTGAAATTAAGTTTTATTTAAGTGAAAAATTTGCAAAGATTTTATTAAACGCCAAGAAAGACATCTCAAAAAGACATATCAGCGGAGCACCATACGGGATGTAAGGTTGAGCACATCACCAAGAAGGAGTGCCACTCCGGTTTAATATCAGCCTGTTCATACACTTCCCTCAGATGAACAATAACCTGGAAGTAATGAGATTTCGTCGAAACAACTAATTCAAAGCACCGGTCTATCATTTTAGTTTTCTGTGTGCTCGGTTGTCCAATAAAAACAAAGCATATTGTCACGTGCTGCGCATGGGCACTGAGGAATAAAGAAGACGTGCGGCGGCTGGAAGTAGAAGAGAAAGAGAAAGTCAAGTATCCTGCCGCCGGCGCACCAGGCTCCTCTCGACCTGCCTTGTAAATATTATTTGTAAATAGAACCTGTAACAGTGTGGTGGAGGTGCTGGGTAGATCACCACGGACCCCTCTCGCAACCGCTGCAGCCGAAGAATCGCCGGATTGCCACCGTTTCCCGTGCAAATGCCCAAGGAAGCCAACGCACGTCCGACCGGCGCCGCAACGCCCGCTTGGCAGCACTACCGTGAGCCGCGGACGTTTTCCGGGAAGGCTGGCGAAGACGTGGATGATTGGCTCACCCATTACAAGCGGGTGAGCAAATACAACGGCTGGGATGCCACTCTTCAGCTGGCCAATGTCGTCTTCTTTCTCGATGGCACCGCGCTAACATGGTTCGAAAACAATGAGGCATCAATAACAAGTTGGGACCGCTTCATGGAAGAGCTCCGCAGCTGCTTCGGGGATACTGTTGCCAAACGAAAATGCGCTGAGCAGTCTTTACTTCAGAGAGCGCAAGTGCCTGGAGAGACCTGCACGACTTACATAGAAGAGGTCTTGAAGCTGTGCAACGTCGTTAATCCCAGTATGTCCGACGAAGATCGCGTTGGACATCTCCTCAAGGGCATCGCAGAGGACGTCTACAGCTTTCTTATTAGTAAAGAAAATTTAGACTCGACCACGGATATCATCAAGCACTGCCGCACCTTTGAAGCTCTAAAACTGCGTCGAATTACTCCCAAGTTCGGTCGCCTGCCTAACGTCACCACCGTCGCCAGCGTGGATTTCCACGAGCCTGGTGCGCCGGCGGCAGGATACTTGACTTTCTCTTTCTCTTCTACTTCCAGCCGCCGCACGTCTTCTTTATTCCTCAGAGCCCATGCGCAGCACGTGACAATATTAAGAAGCTAATCAGCATATTGCACTCCGGTGAGGTATCGTATGGTATGAGAAGTCAAATAAATTTGTTTTTTGAAGATTCGTTCCATTGACATTCCAGTACAGAATTGCGCCCTCACAACTGATGCATCAATGTTTCATTGTTTCCGGAACATCAAAGATGCGGCAGTTCACAGATGGCACAACAATGCCCTTTTTTCTGAAGATAAATCTTCACGGGCAATGCTTCCGTGTGTAACTTGTAGAAAAAAGTTTTAGTGCAAAGAGAAAGCAACATTTTTCGCGACCGCGTAAAGACATCATGTCCTAGCAATCCAAAGTACGTTTAACGGTAAATACGAGGAGGAGAAAGTATCGAAAACAAGTCTTTGTACAAGCGTTTTTGCGGCACTGAAATTAAGAACTTTGTTGAAAAACGAACTGCCAGAAAGCGCACTAAACCGCACTAAACAACATTAAACCGCACTAAAAGAGGTCGTTCAGAGGACACAGGGAATAGAACCAGTGTGGGTCACGTACATTAACGAAATTTGTCTCAGTGCGCGCTTGAAGTATTGGGTGGGCAGTGTCGTGAAACAGTATAAAGCGGGTAACAACCTTCCGCACGTAAAAGTGGACAAAACCTAGTCCACCCGCACTGACAGGTCTCATAAGGTCCCATCACATGGGCTCCATGGAAGAACTCTATACAAATGTGGCAGAATTTTGGTGCATGCGAAAACCAAAAATCCTGGCGCAGTGAGTAATCTGCAAAGCATAATAAATTTTCGTTGCCATAAAAAAGCTACAGACGATAGTCTTGCCAAATATTGACAGACTATGTGGGACATGCGTCTGAGCATAGCGCTGTACAGCCAATACGCAATCTTTCCAATAGTTTTCACTTCGCCTACAAGCGCATGATGGTATGCAGGTCCATTCCAGGGAAGCATATTCATCTGGTGTATTCATATCCAGCATATTCAGCCCCCAACCCAAATCAGAGACCGCTAATGTTGGAACGGCTTATCAGGCCGCCTGAAACTGTGCCAAACTGCTCAGGTAAGCGAACAACTTCATCGACACCGCGTTGATTCCTTGCGAATAAAGGTGAACGTAGTATGTGTGCGGCATTACGCATGGATATAAAAGAGGTCTGTCATTATAAATGTAAATAAAACAAATAAAAATAAATAAAATAAAAACGAACGAAAAGAAAAATCAAAACGACGATGCCTTTGCATTAAAAGCACGTAAGAAACCATAAGTGTGGTCCGAATTTTTTTTGAATTGCTCTTCAGAGGTTGTTGCCGCCTTCCCACTTCATTCCAAGTAACGCCTCAATGCGCGGGTCTAACCTTGTCACGTGCTCAAGGAGTCAGCACCATGTCCAGCATCCTTCGCCAAAAATAACAGCTCAAGAGCTAGTTGGTTGTTCATCCCAATGGAAACAGCGCAAACTTCACAAAGGAGGCCAAAAGAGAAGATGAGACACAGACGCTCAGCTGCTCAGACAGCCTGGTTCGGTGTATCATAGGTGCAATATGTGGGTACTATGAGGGTTAAAGTTATTTGCAGTCCTTTACGAAATCAATATTTAAACTAATATTTGTTATTTGTTCAGTTACCACCGCTCTGCGTCACCGCATGTATTTACGCCTTCATTTCTATTCAGCGCTAGTGTTCTGAAAGAAATTTTTCCGCTCCTGATGTGTTACGGCCGGAAGTTGAGAATGTAATTCTTCGTTTATATTTGTTTTGTGTTGCTTTCGTGCTTGATAAAATAGGATGTATTCGTGGTAATCTCGAAAGCCCGAGCACCAAAGATGAAAATGCTCGTTTGGTTAACGAGGTGCACCAGGATTTCCACGAGGATCTTGTTTTGCTTGAATACAACATTAGCGAATTATTTGCGGATTATTTTCTTGGCATACACCACTTGTAACGCTTTTCAACGGCGAAACCGATGCAATAAGCGTAACTATCATACCTTTAAGTGTTCGCTCTAAGTTCAAAGGTCACACAAGTAATAGCATTTTTTTTAAATTTCTTGAACACAAGAAGTTTTCCTGCCAACACCAACACGGATTCAAAAGTGTGTGTCCACAGAAACATGACCTACAGAGCCTTTCTTGATATTTTTTTAGCTCTCGATGCATAAAAGTGCGTTGACGTTGCTTGCGCCAATGTCGTAAATGCTAGCAATCAATTACCACAGATTTACTTTAATCACTTATTAAATTACAACACGCACGGATTTGTTACACCTGTCTGACACGTGCGAAGGCCTGTAATTCTCAATCATAGGCAAGTTGTGGGTGTACAAGATGACCAGCTTACGAGAAATAATTCCCGATGTTCCAGGACGACTTATTTTAGCCCCTTCATTGTTCTTAGCCTATGGTGCTTTCTTGGCCAATGTTGTTGAGCTTCTTGCGAAAACGAAGCTATCTGGTAACGGCACTTTAAATGGCTATAGATTAACATCGCTCACTGACCAAATCCAAATCGGCAGAGTAATTCATTCTTTGTATTTGTGGTGTGAAAAACTGGAAAGATAAATTTCACTGCTTCGTTTTCTTCAAGAAATACACAACAGTATATTTATCTTCTAATGCTGCGCCTGAATTGCTAGTACGAGCTTTGTTGCTAGCAAAACTGGTGAAAAAAATATAGTATGTTACATTCGTTCTGTTCTTCTTCTAAACCCGTCATGATTTTTTTTACTGCTGTGTTTTGTACTATGTCTCATCAAATATTTCTCTTTGCGCGCATTGAATTTGCTTTTTGTCTGTTTGATCAGTTCCAAGTATGTGCCTTGTAGCTGTGACATGCATGAATGCATCACTAGTCAAAATTATATTGTATTATTACCAATCTGCACGTATTAATCTAGCTTTTCAAGCTTACAAAGCGTCTTGAGTCATATGTCTTTTTCGGAAACCTGGTATGCGGGGGCCGATGTTCTTTGAAGTGCTATTAAGCCTTCAGCTTCTCCACCTGTGCCCCCCCCCCCCCCAAATGCGTTCTAAGAAAGCAGTACAAACAATGGTTTTTGTAAAACATAAGAACGAATAGTCTTTTGCACGTTGAAGTAACAAACCTGATGTGCTGCTTTTATATGTTATTTTGGAGACATCGATAAATTACATGAAAATCTCACAAATTAAACATCACGATGCCGCGAACACTGGCATGTTCCACATCCGCGCACTACCTATGGTTTTCAAACAATTAACTACGCTTTGCCACATACATTAAATAAATTTAAAGTTAAACAACAAAATATTACCAGCTCTTCTATTTCCTTTAAAAGCACAAAAAACTTTTTTTCTAATGCACCTGCGTATTGATTGCAAGAGTACCATTTTAAAGAGAACATAAAATAATGTGTTGTATGGTTGTAACTGCACAATTTTTGCTGTACTGTTCTGCTTCTGGCTGATTTTTGTTATCTACTATCTTTTTAGTGTAATCTGTGTTTTCTGTCCTGCACTGCCGAGTATAGAAAGGATGTGGAAGCTTTGTCAAGCTGCTCTTGAGCGGCTTTTACTCCCATCACCCCAAACATATATGTAAACACGTTTGTTTGAAATAAATTAAAATAAAAATTAAAATCTGGCATCAAAAAATGGCAGGCATAAAAATAATCAGCACACTAGCGAACGGAAAGATGCTCGTAATGACATACATGACGGAACCCATAGTCACCGAAACCAAGAAGCATAGGGCATTTTTTTAAATTTTTTGTGGTTTTTATGAATGGGAGGTTAATGAAAGCAGAAGAAAAAACAACTACACGCAGCTGGTGAGATTCGAACCGACGACCTCCGAATTTCACGTCTGGTTCTCTACCAACGAAGGTACGTCCTGTATTACCGTGAGTTTCACATAGGAACGTGGTCGAATGGTGAGGGCGGAAGCTGTGCACCAATACAACACGCACTACATCCGCCGCTATGGACGAGGGTGGCGCTGGTGAACACTCTCGAGGTTAGGTTGCACTTCACATAAACACCCTCGAAAGCAGAAGATTAGACAGCCGTCGCCGTGACTCAGTTGGTAGAGCACCGGACGCGATATTTGGAGGTCCTGGGCTCAGGTCCCACCAGCGGTATGTGGCTGTTTTTCTTCCGCTTTTACTAATTTCCCATTAACGAAAGACTACAAAAAATTTAAAAGAAAGGACAACTCCTTAGCTCTTTGGTTTAGGTGACTGTTGGCTTTAATTACGTAGGTATAACAATGTGAATATGTTAAAATATACAGGAAAATCAATAAAACAAAATAAACGGCACACGTACCTCGATATTGTGGGTTTGACAGCCCCTCAAAAGCTGTTCATCTTCCCAAAAAGCACGCAGTTAAGCACGCGAAATTAATTTCCGATATTTCATCAATACCTTCACTTTACACTAAGGTTAGGAGCAGCTCCCGTCAAAATGTTTTAAAGGGGAAATTACTTTTCAGGTGTGTCTGATAAATATACGGTTTCTTCAATATACGAAGAGTTTGCTCATATATTGCTGATATATTGTAAACATGCAGAAAAAAAAACTTTTTTTTCAAACAGTCCGTGGGCAAATAAGGACAATACATTCGTGCCTCGTGAATAGAGACACTTCGGTTCTAGAGCAGAACATTTCATAAAACGATGGTCTGTACTAATGAATTCTGAAAAAACGATAACAAAAAAACAAAATTAATGAACTATGATTAGTGATTAAAGGGACACTGAGGATAACCTGAAGTTGACCTGTATCGATAGGGTGCCGCGTTCTAATCATAAATCGGTCGTTTTCACAGAAAACTGAGCGTTTATCAGTTAAAACACCACGAACTAAACATAAGTATTGCCATCACCGGCGGATTTGGAAAATAAAATGCATGCATCGACACCGATTTTAGGGAAAGGATCCAAGAGGCTAATTTACACTGCCTTTTACTTCGATACGGCAGCAATCTGTCATTTCCGGTATGGACATAACGAGGTTTAATCTAGCGGCAGGAGTATATCTAAATTTATTTTTTCTCAACGATAAATGCGACTCTTCCTGCTTTTAAACGTCAACATGTTCAGAAGGTGCCGGAGAATCCATTTTTTGTCAGAACAATAATTGGAAATATCTGTAATCAGTGTCCGTTTATGGTTTGCTGTTGTGCATAGCAACAGTTAGTGATTAAAAAAATAGGCAATATTGCGGGTTCCAAGTGCATTATGTCGGTCGTCATCAAGCTTAAAAATGAAACAGCGGAGTTTGGAACTCTTACGGGCCCGTCAGGCGCTTGATGGCGTCTGACGGTGTCATAACTTATTTCTTACAGTGTATTCTTCCATCACGCAAATCGGCTGCATATAACTGTACCAAGTCCGTTGATAGCTGCTGAAAGCGTCTTTCAGTGTATCAGAGGCAGCTAAGGAGCTTCTTCCAATGACATTCATGTAATACTGCAAATGTAAAAGCTCGTCGACTGTGTACATTACCGGTGCAATGCAAGAAACCCTAAAAAAGAAAAAAAGACCCACTAAGCCATTTGCGCTTTCTCACTTCTTTCAGCTGCTGTTGTGCACTGAAAACAGTGCAGATGAACCGTTTTTTTGTAACCTGACTTTTTTCCGGATCACTGTTTATATTAACGTTGACACAATACATGGGCATCAGTGGGTTCTGTGCATAGTCAACCTGTCCGATTTTCCGACAGCAAGTTTTCACTTTAATGAGGTGAAGATCCATTGGAAAATGTGTCCTTAGAGATGCTGTTCAATAATCTCGTCGCCCTTGAAAATTCTATTTTCGAAACTCGGTCTTAACCGAAAAATGTCAGTATCCATGGCATAAATGACACAGTTCGCTAGCCATTGAGTATGCGTTTCACTTAGTCATGTAAGAAAAACTAACAGAGTGCAGAATCCAAGGCCTTGGGCAGAAGATGCTCCAATGTATTAGCGCCTATGACTTAAATTTCGGGACAGCGCCAGCCAGGACTGCTAAGCCTAGAGGCCTATCACGTTCTGTTGGTGATGATGATGATGATGTCATCAGTCTGAATGGCACGAACCCACGGCGGGGATCGGCCAGGGTGCATTGTTGACACAAACGCAAAAATGGCCTACGAGTGGAGTAATTGGATAATTTTGAGAAGAAGACTGAATTTGGATTATAAAGGTGATGAAAAAGGAGAATGAAAAAGCTGTGAATTCACGTTCTAGCATAAGAATCTACCCGATGCAATTATATATCCGTGAATAAAATAGCACGCAGGTTTCAAGGCATATCTCTTGGCTCTTGCCCGAAAGGAGAGGAGGATCGGAAGAGAGTGAGGAAGAACGTTCTCTTATGCAGCCGCTCGGTCCTCCACTTTCTTTCTTACGGCGCAGATGATGTCGAGGCGCTATTTTTGAATTTTCGAAACCATGCGCCACATGGTCGCAGTCGAGGGAAATAGAAGCGCTTTTCCCAGCGCTTGGTAATGGTTGCGCATTTTGAGGCATTTCTACGCTACCCTACAGGCCTCTGTTCAACCAGGAGACTGCGTCTTCTTGCCATCTGTGAGCGAAGCGCTGTTTTTTCACTCTCGTCACCTTCTTAAGGAGGTCACGTGGGTAAAGGAGCATAAAAACCAAATTTTAGTAGCATCTTTTCTTCTTTGAAATGATGATTAGTAGATAAGTATATATGAACCACCACATGGTACTCGTCCACGCGAACGAATCAATTAATAATTAGATTTCATCTTTCTTTCTCTTTCGGTTTCAACAGCCCAACGATGGCTGTAACGTCAGCAGTCAGAATGGGTCACGTGAGGCATGAAAAAATTGAGATGTCATCGCTGCTTCTTCATTCGTTGCCAGTCGAGCTCATGGGGCATACTTGTTTTAGCCCTGTCCTGAATTAAAATGACTAAACAGGAACTGCATCGCAGTTTATTCATGCTTTAAGAGACATATACAGATCTTTGGCGGCATAGCCCATGTCCGGCTGTTAAAATCAGAACCCGGATCGGCGGCACAGAATAAATTAATCAATTACTTAACGGTCGTAAGGCGATATCACGTGGTGGCACCTAAGCAATAATGCGTAAGAAAAAACAAACCCAATCATTTGGTGTTTTCACTTCTTTGATTAAGATGTCTCCACTGCATGTAAAGACACTGATGCGAAACCATGCATAACCGGCTCGAAAAGGCGTCATGTTATGCCTAACGCGTTGTTTCAGCAGTGATTCCTTTACTTACCCGAAAACGCAGATTATATGTTACCCCGACCTCTTGCTCAACCCACGGCAACAACCCAGCGAAAAAATGACAACATTGTTTGGAGATGTAATATCCCCTTTGCATTTTCCTGGGACGGCTGCGTAATTTAAATTCTATTGCTGTTTTGTTAATGGCAACAGCACATTTTTACAAGCACATGCTCTATGTAACACCGTTCATGCGTTAAGTATTGCTAAATCGACAACTCTTGCTCAAGAAAAGGAAAGGGTACACTATAACTGACTTCTGAACGCACAGGAAGACCCGGTTATGTCACCAGAAAAGCCAGTAATTCACCAGTAGAAAATATTATTCCTTGAAAAACACATCAAACTGAATACTGACATAAGCACTGAAAAAATCTGCCGAATTTATGAGAAATAAATGCCGAGAATACTAACCGTTATACATAACTTAGGGTTTTGCTCATAGATTCACTATTGCAGTAGAAAACGCTAAATAATTAATCTATGCAGGGATAAAATACAGCAAGTAGTAGCTCAGAAAATCTACCCATCCTAACTGCACACTCCACCCTACCCTCAAATACCTGCCGCACATGCAACGAAACGGCAACTACGTCCTACGCCACCTTGAAAAAACATTTAAACCAAAGCTCAAAAAGCTACAGCGCCCGTCGTCAACACCACAGTGTCCCCCGAGGAGAAAAAAACAAAGAAATGCTTCTGTGTAAGCGCGGCATACGGCGTGCTTTAAAGTAGCGCCCTCCCCGTTTTGAAAGGAGCAAAATAATTTCACTGCCGTTAGCTACGCATGCGAGCAACCAGGTTGTCGCATGTCGCAAAAACCGTCCTCTGCACGGGGATGCTACACCACATAGTCCGCAAATGTCAAGACGAAGAAAACGTGAAGAAACAAAAAGAAATGCACTCTTTTCTCTGCGCGTCATTGCGCGAGCAGAGCACATGGGAATAGTCCTCATGATATAAAACAGAGCTGCAAGGGACAGGGCACCACCAAACAACGCTGCGCGCAGCCTCGCCGTCTGGATAATACAGCTGCTTTCTGTGTGTCAAGTGCACCAAGCGTATTTGTTGTTCAGAAAGTCAAAATGTTCCAAGAGGTAAGCCGTGTCACTTTTATATAGTCGCAAAAAATGCTGCTTATATCCCCGATATAGTCATTTGCACAGGGGACATCTGCTATAGCTTCCAGGTAGCACGAGGTAGATGCACAATATAACTTTCGCATGCCTAACCCTAAAAGCTAGAAGTGTTAAAACTAACGCACACTCTAAAAATAACAGGATATGTCTTTGCGTTCGCCCAACGCTGCCTAAAGAACTCAAATATCCCTCTATGTGGGTGTGTGTAGTGATGGAAGGAGGGAGATGGGGGGGGGGGGGGGCGCTCATTTGCAGATGGCTTTTATTAGCCCACCACATCAATGGTTTAAGGGATCCCCCACAGTAAGTACTAGGGCGCCTAAGGTATTATAAACTTTCGGACCGGAACTACACCGCCAGAGTTGTGAAAGATCCAGATATTGGATGCTACGGAGCCAAAACGAATCCCCCAGTATTTTTATTTTTATTATCTATTCCATAAAGATCCTCCTCAGAGAGCTGTCGTTTTTCGCATGGATGCCATTGCAGAATCAGCAGCGGCTTTCTCTCTCCAGTGACATTTATTCGCCAGAGTTATTATTTTTAGCGAATACCGCGCCATGTTCTGTCTTCTTCGTCCTTTGCAGTGTCGTCTTTGTGTACACTAAAAGGAACTAATATTATTGGAAGACTTTTTGTCCTCTTGTAACGCGAAAATACACCCACATTTCAACACCGTATTTCTTCTCACAGACTAAAATCCTGCTCTTCTGGCTTGTTGCCGGCACGCACGCCCTACTTCACCACCAAGCCCCAACTCCGTACCAGAACCCTGGATACGGTGGATACACCGCGTCAGCGCCTGGTGCCCCTTACAGGGGATACGATGCCTACGCCTCGGTACGTGACAAACACACCGTGGGATTCCACTAGTGCTCGAATTCTATTAGCGGCCATTGTAAAAAAGAAAATTTCTACAAATCAAATTAGCTCGAAAAGTTATTTGTTCCTCTGAGTATTCAGTTCACAAATACTTGTGCTTCATTGTGGTTTTTTAGCATAGGCCACACTGAAGAGCTTCTGCAACGACGCGAGTTATCACCGAACAATATAAGCTAACTGTGCACAGCTGTCTACCTCTAAATCAGCATTAAGTCTCATATCTTAGCGGACATCGTAGTTCTCAACCTACGTTCTGACAATCTTATTTGCACTAAATATCCAGAAGATTTTTCTAACCATCCGGACAGTGCACCAAAGTGAAATTCGCAGCTAACCTGATTCAATACTTTCCAGAGCAGCCGCCGCGGTGGCTGAGTGGTTACGGCACTCGGATGCTGGCCCGAAAGACGCGGATTCGATCCCGGTCGCGGCGGTCGAATTTCTATGGCGACGAAGTTCTAGAGGCCCGTGTTCTGTGCGATGTGAGCGCACGTTAAACAACCCCAGGTGGTCGAAATTTCCGGAGCCCTTCACTACGACGTCCCTCCTCGCCTGAGTCGCTTTGGGACGTTAAACACCGATAAAACCAAAACCAAACTTTTCAGAGCTCTTTTATACCTCCTTTAGTAAAAGTTAGTACTTTCGAAAGCACAAAAATACCTACAAATTGGTACTCTCAGTGAATGTATGTCAGGTAACATCGGCGAAGAGCTGCTACAACTAAACTCCGAAGGTACAGCAGTTTGACGCAACCGCTGGACTCAGGTTAGTCGTTATATGTTGCTCGGCATCTCTAGCTTCTATTTTCTGCGCGTTTTTTTTCTTTCTCACCTTCAATCAAAGCAATCTACAGTTTTGCAAGCCTGCAGTTTTGGGGAGTTTCATAGTTTGCTTTGCTCGGGCACCCAAAATTAAAATCGGTGCTACGCACGCCGCTTTCCGATCGTTGTAAAATTTTATCCCCGAGTAAAATACGGTTATGAGGGCGATTACACTTTAACAGTCGCAGAAAGAGCCGTCCAATATGCACTCTTTCCACGCAGCCACCTCAGCCGTACAGCTTCGGCTACGACAACGTGGACGAGTACGGCAACCGCCTATTCCACAGCGAGCAGGGTGATGCCAACAACGCCAAGACCGGCTCGTACGGCTACCGTGACGCATACGGCCTTTATCGACGGGTGAACTACGTTGCAGACGCAAACGGATTCCGAGCTACGGTGGACACCAACGAGCCAGGAACTGCACCGGGTGCCAGCGCCGACGTGGTCGTCAACGCCGCACCGGTTGTCCCACCGACCCCTGGGGGAGCCGCAGGTTCAGCGACCGGAGTCGCGCCATATGCCTACGGTGCTAGAGGTGCAGCGCCAAACTACAGCAGCGCTTACAGCGGATACGGTAGATACGGAAACGCCCCAAACGGTGGCAACCCTGGCGCCTATGGATACGGTGGATACGGTTCCTACGGCTCCGCTTCCGGTGGGCCAGCCCTGGGTGGATATGCGTACGGGGGATATACTCCATACGGCCAAGGTGCCGCTGGCTATGCTGCTGGCCGCTATGCGCCGGGTGGCTACGGGGCTGCCGCTGGATGGGCTGCCGGTCAATACGGGTACCGCCGTCGATAGTAAATGCTGCCGTAGAATTTTAAATGTACCGTGCCTATAGAAGCGAATGAGTGGCGCTAAAAAATTTACACCTTTCATTTCATTTTTGTTTTTTGTGTACTACTGTACTGCATTGTCCCAATTACCCAGTCCACTTTGATAGTGCAGAAGGCCTGTTTTCATGTGTTCTCCCATTTGACCAGCGTGTATGAAATCGGTGTAAGATATTCGCCCGCCGTGTATTCGCAAAAGAATTTTTCAATAAATGAATATTTTACAATGCCGTATGTGCTACCCAAGTGAATTGCAAAGCCTTCCTGTTCACTGTATTATATTCAGTTGCTTATATCTGCTTGGCAAGCTCTGAATGGTTACATTTGTAGTGTTTGTAAAAGCCCACTTGAGGCGATAGTGAATTCTCTTTGGCCCGTTAGGCCTGGTTTTAGAGCTCTCTTTTGCTCAGTAAAGTTTTTATGAATGGCTTGGTACAGTGATTGCTGGATAACTATTACACAAGAAGACATTCTCTATAATAAAGCCCAGCAAGAAGCCAGTGCGAACAACAAGACTACGCAGCCAAGAAAATGACTCTGCGTTTCCCCTTCTTGTGCCATCGTTTCTTATGGCAGTTCCGAAACCATATTCGGTAAAACTACGGCGACTACACTGATCTCTGAAGACACCATGTCGAATTCTTCTCAAAATGACAGACCAAGAGTGCACCATACGGGAGGTAAGGCTGAGCCCAGCACCAAGAGGGAATGCCACTCCGGTTTAATATCGGTCTGTTCATACACTTCCCTCATATGAACAATAACCTGGCAGTAATGAAATTTCGTCAAAACAACTAATTCACAGCTCCGGTTCATCATGTTAATTTTCCATCAGCTCGGTAGTAGAATAAAAAGAAAGCATATTAAGAAGTTAACATATTGCACTCCGGTTAAGTGCAGTATGGTATGAGAATTCAAATAAATTTGTTTTTTGAAGGATCGTTGCCCTTTACTTCGATACGGCAGCAATCTGTCATTTTTGGTATGGACATAACGAAGTTTATTCTAGCGGCAGGAATATATTAAAATTTCTTTTTTCTAAACGACAAATGTGTTGTAAAGTGACGTCAGCCGCAATCAGACTGCCTTGCAAGCGCTGACGGCACGTGCGTTTATCGTTTGATATCCTTCTCTTGTTCTCCCTTTCTCCTTTCCCCCTCTCTGTTTCGTATATATACGCTCCGAGCCGGAAGCAATAAAGATTCATGTTGCAACCTTCGAACGGCGTACTGTCGTATACAGTAAGACACGCCACGTGTGTCGTAACGATGTAACAGTGGCGACGAGGCCAGAAAGAACCCTTGAGGTGAAAAATGATGTAAGCCAGGCAGTTACGGAGGAAACAGCGGCCGCGGAAATACCGACCATGGCTCATCATCAACTACCGGAATACGATTACCAGTCCGACAACTGGAAGGCCTACATCACGAAGGTAGAAGCTTATTTTGAGGCAACTGGCGTCAGCGACTCGGGGAAGAAGAGGGCGTTGCTGGTAGCAGCATTGAGTACGCGCACCGTGCAAGTGCTCTCAGGACAGGTTGCACCGAGGAAGCCAAACTCGCTGACGTACGAGGAAGCAGTCAAAGTTTTGGATGCCTACTTCGACCCCAAGCGTCATGAAATAACGGAGAGCTATCGCTTCTTCAATCGCTGCCAGTTGGAAGGTGAGCCCATTCAACAGTTCATCGTTGAAGTTCGCCGGATTGCGGATGGCTGTAATTTCGGTGACATGCTAGACCGGATGGTTGGCGACAGAATCGTCTGTGGCGTGAGGTCAAGCGCTATTCAGAAGCAGCTATTAGCGAAAACAGATTTGACGTTGAAGGAGGCTGAAACAATTGCCATATCAGCAGAAGCAGCGGAAAACGATACAAAGAAGATGTCTTCTGACATTGAACCCGTACTCAAGGTCAGTGCACGACAAGCTGATGAACTGGTGTCAGTATGTGGGCGTTGCGGAAGTAAGAAACACAACTGAAACGCCTGCGGCTGGGCGAAAGCGAGGTGTTACCGCTGTGGTGTATACTGCCATCTGGCGAAGATGTGCCAAAGCGACGTGCGGAAAGGACGCCCAAAGGCACGTTCACAATGCAAGCAAGGAGAAGCGTTTGCAGTAACAGCGGATGTTACTGAGGAAAATGGAGACGATGCGCACATTTGGACACTAACCGCACCCTTCAATCGTCGCCTACCACCACCTATTCTTCGTACTTTCCCATGGTGTGGCATTGACGTACCTATGATTGTGGACACCGGCTCACCCGTCTGTGTTGTGTCCAAAGAGATTTTTGAGAAAAACCGTGAACATTGGCCGCAATTAGAACCCGCATTCATTAAACTGTCCTGTTATCTTGAACAACTTCCAGTATTAGGGAAACTGAGTATGTCAGTGTCCTACAACGACAAGGAGGTCAAGAGTCCCTTGATGGTCCTGAACTGTTCAGGTCCGAGCCTTTGTGGACGGGAGTTGATTTCCAAGTTCAATGACACAGGAACCTCGGTGTTGAACGTATCAGTGCAACAAAAATCTGGTCCAGGAAGCAGCCATACCCCCGCCATGCATGCCGTCCTGTCAGAGTTCAAAGACGTCTTCAGCCCCGAGCTGGGCCTAATTGACGGACACCCTATTCATCTGAAGCTCAAGGAAGGCGCCATGCCGAAATTTTGTAAGGCCCGTTCCCTTCCATTTGCTTTACGCGACAAAGTTTCGAAAGAGATTGATAGGCTCGTAACACTTGGAGTACTGTCACCTGTAACGCACGCCGAATGGGCTACTCCCATTGTGCCTGTAATGAAGAACGGCGAGGTTAGAATCTGCGTTGATTTTAAGGTGACCTTGAATCCCGTCTGTGAACTGGAGCAGTACCCGTTGCCAGCTATTGATGACATCTTCGCATGCCTGAACGGTGAGGACTGCTTCAGCAAGCTGGATTTAAGAGACGCGTATAACCAAGTCCCCCTCGATGAGGACTCAAGGAAGATGTGCGTAATCAATACACACTGTGGGTTGTTTTGCTACAACCGACTGCCGTTCGGCATAGCTTCCGCGCCTGCCATCTTCCAGCGGGAAATAGAAACAGTTCTGCAGGGCCTGACAGGTGTTCAGGCTTACCTTGACGACGTTTTGGTATCAGAAAAACTTGGTAGCACCGACAGATTACGACAAGTACTGCAGCGTTTTCGTGAGCATGGAGTGAAGCTCAGACTTGAGAAATGCAGCTTTCGCCAAGAGGCAGTGACGTATCTGGGTCATAAAATTGATCGTGAAGGTCTGCATCTGATAGAGAAGCATGTTGAAGCAATCGCGCAAGCCCCCAACCCACAAAATGGTCAGCAGTTGAGGTCGTTTCTGGGCATGATTACATTTTATTCGAAGTTCATGCCCAACATGTCTTCCGTACTTGCACCGCTGTACAAGTTATTGGAGAACAGCACACGTTGGTTCTGGGGACATGCGCAAGAAGCAGCTTTTCGTGCAGCAAAAAAAAAATGCCTTCTGGAAGCGGCTGTGCTGGCTCACTATGATCCCGAGAGACCCCTCAAGCTAGAGTGTGACGCTTCACAGGACGGAATAGGTGCCGTGCTTTTCCATACATTCGGAAAGGTAAACAAACCTGTCGGGTTCCGTTCTAGGACGCTAACAAGGGCTGAGAAAAATTATTCCCAGCTTGAGAGAGAAGCCCTTGCTTTTGTGTTTGGAGTGTCCAAATTCCGTGATTATCTCGTAGGCCGAGAATTTGTATTGGTCACCGACCACCAGCCGCTCGTGGGCCTGCTGAAGGCGGATCGACCAACTCCAGCATTGGCAGCCGCCAGAATACAGCGCTGGGCGCTGTACTTAGGCGGATTCCGCTATCAGCTTCAATACTCTCCTGGTAAACAACTCCTCAACGCTGACGCCCTTAGTAGACTGCCACAACGGACGTCTGAGCTGAAGCCACCAGAAGCGGACCCACCAGACTATCTGCTGGCCTTGAGTGTGTTCGATGAGGGAACTGTGTCAGTTGAGGAGCTAAGGCAGTTGACTGCGGGCGACCCTGCTCTGAGTCAAGTTATGCGATTCACCAAGAACGGTTGGCCACCCTGCGCGAAAGGCTTGAACACGAGTGTCGCACCTTTTTTTGACAAGAAATTGGAGCTTTCTTTGGCCCACGGGTTGTTATACTGGGGCCGGCGAGTAGTCGTTCCGATGGAGGCGCGACGTCGCATCTTTTACCTTTTGCATGAGACGCACCAGGGATCGTCCGCTATGAAGGCGGTTGCTAGATCGTCATTCTGGTGGCCAGGGTTAGATCGCGAAATAGAGGAAGTGACAGCGTCAAGTCAGAGTTGTGTCCAAAACCTGCCCATGCCAGCTACAGCAACGCCAAAAGGCTGGCCCGCTACTGTTGAAAAATGGGCAAGGGTACATATCGATTTTGCGGGACCTATTGCAGGGAACATGATACTCGTGGTCGTGGACGCATACAGTAAGTGGATTGAAGCTGTGCCACTCCGACAAGCGAACGCTTCATGCACAATCAACTGCCTGCGCGGTATCTTCTGCAGATTTGGCGTGCCACGAACCATCGTATCCGATAATGTAACGCAGTTTACCGCTGACGAGTTCGCTACTTTTGTCAAGAGGAACAACATAACGCATCTGCGCACAGCTGTATATCACCCTCAATCGAACGGCCTAGCAGAAAGGGCTGTCAGGACAATTAAGGACGGCCTCAAGAAGATTGGTGAGGGGCGGCTGGAAGATAATATAAACAAGCTCCTTTTCAATTACAGAAGGACACCTAACCGCTCTGGAAAATCGCCGTCAGAGCTGCTCTTCGGATATAAAATTCGATCCCGTTTAGATACATGTTTCCCTCCTGTACACGCAGGGCCAGCGAACGAAGCAGACGAGTGGTCACTGCCATTGCCTGAAGCTACCGTGTACGCCCGCAACTTCGGAAGGGGTGAGAAATGGACTCCAGGAATTGTAGAGTCTACAACAGGCTCTCGGATGGTGAGCATTCGAACACCAGCCGGATCAGTAAGACGACATGTTGACCAGGTGCGAGACCGGGAAGATGCGACGCCACCGTTTGGTAAAGACCAAGAAGCGGCAAAACGAGACTCGAGAACAGGTACTCCTAGCGACTACCCACTGTTGCCGAGAACGCCAGCCGAACAAGGGGGCATAACAGAACCTGAGCATGAACTTCAGCCGGAACTCGCAGGGAGCAACGCTGAACCCGTCAGATCACGCCAAGCCTTGCGGCGCTCTACACGTCAAAGAAAACCAGTACAGCGACTTCACTATTAAGGAAGAAGAGATGTTGTAAAGTGTCGTCAGCCGCAATCAGACTGCTTTGCAAGCGCTGACGGCACGTGCGTTTATCGTTTGATATCCTTCCCTTGTTCTCTCTTTCCCCTCTCTGATTCGTATATATACGCTCCGAGCCGGAAGCAATAAAGATTCATGTTGCAACCTTCGAACAGCGTACTGTCGTATACAGTAAGACACGCCACGTGTGTCGTAACGATGCAACAAAATGCGACTCTTCCTGTCTGATAAAGGTAAACATGTTCAGAAGGTGCCAGAGAATCAACTTTTTCTCAGAAAAATAATTGGAAATATCTGTAATCAGTGTCCGTTTAAGGCTTGCTGCTGTGCATAATAACGGTTAGTGATGAGGAAATTAGGCAAGCCTGGGGGTTCCAAGTGCATTATGTCGGTCGTCATCAGGCTTAAAAATGAAACAGTGGAGTGTGGAACTCTTACGGGACCGTCAGGCGCTTGATGGCGTCTGATGGAGCTATGACTTATACCTTTCAGGGTATTCTTCCATCACGCGAATCGGTTTCATATAACTGTACCCAGTCCGTTGATAGCTGCTGAAAGCGTCTTTCAGTATATCAGAGGCTGCTAAGGAGCATTTTCCAAAGACATTCGTGTGATCCTGCAACTGTAAAAGCGCATCGACTTTGTACATTACCGCTGCAGTGCAAGAAACCCCAAAAGCGAAAAAAAGACCCTCACTAAGCCATTTGCACTTTCTCACTTCTTTCAGCTGCTGTTTTGCACTCGAAACAGGGCAGATGAGCTGGTTTTTTTTTTTTTTTGTAACCTGACTTTTGTCCGGATCACTGTTTGATACATGGGCATCAGCGTGTTCTGTGCATAGTCAACCTGTCCGATTTCCTGACAGCACGTTTTCACTTTAATGAGGTGAAGATCCATTGGAAAATTTGTCCTTAGAAAAGCTGCTCATAACTCTAGTCACCCTTCAAAATTCTATTTTCGAAACTCGGTCTTAACCGAGAAATGTCAGTATCCATGGCATAAATGACACAGTTCGCTAACCATTGAGTACGCGTTACACTCAGCCATATGAGAAAAACTAACAAAGTGCTGAAGCCCTCCGTCCTTCGTCCGTTTTTTGCGCTTCCTAGTAAACATGCATCTGCAACTAGCCCGACGGCTTGCTCTCCTGAAGCCAGGACCTTGGACAGAAGATGCTTCTAAAGTATTCGCGCCTGTGACCAGGAATTCGGGACAGCGCCCGCCAGCACCGCTTAGCCTAGGGGCCTATCACGTTCTGTTGATGATAATGATGATGATGTCCTGAGGCTGAATGGCACGTACCCACGGCGGAGATTGGCCAGGGTGCATTGCTGACACAAACTCACACATGGGTAAGGAGTGTAGTAATTGGATAACTTTGTGAAGAAGACTCGAATTTGGATTTAAAGGGTGGTAAAAAAAACGGAAATGAAAATACTGAATTCACATTCTAGCATAATAATGTACCCGATGCAGTTATAGATCCGTGAATAAAATAGCACACAGGTTTCCAGGCATATCCCTTGGCGCTTGCCCCAAAGGAGAGGAGGATTAGAAGAGAGAGAGGAGGAACGTTCTGTTATGCGGCCTCTCGGTCCTTCTCTTTCTCTCTTACGGCACAGATGATGTCGAGGCGCTATTGTTGAATGTTCGAAGCCATGCGCCACGTGGTGGCAGTCGAGGGAAATAAAAGCGCTTTTTCCAACGCCTGGTAATGGTTGCGCATTCTCAGGCATTTCTTCGCTACCTTACAGGCCTCTGCTCAACCGGGAGACTGCGTCTTCCTGCAGTGTGCGAGAGAAGTGCTCTTTTTCACTCTCTTCACCTTCTTAGCGCTCACTTGGGTAAGGGAGCATAATAATAAAAATAATAACAATAATAACAACAACAACAATTGGTTTAAGGGGAAAGGAAATGGCGCAGTATCTGTCTCATATATCGTTGGACACCTGAACTGCGCCGTAAGGGATGGGATAAAGGAGGGAGTGAAAGAAGAAAGTAAAAAACAGTTGCCGTAGTGGAGGGCTCCCGAATAATTTCGACGACCTGGGGATATTTAACGTGCATTGACATCGCACAGCACACGGGCGCCTTAGCGTTTTGCCTCCATAAAAACGCAGCCGCGCGGCCGGGTTCGAAGCCGGGAACTCCCGATCGGTAGGGTAAAGGAGCGTAAAAACCAAATTTTAGTAGCATGTTTTCTTCTTTGTAATGATGCGTAAGACATCAGTATATATGAACTACCACATGGTATTCGTCCACGTGCAAGAATAAATTATTAATTAGTTTTCTTCTTCCTTTCTTTTTCGGTTTCAACAGCCGAACGATGGTTGTGACGTCAGCAGTCAAAACAGGTCACGTGAGGCATGAAAAAATTGTGATATCATCGCTGCATCTTCATTCGTTGCAAATCCGGCTCTTGCGGCAGCCTTGCTTTACCACTGTCGTGGATTAAAATGACGATACAGGGACTGCACCGCAGTTTATTCATGCTTCAAGGGCATATACGGACGTTTCGCGGCATAACGCCTGTTGGCTGTTATAGTCAGAACCAAAATTGGCGCCATAGAATAAATTAATCAATTATTTAATGGTCGTAAGAATATATCACGTGGTGATACCTGTCCAATAATCAGTAAGCTAAGAGGCAACCACGCATTTGGTGTTTTCACTTCTTTAATTAAGATTTGTCCATTGCATGTGAAGACACCGATTCGAAACCATGCGTAAGCGGCTCCAAAAGGTGTCATATTATGTCTAACGCGTTGGTGCAGCAGTGATTCCTTGATTGACCCGAAAACGCAAATTATGTGTTCCCCCGCCTTCTTGCTCAACCCACGGACCAACCGAGCGAAGAAATGACAACATAGTTAGTAGATGTATATCGCCTTTGCATTTCTCTGAGATGGCAGCGTCATTTAACTTCCATTACTGTTTTGTTAATGGCAACAGAACACTTTCTTTACAAGCACATGCTCTATGTAACACCGTTTATGGGTTAAGTACTGCTAAATCGACAGCTCTTGCTCAAGAAAAGGAAAAGGTATACTCTAAGGGGCTTCTGACCGCACAGGAACACCCCGTTATGTCATCGCAAAAAGCCAGTATCTCACGCGTAGAAAACATTATTCAGTGAAAAACACAACAAACTGCATACTGAAATACACACCAAAAAAAGATCCGCCGGGTTTTATGAGAAATAAATGCCGAGAACACAAACCCTCATACAAAACTTAAGGTTTTGCTCCTATATTCATTATTGCAGTAGAAAACGCTAAGTAATTAATCGATGCATGGACAATACACAGCATGTAATAGCTCAGAAAACCTACTCTTCCTGACTGCACACTCCACCCGACCCTCAAATACCTGCCGCACATGCAACGAAACGACAACTACGTCCTACGCCACCTTGAAAAACATTTAAACCAAAGCTCAAGAAGCTACAGCGCCCGTGGTCAACCAGACACTGTCCTCCGAGGAGAAAAAAAAAAAGAAGTACTTCTGTGTAATCGCGGCAGGCGTCGTGCTTGAACGTAGCGCCCTCCCCGTTTTTAAAGGAGCAAAATCACTTCACTGTCGTTAGCTACGCATGCGAGCAACCAGGTTGTCGCATGTCGCAAAAACCGTCCTCTTCACGGGGATGCTACGCCACATACCCGTAAATGTCAAGGCGAAGAAAACGTGAAGAAACAAAAAGAAATGCACTCTTTTTTCCTCTGCGTGTCATTGCGCGAGCAGAACACGTGGGACTAGTCCTCATGATATAAAACAGAGCTGCAAAGGACGGGGCACCACCAAACAACGCTCCGCGCAGCCTCGCCGTCTGCATAATAAGCTGCTTTCTGTGTGTAAAGTGCACCAAGCGTATTAGTTGTTAAGAAAGTCAAAATGTTCGGACAGGTAGGCCGTTTCATTTTTATATACTCGCAACAAAATGCTGCTGATATCCCCGATATAGTCATTTGCACACAAAGGAGGTCTGCTGCAGCTTCCAGGTAGCACGAGGTAGATGCACAATGTAACTTTCGCATCCCTGAGCCTAAAAGCTAGAAGTGTTAAAACTAACGCACACTGTCAAAATAACAGGATATGTCTTTGCGTTCGCTCAAGGCTGCCTAAACAAATCAATAATCACTCTATGTGTGAATGTGTGTGTAGTGATGGAAGGAGGGGGGGGGGGGCGCTCGTTTACACATGCCTTTTATTAGCCGACCACATCAAGGATTTAAGAGATCCTCCACAGTAAGTACTAGGGCGCCGTAAGGTATGATAAACTTCCGGACCCGAACCACACCGCCAGAGTTGTGAAAGATGCAGATATTGGATGCCACGGAGCCAGAACGAATCCCCCAGTGTTTTTATTTTTGTTATCTATTCCATAAAGATCCTCCTCAGAGAGCTGTCGTTTTTCGCATGGATGCCATTGCAGAATCAGCAGCGGCTTTCTCTCTCCGTTGACATTTATTCGCCAGAGTTATTATTTTTAGCGAATACCGCGCCATGTTCTGTCTTCTTCGTCCTTTGCAGTCTCGTCTTCGTGTACACTAAAAGGAACTAATATTATTGGAAGACTTTTTGTCCTCTTGTAATGCGAAAATACACCCACGTTTCAACACCGTATTTCTTTTCACAGACTAAAATCCTGCTCTTCTGGCTTGTTGCCGGCATGCACGCCCTACTTCACCACCAAGCCCCAACTCTGTACCAGAACCCTGGATACGGTGGATACACCGCGTCAGCGCCTGGTGCCCCTTACAGGGGATACGATGCATACGCCTCGGTACGTGACAAACACACCGTGGGATTCCACTAGTGCTCCAATTCTCTTAGTAGCCATAGTCAAGAAGAAAATTTCTACAAATCAAATTAGCTCGAAATATTATTTGTTCCTCTGAATATTCAGTTCACAAATACTTGTGCTCCACTGTGGTTTTTTAGCATAGGCCACACTGAAGAGCTTCTGCAACGACGCGAGTTATCAACGAACAATATAAGGTAACTGTGCACAGCTGTCTACCTCTAAATCAGCATTAAATCTCATATCTTAGCGGACATCGTAGTTCTCAACCTACGTGCTGACAATCGTGTTTGCACTAAATATCCAGAAGATTTTTCTAACCATCCCGACAGTGCACCAAAGTGAAATTCGCAGCTAACCTGATTCAATACTTTCCAGGGCAGCCGCAGCGGTGACTTAGTGGTTACGGCACTCGGCTGCTGGCCCGAAAGACGCGGGTTCGATCTCGGTCGCGGCAGTCGAATTTCGATGGGGACCAAATTCTAGAGGCCCGTGTACAGTGCGATGTCAGTGCACGTTAAAGAACCCCAGGTGGTCGAAATTTCCGGAGCCCTTCACTACGGCGTCCCTCATAGCCTGAGTCGCTTTGGGACGTTAAACCCCGATAAAACCAAAACCAAACTTTCCACAGCTCTTTTATACCTCCTTTAGTAAAAGTTAGCACTTTCGAAAGCATAAAAATACCTATAAATTGGTACTCTCAGTGAATTTATGTCAGGTAACATCGGCGAAGAGCTGCCACAACTGAACACCGAAGGTCGAGCAGTTTGACACAACCGCTGGACGCAGGTTAGTCGTTTTAAGTTGCTCAGCATCTCTAGCTTCTATTTTCTGCGCGTTTTTTTCTTTCTCGCCAACAGTCAAAGCAATCTACAGTTTTGCAAGCCTGCAGTTTTTGGGGAGTTTCTTAGTTTGCTCAGGCACCCAAGAGTAAACTCCGTGCTATGCATGCCACTTTCCGGTCGCTGAAAAATTTTATCCCCGAGTAAAATTCGGGTATGAGGGCGAGCGCACGTTTACAATCACAGAAAGAGCCGTCCAATATGCACTCTTTCCACGCAGCCACCTCAGCCGTACAGTTTCGGCTACGACAACGTGGACGAGTACGGCAACCGCCTATTCCACAGCGAGCAGGGTGATGCCAACAACGCCAAGACCGGCTCGTACGGCTACCGTGACGCATGCGGCCTCTACCGCCGGGTGAACTACGTCGCCGACGCCAATGGCTTCCGGGCCACGGTGGACACAAACGAGCCAGGCACTGCACCGGGTGCCAGCGCAGATGTGGTCTTCAACGCCGCACCGGTTGTCCCGCCGACACCTGTGGAAGCCGCAGGTGCAACGGCTGGAGTAGCTCCATTTGCCAACGGTGCTAGGGGTGCAGCGCCAAGCTACAGCAGCGCTTACAACGGATACGGTAGATACGGAAACGCCCCATACGGTGGCAACCCTGGCGCCTATGGATACCGTGTATACGGTGGCTACGGTTCCTACGGCTCCGCTTCCGGTGGGCCAGCCCTGGGTGGATATGCGTACGGAGGATATGCTCCATATGGCCAAGGTGCTGCTGGCTATGCTACTGGCCGCTACGCACCGGGTGGCTATGGGGCTGCAGCTGGATGGGCTGCCGGTCAATACGGGTACCGCCGCCGATAGTAAACACTGCCGTAAAATTTTAAAAGTGCCTTGCCTATAGAAGCGAATGAGTGGCGCTAAAAATTTTACACCTTTCATTTCATTTTTGTTTATTTGTGTACTACTGTACAGCATTGTCCCAATTGCCCAGTCCGCTTTGATAGTGCAAAAGGCCTGTTTTCATGTGTTGCCCCATTTGACCAGCGTGTATGAGATCGGTGTAAGATATTCGCCCGCCGTGTATTCGCAAAAGGATTTTCCAATAAACGAATATCTTTACAATGCTGTATGTGCTACCCGAGTGAATTCCAAAGCCTGCCTGGTCACTGGATTACATTTATTTGATTATATCTGCTTGACAAGCTCTGAATGATTATATTTGTAGTGTTTTTAATAGTACACTTGAGGCAATAGTGAATTCTCTTTGGCCCGTAATGTCTATTTTTAGAGCTCTCTTTTGCTCAGTAAAGACTCTATGAATGGCTTGGTACAGTGATAGCTCGATAACTATTACAAAAGAAGACCTTCTCTATAATAAATCCCACCAAGAACCCAGTACGACCAACAGGACTACACAGGCGAAAAAGGGACTCGGCGTTTCCACTTTTTGTGGCATCATTTCCTATGCCAGTTCCGAAACCATATTCGGTAAAATACGGCGACTACACTAATTTCAGAAGACCCCATGTGGGATTCTTGTTGTTCCTACACGCCTAATGCATGCTATGAAATATAGTTCGCAAGAATGCTCTGCTACGAACACATGAGCTTAGCTAGCCGAAGAATTCTTCTATCCTGCGTCGTAATATAACTGAGCGTCAGGCAAGGATAAATTTCGATGTCTGTTTCAGCCGGAACGAACGCGTTAACCTTCCAATCGCCCGAAACTACGTGCTCGCACCATCCCCACTTCCGCACTTGGGGAGCGTTGTTTACGTCGGTCGCCACAGAAAAAAAGCGGTGAAGAAAGATGAGTGCGCTGTTAGTCGCGAAGAAAAGCTAAAGGAAGGGAAGTGACTAATGGCGGGCGCTCTCCCACAATCGAGAGCTGCAATCTCCATCTATGGGCTGTCCTACAGAGAGAGAGAGAAAAAATATTTTTTTTGCAAAAAGGAGACCGGTGCGGATTTTGGGTTGGGTCCTCAGTCCAAGACTCCAGTGGCTTCCGCTGACGCTTTGGTGATGGAAAATAGTGCCTCCTGGTCTTCCAGGGTGTCGCTGGCCAGCGTCACTTCCCACTGCTCAAGAGCCCCGTTGTGCGACTTTAAGTTGTTGGGTTTAGCAGAGCATGTTCAGGTAATGTGGCAATATCGCCACACCGAGGACATGTATGTCTGTATAATGTCGGGTGAATGCGGTGTAGGTGGTGGAGATTAGAGAAAGTGAATCTTTGCATGTGTTATGCGTGGTAGGAGTCTGCCAGGGAAAGTTTCTTATCTGGCGGGTGGCATACAGAGGCGCGTATCTAGGCGGAGGGTCTCTAGGCGGGTTGAAAAATGGGTTGAGAGGGGGTAGAGAGTAGAGTCACTGTGCCCAACTCGGTTGCTATAATCTCGAGCTAGGGCATCTGCCCTAATATTGCCATCTAAACCTGCATGTCTTGGAGCCCAGGTGAATAGAATATGCTAGGCCATCCTGCCATGCATTTCATTCTTACATCTATTCTCGACGGCGAGATAGTCTCTGAATACTTACTGCAACTGCATTAGACTTCATGTCATTTCATGTCCTGTGTTTGTCGTCAAAGTCCCTGATTGGTTGGTGGGGATATGACATCACAAGGTTAACGTAATTACGACGCAAAAATTAGAACTGGGAAACAAGAGGAGAGCGCCCAACCGGGGAAGGCGAGACAAGCAACTTGAAATATGTTCTCAGCGGCCACAGTGGCCCCCACGTCTGTGCGGAGACGTTCATCGTTCAGTTTAGATCTGCGTCGGGAAGGTCAAGTTGGCCTCGTTTATGCTTTATGGTGGTTTAACGTCCCAAAGCGACAAAGGCTATGAGGGACACTGCAGAGAAGGGCTCCGGAGATTTCGACCACCTAGAGTTATTTAACGTGCACAGACATCGCACAGTGCACGGGGCTTCAGAATTTCGCCTACGTCGAAAATCGACCGCCGCAGACGGGATCGAACTTACGTCTTTCGGGTCAGTAGTCGAGTGTCATAACCACTCAGACACCGCCCAGTTGGCATGGATACGCAACTCACTATAAGTGTCTTACAGACGCAACGAGTAAAGGCTCGTTCGCAAGTACTTCGACAGCAGCGCTTCAAACGCTGCCGCATTCCGCTCTTTTTTATGGCTTCCGGCTTCTAGAGTCGATCGCTATCATCACCTCTGTCACCCGAATGGTGCTGCAATAAGAATGGTGCTGCAACATGCAGGCTCACTCGTAAGTCATCCGCATGGGCTATGTGCACGAAAAGCATTCTTTGCTATGAAAAATATTTCTCTTGCCAATTGCGCAATTAGCTGACGCCCGACCGGACATGAAGAAAGCATCAAACCCACTTGTGGGTGTTTCTTTGGAGAGTCATAAATTTCCCCCTTATCAGGTTTCCCCATGGTGAAGTAGTGAAGAGGCAAATGCGTGTGGTTGCGTATTCCCGAGTGTAGGCTTATAGCTTGCCAAGAAACAAATTTGTTTACCTTTCTGCAATCAGATCAAAGATTCTATACCAAACCTCGCTATTTTGTTGTGTATGAAGAACGCAAAAAAACGAGCAAAAGCGACACTTCTAATAAGACAAAACGAACGGCAACGTTTGTGCATCTTACAAGATTGTTTCACAAGCCTGTTTTAACGCCATATTCTATATACCTTCGACGAACACATCGTAATGTAATGTCCCATTCATGAGGCTAGACCAGCACCACTTTATGGTGAGCTGCCATGCACAGAACTGACTGTATTGGGGCTAAGCGACGTTAGTAAAACTGACAGCATAAATAAATTGCTATTGCCTTACTTTACAGCGTGATGCCTTGGCATCCTTCATCCACGAATGTAACAATAAAGAGAAGTGTGTGTTTCACGTGGGGGTAGTGCATTTCTGTTTTATCACCTGAGTTATTGTTACATATGAAAGAAGCCAAC